>NC_037331.1:13087500-13712500 GCF_002263795.3 Bos taurus
TACATCACTGTTTAAGTTAAAAGGATACAGCATGATGGTTTGATTTACATATATTGTAAAATGATTGCAATAACTTTAGTTAACATCCATCACCTCATGGGTACAACAAAAAGAAAAAAAAATAAATTTCTCCTTGTGATGAGAGCTTTTAGGATCTACTCGCTTAGCAACTTTCCTGTATAGCAGTGTTAACTATAGTTTGAGCAAACGCTGGGAGACAGTGGAGACCAGAGGAGCCTTGAGGGCTGCAGTCTATGGGGTCGCAAAGAGTCCAGCACAGCTTAGAGACTGAATAACAAGTGTTGACCATAGTCGTCATATTGTACATTACACCCCCAACACTCGCTTCTCTCGTAACTGGGAGTCTTTTGGCCACTTTCCTCATAATCATTTGTGTAAGCCCCTACAGCATCCAGAGCAGCACTTTGTACTTTATAGGACTTCAGTAAGTCCCAATAAGTTGTATTAACATAAAGATACATTTAGCGTTTTGTGGAGCCAACTACTTGGGTTTCCTGGCTCTTAACAAACTAGAAATTTCGGTTGAGCGGTGTGCTCCTCCCTCCTCTACAAATGTATGGGATCCTGCTTGGATACCCAAAGGATTCTCCCATCCCCTTTGATCCGGTTAATCATCCCCCTTCCTGCCCTCTGCCCTTGACTGACTTCCTGCAGAGGGTCACTGTGCAGCATGGACTAGAGCCCAGAGAGACATGCTCCGATCTGCCGAAGGAATTTGGGGTCGGATGACTGCGTGTGCACACGTGTATGGGTGCACGCTCGTGTGCTGGGAACATGTGCAGGCAGCGCTGGTGGGCATTGCTCTGATCTGCAGTCAGCTGTCATGTTGCAGCTGTGGGGACAGAGATGTAGTCAGGGCCAGCCAGGAACCAGCTAGGCAGACAGATGAGAGTAAAGTCTGAATCTTAGTTTTGAAGGCCGAGATATTAGATTGTTCTTATATAGCCAAAATTCTCTAGCAACTTAGTGATGAGTTCACACAACCCAGTGCAAGTATAAGTTACATACTAGTCTGCAAACATAAATGCCAACTTACTGACTTGCGGGGAGGAATCTAACTTCTTATGGGCTCACTGTGCCCTTGCTTATAGGTTAGTATTCTGCAGTCTCCAGAGAACTTGGGTCCTCAGGCCCTTGGTCTCAAGAGGTCCCAACTGGGTGTGATTGGAACAGTACTAGTCTGTGGGCATTAAAATTTTGTCCTGAAGGCTAAGTCCAGAGGTAACATGGGCATTGAAAAATCAAGTAGTAATTATGCAATACATTCAAAAGCACCAGGAAGGGAGGTGGAATCTAGGTGTGGCAATGATATGGCCATTAAGGATACCTTTGAGAGGGAGGGTCAGGGAGCAGACCTAGGAGAATCCCAAAGCCAATGGAGCCTTGACCCTTCTTACGGAGAATGAGGGTGGGAAGAGAAGAAGCTCACTTAGGCAGTTTTTGAAGCTAAATTTGTTCATTCATCTGTGCTGTGCTTAGTCACTCAGTTGTGTCTGACTCTTTGGGGATTCTCCAGGTAAGAATACTGGAGTGAGTTGCCACGCCCTCCTCCAGGGGATCTTCCTGACCCAGGGATCGAACCCAGGACTCCCGCATTGCAGGTGGATTCTTTACCATCTGAACCACAAGGGAAGCCCCATTCATCTAATAAGTATTTATTGAATGTCTACAACATCTACTCTGTACCATTCACCATTCTAAGTATTGGCAGCACCTGAATGAACAATATTGACAAGATCTTTGTCTTCATTGGAGCTAGGAGAAGGAGAAAACAATGAAATCTATTTAAATGTGTTACAGAATATGTTAAGTGGTAATATAGATAATAAAAAAATAAAGCAGTGGGAAAGACTTGGGAATGCATGTGCTGCCGGGGTGGGGGTGGGGGGTGCAAGTGGTTTTCTCTTTTAAATAGAGTGATGAGTTAAGATCTCATGAGATGAACTTTGAACTCGGTTTTCAAGAAGCAAATCTTTCAGAATTTTAGAGGAAAAAAAGTGTATCAGGCAGAAGGAATAGTAGATGCAAAGTCCTTGAGGCAGGAGTGTATGTGATGTGTTTGAAGAACAGCAGGGAAGCATGCCTGAAAGTGAGATCAGAGAAATGATGGGGCTGGATTGTGTCTGGTCACGGAAGCCATGCAGGACTTGGGCTTCTCTAACTATGAGATGGAAGCTGGTGAAGAGCTTTATGCAGAGAAATGACATGATTTGACTTGTGTTTTAATGAATTACTGTTGCAGCTGAGAATAGGCCCTGGGTAGACCCAGGGAGACTGTTAAGGAGGCTTTGGCAATAATATGATGGGGGATGATGGCAGGGGAGGTGGGGAAAAGCAGACAGGTTCTGGAAATTCTTGGAAGGTAGAATTGGATGTAGGTTTTGACAAAAAGACAAAGCAAGGATGACTCCAAGATTTTGGATCTGATCTAACTGGAGGGCTGGAGTTGCCTCTACCTGGAGTGCAACAGTTAAAGGTTGGATGTACATGGAGCCAGAGCAGGGGGAGCAGTTGTCATAACCGGGTCTGCGGGGAGCCACCTGGCGCCGTCGTGGTGACCCTCCTAACAGATGCACAGGCACAGTGACGTCAGCTGGTCAGGGCAGCTGTTTACTGGGACACACCGGAGAAAACCTGAAAACTTCATACCCCATCTCCTGTCATTTGAGACTTCATTCTCCTTTCATTGTAGCAGCTTTATGGTGGTTTACCACTAATCTTGGCAGTGGTTTTCCTTTACCTTTGGTCAGTCCTAGCTTTGATGTTTTAGCACCATGTGTCATGAACAGAGGAGCCTGGTGGGCTACAGCCCACAGGGTCTCAGAGTTGGACACGATTAAAGCAACTTAAGCATGCACATACCTTGTGTCATAGTTTTGACTTGGGAGATGTCCTGTCATTTAAGATAAGGTCTAGTTTAACTTCAGAAAGTGGTCATGCTCTATTCCTGTCATTTTCAAATTCTTGGAGACTACCTACCATTATCATCTCCCATACCCCTAAATGTTGTCACCCAAATCCAGGAAGTCACTTTTATGTCTCTACTCTGCTCCACCCAATCACCACTTTACTCTTATAAGGAGGTGATTGGGTAGCAGAGGTCTAATTGCAGTGATGTCCAATCAGGCAATGGTCAGGAATGGGGGCAGCCTACTAGGCAGTAAAGGAGATGGATGTGTTCATGTAAGTTCCTCCTTACTTTGAATATTTTGTTACTTCTTAGCAAGATCCTGAAAATGCCCATATAATTCTTCCTCCACTTTAATTTTTTTCTGCCAAGATTTATTTTCTTCAGAAGCTCATATATATAAGCCTGTCTCCTATTTTCACTCAAAGAGACAGATGGTTGAAACTGACTCTAGCTTAAATTAAAAAAAAAAAGAAAGACATCTTGAATTTGAAAAATGCACATGGGTATCAGAAGGGGTTTAAGCCTTTAAGAACTGGTTGAGAAATCTGTTCTGAATCCTGCCTCACACCACTGTGTTATCCATTCATGTATAGCATGCTGTGTGCAGGCGAAGCTGGGGGACTCTGCAGCCAAGCTTTTCAGATGGGTATTTGCTTTCTGAAAGGAATATAAAGGTTGTGCTGATGAGACAAATGGCAAACCTCCAGATCCTGAGCTCAGTCAGCATCTGCTCTGACATGGCCCGCAGGAAATATGCCATGGTCCCGCATTTCCGACAGTATTGATTTTCTGCACTCTTAAGGGCACACTAGGGTAACCGGAAAAGCCAGTTAATCTTTGTAAGTACATCCATCTTGATGTGTTTGTGCCCTGAAACATCCATGGGTTTATTTTGTTATCTTTTGCACTTTCTTTCTCTGGTGGAACTTAGATGTTGCTGAGCTGGCTTTGGTCATTCTGTGGCAGTGCGTCCTCACCAGCGCCCTGCAAACGACTGCAGGTTGCGTGTGCACCCAGATATTAATCTCTTGGCCCTCAGGGTATTCAGAGCCTGGGTCAGTCTCCTGTGGTAGCCAACAGCTTTCTCTGTTCCCTCAGCACTCTGTGCAAGTGTCACGTGGGTGGCATGCTGCGCAAAATGTTGGCTGAGAAAAGACAAAGGTGGACACAAGTTTATGAATGAAAGCTTATTAATTCTACAGTTGGTGTAGCCCAGTATGTTTGGATCTCATTTACCTGCAACTGACAATAGACGATGCTGTGTCTGTTTAACAATGAACGTGCGTGTGTCCAAAACCAAGTTCTGTGAAACCATAGCTGTCCTTCCCGTGTGCCGTGTGCCTCTTAGCAGTTTTCATCTGTTAATCACAAACATCACTCCCTGTGACTACTAACGAACTTGATTTTGTTACATACTGGTGGTTTGCAACCCATGTTTAAAAAGCCTGTGTGTAAAACAGATAGCCAGTGGGAGTTTGCTGTATGACGCAGGGAGCCCAAACCCGGTGCTCTGTGACAACCTAGAGGGGTGGGATGGGGTGGAGGGTGGGAGGGAGGTTCAATAGGGAGGGGATAGCCATATATAACTATGGCTGATTCATGCTGATGTATGGCAGAAACCAACACAACACTGAAGAATGATCCTTCAATTAAAAATAAATAAATTAAAATGTTCAGTATAAAAGGCTGTATGTATTACATGCTAAGGATAAACCACTTGGCCTTGCACTTGGTTGAATCCTTTGGTATTTCCTTGCTGCCTACAGAGTTTAGATCTCACTAAAGTATGGAATGGCAACCCACTCCAGTACTCTTGCCTGGAAAATCCCATGGACAGAGGAGCCTGGTGGGCTGCAGTCCATGGGGTTGCTAAGAGTCGGACATGACTGAGCGACTTCACTTTCACTTTTCCCTTTCATGCATTGGAGAAGGAAATGGCAACCCACTCCAGTGTTCTTGCCTAGAGAATCCCAGGGACAGGGGAGCCTGGTGGGCTGCCGTCTATGGGGTCGCACAGAGTTGGACATGACTGAAGCGACTTAGCAGCAGTAGCAGCAAAGTATGGCAGAGCACATCTTTGGTTGTAGGGTGACCATCTTGTCCAGGTTTGCCAGGGCTTTCCTGAAAGCCCTGCATCCAGGGAACTCTGTCAGTCTCTGTGCAAACTGGGACGGTTGGTCACTCGGTCTTTGGGATCTCATCTCTGACTGCACATCCATCCTCATTCTCCTCCTCTTCTTTTGCACTGAGTGTTCCGTTTGTATCCAGTTACTTGTCGCACAGGCTGGCCATTCTCTTCCCTGTCTCCCCGCCCTTGTCCATGCTGTCCTCTGCCTGGGGTGCATTCCTCACCTTCTGTGGTCCTCGGGTCTGATTTCCCTCTGGGATCATTTGTTAAGTCATCAGCTCTGTGGAGCCTTCTTATTGCCTTCTCGTGAGCACAGTCATGCCACAGACTATGCATATTAGTAAGATCTTCAGTGGCCTGATCTCAGATCATCAGGCATTAAATCCCAGCTGTGTTTTGCTCAGCTATCTTACTCTTTGTCTCCTGTAGAACAAAAATGAGAAGGAAAACTACTAAAATAAAGTGGGTAACAATGGCAGAAAAAGAATATAAAGGAAATGGAATAAAACAGTGCAAGTGAGAGGGCCAATAGTATGAAGCGAGGAAAGATGAGAATTGCAGAAAGCTGTGGGCGTAGGCAGTAATTAAGAGCGACTGGAAACTGGGTTTGAACCTTAGCCTTTCACAGGTCAAGTTGTTTGCTTTGATATGAGGATAGAGTGTTATCTAGCAGAGTCATTCTCAGTGTGAATTTCTGCATCATGATAACTTCAACCCAGATCAATGGTCCTTAAAATTAGGTAGGCTTAATTACAAATTTGTAAGTGTTTTGTAGTTAATTTGGGAGGATATTGAATGAAGTGGTTTTAAGATGTACAGATGTATCCTAGTAACTTATATGTTTAGAAGATTAAAAGCCAATTGACTTTGTGAACATTCATATTGAGAAAAATCTATTTTTGACTTTATTATTTAAGCATTAAAATCTTCCTTCTCATTTTTGTTAGTATGTCTTGATTTTACTTCTTTTAGTATGATTGTTTGAATTTGCTCTCATTTGTGAGTTGCAAGACTCTGGGTAGTTTGGATTTGCCTGCATTCTCTATCAGAATAGAGTAGCCTCGTTAGGCAGCCCTGTTGGGCAGGGCTGTCTTAATTTAACGTTGCTGCACAGATCATCTGGCCCCTTCACAGAATGGGTAGTCAAGGACTCCGAGTCAAAGCTAAACTTAGTCATGTCTGAAGATTTCCTTGCTATCAGTTATTTTAAAGATCAGCCCCACAGGTTACCTGAGAGTCATTTATTTTTAGACACATTCATTTATCATCTTAGCAACTCAGAGTAAACAGCTTCGGGTACAATGGATGACTGTGTTTTAAAGCACTGATATTTTTACATCACTTCTAATGAGAAAGCCCAGCTATTGGCATGATGATTTATCCTCAAGGCCTTTTGGGCTTCTAGATTGCTGAAATTTTGGCTGAGATAAGCAATGGAGACTGAGTTATAAAGTGAATGGATTTTGCTAAATAATCCTTTTAGAGTCAAAAAACAGAGATTGAGATAAAAAATGTAAACCAGGTGGGAAGGCATGGTATCAATGGGTATATGTGATTTAGGAAAAGATAGTTGAGTGGATGAGGCAATGCTTGGATTGTGTGTTTGATGCACATGTGTCCTAATGGATGAAAAAATCAATTCCTGCCCCCCCACCCCCCACCCCTGCCGCCCATGGGGAATAAAGATTTGTTTCAGAAAAAGGAAGAACTTTTCTGAGTTGTATCGCTGAAAAGCTTAGTGCAGCTGTCCACAAACTTTGGTACCAGGGACCAGTTTCATGGAAGACGATTTTTCCACGGCCTGGGGAGGGGTGGTTTGGGATGCTTCAAGTGAATTACATTTATTGTGCACTTTATTTCTACTATCATGACATCAGCTCCATCTCAGATCATCAGGCATTAAATCCCAGAGGTTGGGGACCCCTGGCTTAGTGCACTCACGCAGTGTACTGATGATTAGAAACTCCCGATAGTGAAACTGGAAAATTCCACGCTTCTATCTAATCATTATTTAGCAGTTCAAGGGACTTGTATTGAACACTCATTGCTGGGCACTAGGAGCATAGAGATAGATTAGATGTGGCCCCTCCTTCAGAGCAGCTGTCGGTGCAACAGGAGAGCATCGTGTGAGCAGAACAGAGGTGCGCATAGGTGGACCGCGTGGTCCGTGTTGCCGCCAGCCATGCGCATGCGCAGGGTGCCCACGGGCCGCCAGAGCGATGCTTGTTCCGTGCTTGAGGCTGTAGGAGACCTTTCTTAAGGGGTGTTTGTGACAGTTGCAGGGGCACAGCAGAGGGACTCAGCCATGGGTACACATGTATCCATTCTCCCCCAAACGTTTACACAGTCTTATGTAAAGTATAGACTTTGTACTTGAGGCTTGTTTGGCTTCTTTACTGATACCTGGTAAAGGCAGATGATACACCTTTCCTATCTGTTTGGACCTGAGGTTAGGTGTTTCAGCAGGAGTCTTTGTATAAGGCCTCACTCCTTTCTTCATTCTAGTGTTCCTTCTAGTGGTCTTCTCCAGATGGCTCCCATCTCCTTTCTTCCGATTCTACTTTCCAGCCCCTTTTCTGCCCTGAGTCTTCGGGACCCAGTACCAAAATACTGCTTTCCAGTTGTCCAAACTGCCCCATTTTAGTTTTCTCCTCTTTCAAGGATGGTCCTTGAAATGCTTATTTCCTAAGGACTCTTGATGTCGTCTGAGTGTTTCCCGAGAGAAGAGGCCCTAAAAACTGAATGAATGATTCCCTTAATTGAAGAGCAGTTCCTTTCCCAAAGAGATGAAGCACGCTGAGTCTTCCAATGGGTAGAATGTACCGCAGCCATCAGAAGTAACTTGAAAATTTCCAGAACTTTTTGGCAGAGATGACAATGGGTTTTGAGTCTTTTAAATTGAAGAGCTCTCATCTCTATTCTGTTAACTAGATGAAAGGGCAGATCCCCTTTGGATTGATTTTTCTCTCTAGCATAATGGGCCTCAATGCTGAGTACTGGAGAACCTCTCCTGTTTAATGCGCTTCAATTGCCCATGCTCGAGTT
Organism: Bos taurus; assembly: GCF_002263795.3. NCBI lineage: Eukaryota > Metazoa > Chordata > Mammalia > Artiodactyla > Bovidae > Bos > Bos taurus. Next base: position 13,095,606 of record NC_037331.1, read on the forward strand.
ACAGACGAAGCAGCGCAATTTAGGTAGCTCAGAATCTTAAAGTGGTGAAAGGAAGACTAGAGACAATATGCAGATACAACGATCTTAAATATAGTTCATAAACCCAACAAGAGCGGTTCTAAAGGCATACTGCAGAAATATAGTCAAGAACCAACCCAATATGAATAAAATGAAGAGCCTTGAAAAATCATCACAGATTTTTAACTGTTTGTGTGTACTAAGATATTTCCTCTCCAAACCTATAGTTCTCTATTGACATAAGGCGATCCTTCCTGTGTATTAATAGGTGAAAATCTTGCAGTGCTTGGGACTACCCAGTATTGGCTTGGAGACCTGGCTGGGAATTTCTGAGGCAAAGCCTTTACGAGTCAGCTCTCTCATGCAGGTTATGTTTGCTGCCACCAGGCGGTGATAGGGAGTGATTGCACGATTGGGCTGGGAGTAGACAGATCAGGATCTGCTGTGAGTGCCTTTTGTTTAAGAGCTTTCTTGTGACTGAGAGTGAAATCCTGAATAAGTAAACCGGGACAGGGAAGCATTACTTAATAAAAGTTATCAAGAACAAAGACATCTGGTGATTCCAGTTCTGACTCATCCTCTTAATGGTGGTGCGTTTAGACACATGCAGCTCAGTTTCCCTGTTTATGGGTAAAATATTGGCACTGGATTATATAATTGTTAAAGTTCTTATGTTAAAAATAAGCAAGTGTAATTTTAATTGTTAACACAGAAAAATTAAAGGAATAAAAACTTTTCACATAACAGGGAAGTCTATATTTATTAATAACCATCTTAGTTCACTTCTGTGGCTCAGGTGGTAAAGAGTCTGCCTGAGTGCAGGAGACCCGGGTTCAATCCCTGGGTCAGGAAGATCCCCTGGAGAAGGAAATGGCAACCCACTCCAGTATACTTGCCTGGAAGAAGCCATGGATGGGGGAGCCTGGTGGGCTACCGTCCATGGGGTTGCAAAGAGTTGGACGTGTTTAGGTTATTGCTATGAATTCAGCAGAATTTTAAATAGATGGCTTTCTAGAATCAACTGCGTCTTATCAGAAGTAGGTTAAGGCAGACCGTGCTTTGAGGATCTCTGGGAATCCCAAGATACGTTCAGGTGTCCAGAAGATCAAAACCATTTTCATACTAACGCTGAAGTGTTACTTGTTGTTTTCAGTGTATTGACATTTGCAGTGATGGTGTGAAATTAATGGCAGGGCAGACTTCAGGTAAGGTAGCATGAGTTGCAGAGAAGGCAGTGGTAGCCCACTCCAGTACTTTTGCCTGGAAAATCCCATGGATGGAGGAGCCTGGTAGGCTGCAGTCCATGGGGTCACTAAGAGTCGGGCACTACTGGGCGACTTCACTTTCAGTTTTCACTTTCATGCATTGAAGGAGGAAATGGCAACCCACTCCAGTGCTCTTGCCTGGAGAATCCCAGGGATGGGGGAGCCTGGTGGGCTGCCGTCTGTGGGGTCGTACAGAGTCGGACACGACTGAAGCGACTTAGCAGCAGCAGCAGCAGCATGAGTTGAGACAGGGCAGCAGACTCCTGGCAGTGTTGGCACACCTCGCTGCCACACACTTGCCGCTAAAAAGACAAACAGCTTCACTTAAGAATGTCCTTCACGAAGCAGAAAACAATGCTGGTTACGTTAAATCTTTAAGCTCAAGCACACATCTTTTCTGTGTGACAGATGGGGACATGAAAGGCACTCTGTTGCTCACCAAAGTTCCCTGACTGTCTGGAGAAAAGGATTTGTGCAGCGTTTGAGTTGTGAGCTAAATGAGCTGCTTTTTTGCAAGAAACACTATTTTTTACTTGAAACTATGATTCATAGACAAACTATGGTTGTTTAGGCTTGGTTATTTGGCAGAACTTTTCTCAAAAATCAATGACATGAGCTTGTCACTTCAAGAACACGATTGACAATACTTGTTGTTCATGATAAAATTTGAGCTTCAAGCAAAATTAGAGTTTTGGGAAACTTGTATCTGCCACTGTGAGCTGGACAGCTTTACCATCCACATGTAAAGACCTTTCTGAAGATTTTGGTAGTGATGGTACCAAATGTCATTTTTGGATGTTGTATAATGAAATGTATCCATATTTGAGAGAAGTCTGCATAATTTCTAAATAACCAGTGCATGATGTTATAAAATCATTCATGGATAAAGTAAATTTAAAGTTTAAAATAGAACAATGGATTTTAATGTAACAGAGTATAAAAAGTTCACTGGTAGGTGTGGCTCATATTCAGATTGGAAATGAACTTTGGGGAACTGCCATTTGTTGATTTTTGGTGTAATATCAAAGAATATCCAAAATTACTTCAAGAGACTATTCAGATACTCCTGTGTATTTTCCAGAATACACAGTTATGTGAGATCAGATTTTCTTCACAACCAAAATAGTGTATCACGACAGATTGAATGCACAAATAGCTGTAGGAATCCAGTTGACTTTTTTTAAGCTAGATATTAAAAAGACAAGTGAAAATATAAAAGAAATACCCTCTTACAGTATTTTTTTTGTCTTGGAAAGTATAGCTATTTTTCCCTAAAAGTTTTATGTTAAGTAAAAAAGCTTGGTGTTATTACAGAATTAATTATTCGGTATTTAAAGTTTTGTCAGTTTTGCTTTTTAACGTGGATGATGTTAATAGGTGTAACCCACATAACAAAAGCTCTTTGAAGTCACTGATAATTTTTACGAGTCTCAAGGGCTACTGAGACCAAACACTTGAGAACTCATCTCTAAGTAGACCAGCTCTGGGCACCCCTCCCTCTATGAGATGGATTTTATTAAAATGTCCGTTTTCCTAGTATACTGATGGCTGTACAGTTTAGCATATAGCCCTCCCTCCTCTTTCACCAGCAGACTTCCTCTAGGATTTCTCTCACCCTGTTTTGTTGACTGTGGGGTATAGCTGTAAAAATGCTTGTGGTTCCATTCAGCCCTTGGCCTCCCATCCGAGAGGAAGGAGATAGCTGCATTGTATAAGAAGTCAGGCAGGTGAATCAAGGTTGTGAAAGATCAAATTTCTTATGTGTACCAAGTGGCAGATGAAAAGTTCAATAGCTGATAGTGAAGAGCTAACAAGAGCAATTGTTTTCAGGCAGGAAAAGAGAATTTATTTCCAGGTAGTTTTTTTCAGTGAGTCTGGCAACAGCTGGGCAATGATTTAAACCTCCTAGGATTCTGACTTTAAGCTTAAAAATACATTTGCATATGCCAGCATTAGAAATGGAATCTCAAACTGCTGCCAACTTAGACAACCAAAAGGAAATAGAGATCTAAACAGTTCAAAAGCTAAGCCTCGGGAGGTTCTGTTGCTTGGCAGCTGTGTAAACAGAGCTAGACCCTGTGCTTCTCCTCTCTGAGATGCTTGGTTCTAAACAGGACCACACCATCTCGTGACCATATGGGCAGGAGTGGAAATGAAGGGGATGGGTCTCATTGTTGGGTTCAAGAAAAGTCGAACATTTTCCTTTCTGTATGCATGTGTGTGGAGTAAGAAATATGACGGCGAAACAGGGTTAACTGGGAAGACAACGCCAGGTGGGGAGATGACTTTGGTTTTCCCCTAACTGGGGGTCTATGTTTTTTTCTCATGTTTTCTTCCTTTCTTTCTCCCTCCGTTCTTTCTTCCTTGAAACTTAGGACGGTGAGACAATTTTACGACGATGCAACAGGAGTGACCCTCCCTGTAATTAACTTCTTAACCAGAGAAGGAATCATTTCTCCATGCGCCACTCTGTCCTCTGGGGGAAGTGGGTGAGATAGGACAGGGTGCCCACCTGGGACAGCTTGACGTGTAATCCCTATCTACGTTCAACAGAAAAAGCGAGAGGAATTTTACTAGTTAGATTATGTGACCACAGTTAGTTGTTTAAAACATATTTTTCCTTTGAGTCACAGCTCTTTAACCACGTCTTCCGTCTTATAATCCATTTAGGTTGAGAAGCATACTGTACCTTTAGTGCATTTCTGACTGTTAACTTTTTAATACTTATTTTTATTGATGGTGTAATTGACATACATTATGACACCCCACTCCAGTACTCTTGCCTGGAAAATCCCATGGATGAAGGAGCCTGGAAGGCTTTAGTCCATGGGGTCGATGAGGGTTAGACACGACTGAGTGACTTCACTTTCACTTTTCACTTTCATGCATTGAACAAGGAAATGGCAACCCACTCTAGTGTTCTTGCCTGGAGAATCCCAGGGACGGGGGAGCCTGGTGGGCTGCCGTCTATGGGGTCGCACAGAGTCGAACACGACTGAAGTGACTTAGCATAGCATAGCATATGTTAGTTTCAGGTGTAAGACATAATGATTTGCTTTTTGTAGATATTTGTGAAATGTGTACAGTTTCACAATACGAAATTTTGTGATATTCGCCACAGTAAGTCTAGTTTAACATCTGTCACCATACATAGTTAACATCAATTTTTTCCTTGGGTTGAGAACTTCTAAGATCTCCTCTCTTAATAACTTTAAAAGTATTGTTAACCATAGTCACGGTGCTGCTCGTTACATCCCCATGATTTGTTTGTTTTCTCACTGGAAGTCTATACCTTCACTCACTTCACTCACCCTTATCCCCAGCTCTGGGAGCCATTAGTCTGTTCTCTTTCTGTAAGCTTGATTTGGGCTCTCTCTCTCTCTCTCTTTTTTTTTTTTTGTTAAAGTTTTAATTTTTTGTTTTGGCCATGCAGCATGGCTTATGGGATCTTTAGTTCTCCATCCAGGGATTGAACCATGGCCCCCAGCAGTGCGGGTATGGAGTCCTAACCACTGCACCCACCAGGGGATTCCTCCCCCTCCCAGGTTTTTTAGATTTAGATCATTTGCAGTGAACTTTGATGTTTTTAGTTATTGAATTAATGTAAAGTTAGTGATGGGGTAAAGAGTTCATGTCTAGTCAAGGCTATGGATGTGAGAGTTGGACTGTGAAGAAGGCTGAGCGCCAAAGAATTGATGCTTTTGAACTGTGGTGTTGGAGAAGACTCTTGACAGCCCCTTGGACTGCAAGGAGATCCAACCAGTCCATTCTAAAGGAGATCAGCCCTGGGTGTTCTTTGGAAGGACTGATACTAAAGCTGAAACTCCAGTACTTTGGCCACCTCATGCGAAGAGTTGACTCATTGGAAAAGACCCTGATGCTGGGATGGATTGGGGGCAGGAGGAGAAGGGGACGACAGAGGATGAGATGGCTAGATGACATCACTGACTCGATGGACGTGAGTCTGGGTGAACTCCGGGAGTTGGTGATGGACAGGGAGGCCTGGCGTGCTGCGATTCATGGGGTCGCAAAGAGTCAGATACGACTGAGTGACTGAACTGAACTGACTGAAAGAGTTTGCATGGTAAAAAATAGAAATACTATTGATAATAGTAGAAAAAGGAGGAGGAGGAAGAAGAGAAACAACTTTTCTTGCATGTTTAATATTTTGCCAGGTATAGTTTTAAGCTCTTATATTGATTCAGCTACTTGAAAGGTAAGGATGGCAGTTTACTGAGCTGAAAGATGGGTGGAAACCCAAGTTGTGAGAACAGAGGTATCTGGGAGGCTAGATGGAGATGTCATAGTGAAACAAGGGGATAAAGGCTGAACCAGGAGACAAGAGAGAAATCGGAAGGAGGGAGTTGAAATTTGAAAAAGTTACAGAGGTTGGGAATTGGGTATGGAATCCAGAGTGAAAACAGAGTAGCTGATTTGAACTTTGAGGTGCCTGTTGTCAGGTAGGAGTAATTTGGCAGATGAGAAAAGAAATACCAGAGATGAAGTGATAGTGAATACCAGTGATAGTAAAACTGGAGACCCTCCAGCAGACCAAACGCTAAGATGCAGAGGAGGTAGGAAGATGAATGGAGCAAATGCAAATGAGAGAACGTGGGCGAAAGGTGTGTCACTGATGGCAAGCAAATGCAGAACACGGGCTTTGCTAGGAGGGGAGCTGGGGCGCAGTAATCAGCTGACTCCGCGTGGCTGGAGCTGGGGAGGGGCTGCCGTGAGTGTTCCTAAGCCAGGATGGAGTCGCGCTGTAGTTGGCTGGTGGGTAGGAGAACGGGGGGATGACGAGACCAGAAGGAGACATACACCTTGGGGTGGGTTTGATTTATCTACTTGACTCCTTGCCCTTTGTAAGTGAAAGAAACTGGCTTTTCTATGTGTGTGAAGTAAGTGAGCAATAATTAGCAGCAGGTAGCTCTGACTCTTATTTTCTTAAACTGAGAGCGTCAAACTTGCCTTTGCAGTGACCTGCCTTAGCCCCAGGAAGCTCTATAACTCGTGTCCCCTGTGCCTTGCTCCTCGATTTGCTTTGTTTAATGTGCAGGGAGTTTTTAGTGGATGAGACTGGCAAGCCCCCCGGGGAAGCCTATGAAGTTCAGTGCTGACGCTGCATTTCGTGCCACTGTTTAAGCCATTTCACTCTGTGTAAAGGTCCATTCATTTCTGTGCACTTTCTAAAGCCTCAATGAGGTGTTCTCTTGAGATTTCTTATTCTCCCAGGGGTCAGTGCTTAAGTGTCTAGTTTGGAATAGATCCAAAAATCGGTAAGTGGAAGGTATTCTATCTCTGTCTTTTAACACTGTGCTTCTCCTGCCTTTAAAAAGTGAAGTGTTGTTGGAAACATCGCTATGTAGTTGGCTACATACTATACTGTAACAGTATACTATGTAGTATGTAGTATAATTCTTTTAAAATTCCCTTGGTGTTTTTGTTGTTATACTTTTTAAATATTGGCTTTGTGGCTGGTAACAGCAACTTAAATGACCACCATTATCAGACATTATCAGCGTTGCTGCTGCTGCTAAGTCACTTCAGTCGTGTCCGACTCTGTGCGACCCCATAGACAGCAGCCCACCAGGCTCCCCCATCCCTGGGATTCTCCAGGCAAGAACACTGGAGTGGGTTGCCATTTCCTTCTCCAGTGCATGAAAGTGAAAAGTGAAAGTGAAGTCGCTCACTCGTGTCCGACTCTAGCGACCCCATGGACTGCAGCCTACCAGGCTCCTCTGTCCATGGGATTTTCCAGGCAAAAGTACTGGAGTGGGGTGCCATTGCCTTCTCCGTATCAGTGTTAAGAAGACCTTAACCCTTCTTACATAGAGAATACAGTTTACATCCCACTATTGAATGAAGTCCTTCTCAGGAAAATTGCAACAAATACAGGATGTTCCTATTACAAAGTTTGCGCCTTAAGGACCGTGATATATGCCTGAAGTCATGCTGATACTTTTGACAGACTGGGAAAGGCAGAGAAAAGGGAATGTGGAGAGAGGGGAACTTAGGGTGCTTCTGAGACGTTGCCACTGGCTGTTTTCAGCATAGGATGACACGACTATTGCTGTAACTGTGGTTTTTCTGATAAGACATTTCACTTCTGACAGAAAAGTGACAATCGTAAATCGCATTGGCCCCCATTGAGGAAGAATATCTGTAAGTTCTCAGGTGGCTTCTGGGAGCAGGTTCTCATTTTCTCTTGTCAGCATTTTTGGTGTTGAAAATTATTGGCAAACGGTATTTTAGTGGTAACTGTTACTTTTATCAGTTCTATGGCTTTTCTCGGGGGAAAAAAAATATTAGCTCTAACTGCTTGAGTCTGTATTCTTCCAAGTCGGCCATCAGTTTGGAACCAGAAAGACCTTCTTCCTTCAAGCAGAACGTTTCCTGCCTGCTGGCGTCAGTCACTGCTTCGTTTCCTCAGGTTATATACCTATCCTTCACTACCTCCTGGAGCTTGCTCAGACTCATGTCCACTGAGTCAGCGATGCCATCCAACCATCTCATCCTCTGTTGCCCCCTTCTTCTCCCGCCCTGAATCTTTCCCAGCATCAGGGTCTTTTCCAATGTGTGGGTTTTTCACATCAGATGGCCCAACTGTTGGAGCTTCAGCATCAGTCCTTCCAATGAATATTTAGGGTTGATTTCCTTTAGGATTGACTGGTTTGATATCCTTGCTGTCCAAGGGACTCTCAAGAGTCTTCTCCAACACCACAATTTGAAAGCATCAGTTCTTCGACACTCAGCCTTCTTTATGGTCCAGCTCTCACATCCGTACATGACTACCGGAAAAACCATAGCTTTGACTATACAGATCTTTGTTGGCAAAGTGATGTTTCTGCTTTTTAATACGCTGTCAAAGTTTGTCATAAATTTTCTTTCAAGGAGCAAGCATCTTTCACTTTCAAGGGATAAGAATAGGCATAAGAAAATTTATATCCTGCTTTCATTTTGCCACTTTTCTTTTTCATACGCCTGTTGGTTTCCCAAACCTTATTACACCTAGTGAGCCCACTTTGCTGTTTTTTCAGGTCTTTGCCACTTGCCTCCACAGGTCTGTTCTTACTGACTAAAGCTTGTATTTCTTGACTTGAATTCATCTGCACCTCTCATGCAGAGCCTGCTGGTTCTGTCTTCTGCAGGTCTTTCCAGATCTCTCTCTCCCCTTCCTGTGCTAGTCCCTGACCTCATTCCATATCCAGTTCAAATTCCACTACTCAGAGCTCTCCTCATCTACTCCACCAGATCTATGTCTTGTTCTGCATCCATTGGCGATCAGCAGAGTGGAGTTCAGAGCATGAACATGCTTAAACTGAGGTCCTTCTGTGTATGGACTTTAACTTGAACTCGGGCAAACTCCAAGAGATAGTGAGGGTCTCCAAGAGTCAGACACAACTTAGCAACTGAACAACAACAAATGTATGGACTATACAGGGTTAGGTCTTGCTGAATCTCCTTTATCTGAATTGTGAAAAAGGCACTCGTAATAATATTGGTCTCCTTGGATGATTGTGATTAAACATGATAATACATGTGAAGCGTCTGGCACTCAGTGATCAGTGCACTGACCTCTCAGGGAGCATTTCCAGCCACACCGCATGCTCACAGAGCTGAGATGTGCAGTCCTTGAAGGGAAGAATCTGGCTCTGCAGAGAATGCCTAGCACAGGTTAACTATTCAATGAGCATGTGTTGAAAATAGCAGAGATTGATTATCATGATGATGGTTATTATTATTTCTGCAAATCTTTGCCATCATATTATAAGAAAAAATGTGTGTGGTGGGACAGGAGGAACACAGGACACTCCCAGTGTATATTTCATCTGAACGTGCCTAAGGGTGACTGCAGATTCTTGATTACCTTCTAAAGAGTGACAGGAAGCTCCAGGATTTTTCACTGCTTGTGTTTTTTTTTTTTTTTTTTTTTGCTTGTGTTTTATATGTACATATAATGCACACACACACATATATAAAAATATATGTATATATAAAGTTTATTTATTTAACTTTGACTGTGCTGGGCTTTCTTGGCGCGGGCTTTTCTTAAGTTGCTAGGAACGTGGGCTACTCTGTAGCTGTTGTGTGCAGGCTTCTCATTGGAGTGGCTTCTCTTGCTGCAGAGCACAGGCCCTTGGGCACGCAGGCCTCAATGGGTGCAGTGTGTGGGTTCTGTAGTTGCCGCTCTCCAGCTCTAGAGCACAGGCTCAGTAGTTCTGACACGACCAAGCTGCACCTAGGCCTGTGGAGTCTTCCCGGATCAGGGATTGAACCCATGTCTCCTGCATTGGCAGGCAGAGTCTTTACTGCTGAGCCACCAGGGAAGCCCCACTGTGTACCTTTTAGGGCGTTTTTTTTCCATCCCTCACTTTGTCATCTATTTAGAAGTATACTATATGTGTGTTTCATCATAGTTGCATACAAGTAGTATGCAAATGGATACTTGTGACATTTATGATTCGTTTTTAAAAAAATTTAGGAGTTTGGGTCGCAGAAAGGTTCTTCATTTCTCCGTGCTTCCATTTTCTTAGTTTCCAATTGGGCGCAGAAAAGAGACATATGAATGATGGATAATTGGTGACAGTCTTCTCCAAATTCATTTTACTTGACATTTCTGGCACCATCGCCCCTAGGATCATCCTCACCGTTAACATGAAAACTCTTGTTCAGATCAATTTTCCCAAGAACTTGTCATAGTGTTATCTCCTAATTCATGTGCTCACAAGCATTTTTTGCTGTGAAAAGGAAAAGTGCCAGAATAAGCAGAATTGCATTCAGTATGCAAATGAAAGTTTTATAGAAATAGGGTTGTACTGGAGATGAGATTAATTGTGACAGTTCAGGAGGAGTTTTACAGGAAAAGATGAACATGTTAGGTCTTCAGTGGCTGTCTTCCCTAATGCATATAATATTAGGCAAAATGAAATCTCCATGTGCCCAAGCTTGGTGGAGGAATGTTTATTGAGTGCATAGAAATTTGAGCAAGGCATGTCTCTAAGAGTTTATGACAGCCCATTTTCTTTTCTCGGTGTGAGGATGAATTGGTCCATTATCATCTAAATTGGAAGTCATGATGATGGTTCTTCTTTGAGTCTCTTGTTGTTTACTTGTTAAGAAACTTGTACAGGAAAATGTGTTATTCTGAATTAAGCTGCTATTATAGAATAGTCTTCCCCATGAAAAGGGAAGATTTTATATAGGGGGAGATCAGATCTAACTTAATTTATTTGATTTTTCAACAGAGGGTAAGGTATACAATCGGTTACTACCCAGAAGTCCTGTTTTCAAGTTTGATTGCCTTTTGAACGATTTCTGCAGTGATCATACAGAAAAGTTATTTGTGTATATTCACTTTTTTTCTTCTTTTGCTCCAAGGAAACCAACATGTCTGACAAAAGTGACTTAAAAGCTGAGCTAGAGCGCAAAAAACAGCGCTTAGCACAGATAAGAGAAGAGAAGAAACGGAAGGAAGAGGAGAGGAAGAAGAAAGAGGTAAGTCCTGGGTGCTGTGCTGTGATCAGGGAAAAGGAAAACCACTCAGTTCCTAGGGGCTGGTCAGATGGATGAAGAGGACCCTGTGAAAGAATGCGTTTACAATACCTGCATAAAATGAGTGGTATTTACATACTTAGAACAGTAAGGTCACTGCCATCTATTGTGTACTGGTCAGGCACCACATAAATGGTCAATAGCATTTGGTCCAGAGACCTCCAAACCCCAGGTTTACCCCAGACTTGAACAGAACCCTGAAAGTGATCTACGATAGTTCTACTGTTAGAAATTCCTTCACCTTTCCGGGTGTCAGTTCCCTGTGCTTAACAGGGAAATAGCGGTGTGTTTATTTTGTTCAGTCATGAGGATGAAAAAAGTTGATCTTATAAAGCACTTAGCAATATCTGGGATATGTTGTTGTTCAGTCCTGTCTGACTCTCTGCGACCCCAGGGACTGCAGCATGCCAGGCCTCCCTGTCCCTCAGTATCTCCTGAAGTGTGCCCAAGTTCATGTCCATTGCGTCGGTGACATCATCCAGCCATCTCATCCTCTGATGTCTTCTTAGCAACTCTGTCCCAGTAACCTGGGACGTAGTTACTACTTAATAAACGTTAGTGTCGAGCAAAGGCTTTTAAAAAAACTACCCAACCTGAACATTTTAGGAGGAAAATAGAAAATGATGCTAGTGAATTGCCATTATTTCCTCAGTGTATGTATTTTTCAGAGTAGATAAGTATGATGGAATTGGTAAAGGGAAAGCTGCATTTTTCTCCTTTGATGAGGGAGTAGATAGGATAGTAGATACTGCTGTATGATACGTTACATCCAGCAGAGATTTTACTGACCTCCATTCAGGCCCCTCTTTATGCCAACAACACAACAGAAGCCCAGAGGTGAAGTGCAGCTTTTCTGCCTGTCAGACCTGGAATACAGAACTCTTTTTTTTTTTTTTATTAAATCTTTAGACCATTTAATAAGCATACTATAATAGAAAAGCCATCCTTTCTTTTTCTTAATTTCTTTCACTATTATTTCTAAAGAAATTGTGATGTATGTTCTTTTCCTCTTGTAAAATATTTTTTTAAAACTCCTTTATTGAAGCATAGTTGATTTATAATGTTTGCCAATCTCTGCTGTACAGCTCAGGTGTACACAAACACACATTCTTTTTTATATTCTTTTCCATTATGATTTATCACAGGATCTGCAATATAGTTCCCTGTGCTAATCATTAGGACCTTGTTGTTTATCCATTCTAAATGTAATCATTTGCATCTACCAATCCCAAACTCCCAGTCCATCCCTCTCCCTCCCGCTCTCCCCCCTTGGCAGCTAGAAGTCGGATCTCTGTGTCTGTGGATTTGTTTCTGTTTTGTAGACAGGTTCCTTTGTGCCATACTTTAGGTTCCACATGAAGTGGTATCATACGGCATTTGTCGTTCTCTTTCTGACCGACTTCACTGGGTGTGATCATCTCGGCGATGATGAGTGTGATCAACACGTGAGGCCACACGTGTTGCTGCAGATGGCGGTGTTTCACTCTTTTCAGTGATGGAGCAGGAGTCATTGTGTGTGTGGATCACATCTTCTCTCTTCATTCCTCTGGTGATGGATGTTTAGTTGTTCCCATGTCTTGGCTATTTGAATAGCGCTGCTCTGAACATAGGGGTGCATGCATCTTTTTGAATTATAGTTTTGCCCAAATATTTTCCCAGGAGTGGGATTGCTGGATCATGTGGTGAATTCTATTTGTAGTTTTCTGAGGAACCTCCTTATTGTTTTCCATGGCGGCTGCACCTACTTACATTTCCACCAACAGGGTAGGAATGGAATCTGGGACTCTTAGTTCCCAACTAAATGCCTTTCTGCTATATCGTGTGTCTTTCCTATTATCTCAATCCAACAAATAGCTTATTTTTAATTCTCTGATTTGTTGTGGCGGTGTAGAAATAGCCCACATCTTGTACAAAAACCAGATGCCACATATATTTTTGGTAGCTTTCTAAGAAGGAAACTTTGTATAGTGTGGTAGTGCTATGTGTATAGAGATCAGACCTGCTTCCCTACTTTTATTTTAAGGGAAAAAAGAATGTATTTTGAAGACTTAGAAGCTAAGTGCTGTTTCACACTATAAGGCTGGGAGACCGAGGCAAAAAAAAATCTCTAACAATTATTTTCCAGCAAAGTAAAACATAATTGTGTCCCCCTCTGACCTCCTGGCATCTTGCTTCTCTTGGTGCCATTATGCTTTGATTGATGCCATCGTTTATTTGTCCTTGACAGTGAGCATAATGTTTTGCCTTCAGAGATCTCTGCTGTTATATATGCAGTCTTGAGTGAAGCAGAGGTGAGAATTGACAAGGAACGGCTATTCATTTCCATGTGAAGCCAAAAGAAGCATTAAGTTATTATGCTCCCTTTCCTTCAAATGTCAGCACTTATTGTAGTTTTAAAGCACCTGTTATCCTTTACTAATCATCGGTTTCCTTTTAAACTGACATCCTAATATCCAACTTGAATTCCATAGAATTACCACGAAATGCCAAGTGGTATGGGAAATCTGGCTCCAAATTACGCTGTCTGCTTCATCCTTGTCATTTCACACATTTGGGGGGACGAAATTACAGGCAAACAAGACTGATGGAAACAGGCCACCCTTTCTGTTCCTGTACCACATAGCTTTGCCTGGTGGGGATTTAGCTTTTATTCAACAGACAGAGCCTTGGCGGGTTGGGGACAGCACACTGTGGGGGTGATGGTGTGCAGAGCATCTGGACCTCGGGCCTTCCCGGGCCTCCACCTCCTTTTGGAATTAAAGTTTTACATAGCCTTAGTCTCCTTGTTGCTAAACTGACAGGGTGGTTGAAACCTGACTCTGCTCCACGGTAGGTGCGTATGTGAGTCACTCTGCTGCTGCTGCTAAGTCGCATCAGTCGTGTCCGACTCTGTGCAACCCCATAGACGGCAGCCCAACAGGCTCCTCTGTCCCTGGGATTCTCCAGGCAAGAACGCTGGAGTGGGTTGCCATTTCCTTCTCCATGTGAGTCACTTGGTCGTGTCCAGCTCTCGGCGACCCCAGGGATTGTAGCCTGCCAAGCCTCCTCTGTCCATCGGATTTTCCAGGCAAGAATTCTGGAGTGGGTTGCCATTTCCTCCTCCAGGGGATCTTCTCGACCCGGGGATTAAGCCTGCATCTCCTGTGTCTCCTGCATTGGCAAGTGGATTCTTTACCTGTCGAGCCATCAGGGAAGTCTATGGCAATAGAGTCCCAGTCTCCCCTCCCCAGAGTTCCTGGTTTGAAGTATCTAAATAGGGTCAGATCTGGGGATCATTGAACTGTATCATCCTGAAGGTCTATCCTGGCTTTCAGCCCTGACCCTTCAAGTCCATCTCCCCTGCAAAAGATCTTTCCTTGGGTCAGATTGTGATGACTTGGTTTGTTCAGGGAGTCCAGTGTTGTATTAATAAGATGCAGGCAGTAGAACTCTGGGTTAACACAGAGGCTTTCAAGCTTCACGTGGCTGGGAAACCTGGTTCCGCCCTTTGCAGGATGGCCTTGAACGGGTCTGGGATCCCTCTGCACTTGGATTCCCCTCTGTAAAATGGAGAGGAGAGTGGGTCCTTCCTCGGAGTTCTTTGAGGATCCAAGGAGGTGGTGCAGGACTCTGAAGACACAGAGGATCTGCTTGGTAAGAAACGGCTGAAACTCTGCTCCTGAAATGGCCCTCACACCGGGCCAGCAGAACCTGCAGACATTCATCAGCATCAATGCTGGGGACTCCATTTTTCAAAAATGCCCCACTGTCGCACAGTCTTACAATCCAAGGCCCCTAGTTTCCTGGGATGACAGCATTTTGTAGTTGAAAGAAACCTGGAAGTAATCTCTTCTGATCTTTCTTTTTCAAATGCTCTTTGGCCCCAGGGGCTGAGCCTCAGAAGTGATCCGACTTTATCTCCAGTGTCAGGAAGGACCCCCCATTCCAGCCAGTTGTCCAAATCAGAAACCCAGGGTCATGCTTTCAGCACCCCTTCTCCAGCTCCCACTGATCAGGGGTCCCAGACAGGCACAATGGCTCTCCCTGTTCCGTTTAATTTCCTTTCTCCCTAAATCCACATTCCAGCCAGCAAGGCTCGGCTTCTTACATTTCACCCCATGGGCCAGGCTCTCTCTTGACAGGAGTTCATGAATATTCTCTCGCCTTGGCTTCCGCTGCTCTGTTAACCACATGTCTTTCAGTTCTCAGCCGGAATGTCTCTTCCTCTAGAAAGCCTTCTCTAATACCTTTCTCTAACCCATGACTGAGTTAGTCCTATGCCCTATCCCTGACCTTACCAAATTATTTAGCACCATTTACCTATTCATGTATTTTTTTTTCCTCACTAAGCACAAGCTTTGGGGGACAGGGTTGTATTTTTCATCACAGAGTCAATGTCCAGCACAGATCCTGCCACATAGTAGGTCTTCAATAGAGGGGCACTTCCCTGGTGGCTCAGACAGTAAAAGAATCTGCCTGCAATACAGGAGACCCAAGTTCAATTCCTGGGGAAGATCCCCTGGAGAAGGGAATGGCTACCCATTCTAGTATTCCTGCCTGGAGAATTCATGGAGAGAGGAGCCTGGCGGGCTACAGTCCATGGAGTTGCAAAGAATTTGACACAACTGAGTGACTAACATTTTCACTTTTCATATAACTAAGGAGTGAGTGAATGAATGAACAGCTAACCTGGGTAGGGCGGGTCTGAGATGCTGGTCACAGACATTCTTTCCAAGCACCTGCATTTTTTTTCTGTGAATTTCCTTGGAAGCTTCGGATCCTGAGTCTGTGGGATGCTCCAGTTAAGGGTCGTTGTCATTGACTCTCGAGTTTAAGATTTTCTAGTTTTTGTCTTGTTTGTAGACAGTTAGAAATAGCCTTAAGCTTATGTTGGAGGAGGAAATGGCAACCCACTCCAATATTCTTGCCTGGAGAGTCCTGTGGACAGAGGAGCCTGGCAGGCTGCAGTCCACGGGGTTGTGAAGAGTCGGACACGACTGAAGTGACTTAGCATGCATTAAGCTTATGTTTGTTTTTTTCAGCTTTACTTAGGCTTATATTTTGAATAAAACATGTTTAGAATAAAAAGGAAACAAAGTGCTCTTTAATTGCTAATCTGTCAGTGTATTTGCCATGACTGAAAACTAGTGTGAATTGGGACCACCCAGGTTGATTGTCTCCACAGAACCCAGGAAACTGTGTTCATGTATAAAATTACCACTCTCTGTGCCTTTGGATGTCAACTGCTTTCTTGGTTGTGCTATTATGGATGCAATCTGATTTTTAAATAATTATAGTGGCCACCATTTAAGATGCAGAGCCAATTTCATGAAAAATTGGCTTTAAAGCAATGAGGTGTGCTTAATGAGGCCACCCTGAAATTTTGTCCTGTCCTTGGCCTTCTGCTGAATTGCCACAAGGTCAGATGAGATGGTTGGATGGCATCACTGAGTCAATGCACATAACTTGGGCAAATGCCAGGAGATTGTGAGGGACAGGAAAGCCTGGCATGCTGTAGTCCATGGGGTTGCAAAGAGTTGGACAAGACTTAGCGACTGAGCAATGAACTACAGGATGGACTGAGGTTTTCTGACCTGTCCTCGGGTGTTAACAACTCTGCAGCTGTCTTTAGAAAAATGACGAATCCTTCAGCTGACAAATTTTCTTTCTTCAGGTCCCCTCTCTGGGTCTCAACTCTGATGACTCTCACAAACAGAAATACCATTTGCTGGGAGAGACATGGAGCATATTTTAAATTACTACTATGCAAAAACTCCTTATTGAGTCATTAAAATGTATGAGGACTCTGTAGTATGTGCATGGGAAATATCAAAGGTTTCATGATTAGGGCACTTGGTCTAACTGTCTTGGATGAAGAAGCACATTGTTTAGTGTAAGGTGTTAATTGATAGCAGTTAGGGACTGGCTTTATTTCCAATAAGCCCCAGTTACCTAACTTTGCATTTTTCCCGGTCAACTTTGAGTGTCAGAGCTTTCCTAAGCTTCTGCTATGTCTAGATGGACAGTTTATCCTTACTAATATATGTCATCTGTCATTGCATTGTCTGTTGCGTTAAGAAGTAAAAAAAAGGCAGAAGGCAGAGAATGCGTTGTGGCGGTGCCTTGTGTTGTGGGGGAGACACTTTGGAGATGGAGTTCTGGGTGCTGCTTTTGCACACTGTCTGGCCATGCGTGTTGACACGAGGTTTACTCTCTGGTACGTGTCTTGTTCTCGTTCAGTTGCTAAGTCATGTCCAGCTCTTTTGCAGCCCAAGGGACTGTAGCCCGCCAGGTTCCTCTGTCCATAGGCTTTCCCAGGCAGGAATACTGATGTGGGTTGCCATTCCTTCTCCAGGGGATCTTCCCAACCCAGGGATCGAACCCATGCTTCCTGCTGGGCAGTCAGATTCTTTACCACTGAGCCTCCAGGGAGGCCCACTCTAATATGTTTCTTGAATGCTTAATGATGAAAGTTAGAATGAAAGAGAAAAAAACAAATTCTGTGCCTTTCTGCCTAGGGCATACATGACAGAAAGTTATAGATAATATGCCTTCAGTTTATTCAAAAGGAAAAGATTTGATGGTTCTTCTTCTGTTTCACTCTATATGAGCTTCATTGGAACTCGCATTCATTATCCCTGGCACCCTGTTGTCCTTAAATAAATTTTTGTTGAAAGGATGAAGAAAGATTCAATGTTTTTGTTGCTATTGCTAGAATATAGAAATGGCTTTGTTGTGAGCACTGGGTCACTGGGAGCTCAGATGATGCCTTCTCATGGTAGTGTGGGAAAGGAGCTTTCTGAATGAGGTATAGCTGGTGAAAACGCTCCTGAATGGTGTATCATTCTTAGATTCGATGTCTTAGAACATAACAGTTACCAAAGGCAGTTGTTTCATTCATTCAGCATTTTCAAACTGAGCGTCGACTGTGTGGCAAGCCTGGATCTAGATGTGAGGATATAGTTGTGAACAAAATAAATACATATCTGTTCTCAGTGAAGTTGACAGTCCAGTCAGTCATGGCTCACCTCTTCACTGTAAAACCATGCTATGCCATTTTGGCTTCCTGAGACAAATTTTGCTTATCTTGGTTTTTTTTTTAATTTATATTTCAGTAGTGACAGTGGTGATTCCCTTTTCTTTCATTGCCCCACTTTCCCTTCAATCCTTCTTTTAAATTTATGACAGGGGAACATTGATATAGATCATCACTCTGCAAGGTCCTTTTTTAAAATCTTAGATCTGTCTTTGCCTCTGGGCTTCCCAGGTGGTGTAGTGGTAAATAAACAGCCTGCCATTGCAGGGGACGTAAGAGACACGGGTTTGATCCCTGAGTTGGGGAGATCTGCTAGAGGAGGGCCTGGCAACCCTTTCCGGTATTCTTGCCAGGAGAATCCCGTGGACCAAAGAGACTGGCGGGCTCTAAAGACCATAGCGTCTCAAAGACTTAGACACAGCTGAAGTGACTTAGCATCACACATCTTTGCCTCTGTTGTATGCATAAACTTTGGAACTTGCTAGTTTAAATGTTAAAATTGGGAAAGAAAGTGAGCTTTCATATCTTCCAAGATTAAACTGCCATTTCAGAAATCTCATGGATACATGAGAGAGCCTGAATCTTCTACATCCTCATTAGCCCTTATTGATCCCCATCATGTCAGTTTTCCCTCTGATGACAGAGAGCCAACTCATTGGAAAAGACCCTGATGCTGGGAAAGATTGAGGGCAGGAGGAGAAGGGGGTAACAGAGGATGAGATGGATGGCATCACCAACTCAATGGACATGAGTTTGAACAAATTCCAGAAAATATGAAGGACAGGGAAGCCTGGTGTGCTGCAGCTCATGGGTTTGCAAAGAGTCAGACACGACTTAGTGACTGAACAACAAAGACATCACATACCTGAGTGTATTTTAAGCCCGAGGTGAATAAAACAGAAGCACTGAGCCCTCACTGTGTGCAAAGATGCATTCTGTTTCTAGTCGGTGTATGGGTTACCATCTGGGCGTAAGTCAAAGTTGCATGAACGCTTTCTGTTGCATATGCCATGACAGAAATTATGCTTTTCTGCTTTGAAATGTTCTTTGTATTCCTGAAAGAGGTAATGTGTCTGTGAGGGAGCCCAGCTTGCCCCCGGAGAGGAAGGTGTGTCTGATAAGTGGATAATTGGCTTTTGACAGACTCTGAGACAGTCTCACTCCTGGAAACTCACAAAGCCTTGTTGTGAAGTAGCTGCACATCAAATAGGATATGATCGTGTTTCAGATGTGGGGCAAATGCCTTGTCTTAAGTAGTAATTGTGTTCTGAAAAGGAAAGAAACCCGAGCATTTAATTCCCCCCAGAATTCCACCGCCAACCTTCTTTAACCCATATTTTGGCTTGTTGCTATTTTGACTTGTTGCTTTTCCTTTAACTTTCCCACCAAGCATTCTAGTTTCCTCATTTCAAAGAGACAGACTGGGCATCAGAAGCTCATACAAAGTGTGTCTTCCCCAAGAAAGCACATGGGGAAAGAGTATATCTCTCCTGAAGGACTTTTTGTTTTATATTTTTCCATGTGCATAATTTTCTCCTTTGCGTTAATATGTATAACAGAAGCCTATGAAAATCAGAATTATGTAACAATACTTAGATAAGTCTTGTTCACATGCCTTAATAAAAATTTTAGTCTGGTTTATTGAAACCATGGTAAACTTAGAATACTGATACAATAATGTATTTTACAGTTACAGATTTTCATAACTAATCTTACAGCCAGACACCAATAATTCCTTGTTTGCATAATCCCAAATGTGAGGCATGAATATTACAAATGCACACTCATCAAGAACTGATAATATGTCTTCCCAGAAGGGACACGGGTATCTAAATAACTAGACAGATTTATTTTTTTTTTGTTTAAATCCACATCCAAGTTAGAAATATTTTGTCTTGATGGTTTCTTCTGAGACCAAGTGAGAAAAACTCTCCTCTAACATGTGATAGAGGCAGGAAAAAGCCTTCAACCCGAAGAGAAAGTACTGGGTTAGTAGTTATTAAATGGAGCAGTTACATGTTTTTTCATCCTTTATACACACGTTTATATCTATTTAGGGCTTTTGCCTGGTCTTTGCTGCCATTCATTTGCCATTTTCCGTTTCATCCAGAGGCATACATTTAGCTCGGTTACTCACTTTCTCACTGGCATCTGCTTTTTGTAGGCTGACATGCAGCAGAAGAAAGAACCCGTTCCAGATGACTCTGACCTGGATCGCAAACGCCGAGAGACGGAGGCCCTGCTGCAAAGCATCGGGATCTCGCCAGAGCCCCCTCTAGGTACTTTAGAGTGCTTTGTGTTTTAATATAGCCTCAGATTTGACTTGTGTAGGATATACCATGTCCAGCGTTTACTATTCTTTTACATCTCCTTTTGTTTTTATGTTTTAAGAAATGCTTTGGCTTATGGCTCAGGTGTATTTATTTTTGGAATTGTGGGGGCTGGAAGGAGATAGGAGGACAGATTGTAGAGTGGTTAGCAATTGGCTGCTTACTGGCTGATGCTGCAGTCAACCTAACCCACTGCATTACTGTTAGAGTGTCTTACACTTGTTAAATGAGTTACCACTGGTAAATACCAGAAATCACAAGATGAAGAAGAAAAGCTTCATTTCCATTGCTGAATCCCAGCCTCTCTCTGCCAACCTAAATACTGTGAATCTGGTTATGAATTTCATAACCACCCCAGGCACAGAGTTATTCTATGATGAAAATAGAATGCTCGGTGGGAAACTTAAAGGAAAACTTGAAATGGTGGCAGATTAGCAGCTAATTAACATGTTTAAATTTCTTTGACTCTGTTGTGTATCTTGGTTTCATTGCTGATCGGCGTCTTTACTGCAACACCCTTCCTCCAACTCATTCATACCTGGTTACTTGTCCACGATCTCATTTTATTCAGGATTTGGATGTTGAACTATTTCTTTTATTTTTGTTGAAGGTAACTTGGTACATAATATGTTTATTCTGTCATTATACATCACTCATGTGATAAGTTATTTTATTTTTCTTTATCCATTTGCTTTCCATACATTTCAGAGTAATCCCAGGGTGTCTGTAAAACTACATGATATCCAATATAGTAAAATAAAAGCTTTAAAAATAATACATATAAATAAAGATAGTATCAGATCCCCTTTTATAAATCGTTCATCTTTTAATTCCATCATTGGCTTTTATATTAACATAAATTTTCATTTATTTCCGTAATTACTTAACAATAAAAATTATCCCATGAACAATAAAATGGCAAGTGTGTGTATCAGTATAAGTAAGTAAAAGGGCAAAATATAATAATCATATAAATTATTAAGTGTTTCTGGGTATCATTCAGTACATACACACTAAACTAAACACCATGAAAAAACATTTTATGCTCAACCTCAGTGTGTACTAATAGTAAGTAAAATCATATGTCTAACAATGATATAATAACCCCCAATAAGACGTTGATTATTTTGTTAGTTTCTTTGTGGTATGGGAGATGTAACCCACAGGATATTTGAGTGATGGGTCTTCTATGAGGAGCTGACAAACCTTTTTATTACTTAGTTGACAAGTAATACATGTTAGACCCTTGGCAATTATATTTTTGCCTCAAAATAGCCTTTGAAGTTCTGCTGCAGTGTGAACACTGGTTAAACACAACCGTAGAATATTTGTTCTCCCCTAACCTGCGTAAAGCCAGCAATTCAACCTTAAGAGCTAAACAGTTTAAATATCCCTAAACCATGACCAAATTCTGAACTATCCTGTCATCCCTGCCAAAGGGCTCTGGCAAAAGTGGAGCCCGTTTTCAACTTTTATCCATCCCTCCGACTTACCCTCTGACTTACTGCAAAGGGTAATCAGTGAATTAATTGTAGAACCACGTGAAAATTCCTAGTTTCTTGACAGATCTGCCATTGTGTTATAGGATTTGGGCAACATAGTTAAACCCTTTACCTTATTAAATAAATAAAAGGAAATTGCACATGATTGAAACCAAATGGGAATCTACACTATGCATTGAAGTTTCTTGCTGCCCATATGGCTTCTCTGGCAAGAGTGATACTGAGATCCCGTTCTCATCTGGCCTGGAGCCACCTTGGCTATTTGGTGCAGCTTCTATCTGAAGGACGTTTGGCTTGTATCTGAAAGATAGAGGGGGAAAATCCATTTGCATTTCCTCTAATTTATTTTCTTTTATTACCCTTGCTTTGAGAGTGCCAGTCTGCACTGACCTTGCTCTTTGAACCTGTTTCTCCTGTCTCCAGAATGGCGGTTTGCCTACGTGTACACGGCAGTGCTTTCTAGAGCTGCCAGATGCAAAGAACACAATTCCCAAACACAGTAAACAGT
This sequence comes from Bos taurus, assembly GCF_002263795.3. NCBI lineage: Eukaryota > Metazoa > Chordata > Mammalia > Artiodactyla > Bovidae > Bos > Bos taurus. The sequence continues at coordinate 13,117,796 of NC_037331.1, forward strand.
GCAAGGGATGCAACTATTAATTAAGTGTAAAAATAAAGCAGCCTGGCATTGTGCTTTGTTTTGAAAGAGATTTTTAAATTATTGGGTTCAACATTTACCCTTTTCTCTAACTGTCGTTTAGTCTCTCATAGCAAATGCAGCTTATACTCTACAGACAACAGACTTTCCTCCAAGAAATGCAAAACATGCAGCAGACTTTTCTGACTCCCTGTGACCTTCTAAAATTCCTCAGAATCACTTATTTCATAATCATTTAAAGTTTTATAGACACCTCGTTTTATTTTGAATAGGTCACATCTATACTAACAAAATAAAGTGGAGCATTAGAATTATCTGGATAGTTCATGCTAGAGAGGGATTTGCCTTGAATTATCCAGGTAACTGTTTTGATTCTCCATTTTACTTTGTTAAGGTGGACATGGCCTTAGAATCTCTAAGTTAATTCTGTCTAAATTCATTTCAAATTTTAATTTCCGAAGTATGAAAAATTCACTGGACTCTTTTCCTTTTCTTTTCTTTCCTTTTTTTTTTTTAAATCCTTATCCCATCTCAATCTCTCCTGGCCATACAATCACTTTAATTTGAGCCCGTTTGTTTTGATTTATCTGACACTGCTCTTCCCAGTGCAGCCGCTGCATTTTTTAACATGGGATACCTGTTATTTTCATTATTTAGTCCCAACCCCTATGTCTCCCTCCTCGAAATCAGTGAGCACTCCCAGTGAAGCTGGAAGCCAAGACTCAGGCGACCTGGGACCGTTGACAAGGTAAGAATTGTCCCTTCACAAAGGCCGTGGTGGGATGTCAATAATACCTCCCTCCCTCTCCCCTAAAAAAAGGCAAGAAACCAAAAGTCTGAAAAACCACACCATTCCGTTGCATGTTGTTAACTGTGCACTCCTCTTTACGTATCAGTCATTTTTTTATGTTTACATTTTGGTGGCTTGCTATTTTTGGTGACATAGGATTGATTTTGAACCCTTGAAGTGATAAGTATCACTCTTTCGTGAATAGGCTAATTTGACACCATGTGTCTTATTTGACAAAGCACAAGCATATCCATTGGCTTCAGTTTAAAAGAAAGTAGGGAAGGACCAAAGACAAACGGAATATATATCTAGCTTCTCATTATTCTACCTGGGTTTTGGTTTCCATGAGAATCTTTGTAACACTGAGATGTTGTAACCCTAAATTTACTTTTTCAAAAGTCTTGTTTATTTGCTTAATAGAGTTGACAAATTTGAGAACTCGGTCCCCAAAGTGTTTTTATTATCATTATTAATTATTATAATCATCAGGATTAACTGCTTCATTTTTGTCAGTTGCCAAACTTTTATTACACTAGGTATATTCCAAGATTACGTAACGAACTTCTCAAGGCCGATATAGACATTCTCTAATTTGACCACTGAGGGAACGTCCAAAAATGTAGCAGTGTGACGGGAGAAAGGAGATGGCTCATTAATATGCACAGGGTCATGGAAACGTTCTTAATCCAGGTGTCCTCAGCAGTATTCCCATGTGTGGGTGCCCATAGGCAGGCGATAGAGATGAGTGGGGAGTGGGGCCTTTGGCAGCTTGTTAGCTAGCACTCCCTTTATAAATCTCAGATGCTCTCTTCACAGCTCTTGGGCTTGTTGAGCTCAGATGGGAACATGGACCAGTTTTTCCACACTTTTCAATTTTTCATGAGAAGCTAAGACTGCAAATATTTATGCAACAGTCTCATAGACATTAAGTGTTAATGACTTTGTTAAAAGGAGTTGTGGGCTAGATTTGGCTCATGAGTTGGTGATGTCTGACCTCTCTGACTTTTGAAACAATCATAAAGCATTTTAATAAAGCTTCAATAAAAGAAGCAATCATCCACAGCCCCAGCATTCTAACAGATCAGCCTTTGTCTTGTCAGGGTACTTTTCGATCCTTATCTACCTGTGTATATGTCTTGCTACTGTATATGCTCCTGGAGGAAGTGAAGTGAAAGTCGCTCAGTCATGTCCGACTCTTTGCGACCCTATGGACTTATACAGTCCACGGAATTCTCCAGGCCAGAATACTGGAGTGGGTAACCTTTCCCTTCTCCAGGGCATCTTCCTAACCCAGGGATCAAACCCAGGTCTCCCACATTGCAGGCAGATTCTTGACCAGCTGAGCCACAAGGGAATTCCTGGAGGAGAGGTATACAATTTTGCATTTTTCTCTGTTCATTTAACACCTTATTATGAGCATTATCTTCTGATGGTCCTTTGTTTTCAGAAAAGCCTCAGCAATTTTGGTAGAGGAAAACAGAGAAATGAGAATAGGGTTAGCCTATGTTGTAGGATTTTTAGCTTTCTGAAATCAATACATAAGACTAAAATGATTTCACCAATACCTGTCTGTTCATGAATTTCAGACTTGAGTGTTTTGTCTTCATAGGTCTTTTGAAACAGGTTGGACACTGCTTTCAATTTGAGAAGAGCGAACATAGAGGCTTTTGCGGGCACCAGGCTGGTTTGTGTTAACAAATCGCCTTTGTGATTTGGAGTTGCACACGTCTTCTCCTCATCTTTTGCTTTGAACACTTCAAAAGGTCTTTGAGGGTGGGGGAGGAAAAGTAATAATAACACAGCATGTAAGATCTAACATTTATACAAGAGCTGGCACAGTATAATCACGTTCCTTAGGGGGGTCCATTGGCCTATCATTAAGGTAATATTTTTGCCTGTTTCTGCACAGCGATGGCATTGTGTCAGTGATGCTTAATGTCAAGGGGCTCCACTGGCAGTGTTAAATACTATTACCAACTTCATAGTCGACGAGCCCTTTTGAAAACTTCTGGAGAAAGTTGACTGATGCTGTTAGCACTCTGGGGACAGCAGCAGTTATTCAATTGGAGGGAACCTCATTCCTTTCCCCTTCTTACATGATTTTTTAAAATTAACCACTTTGGAAGAGGTGCTATCCACTTCCACATCACACAAACTCCACAAACTCCAACTAGCTTCAGTTCTCTATAGAAACATTCTGGCAAGAGTGGGCAACTGGAAGTCAAGGAGTATATCCCTTGCTAAGTGCAGGTTTCATAGCGATGCAAAGAAACTGGCATTGAGGAAATGATTTTTCAGAAGAACTGAGCACAGGCTTGGCTTGAGAAGGCATTAGGAATAGCTTAGTAAACTGTGCCCTTGTTTTGAACTTAGGCACATTCCATGCAAATTTATGTTTTTGTTTCCATAAAGTATATATGCGAGTAAAATTTCAGAAGAATGTTATATTTCAGTTTTTTAAATTCTACTTGGAATGTCTTTTTCTGTAGAAGAAACATCTTTGAAAGCAGTTACTGTTAACTCTAACACTTCGTAAAACACGAGACTGAGAAAAGCACTTGGTAATTCCTAAGAATATAACTCTATAGCCATAAATTTGCATATTTGTGTAGAATTTGGACTTTTTGAAAAATGGAAAATCTTGCAGAAGATAACTTAGGAATCAAAGCAACACATCTGGTCCTACCTAAAGGTGCACATAAATTCTGCCATTCACTTGCCAGACTTTCAAACCAAAACTACAGTTTGCTTTGCAGAGCCAGAATTAGCAAACACTTCTTATATAACCCCTGTAAGTGGTTAATTTGGAAATTGGCATACTTAATATGCCCTATTATAAAGAAAAGGTTAAATAGTGCTTTAAACATATGAAATATAACAAAATTTTCTTTTATTGATTTTTAAGAGCAGTTAAGTACATTTTCTAAACTGAGTGAATAGAGAGTAGACGTATTTAACATTTTTTCAATTATACCAGTGTAATTTTTAAACTTATAGTATCATAATTTGTGTTCCAATTTCTGCTTCTGTAGTTATAGCCTGCTTCTCATTTACAATTTACATTTGTTGTACTTTTCTCTTTCTCATAATTAGTTTTGGTAGAGTCAATTAATCATTGCTTGTTCAAACATACTGAACAAAGAATAAGCTCTTGGGTTTCAAAAAATTAACCTATTAATACAAAATTTGAAAGACTAGTTTTACATATAAATGTAGATGGAAAAAAATCCTAAATATGTTGTTTGCAGCTGGAATCCAATACAGTATTAAAAGGATACAATGTTATGCTTAATTGTGTTGGATTCAAAAATTCAAGGATATTTTAATATAGAAAAATGCTACCTTAATTCAGCATATAAAAAGGTCAAAGAGGGAAAAGTAAATATTGCAGTATATACTGAAATGGTACTTGCAAAATGTAAATATCTAGTCTCATATTTTAAAACTTAGTAAACTAGGAATATAAATGTTTTTCTCAATATGATAAAGAATATTCATTTCAAAGCAAGAGCTTACATCTTTGATACATGAGAGTGAAGCATTAGCATTTTATAGCTCTTAAGGAATGATTTATGTTTAGTTGAATACATGTCTCTCTTCCTCAGGAAATGATAGGTTCCTTGCAAGAAGGGACTAAGTCATATTTGTGGTTGTGTCCATATGATAGGTGTTAAACATTTATTGAAAGAATCAAGTATCATCCTACTTTTTACAGGGCATGGAGGCACAGAGAGAATAAATAATTTTCTCAGGTTCACGCAGGACATAGCTACAATGCTAGGTTTGAACCTGGGCAGGTCAATACAAGTTTCCACAATCTATACCTCAGCCCTACATCATCTCTAACAGCAATCGCTGTGTGATACACAACCTACTCCATAAGGTAATCGTGATTAAACAAATAGTATCTGTAAAGCACCAGGAAAGGAGTCTGACATATATTAAGAATATGTGAGTTTTAGCTATTAGGTTGATGAAGAAGTAATTGTGGTTTCAGACAATGAATTCTAAATCATTAGAACTAGGCTCAAACACATTTTTATTAATCAAAATAGGAACCATTACAATCAATACATTTTTGCCAATGAGAAATGTTTGTTTATTCCTGTAGCATAAAAACCCATGCTTCAGGATTCAAGGAACTCTTGGAAAGCATTTTCTTCCTCCTGCTTGCTGTGGAAGCATTTTGCCTGAAAATGGTTTTTGAGATGCTTCAAGGCAGTGGTTGTTGGTTGGTGAGAGGTCAGGTGAATATGATGGACGAGGCCAAACCTCGTAGCCCCATTCATTGAACTTTTGAAACTGGTTATGCAATGTGTGGTCAGGCATTGTCAAGGAGAAAAACTGGGCTCTTTTTGTTGACCAGTTACAGGTCATTTTGTTGACCAGTTACAGGTCAACTGCAGGCATTGCAGTTTTCGGTACATCTCATTGATTTGCTGAGCACACTTCTCAGATATAACGATTTCGCTGGGATTCAGAAAGCTGTAGTGGTGGGCAGCAGGCCACCAAACAGTGACCATGACCTTGTTTTGGTCCAAGTGTGGTTTTCAAAAGTGCTTTGGAGCTTCTTCTTGGTCCAACCACTGAGATGGACATCTGCGATTATAAAATCCACTTTTCATCACATGTCACAACCCAATCAAGAAATGGTTCATTGTTGTATAGAAAAAGAGAACACAGCACTTCAAAACGACGATTTTTTGATTCTTGGTCAGCTCATGAGGCACCCACTTAGCCAGCTTTTTCACCTTTCCAATTTGCTTCAAATGCCTAATGACCATATAATGGTCGGTGTTGAGTTCTTTGGCAGCTTCTCATGTAGTTGTAAGAGGATCACCTTTGGTGATGGCTCTCAGTTGGTCATTGTCAACTGCCAGTGGCCACCCACTACGCTCTTCATCTTCAAGGCTGTCTCTCCTTTGCCAGACTTCTTGATCACTTCTTGAATGCACACTGCACTGTGCATTCATTAGTAGTTCCCACGCTGAACGTGTTCCTGTTGCGAGTTGTGTCTGCTGCTTTATGACCCATTTTGAACTCAAATAAAAACATCGCTCAAATTTGCTTTTTGTCTAACATGATTTCTGTAAGTCTAAAATAAATGTAAAATACACAGTAGGTAGTAAGTCATTAGCAAAAAAAAATAAGGCAAAAAATGCTCATTAAAATGATATATGCTGCTGCTGCTGCTAAGTCGCTTCAGTCGTGTCCGACTCTGTGCGACCCCATAGACGGCAGCCCACCAGGCTCCCCCGTCCCTGGGATTCTCCAGGCAAGAACACTGGAGTGGGCCGCCATTTCCTTCTCCAATGCGTGAAAGGGAAAAGTGAAAGTGAAGTCACTCAGTCGTGTCCAACTCTTAGCGACCCCATGGACTGCAGCCTACCAGGCTCCTCCATCCATGGGATTTTCCAGGCAAGAGTACTGGAGTGGGGTGCCATTGCCTTCTCCAAAATGATATATAACATAACCATATTTATTTAAAGATGTACTCCAGTATCAAATGGCAAAGTTCAGCAATGCAAAGCCGCAATTACTTTTGCACCAACTTAATATCACTGTTTGATTTACCCTAATCCTTAATTCCTAACCTTCAGATATTTGACCAGAAATGAATCTATTTAAGTGATAATAATTCAGCCCACATTTATTCTTATGGACATGGATGGCTTACAAGGGACTTTGCTTTAGGGCTGTTCTCATGTTTGGCTGAGACTCCTTGGGCTTCCCAGTGACAAAGCTAAATTAGAGAACGCATTGGCTTGTGGAAACTAGGAGAGTATTGACATCATAAAGTTTACTGTACCCCAGGGCATGGGCTACACACTGTCCAAAATTTGATTTAAAAGGAATACTTTCAAAGTGATTTCAAAGTTAAAATATGTCTCAATATGATAACATATTGTGCAGTCTCTTACTACATAACCTCCTTAACTAGATAGAAGATGACTGATGTTTGAATTTTGTGACAAGTGGCTTGGGCGGATGGATAGTAATACAGTAATTCAGTTGATTTCTGTCCTCCTTTTGGACCATCTATGGCCTAAATACCATCACTAAGTTTTCTACCTTCCAGTCAGTCAAGGACACTCAAGCACCCCCCCATTTATTTTTAATGATCTCTTATTATAGAAATAATATCAGGTCATTTTATACAATTAGAAAAGATAAATGAGCAAAAGTAGAAAAAATTACATTCCTACGAAGAATATGCATTGGCATTCTTAATACCTTAGTGTATATTCTTTCACACAAGATGTATGTCATCATATATATGATAAATGATGTCATACTGTACAAACTGAAGAACTTGCATTTCTAGTCAAGTATTTCTATTTTTCCATTTCAGTACATTTTCAACTTATCTACTATATATACCATCTTCAGATTTCCCCAGTTGCTCCCAACATAATCCCATTATATTAAAATTGTCTTCTTTCCCAGCTGTCAATACCTATCAGCTAAAACCCTTATGTCCTTGATTTTCTGTACAGAGGTGAGGCCTCTCCCAAGGGGACCTTAGAGAAGCAGAAACAGAAGTGTCTTCTGAAACCCTTAACAGGAGAACAGAAGTATAGAGGAAGTGGATTAGGGTTCTTTGGGGCTTCTAGCATCACGTGCATAGCAGACCAGAACTGAAACTGATGTCTGCAGATACTCTGCTATTCAATTTGAATGGTAGGCTTCCATATAGTTCATATTGTTTTATATTGAAAAAATACTTGGGGTAAAATTCAGATATTTAATTTTCTAAATAATATTTAAATTCAGATATTTAATAAACTCTACCTTTCCCTGATCCACTTATTGCCTAGTGAACTCATGAATGAGGCATTTAGAATAATTTATTCATGGTCAACTTGTACTGGCCGCACCTGGTCACCACTTTTTTCTCGTGATTTGAGGAGAGGAAAGTGTATTCAGGGGCTCCGTGAGCTTAATGCCCAACACGAAATCCTCAGGACTTTCAACTGCATCCACAATTGGACTCCATTGGATTCTCTGGCACTCTATGAACCTCAACGGATTTTTACCTCTTTTTGGTGAAACCATCCTCATCTTTTAAGGTGCTCTGATAACTCAGAGGCTAAAGGCAAGATGTTAAGGAGGTTTTAGTAAAGGTGAAAAAGTACAACTCAATAATGCCAAACCTAGGGGGGAATTTAGTAAGACTATTAAGATTTTGTATATACAAAATTCATTAAATTATCTTTATGTAAAGAGGAGTTGGCAGGATGCTTGCTACCAGCTAATTGGACTTCAGGGAGACTGAAAATCTCTGATTCAAGGCTATTTAAAAGTCACTGTCTTTACAAATTAAAATAAATTGTGTACTATAGGATTTTTTTTCTTTATGTAGCACATGGACTGACTAGTTAAAAATTGTTGCTATCTTGTCAGGCAGAGAGTACTGTATATAACCATATGGTTATAGTATCAGGGTAAGCATCTATTTTTAGCAGAGTTGCTGAGCTTTCTTCCAGAGAGACAACTTACTGGATAGCAGGTCCTTTATGGAAGATTTGGGGAAAACACATCCTTTTTTTCTGATGGGAAGTCTTGCATTTCTCTGAATCCAGCGCAGATGGACTTCCTGCGTGACTCAGAGTGGCCTGTGTCAGAGCTCCTGGTTAGGGCTTCTCTGTTAGCCAGTGGAGGGAAGATTCTCACCCAGTCAATTAAGAAAGAGGCTTGGTATAAGTATGTGTTGCACTGTTCCAGTTTTATTTCTGACATCAGAAAATCTTTATCATCATCACTGCCAGTCCAAAGTAAGGAAATCATTGAGGCTGGAAAGCAAAACATTAACTCATTATTTAAATGTCATTCTTAATTAATTGACATCACATTAACGATTCTGACAGGCTGAGTGATATGATAGATATTTAAATGTCTTTGTTATTCAATGTATTCCTTTTGGAAGTGGCACTTAGAGAAACAGTTTGGGGATGACACTGACTGGGGATTTTCTCTTGGGCACTATGCTCACATTGGCCCAAACTTTTCTTTGTCGGTTTAGTGACTAGTGATTTGTTTGATATAGAAGACATGTGAAGCAAGAGTCCAGAAAAACTCTGGGAGTCAGAGTACCCTGCCCTTGAGCAATCTTTCTACCTCTTCAAGATAAGCTTTCCTTCTTCAGTATGGAAGTGAGTCTGAAAATTCTTCTGGAACCATGTGATGGCATCATGCCACACAGACTGAGTTCTTCAGAAGTGGCTTGCAGAGATGAAGGAAATCAGGCAGACATGCCCTGATGTATGCTCTCATTTTTTTTACATAAAGAAAGTAAAAACTGTTTCTTAGGGAACCAACTTGCCCTCATACTTAACACCTATCTGCAGAAAATGCAGGTAAAGACCATTCATTTGTTCATTCGTTGATCACATTCATTCAGTAACCAGTTAAGAATCTATCGTACAACACAATAAATGCTAGACCTGCAAGGAAGACAACAATGAAGGAATTCTTCTCTCTTCTAAAGATCCCACTTCGAGTAAATGACATATTTAATTTGAAGCTGTCTGAGGATATGTTTCTATGTAGTTCCAGCTCTCGAATATTTGTACTCATAGAGGTGAGCAGTAATATCATAAAGCATTATTCCCAGGTGCAGTTAATTTGTATATTCTTGTGGGACAAGTGCTTGTGATTCATTACTTAGAGTCTTGATATTTGGTCTTGATATTAGGTACTTGGTAAATTTATTTATTGAGGTAGGGGTGTGTGGGTGTGTGTGTATGTGTGTGCATGTGTATACACACTTATGCACATGCACAGTTTGCAGAAACCTCAATGGGATGGGTGCGGGGTGAGTGAAGAGATGAGGACCCAGGTAAAAGCTGGGTAGTGCAAGGTTGCTGGGCTAGTTGCCAGAAGTGGCCTTTGCTCAAGGGGAGCTGTTGGCAGTGGTCAGAGCACTCAGATACAAAGCAAGGATTTCCTAGCAGAAACAAGGCAGAAACCAGTTACTGGGCTCAGGGCAGAAAGGCAGGTGGGACTCACAGTGTGTTTGTCTTGATGCTGAGGCCCCTGGGCTTGGTAACAGTGCTCCTTATATCCTTCAGACCATCTGTACTTGGTTTTAAAGCTTGATGCAGGGCTACTATTGAGGTCAAGTGGATTGCAGGTTGGCAAAGAGAACTGTGGGATAAGAAGCGCAGTCCCATAGAGAGACAAGCTATTTGTGAATGAGGTTATTGAGGACAAATATATTTAGAGAATAAGGCATTTGAGTTGGGTCTCACATGGTGGCTATGCTTTGGACAAGTAGAGATGGGAGAAAGGGCATTCCAGATCATATAGAGGGAGAGGTGGGGGAGAGGAGACGTGTGGGGCATAGAATGTGTGTGAAGGAGTTTGAAAATACATCAGAATCTGGGAGGCAAGTATGGCCTTGGATTCCTAGTCCTATATTTGGAGCCAGGAAAATATTGAATTTACCTGGAAACTTACTAAAAATACAGATACCTAAGGCATAGATCTGAGTTGAGGTCTGGACCACTGCATTTTTGTAATGCTTTCAAGATTTGAGGATGTGTTTGGGGGAGCCATAGATCTGATAAAAAGGACAGAAAATGTGAATGAGGATTGTGGTGCTAGAGAAGGAAAGAAAAGCCTGACGAGACAAGAAAAGGTTAAATGCTTTTGGTGTTACGGATGGATATGCCCAAAAAGCATGTGGAAAGGAGGAACTTTGAGTTCAAGGATGATGAGGACTTCAGGGTTATCTTTTGAAGAAGATATGTGGGCATCTTGGAGATCATCTGTAGCTATAGAGGTGAGGGGAGAAGAAATTACTCTGGTTGGGCAATGTCTGTCTTTATGGGGATGGAAAGAATAAGGACCCTTCCAGAGGTATAATGAGAAGTGAAAAAGACACCAGAACATTTAGGGTCAGGAACACTAAAAGAAATAACATGCTTATGAAGGAGCCAGTAGTCACCAGAATCATAGAGATCAAGTATGAGAAACAAGAATAAGCCATGGGATGTGATGGGTTAGTGGTCGTCATTTTCATCATCATCATTTTTGTTATTTACCCCTTGTGCTGTTTTATTTCCATAGGGTGAGTTCCTGGGAGTGAAACGAGTTCCAGAGTAATTCTGTGTTTATGATTCTTGCTCCACGCTGGTGTGTTGCTTTCCCAAAGAACTGTACTAATTTAAAACGCCACCGGCAGTAGATGAGAGTGCCTCAGCCACGTTGAATATTAGCATTGCAAATGATGGATTTTTTTCTTTTAAAAAAATTTTTTATTAAATTTTATTTTTTAAATTAAATCTATTTATTTTTAAATGAAACAAAGATGAGTGTTTTTAATGATAAAAGGTACAATTCACTAAGAAGAGAGACATCATAAACCATTAGACACCTAACAATAAAGAAACAAAGATACAGAAAGCAAAATCAGAGGAAATATAAGGGAAAAGAAAATATATAATCACAGTGAGACATAGTAACATTTTTCTGAGAATATCAAGTGCAGAAAAATAAGAATAGGAGCATCTTAAATGATGTCATTAATAATTTAAATATGATAGATTTCTATTTATATTAATCTTACAGCCTACACAAATATATTTAAAATTTTGTATTTCATATGTTATTAGATGTCCATAGGACATTTAGAAAAACTGGCAGAAAGATAAACATTGCTAAATTTAAAAAAATATAATTCTTCTTTTTGTGATTCAGTTATACATATACACATATATTATCTTTGAAATTATTTTCCAAAATAGGTTATTACAAGATATTGACTATAGTTCCCTATGCTATACAGTAAATCCTTGTTGCTTGCTGCATATCTATTTTTTTAAATTAGAAATCTAGCATTCTGTTCATACTAAGTCAAACAAGTGGAATCAAAATGGCAAATGATGGTTCTTAATGACTGCCTTCCAAGTATTTATCAGACAACTCTTTCTTATAACCAAAACCAAAAAAAAAAAAGGTAAGAGCAAAGATGCTCTTTAAGGGAAAAATATTAAGACTGTCTACTCTGGAGTCTAAGAAAATGGGAAGAAGACTGGAAACTCCTAACGTGCTCTGAACAGAAAGAAATTAACCACTAATCAGAGAGTGTGGTTATACAACACAGACATCATATCTCTTACTCCTAAGTTATGCTTTCCATGGAGGGCCAGGGATTGTTTTGCATTGTTTGAATTTTTACTTCCTTCTATCTAATAAACTGAGTGAATAAGATTGGGCCAATGAAGAGAGACTTTTGTAGGAAGCTGGATAGTAAAAGGGTGTGATATAAACTTCTGTTTGTCTCTTAATGGGTTCACTGCTAGTTTGAATAATTTTGGTGTCTGTCATATTCTTTTTATTTATAAGAAATATTGAAAAACAGGTTGTTCCACAGATTATTAACTGTTATATGGTAGGCCTTTTTAGATGAGATACCAGAGGCTACACTGTTCAACATGTTTAGTATCCAATAAGTGAGTGATTATTTACCACGGTGTGGGAAGATCCTGTATCTAGAAGTTTGAAACAAGTTGGGAAATGTGACCTTAAAGTCTGTCCAGCTGCCAGTCCAACCGTAGGGCCATGGAGCCATGATGATGCCACATTAGGTTAGAAATCACTAGGTTATTCAATATCTGTGCAAGTAGCAGCTTCCTCATGAAAAAAATCCTCCTGTGGATCCTCAGAGAGTTAACCTAAGAAATCAACCTACAGATGATCAGAGCAGATCAAATACAGCTCTTAAAAATGAGCAAACAAAACCAAGATGGTTTCCCAGACAGGAACAGTAGACAAAATCTAATTGACAGAATTAAAGATTACATTCAGCAAAACGGGTTCTGTTGGTCATCCCAAGAAATTAGGGAAAGTGGAGGCTCTGGCAGCAGTGAGTGGTGGTCTAGTCCTGTTATAAAATGTGGACATGATGGGCATAGGACAGGGAGAAGCTTTAATAGTTAAATATTCATTTTCACTTGTTCTAATTCTAAAGACACTGCTAAAGTCTGACTTCCCAGAAGTCAGTCTTCAAGGAGAAGACTTCTTCAGGCTTGTATAATTGCTCAGCCTGGCATTTGCTGTTCCTGTGACAGATTGGTGACTTGGCATCTAAAATATAACTGATCAGGTCTAGTAGTCTTACTTTAAGGGTTCAATGTGTTCAGGTGAGTTGTAGGTAAATAATAGAACAGCTGTGACCACCTGGGAGCTGCCATACTCTTCCCTTGCCTGAGAAGAGAGAAAAAGGCCCCCAAATTGTCCCATCAGAAACCTGAGCGCAAAGGAGCTGATCCCAGCTCTTATGAGGGAATGCTTCTCACAGTCAGCCAGAGCCAGAGGCCACTCCTCTGTCTGTAGCCAAGGAAGTATCCGTAAAGATAAAAGGTTTGGACCCCAGAGATAAGTGAACAGCAAGGGTGAATCATTGTAATGGATTCGGTCACTTCCATCATTTGAAAGGGATGATGGAACTAGTGTCCAGGGCCAGAAAGAGCTGCTTTCCTTGGACAGAGAACGAGTGCACAGCAGCCGTTTTCACCCCGGCTGTACAGGAGAGCGACTGAGCGACTTCACTTTCACTTTTCACTTTCCTGCATTGGAGAAGGAAATGGCAACCCAACCCAGTGTTCTTGTCTGGAGAATCCCAGGGACGGGGGAGCCTGGTGGGCTGCTGTCTATGGGATCGCACAGAGTTGGACATGACTGAAGCGACATAGCAGCAGCAGTACATGAGAGAGTTTCAAAAAATCTGGATGCCTGGGTCCCACCCCAAACATTCTGATTTCATTGGTTTAAAAGTGGCCTGGGCATTAGGCCAGCGAGTGTGAATCACTTGTTTAGATGCTGATGTATTTGAGGATCAGTGATGCTTTCTGCCTGCCAGCTAGTGGAAGCAATAGTCTAGCCTAGTTAGCTATTCTCTAATGGTGGTTCTAGGATCAGCTGTGAGCATTCCCTGGGAACTTGTTAGAAATACAGATTCTCAGCCCCACCCCAGAACTACTCGAATCAGAATTTCTGGGCTTGAGGATCAGCACCTGTATTTTAACAGTCCCTCCCAGTCATTCTGATCCATGTCAGAGTTTGAAAACCACTGATCTAAGTCCAGACCTTACTACTCGAAGTGTGGTCCACAGCCCAGCAGCATCTACCCTGCTAGGAGCTGTTAGAAATGCCGAATCTCAAGCCACCCCAGACCTACTAAATCAAGACGGGCATTTTAAACGATATTCCCAGGTATCTGTGCATTAAAGTTTAAGGAACACTGGGCCTCCTTGGTGGCTCAGACAGTAAACTTTGAGAAGCACTGGTCTCAGAAACGGGGACCAATTAGTGTTCTCACCAGACTTTAGTTGTCATCTTTCAGTGCCTTTAGGTCAGAGGACACGAGCATAACCGGAACTTACAAGAGGAGTTTAGAAACTGCGTTCTGATACTTCTGCAGGAGGTGCTTAGGTGGGTTCCATTATATAGATGGGGCATTGTGTCAAAGAAACATTGGTAGTAGATACAGTAGCTATTTCACGTTCACGGTAAATGTGGCCTAGTAAAAACAGCTGCTGCTGCTGCTAAGTCGCTTCAGTCGTGTCCGACTCTGTGCGACCCCATAGACGGCAGCCCAACAGGCTCCCCCGTCCCTGGGATTCTCCAGGCAAGAACACTGGAGTGGGTTGCCATTTCCTTCTCTAATGTGAAAGTGAAAAGTGAAAGTGAAAGTGAAGTCACTCAGTTGTGTCTGACCCTTAGCGCCCCCATGGACTGCAGCCCACCAGGCTCCTCCGTCCATGGGATTTTCCCTGCAGGAGTACTGGAGTGGGTTGCCATTGCCTTCTCCTAGTAAAAACAGCTACTGTTTATCAAATACTTACTTTGTGCTGTATAGGTGTAATTGCATGCAATGCCTATAGAAAACCAGAGAGAATCCATCCATCCATCTGTTCAACTATTATTGTATTATATAAGCATGCACTGTGGGACAAATTGAGAAAGGAGCACTGACATATATATATATATATATATATATATATATATATATATATACACACATATATATACACACACACACTACCATATGTGAAATAGGCAGCTAATGCAAAGCTGCTGTATAACAGAAGGAGCCCAGCCTGGCTCTCTGTGATGACCTAGAGGGGTAGCATGGGGGTGGGGGGGACAGGGCGGGAGAGAGGCTCCAGAGGGAGGGAATATAGAAAGAGAGTTATAACTGATTTGCATTGTTGTATGGCAGCTGTATTTGCATTTTTGTATGCCAATACAACATTATAAAGCAATTATCCTGCAATTAAAAAATCAAGAGAAATAAACATGCATCCCAGGCATGGGCCTAGGCATATTCTTATAATTTAGGGATGTAGCTCTTCCTGCTATTTTGAGACTTAATTCCAGAGTTTAACAGCAAACAGTCATAAATACACTGATGTATAATAAAACCATAGGTAAAGATATCTTATGAAAAAAGCAGGATAAGAGAACGGGATGAAGAGTGGCAAGGAAGTGCTGCTTGCGGGAGGTGGTGAGAGAAGGAAAGCCTCTCTGGGCAGGTGACATTTGAACTGAGACAGAAACTAAGCAAGCAAAAGCATGAGCCACATGGCTCTTTGGGGGAAAAAACATCAAGGGGGACACAGTGAGGGAGAGGCTAGCCCTTAGAGATGGACTGGGGAGAGAGCTGCAGGCCAGGTCATGAATTGTCGCATAAGCCATGGTAAATCCTTACAGACAAGGAAACTGAACAGGCTTCTCAAACTTCAAAATGCCCCCGGATGACCTGGGGCCTTATTAAACTGTAGTCCAGAGTCAATGAGTCTGGGTGAGATCTGAGTCTCGGCATTTCCAGCAAGTCCCTGAGATGCCAATGCTCCTGGTCCGTGAACCACTCTCAGGGTAAGCACGAGGGTGCAGGGGTTGAGAACTGAAGCAGCATGTCCACTATCACAGAGCTGGTAAGTCACAGAGGCAAGATTTGAGTCTCAGGTGCCTGACCCCAAAGTCCCCGCTGTCCGTTGGCTGCCTCCCAGGTACTTAAG
Source organism: Bos taurus (assembly GCF_002263795.3). NCBI lineage: Eukaryota > Metazoa > Chordata > Mammalia > Artiodactyla > Bovidae > Bos > Bos taurus. The sequence goes on from NC_037331.1 coordinate 13,133,630, forward strand.
CCTCACTCACCTGTTAACTATATACCATGCAGGAAATTTAAAGGGCCTACCCGAGAAAGGTCCTTGTGTGCGCTGTTCATGGAAGAGCTCCTTTTATGTGGTGGAGAGATAACAAGGGAAGTTGATAACTATTGGTAACCTTGGTAACCATTGATACTTTGTGCTAGCTCTTGTGAAGTACTTAGAAGACATTAAGACATTCCTGGCATCTTGCGAGACAAATGATATTGCCATTTGTGACCATCTTGGTGTAATACATAAGAAACACCAAAACACCCATGAGCCTCGAAATCTAATGCACTGTAATTGCAGTCACTGACCCAAGGAAGCCAGTTATTCTCCAGGCTCTGCAGTCATGCTCTGCCTGGCCCAGCCTCCCCAGATGCTTCTACTCTGGCCCATTCAAACCCTTGCAGTTGATCGCCATCACTGTGGGGAATGCTTGCTGCTCCCTGGTGTGGCTTGGCTCTGGGGTTCATATGAAGCAGTTTACATGCTCCAGTCAATCATGCTTCAGTATAGAATGAAACGACAATGAAAAGGGGGTGTGTGGGGGTGGTTGAATATTTAGCTCTGGGTTTTCTTCCATGGAAACAACTGTAGCTTCCAGTATCAAGCAGTTGTTCCAAAGGAAGGACGGCTTCTCTTTCTCTTGTCCCTTGATATCCATGGGGTCTTCCTGGCTCCTGGGGGCTGTGGGGGTGACAGAGGGGAGATGTTCTGCGTACATATTGTATATGCTGTTGCCTTGATGAATGACATGGTTTGGTTTGGTTCGTTTCCCTCCCCTTTTGTTAATTCTCTGTGTTCTTCTTCCTTTGTGCTGCGCGATTAGGACCCTGCAGTGGGACACAGACCCCTCAGTGCTGCAGCTGCAGTCAGACTCAGAACTTGGGTATATGTCTGCTCTTTTGTTACTCCTTTTATTATTTCTTTGCTACGGTTGTGTTGAAAGGCCGGAGCCGTTGTTGCTCTTGCCTTTTCCCCTTTGTTGAATTTCCAGTTTGATAAGTTTATTTCCTTCTGTTAGTTTGCCTTCTGCAGTTACGCTTTGAAGAAAGTCTCTCTTTGTGGAAAACACCACAAAAAGATGGCTTTTGACACCCCTCTTTTAATTCCTAGTATTGCAAAACAGCCCTCCCCCAAATGAAAATTACAAGCATATCACCATGCCTCTGCTTCGAGGTGGGGCGCACAAGTTCTGTGACGACAGATATGTTTAACTTGATCCTCGCCATCTTCCCCTTGACTGACAAGTTACCTTAAGTTAATCTTTGTCTAAAACCAGTATGAAAATGTGTCTTGTTTGTTGCCCTTTCACTTTTTTGGGAACTCACAATTGGCATTTAATTTGAATCCAGTTTGAGGGTATAAAGATTCCTGTTAAAGAAAAAAATAACGGTTTGTTGAATGCCTCGATATTAAGAAATCTCAAAATTATTTGATTATGGATAATGTCTCCTGCATCCTAAAGATCATTTTTTTTTTCAGGTGGAAATGTATGGTAAAAGGTAGCCTCAAAATTGAAAATTCTTCCACAAAGAATAAAATGCACAGGCAATTCCTGGAAACTTAGTTTACTTCTGTTCCAGGGTTAGAGTTAGCTGTATTCATGCAGGAGATGTTTCCAGTGGGTCCTACCTGTGTGCAAGCTTAGGAGCGCCGACTATGTGCTTCTTTTCAACTTGCTTTGGTGAATTCAGATCATCTTGAAATCAGCCATGGTAGGGGTGTTTACACCACAGAAGCTGACAAATGCTTCAAACCAGGGCTTATTCCCTTTCCCTCAAGCAAGTTATTGAACATTTACCAACATGCCACTGGGTACCTCCATATGTGAGTAACAGATTTTATTCCAATATTTTGTAAAGCTATTACTTTTTATTTCTAAATATAACCTGATGAATCCTGATGTGGGCATTTATTATTTATTTGAATTTCTGAGATTTCTGGGCTTGTATCTGTGAGTTTCTATCAATTTTAGTACCTACTGTAGACATGTTAAGGTGAAGGGCTATCTTTATGTTAGGTTAAATGCCATCTGCTGTGTCCCTTTATGCATGCAAAAGTTTTCTGCAGACTCTTAACACTGCTAAGCCAAAGAAATATCCTAACATTTTGGGTAACTGATACACTGTTTTTTTTGACACTACTAAATTATTGGCTGTTGAGTTATAGAGTTCACTGTATGTTTTATTTCCACTTGTATTATTTAAATAACCAAAAAAAAAATATGGCTTAAATCAAGCAGAAAAACAATGAATACATAATATATTACTGTTCAGGGGAATTTCAGAGAGTAATTCTTCAATATTTCATTGTGGTTTTTATAACAAGGAGGCTAGAACTGGCAGAGACTTTGCCGTATGCACTTAACAGATTTTTTAGACAGATTGTGACATTGGTAAATTATACGTGCTGGTGTGGAACAGTTAGGAATTTTCCTATTTTTATCTGTTTTCCAGACAAAAACTCAGTTAACTATGCAGATGAAAAATTATCCTAGGGAGATGGCATATCTGTGACTTCCACCTTGCCAGCCATATTTTATTTCAGAGTGGACACAGTGAGTCAGAGAAAATGGGAAATGAGACTTTTTTGTGGTTTGTCTTAGAGTTTGGAAGGAATGTTCAAAGAATATTTGAGAGAGGAGGTTGTTTCAGTCACGTTACAATTTCAAATACGGATTTAATGAAATTTTCTGTCTTGTAAATAGTCCTGTGCAGGCAGTCTTCCTGTCACACATGTTTTTATGAAGTATTGTTTGTTGTTCAGTTGCTAAGTCGTGTCAACCTCCTTTGTGACCCCATGGATTGTGCAGCCTGCACAGGCTCCTCTGTCCCTGGCATTTCTCAGACAAAAATACTGGAGTAGGGTGCAATTTCCTTCTCCAGGGATTCTCCCCAACCCAGGGATTGAACCCACATCTCTTGCGTCTCCTGCGTTGGCAGGTGGATTCTTCACCACTGAGCCACCAGGGAGGCCCTTTATGAAGTATGTCTCAGGCAACAAGAGTTTTGTCAAGACATGTTCAGTTCCTCTTCTTGATTCTGCGCATAGAGTTGACCATAACACATAACTGGCTCTGTCAGCTGATTCTTTTTTAACAGCTTTATTGAAGTATAATTAACATTAAAGACATGACACACATTTGAAGTATTCAGAATGGCAGGTTTTAATGTATACGCACTCGTGAAGTCGTCACTGCAACCAAGGTAATAAGCAGAGTCATCGCCCCTAAAGGTTTTTTCCCACCCCTTTGTCATCTTCGCACCTGCTTCTACCCCTCCTCCCAGACACCTGATCTGCGTTATGTCCCCGTCCCTTAGTTCACATCTCCGAGAATATCATTGTAAATGATATTCCCTTTCACAGTAAATGTGGCCTAGTAAAAAGAGCTGCTGCTGTTAAGTGGCTTCAGTCGTGTCCAACTCTGTACGACCCCATAGACGGCAGCCCACCAGGCTCCCCCGTCCCTGGGATTTTGGAGTGGGTTGCCATTTCCTTCTCCAATGCATGAAAGGGAAAAGTGAAAATTATTATCTGGAGACTCATTCATGTAGGTGTGTCTCAGTAATTCATTCCTTGTATTTGCTGGCTAATGTGTTGTATGGATACATCGCAGTTCATTTATTCGGTCACTTTTGATGTGCATTTGGGTTGTTTCCATTACAAATAAAAATGCTATGAACATTTATGTACAAATATTTTTAGCCAATATGTGTGCATTTCTTTTGCATAAGTATCACCAAAGTGGAATGGCTGAAGCATATAATGAATGTATATTTAAACTGCCAAACTGTTTTCAAAAGAGTTTTGCCATAATACGTTCTCACAAGTAGTGTATGAGAGCCTCAGTTCCTCCACATTCTGGACAACGCTTGGTTTCGACTTTTGAAAAATTATTTTTTTACTGTTATTAAAGAAATATAATGGTATCTCATTGTGGTTTTAGTTTGAATTTTCCCAGTGACTAATGGTGCTAGGTTATCTTTTTGTGTGCATATTTGCTATTTGAATATCTTCTCTGATTAAATGTCTGCTTAAATTTTTCTGAACTTATTATTTACGAATTGAGTTGTTGGTTTTCACATTACAAAGGTTTCATGTATTTGGAATACAATCCTTTACCTGAAACACAATGTGTAAATATTTTCTCCCAGTTTGTCACTTGCCTTTTTCATTCTCTTAATAGTGTCTTTAAGAATGGAAACCTTTTTGATTTGACAAATTCCAGCCTTCAACTTTGTTCTTTTATGAGTCATGCTTTTTAGTGACATCAGTTTGTAGTAATTTCTTAAATAGTTGGTAGAATGTAATTCACTTGTGAGACCATTTGAATTTGAAATTTTATTTTGGGAAGTTTAAAAATACAAATTTAATAACTTGAGCAGTAATGGAGCTATTGAGGTTATCTATTTTTTTTTTTTTTTTTTGAGTGAGCTTTGACAGTTTGTGATCTTTGAAGTAATATGGCCATTTTGTCTCTGTTGGCAAATGTGTTGGCCTAAAATTGTGTATACATTCCTTCATCATCCTTTAATTATTTGCAAACTCTGTAATTACCTCTCTCTTTCCTGATAATTGGCAACTTTTGTCTTGTGTTTTTTCCTTCTGATAAGTATGGCTAGGTGTTCATCAGTTTTATTGATCTTCTCAAATAACCAGCATTTGGTTTCATTGATATTTCTTGTTTTTCTATCTTCTATTTGATTGATTTCTACTCTGATATTAGTTATTGCTTCTCATTTGCTTAATTTGTATTTAATGTGCTTTGTTTAGTTCTTTAAGTGGAAGCAGAAGTCAGTGACTTGAGAATAATATAGATGTGTAGTGCTGTTTCTAATATAGGAGTTAATGCTGTTAAATGTCCCTTAAGCATTAAGTTCATGTCATCTTGCAGATTCTTACACAGTTGTTGTCATTTTCATTTGGTTAAAAACACTTTCCAATTTCTCTCTTTATTTCATCTTTAACTGATGAGTTGTTTTGAAGTGTATCATTTACATTACACATATTTGGAGATTTTTCAGAGACCTTTCTGTTACTGATTTATAACTTATTTCTACTGTGGTTAGAGAACATACTTTGTATATTATTTGTGTATCATTTTAAACTCCTTAAGACTTATGACTCATTGCATAATCTGTCTTAGTAAAAGTCCTGTGTACCCTTGAAAAGGGTGTGTATTCTGTTCTTATTGGGTAGAATATTCCAGATTTGTCAATTAGATCAAGTTGGATGATTATGATGTTCCAGTCTTTTATATCTTTTATGTCTACGGCTTCTAACAATTATTAGGAGAAGAGTGTTGACGTTCCCAACTACAGTTTTGAGTTTTTCTGTTTCTCTTCGCGATACTATCAGCTCTTATTTCGTGTATTTTGAAATTTTGTTATTAGGTACATAAATGTTTGGGATGCTTATATCTTTTGATGAGTTGATTCATTTATCATTATGAAATGAACTTCTTTATCACTAGTAATACATTTTGCTCTGAAAACTGCTTTGTCTGGTGTTAATAGGGCCACCCTAGCTTCCTTCTGACATATGTTAACATGGTCTATCTTTTCTCGTCCTTTTGCTTTTTTAACCTGTTTGTTGCTTTACATTGAAAGTGCATTTCTTATACGTGTCATATAAATGGATCTTGCATTTTTATTATGTTGTGATAATATCTGCCTTTTAGTTGGAGTATTTATATCATGTACATTTAATGTGACTATGGATATGGTTAGATTTAAATCACTGTGATATTAATATCTGCTCTCAGACTGGTTCCAAATAGGAAAAGGAGTTCATCAAGGCTGTATATTGTCACCCTGTTTATTTAACTTACATGCAGTACATCATGAGAAACGCTGGACTGGAAGAAACACAAGCTGGAATCAAGATTGCCGGGAGAAATATCAATAACCTCAGATATGCAGATGACACCACCCTTATGGCAGAAAGTGAAGAGGAACTCAAAAGCCTCTTGATGAAAGTGAAAGTGGAGAGTGAAAAAGTTGGCTTAAAGCTCAACATTCAGAAAACGAAGATCATGGCATCCGGTCCCACCACTTCATGGGAAATAGATGGGGAAACAGTGGAAACAGTGTCAGACTTTATTTTTTGGGGCTCCAAAATCAGTGCAGATGGTGACTGCAGCCATGAAATTAAAAGACGCTTACTCCTTGTAAGGAAAGTTATGGACAACCTAGACAGCATATTCAAAAGCAGAGACATTACTTTGCCAACAAAGGTTCGTCTAGTCAAGGCTATGGTTTTTCCTGTGGTCATGTATGGATGTGAGAGTTGGACTGTGAAGAAGGCTGGGCACCGAAGAATTGATGCTTTTGAATTGTGTTGGAGAAGACTCTTGAGAGTCCCTTGGACTGTAAGGAGATCCAACCAGTCCATTCTGAAGGAGATCAGCCCTGGGATTTCTTTGGAAGGAATGATGCTAAAGCTGAAACTCCAGTACTTTGGCCACCTCATGCAAAGAGTTGACTCATTGGAAAAGACTCTGATGCTGGGAGGGATTGGGGGCAGGAGGAGAAGGGGACGACACAGGATGAGATGGCTGGATGGCATCACTGGCTCGATGGACGTGAGTCTGGGTGAACTCCGGGAGTTGGTGATGGACAGGGAGGCCTGGTGTGCTGTGATTCATGGGGTTGCAAAGAGTTGGACACGACTGAGCGACTGATCTGATCTGATCCTATATATTCTTCTTTCTTGATATTATTTTGAACTTTCTTTTGTATTATTGCATTTTTTATGATTCTATTTTACTACTTCTTGATGTTAACCATATTTCTTCATGTTATTATTTTAGTGGTTGCTTTAGTGTTTATAATGTACATCTTTGGCTTATCTTATTGTGGTTTTGATATGCCATCATCTGTTGGTTCTGGGTCAGTTTCAACTGATTGACTTATCTCTACCTTATAGTTATGTTTTCCTTCTTGTTTGTATGTATGCTGATTTTTGACTAATATCAGACATTGTGACTGTTGGCTACGTATTGGATATATTGGAATTCCTATAAATCTTGAGGTTTGTTCTGAGATATGGTCAGTTCACTTGAAAACACTCTGATTCTTTCAAATCTTTTTATGGTTTGTTAGTTGGGACTGGAGCAGTGCTCAGTCTGTGACTAATTGATTTTGGTATTGAGGCAAGATCCTTTATATGCATTCTATACAACTTTGATGGTTTCCTGCCTGGGTGGGCGGAAACAGGAACATTTGTGTTCCTGTGTGCATGCCTGAAACTATTACCTCTAATTCCTCCAGGTAGTTTTCCCCTTGGCCTCAGGTAATTTCTTCATTAGTATCCCATGATCATAGGATACTAAGCTGAAACCTCGAGAGATCTTCCCTGCTGCACCACACACAGCCTAAAAGCTCTCAGTTCAGTAAACTTAGGGAGTATAGGACTTGTCTTATGTTTCTCTGCTCTTATGTGTCCCTTTCCTTCATTGCTTAACCTCTGCTGCTGCTGCTAAGTCACTTCAGTCATGTCCAACTCTGTGCGACCCCGTAGACGGCAGCCCCCCAGGCTCTCCCGTCCCTGGGATTCTCCAGGCAAGAACACTGGAGTGGGTTGCCATTTCCTTCTCCAATGCATGAAAGTGAAGTCGCTCAGTCGTGTCCGATTCTTAGCGACCCCATGGACTGCAGCCTACCAGGCTCCTCCATCCATGGGATTTTCCAGGCAAGAGTACTGGAGTTGGGTGCCATTGCCTTCTCCACTTAACCTCTAGTATCTTGCAAACTGTTGTTTCATTCAAATTTCTGTCCTTTTCGGGAGTTGTTTCAGATGGAGGATAAATCTGGTCATCTTGACCAGAAGCACCAACATTGTGTCGCTTTTGTATGCTGTTATATTAACTATGTGATCAGCAAAACAGGTCCCAGAATAGAGGAATAAGGGAGAAAAGAATAGCTTCAAGAAAATTGTGAATAAAGAAAAGTTCTTTATTTTTTACCAAGTAACTGCTTATGAAAGCACCCCAAATACTTAAATTTCGTAGGCAATTATAATAATTATATATTTATAATTATAATAAAGTATAATTATATAATATAATGAATATTATATTTTAATAATATAAACATTATAATTTAATGTTTTAATGATATAAATTATTGTGATACAATATATAAAATATAATAAATACTATAATATAACTATAATATTTAAGTGAATTGAAGATGGTCAAAGTAAAAAACAAAATAATAGGATAAAAAGAGTAAGTTAAAAGATCATAGGATCTAAAAGTTTATACTGACTGGCAGGTGAGTAAATGCATTGAAATTTGGACAACTTTGAGGGAGGGATTGTGTTTTAAATGTCTCTTTGTTGTCTTATGAAGGGACGTTAGGTCAAATTCCACTGTGAGATTGATGGTCTTTAGGGAGATGTGTTGCGTCAACATAAGGGGTGCAGTGGAGAGAGGGAGGCAGAGATTCTCAGTGAGGAGTAGAAATCGATGAGTAACAAGGGTGTTTTGTTGCCCTTTGCCCTATATTGTTAGGCTTAATATATAGGAATATATAGTGGCTTCTGATTTTATTGAAGCCTCACAATTATATTTCCTCTGTGTCTTAGTGTATTAAACTCTTAGTAGGATTTTTGAGATATTTGGAATCAAAGTGACATGAGAAAAAACTGAGGCTGTGAAGGATTTGGTTGCTCCTTACCTCAAAGAGGAACTTAGAGAGTCCTCCAGTCCTTGGGAGACTTTGTTAGAAGGTGGTGACCTCTTCTCTCAACCTTCTCTTTCACCTCTCTTTTCTGCTGAAAGAGAGAGTGAATATTACTCCTGAATCCACCAGGCACCATCTCAAACTGCTGTGGTGAAACAGAGTGATCCCTCTGTTAAGAACAGAATTTAAACCAGCTCTGTAACGGCACCAGAAAAACACATATCCTTCAAGATGGTGGGAGGTGTTTGAGAAGATCTCACCTGCCAGTTCTAGAGATCTTTTCATGTTTTAAAGTTACTTTTCATTTGCCTAGCAGAATAGTAATAACCTCATTAGCTTTTGATGAAGTACCCTCTTTAGGCTTATTCTCCGTAGTTTGTCAGAAATTACTTTGCATTATGTTTAAATCTCTGAATTAATTTTTAAGGTTTCCCACATGACAGTACCTGGAATTTTCTTGAGAATGATATGGGTTGTATTCTTGATCCAGCTGACAGTCTCTGCCTTTTCAGTAATACCTAATCATACTTTCTAGAGAAACTGGAATATGGAACAGCAGCTTGGGAGGGGTGTGCGTGTGTATCAAAAGGTAATAGTAAAAGGCATTTCAGAATCTTTAAATATACAGCGAATTCTGACCCATGAAAAACTTTGATAAATTGATTTTTAACAGATCCAGTCAAAATTTTGGCACAAGAGAGGGAAAAAGTACTTTGTTTACAAAGTCCTCAAACATTTCTTGAGAAGTTGTTACCTGCTGGTCTTTGTTCTCTGCCCTCAAGAACCCCGAGTAAGCAATTATAGGATATTTTCTGTTCTGTGCTCACAACTGGATTTTCATAAAATAACATTCCTCTTTTATTCCGTTTCAGTAAAATTAATATGGTCAGTTGGGAAGGATGTATCCTTACCCTTTGGTACTCAGTGACTTGAAGATTTCTATAATTTTAATAGCTTTTACATTACAACTTCTACAGAAGGTTGTTCATAAATATTAAGTCAATTAAAGGACAGTCTGTAAAATTTTTATATCATTGTTGTCATTTATATGCAATATTGGAGAGAATACATTTTCATACCTTCTGATCTTATAAATCTAAACTTTCAATTTCCTTTATGAAGTGGCTACTTGATAGATAGCACAGCTCCCACCAGTATTGCCAAGCTCTGTATAACCATGACTATTTTGACTTTTTTCCCATCCTGGGAATTTGCAAGGTTTACTTGTGTGGTGAAGTTGAAGGCAGACCATTTAACTGTGCCTGTTGACTGAACCAGACTTGACATTTGCTTCTGTTGAGGAGAAATAATTTGGCTGCCAAGCCAATATCTCTGCACAGTAAGAAGCAAATATCATGGAAATGAACTAAATACTTCCTGGAATGATTTTTTGAATGTGAACATAGATAGCGGAAACCAATCCTTCTTGAGGTCAACCATCGAGCTGCTTCCCAGCCCTGGGAGAAGAACACCCACTCTGAACACAGAGGATGCACTGCGTGTGGGGGGCCGCGATGCTGGGTACCCCATCTCCACCTTCCCTCTGTGTGAAGTCCCATTCACAACTCTCAGAGCAAGTCCTGGAGACGTCACGCACCTTATGATACCAGCACACAGTGTTAGGAAAACAAGCTGACTTTTTGTCATTTTTAACAACTTCTTTCATATTTCATGAGTTTCTGTGCTCTTAGTGCTCTCGGCGCTTATCTCCTATGGATGCAGCATTTTCTTATGTGCCTCTAGGTGGGTGGCTGCCAGGACCACATTTTCTCCTTTCTCTTTTTTTCATAGCTTTGGTCTTAAGCTTCAGATAGTTGGAAAACTCCTCACTCATAAACTCACCCACTGAGGTACTCATTTGTATCCCAAAGCAGATCTTTCTCTGGATTCCCCAGTGTCTTCCAGTTGCACTACTTACTTTCTTCCCATAAGGCGTGAAGGCTTGACATAGTCTCCAGTTTATTCCTTTTCTTTCACCCTCTGTACCAAGTGAATTGCCTTAATTCTTTTCCAGCATCACCGTCTACAGCCTATCCTTCCTGTTCCCAGTGGCAGCAGCCCTCAGCGCTTTCTCATCACCCTGGACCTCATCTCCACATTGTCTACACTGAGGGTTGCAGCTCCAGGATTCATGCCTCTGGCTGCCCTCCTTTGAATTAATGCTTCATCTGGGCTCTCTGGTTACTGAAGCCACCCATTGTCTGTTGGAAGGTCCTTTTTCAATCCCCCTTTCCTTTACACTTAGCTTACTAGCCCCACCGCCCCCTCCAGCCTGGTCGCTCATTTGTCCAAGAGGGAGATTCAGACTCTGTTCTTCACATAGGTTGCATGTGTGCTCAGCCCTGTCTGACTCTTTATGACCCTCTGGACTGTAGCCCACCAGCCTCCTCTGTCTAGGGGATTTCCCAGGCAAGAATACTGGAGTGGGTTGCCATTTCCTCCTTGAGGGCATATTCCCAACCCAGGGATTAAACCTGCATCTCCTGTGTCTACTGCATTGGCAGGCAGATTCTCGACCACTGCGCCACTTGGGAAGCCCTCTTCACATAGTTGCTGCATTTTTAAATGTCGCCTTGAAGCTGTCATTTTTTAGTAACTTTCAATAATTCTTCATTGTCTACAATGTAAAGTTCAAGTTCTTTAGCCTGAGATTTAAAGCCCGCAAATTATCTGGCCTTAGTGCTACTCTCTGACCAACCTAGATAGCATACTGAAAAGCAGAGACATCACTTTGCCAACAAAGGTCCGTCTAGTCAAGGCTATGGTTTTTCCAGTGGTCATATATGGATGTGAGAGCTGGATTGTGAAGAAAGCTGAGTGCCGAAGAATTGATGCTTTTGAACTGTGGTGTTGGAGAAGACTCTTGAGAGTCCCTTGGAGATCCAACCAGTCCATCCTAAAGGAGATCAGTCCTAGGTGTTCATTGGAGGGACTGATGCTGAAGCTGAAACTCCAATACTTTGGCCACCTCATGCAAAGAGTTAACTCATTGGAAAAGACTCTGATGCTGGGAGGGATTGGGGGCAGGAGGAGAAGGGGATGACAGAGGATGAGATGGCTGGATGGCATCACCGACTTGATGCACATGAATTTGGGTGAACTCCAGGAGTTGGTGATAGACAGGGAGGCCTGGCGTGCTGCGGTTGATGGAGTCACAAAGAGTCGGACACAACTGAGTAACTGAACTGAACTGAACTGAAGTGCTACTCTCTAAATTTATCTTCTGCTGCTACTCAACTAAGTCTTCTGTTCTGAAAACCTGGTCTCCCAGGCATCAAATGTGAATTCAGTCTTTAGATCTTGGTCTAGGGATCTGCTCCCTAGAACACCACCTCATTCCTTTTTACTTGACTGAGTCTTACGTCTCCTTCAAGACTTACATCAGGCCTTCAGTTCTAAGTGAAACTTGTTTCATTTACCCAAACGCATAGTAATCTGCCTGTTGTACTCTCCTGTCCCACTTATAATGTCAATCGCTCATGTTGGCTCTTATTCTGTTACCTTTCATTCTTATGTGTTTTTTGGGGTGTTTGTTTAGTCTCCTTGTCCTCTGTATTGCTAGGAGCTGGCCTGGTTCTGTGCCTCAGAAATGGTGTGTGGTTGCTGATAATGGTGTTGGCTTAAAGAGTTCCTGTGCCAGTTGTCAAGGACAGTGTAGGTGACCACATACCATTTTTGGACAAAGCAGAAAGTGGCACCATCATCACTCTCACTATCTTAAGGGCCTCTTTTTTGAGAAACCTCAAGGAATTTTACAAGGAGCACTAGGAGACAAGGTCACTGGCAGCACTGTTCGTGTCTGCTGGGGATGAAACACTCACATGCAAACAAGCATGGATGAAAACCCAGCAGGGTTGAGTCTGGAACCAGTGTAGACGTTCTTTCATTCCCTGGCCTTGATCTGCCTTGGCATCTGGCCAAATAGCTCCTTATCTCTGGGAACATCCTCTTGAGTTGTCTGCTTGACTTCCAGGTTTCTTCCCTGCTCCAGAGACTGCCTGTCAGTACAGTGACCCCTTTTATTTTCTGGCTGCTGAGTGCTGCACACTGGCTTCCGATCCAAGACTCTGCCACTTTATCTGCTGCCCACACTCCTGCCACCAGCTTTAACCAGTATATCCTCAACTTTATAATTTCCAGTCCCTGGACACTCTGAGACTGCTACTCGCAGGCCCATTATAGAGAGTCTTCTGTGACTCACAATTTGTAAAGTTTGAACTGTTTCTTAGATGCTTGGTATATTCTTACTGTGGCTTTTCTGTACCTTCACATAGCCTCTTATACTGTGACATTAAAAAAAAAGTCTACTAATATGAGTCTTGTCTACTTTCAGTATTGCTGATGGGTCAGAAACTGAATCATCAACTCTGATGTAAGTGCATCTTTGAAGATTAGCTGATATCATCTGTGAAATTCCTACAGTAGCCTTCTTGCTTAATACTTGTAGCAGTGTGGAACCAGATCTCCAATATTACTGGGTTCCCTTTTGAGTCCAGTAGATAGTATTGTAATATCAGTGCAGTTTCCTTCATTTACCTTGAGTATGAAATGCAGGACATCAGGTTTGCTGCATCTGATTTACTTGGTCTGAAATAAGAGTATCAAAAAGAGTTGAATTGTATCTAACTGATTCAGGAAGAACTTGGTGATGCTAATGATAGGGATGAATGATGTGCTCAGTGTTCTGAAGGCCTTCATGATCCCTGGAAAGCTCTCAAGTGATGAAGTCCCTCCTCTTGAATCTTGTCCTCATATAGTCAGAGTTTGCCAGTGCTTGAGGCCCATGGGCATCAACAGGGATCAATATTCATGGCAAAACCTTCCTCTGCTCCCCTGTACAATCTTGCCACTGAGCATTAAGAAAAATTAAGCATGAGTCAACTGGATATCCAGAACTGGATATCCAATCTAGATATCCAGAAGCATGAAGCTGAGCCCCTACTTCACATATATGCCAAATGGATTCAAAACACACCAGAGACCTAAATGTGAGAGCTAAAACTATACAACTCTTAGGAGAAAGTAGAGTTGTAAACCTTTGTGACCTTGGATTGGGCAGTGGTTTCTTAGATTCACAAAAGGCACTAGCAGCTAATGAGAAAAATAAATGAACGTCATTACAATTTAAAACTTTTGTTCTTCAAAAGGCATCATTAGGAAAGTGAGAAGGCAACCCACAGAATGGGATTAAATATTTACAAATAATACATCTGGTAAGGGCTTCCCAGGTGGTACCACTTGCAAGAATCCATCTGCCAGTGCAGGAGGTGCAGAAGACATGGGTTCCATCCCTGGGTCGGGAGGAAGATCCCCTGGAGGAGGAAATGGCAACCCACTCCAGTATTCTTGCCTTTAGAATCCCATGGACAGAGGAGCCTGACAGGCTGCAGACCATGGGGTTACAAAAGATTGGTCATGACTGAGCAACAGGGCATACAGTTCAGTTCAGTCGCTCAGCCGTATCTGGCTCTGCGACCCCATGGACTGCAGCACGCCAGGCTTCCCTGGCCATCACCAACTCCCAGAGTTTACTCAGAGTCATGTCCATTGAGTCGGTGATGCCATCCAATCATCCCATCCTCCGTCATCTGCTTCTCCCACCCTCAACCTTTCCCAGCATCAGGGTCTTTTCAAATGATTCAGTTCTTCACATCAGGTGGCCAAAGCTGAGTTTCAGCTTCAATATCAGTCCTTTCAGTGAATATTCAGGACTGATTTCCTTTAGGATAGACTGGTTGGATCTCCTTGCTGTCCAAGATACTCTCAAGAGTCTTCTCCAACACCACAGTTCAAAAGCATCAATTCTTTGGTGCTCAGCCTTCTTTATAGTCCAACTCACACATCCATACATGACTACTGGAAAAACCATAGCTTTGATTAGACAGACCTTTGTTGACAAAGTAATGGCTCTGCTTTTTAATATACTGTCTAGGTTGGTCATAACTTTTCTTCCAAGGAGCGAGCGTCTTTTAATTTCATGGCTGCAATCACCATCTGCAGTGATTTTGGAGCCCCAAAAAATAAAGTCTGTCTCTGTTTCCACTGTTTCCCCATCTATCTTCCATGAAGTGATGGGACCAGATGCCACGATCTTTGTTTTCTGAATGTTGAATTTTAAGCCAATTTTTTCACTTTCCTCTTTCACTTTCATCAAGAGGCTTTTTAGTTTCTCTTCACTTTCTGCCATAAGGATGGTGTCATTTGCATATCTAAGTTTATTGATATTTCTCCCAACAACCTTGATTCCAGTTTGTGCTTCTTCCAGCCCAGTGTTTCTCATGATGTACTCTGCGTATAAGTTAAATAAGCAGGGTGACAATATACAGCCTTGACATACTCCTTTCCCAATTTGGAACCAGTCTGTTGTTCCATGTCCAGTTCTAACTGTTGCTTCCTGACCTGTATACAGATTTCTCAAGAATAAGGTCAGGTGGTCTGGTATTCCCATCTTTTTAAGAATTTTCCACAGTTTGTTGTGATCCACACAGTCAAAGGCTTTGGCATAGTCAATAAAGCAGAAGTAGATGTTTTTCTGGAATTCTCTTGCTTTTTCTATGATCCAACGAATGTTGACAATTTGATCTCTGGTTCCTCTGCCTTTTCTAAATCCAGCTTGAACATATGGAAGTTCATGGTTCACATACTGTTGAAGCCTGGCTTGGAGAATTTTGAGCATTACTTTATTAGCATGTGAGATGAGTGCAATTGTGCAATAGTTTGAGCAATATCCAGAATATATAAAAATCTTTTGCAACTCCACAATAAAAAGACAACCCAGTTTTAAAATGGGATAAGAATTTAAATAGGCATTTCTTGAAAGAAGATATATCGATGGTCAATAAGCACATGAAATAATGCTGAACATTATTATCCATCAGGGAAATTAAAAGCAAAACTCCAGTGAGATACTACTTCACAGAAACTAGGATGGCTATAATGAAAAAGACAGATAATAATAATGGTTGACAGGGATATAGAGAAATTGGAATCTTTGTATACTGCTAATGAGAATGTAAAATGTATAACCACTTTGGAAAACAGTTTGGCAGTTCATCACCAATTTAGACATAGAGTTACTATAAGTGAAAGTGTTAGTCGCTCAGTCATGTTCGACTCTTTGGAATTATCATATAACATAGCAATTCCATATATACCATATACATATACATACAATTCCATATACATACCAATTCAAAGAAAATTCATTTTCAAGGGAATTGAAACCATACACTTACACAAAACCTTGTACATAAATGTTCATAGCAGCATAAGTAATAATAGAAATGGAAGCAACCCAAATGTCCACCACCTGATGAGTGGATTAAAATGAATGTGGTGTATGCATACAATGGGATATTGCTTATAAACAAAAAGGGATGACATTCTGATACATGAGGTAACGTTGTCATTGTTCCATTGCTCTTTCGTGTCTGACTCTCCGTGACCTCAGGGACTGCAGCACGCCAGGCTCCCCTGTCTTTCACTGTCTCCTGGAGTTTGCTCAGACTCATGTCCATTGAATCAGTGATGCCATCCAACCATCTCCTGTGTCACCCTCCTCTCCTCCTCCCTTCAGTCTTCCCCAGCATCAGAGTCTTTTCCAATGAGTCAGCTCTCTGCTTCAGGTGGCCACAGTACTGGAGCTTCATCATCAGTCCTTCCGATGAATATTCAGGGTTCATTTCCTTTAGGACTGATCTACATTTAGGTTTGATCTACATTAACCTACGTGAAAGAAATGAGACACAGAAGGCCACATACTGTGACATTCCATTTATATGAAAGTAAACAGAAGTAGATTAGTGGTTTCCAGGGGCTGGAGGAGGGGAGACTCCTGTATTTCAGTGAATACAAGATTTCTCTGGGAGGTAAGGAGAAGTCTATGCAAGTCCACATGTGAGGTTATGTAAGTTTCTGAATATGCTAAAACCACTCAATTGTATACTTTAAAGGGAATATTTATAGTATGTAAATTTTATTTCAATAAAAAGATTAAGACAGCCTTGATCTTAATTCTCTGATCAAAGAGCTGTGCTTTTTGATCCATGCCATCCCAAACCAGCCCCCACCACCCACATCTGTGTCATGTCAAAATAATTTTCCTATTTAATTCTTAGAGGCACCTTGACAGTAGTTTCTTGGAAATCTTTTTTTTTTTTTTTAGCACTTCCACACTTTTAGCACAACACAACTGCCTCCATACTTCCAGGTCACAGATGCAGTGACTTCAGAAGCTGAAGTTCTCTTGTTCATGGCTTTGAACGGAATATAGGCCTTTTTAAAAACAGGGACAAAACCAAGGTATCCCACTTTGGTAGATAACTCTGTGCTTTGCAAGTATTTCTTCTTTGTACTATTAAAAGTAACGTCTAAAGTACTAACTGCATTTTAAAATATCAGTAAGGTTTCTCTTAAACTCTCCTTCATGTTTGAAATGGGAGAAGAGCCACAGAGTTTATAGCTGTGTGCTTGTTTCTCAGCCTTTTCTTTGGGAGTAAGTCTGCATAACTCCAACTTTCTTCTACTTTCGTAGACATCATAGACCCTGATAAAGTCACACTTTGGGCTTCATCGTGCTTGGATAATGAAACTTTGCAAGTAGCTAGGAAAGTCATGCTACCCTTATGGTGGGTGGATAGGCAAAGACAAGACAAGTGAACCAGAAAGGGAAATGGGCACAATGATTTAGGCAAGGGAGTCATTTTCCTCTTGTGATGCACATGTCTAAGATAAGCAAGCATGCATGTTCAGGCATGTCCAACTCTTTGCAACCCTATGGACTGTAGGCCGTTGGGCTCCACTGCCCATGGAATTTCCCAGGCAAGAATTCTGGAGTGGGTTGCCATTTCCTCTTCCAGGGGATCTTCCTGACCCAGGGATTGAATCCACATCTCCTGCACTGTAGGCAGATTCTTTACCATTGAGTCACCTGAGGGCAAATGGACAAACCTGGGTGGGTTAGACTCTGCTAGTGGTGGACTGGAAATTTCAGCACCCTCAGGCCTGGCAGATAATCTTCTCAAACTTCACATAGTTTCCATTTTTATGCTTTGTCAAGACCCAATTTTTATTTTCTGAAGAAACATTTCAACTCTGGTGCAGTATGGCTTTGCTCAGCCAGCTTGCTCAGCCAAGTCGACAGGACCAGGTGGAGAGGAAGTTTCCAGGGTTGGCAGTGGGGAGTTCAGCCCTCGCCCAGGGAGGTGTGGGCCCATGTCACTTTAGGATCGGGCCAAGTCAGTGAGTAAGGGATCTGTGGTTTCATTGCCCAGCGTCTCTGGGATCCCCTGCCTGACATCATAGTTTTAGATCTAGTGTAGACCCTTGTGTTGATCCTAGAGGGAGAGCGGTGAGTGGTCACGACGAAAGATCTTTTAGTTCTCTGCCCAGGAATTAAACCTGGGTAACCTGGATGGAGGGGTTCCTTGGTGGCTCAGATGGTCAAGAATCTGCCTGGAATGTGGGAGACCTGGCTTCAATCCCTGAGTTGGGAAGATCCCCTGGAGGAGGGCATGGCAACCTACTCCAGGATTCTTGCCTGGAGAATACCCATGGACAGAGGAGCCTGGAGAGCTGCAGTCCATGGAGTTGGAAAGAGGTGAACACAACTGAGTGTCTAAGCACAGCCGAACACAGCACAACCTGGATGGAAACCAAGAATCCTAGCCACTCAACCACCAGGGGCTAGAAGCTAGACGCGAAGTGGCTCTGGCTCTTGCCCCTGTTTGAAAGCAAGAATGTTTCAAGGGGGCAAAAACTAAAAGCAGGTACAAAGTTTAT
This sequence comes from Bos taurus, assembly GCF_002263795.3. Classification (NCBI taxonomy): domain Eukaryota; kingdom Metazoa; phylum Chordata; class Mammalia; order Artiodactyla; family Bovidae; genus Bos; species Bos taurus. Next base: position 13,152,106 of record NC_037331.1, read on the forward strand.
TGCTAGAGACACAGCACAGTGTATGGGAGAGCACACAGGACAACAGCTATCTCACTCAGAAGCAGGGCAGAGATACACACTCAGGGGAAAGGGTGTGGGCATCTTCTCTAATGAGGAGGAGCGCAGGCAGACACTAGGCAGACCACACTCCCAGAGGAGTAGGGGCATCCTGGGTGAGGAGCAGCTAGAGGCTACATAAATCACTCATACAGGAAAGCCCTTCTAGGTCTTTGCTTCCCTTTGGCCAATTATCTTGTTTCTTTCTTCACACCTGACTGGTCCATGGATCCTCCCCAAGATGCATACACAACGTTTTGCTAGGATGGATCCCACTGCAGAGGCCTGAGGGTGCGTGTCCATACTTATTATGGGGCGGGACCCCCTCCCTTTATGACCCCCAAGAAGCCTTTGTTCCTGTGTGCAGACAGGGGAGTCTTCCTTGACCTCAGGAATGGGCCCCTATCTCTTTGCTTTAGCAGAACTCAGCTTTTACCACTAGCTTTGACCTTGGAGTGTCTGGGTGAGGGCAAAGCTTGCATTTTACTTTACTTGACAAATGCCAGGGGTCTGGCCAGAGGCCCACGGGCTCCTGCCTCAGCATCGGGCACTTCATGCTTCGTGTGCTGCCGTCTCCTTCGTCTGACACTTATCCTCTTGCCCCCTCACTCATCTTTGCTCACCTTTGCCTGTCTCAGAGCACTTGACAAGCTTGGTCCAGAGATCCCATCCCTGCTCTGTGGGACTGAAGCCTCATCCTTGAAGATGGAGAGCCCCAAGGGAATCTGGAAACAATGAAGCCTCTGTGTCTACACTCTAATATTTCTGAATCAGTGCTGCTCAGCCTTTAGTCAGAATCGTGATCACTGGCAGGGGTGCCGGAGTGACTGAAACACAGGCTGCTGGACCCTATAATTTAGTATTAATGCCGTGTCCACCACAGCCTAGCTAATTGAATTCTCAGTTTTCCTTTTACATCATGCCTTCCTTCTCCTTTTTCTAGTCTCTCCTTCCTTCTTTCTTCCTCAAACATTTATTCCATGCCAGCTCTGTACCTGACACGGACCTAAGCCCCTGGGCAGTGAGATAAATTAGCCAGGGATAAATAAGGAAGTCTGCAGTCAAGTCAGACATGAAAATAAGGTACCGACAGGCAGCAGGGCTCTGGTGGAAGTGTGGGGGGCAAAGACATGAGCTTTGAAGGAGGGGTGGAGGGACAGCAGCAAAGGTCTCCCAGAGCCCACATGCAACTTAGAGCCTAATTAGAAGGAAAGAAATTATAGTAGCATTAATTCTACAATGTGGTTCCCCACCTCCTTTGCTGAGTAGTTTAATTTGTACCCAGAAATGAAAGAATTAGGGGCTGGTAAGACTTTGAACCAAAGTAAGACATACAATGCACTGTATATGTAATTTTAAGGAAAATACTATATATTTCATCTTGTAGACATAGTTATATGATAGTTTTGTCAGAGGATGGAATTGTAGAAGTATTTTAGGGAAGCTGAAAGTCTCTATCACAGGGTTGTATGCACAGGTAGCTTTTGCATCAGCTGAGACATACGGACCCTAAGGCTGGCCCAGGAGAGACCCAGAGGTGCGGACACAGCTGAAGAACACTCCTAAGTGGAAGGTCTTTGCCACGGAAGGGTGCCACCTTCTGGCCAGATGTTCAGGAATGGCTAGAGCTGGGAACAGTTGTGTGGTACTCATACCGTTTCAAGCTGTTTTGAAAACAGTTTTCATGGTAATGATAACTTTTAGTTAGAAGAAAACCAAGTGGACTCTCTCGAGTAGCCAAGACCTACCCAAGTACCTGTGAAAAGAAAGAGTGTGAGGCTTATGTTTTACTGTCAGAGATAATTTTCAAATCTTCTATTTAGAAAATCAACTTTGAGCATTCATAAATCTGCATTCTCTGTTTTTTGAAATAGAAAGCATATTATAATCAGTCAGAAAAATAAAAGTAAAGCCACCTACTATGTAAGTGCCAGGCACTAAATTAAGTACTTTACAAGTATTAGCTACATTTAATCTTCACAGTCATGCAATGACATGTACCCATTTTATAGATGAGAAACATGAGCCCTAGAGGGGTTTGTCACTTGTCTAGAGCTTTTATGCACCATTTGGCTGGTAAGTGACAAAGCGAGGATTTGAACCCAGTTTCTATCTGAACACGTGACTTAACGATTATGATATGCTGCAGATAATCCATGGTGGATTATCAAATTGCAGATCAGCTTCTTGCCCAGAGCCTATGGCTGGGCTATACCCAACAAGGCAGACCTACAGCTTTTGCTTGCGTCTTATTAGCCAGATGCGCTGGAATTCCTGGCTGCAGGTATAAGTATCTCCTCTTGGATTTTGTGGGGACCTTTGGGCCTCACAGATGCCCGTGGAAGTCTAAACCCTAGGGTGACCTTTCCATGCCAGGTGGGACCCTGATTCAAAGGCGTCGGGGTACACTGCCAGCCCATGTTTCCTTTCCATCTCTTTGCCTAGATGAAGATGGACTTCTTTGGGGCCTCAGAAAGATGCTCTAGGCTCTTAAACAGCAGGAGGGGCTTTGCCTCAAGCAGTCCTGTGGTGTCTAGTTCTGTTTTCTTCTTCAGATGCTGCAAGAAAGACCCATTTCAGGAAGAAAAGCACACTTCTCTGACCCAAGGAGGATTTAAAATAATACCTGAATTTCTTACTCTGAAACCTTGAGCTTTTTACCTTGCTTGGTGATTTTGTTTCCAGTATATTTTGTGTGTTCTGGATGAGAAGGTTGCCAGGGAGTGCTGGGTCCCCAGCCTCACCCTCCTGCGCACTATGTGGTCCAGACATCCGAGTGAGTGAGGCCACGTGGCCGAGGCCTGTGTGGAGCTTAGTGGGGCTACAGTCGTGCTCAGTGGGGCTGCAAAGACGACCAGTGCGGCTTTTTCTCTAAACTAGCCTTTATTTGTGTCTACTATGGGCTCATCTTAGGTTTCACCTCAATTATTTTAGTAATTCATAAAAAAGAAGAAATTTGTGTTTGGGAAATTGTACATGGAAATTCCTAGCTATGGTATGCATTTTCTTTCAGTTTATTACTATCTACTGAAAAAATACAGTGAATGTGTACCATTGCTAGTAATAATTCAAAAAATAATATGAGTAAGGTGAGCTGCTATTGATTCTAGAAAGCTAGGAAATATGGATTTTTGGCTAAATGGTTAAGTAACCTTTCTTTCTCTATCAGAGAGACACACATATACTCTATTTCCTGGAAATGTTAAAGCAATATAGTAAAACATGTCCAATCCTGATACTAATCTATGTATTAAAATAACGTTTCAGAAACTATTTTAAAATATAAATGTGTGTAAATTGTTACGTATGTATGTGTATGTAATACATATGTGGCACATGCATTGTAGGTATGTGGCACATATACATTATCTGTAATAATCCTAGTGCTAAGCAATGGTGATGTCTCCATTTTACAGATGAGGAAACTGAGGCATAGAGAGATTGGGTAACTTATGCAAGCTCACTCACATAACTGTCAAGCGGTGGGATAGTCTGTGTGCTTAACCACGAGACTCTACTGCCCCCATGAGGAGATGTTTCCTGGGTGACGCAGGAGGCTCTTTGGATACGAGGGGTAACTCAGAACTGACCGTTAAGAGCCTCAGCTAGGAGTTTGACTTGGTGGCAACAGCACTGCACCAGGGCTCAGACCAGCATCATTTTAGCCCCGGTTCTGCCATTTATGAGTCGCATATGTTTGGGCATGTCTCCTCCTGACTCTCACGTTCCTCATCTATAAAATGGAGATGGTGATAATATGCCCAGACATTTCGTAGAAGGGTCGTGAAGACAGCTGACGTATGTGAAAGACATCTGAAAACACTTCACATGCTCCACAAATATTCAGAAAGGATTTGTCACATGCTCACAGCTCATTTGGCAGTTCTGAACTAAAACTGGACCATTCTCAGCCTAATGCCCTGTTCACTCTTCTGTGGCATGTCAGCGTGCCTTCGAACAAATCCATGCACTGCTCTGTATTAGCTCCTTTTCTGGAGAAATGGGAGATGTTATGCTCCCCCTTGGAATATCATCCTCTCATTACTATCGTAGAGAATATTTTCTCCACTCAGTAGTCCTCTCTTTTCCCTTCAGATTTGAGAAGTGTTAGTTTTCTTTTGTCCCTCTTGCCTAAGAGACTAGAACACTGTATTACAAATGAAAACTTCCTTTAACTGAGAAAAATCAGATTTGCTCAGAGTGGAAGGAGGGCCTCGTTTGAACTGGAGAAGATCCAGTTTTGCAGATAGAAAAGCTGAGGGTCAGTCTGAGGGGGCACGTAACACCACCCAGCAACACAGAGGCAAAGTGGCCAAAACCAAGTGTCCAGACTTCCAGGCCAGGCCCGGTTCTACTTCACGACGCTGCTCCTTGCGCTGAGAAGCTGTGGATGTTTGGGGTTTATTTATTTTAGACATTTGTTTTATGCCTGATAGATCTTCTGCGAGGAATGCCTTCCGTCTCTAAGTCTTTGTACTTCGTTACTTCCAGACGGAGACTGCATAAGCTGGGCGTGTCGAAGATCACCCAAGTGGATTTCCTGCCCAGGGAGGTAGTGTCCTACTCCAAGGAGACCCAGACTCCTCTGGCCACACATCAGTCTGAAGGTGAGTGACGTCTTTTGCTTACTTTCCGTGTGATCTCTGGGGAAATGGCCAGGGAGCCCCATCCCTCTTGTTGATCTTGTATCTTACCGTAAGACATCTTCACAGGACACAAATATAATGACACACCAAAAGCTGAAGTCTCTTTGGGCTCTGGTTTTGGAAACGACAGAGAGGAAGCCCAGTGGTACTCCTCCAGGGGGATCGTGAACTTTCACATGGCTCACTTAGGAAGGTCACACTTTGTCAACACTATGTGAGGCCAGGGAACATCTCCAAGGGAAAATGTAATAGAAACTTCTCCGAATTTTATTGGTAAGAGTGTGTGTACGTTAGACTCATCATTTACAGGTGTCAGCAAACTATAAACCCCACCCACTCCTCGACGTAAAGTGTTTGGGAATCCAGCCACACCCAGGCCCACGTATCGAAACGACTGCTTTCTTGCTGTGTGGTCGAGTTGAGCGCTTATGACCCATATGGTCTAAAGTCTTGACTGTAATCGGCGCTTTTCCGAGAAACTTCTCTGTCCCCTGACTTGCTTTGCCAATTCAGCTGGAAACATACTAAGGGTTTCTTAACACAGTTTAAAGACTTTCCACGCCAGCTCCGTGGAGGGGAATGAGAATTGAGCTTCCCTGCCTCCTTTGTACATTCATCAAGTGGAAAAAGCAAATCCCAGTACGTCGTAAAAATACACTGATAAGAGAAGTTGAAGGTAATCAGTGAAAAGGCATCTTAGAAGTGAATAATGACACCAAAGCAAAATTGCTCCAAAGCAGAAGCAGGAGATGTATACACTTAAAATGCGTAAGTGGAGGTTGCATTGATAGAGGATAGCACTGCTGTCGTAGCTGAGCAAATTCTCTTTTGTTATTTTATTGTCTTGTGCAGTGGAGAGGACGTTAGCCTTCTGAGTTCATTGTTGTTGTGTACTAAATACAAAAGCCATGAAAATGAAACATGATTTGCATTGCCTGCTTGGTTTACAGCATGTATCAAATCCGTGAACTTTGGTTTGTGCAAGTTACAGAGCTTTTCAGTTTTGGTTTTCAAACCCATAACATTAACAGACAAGTGAAATCAGGTTCCTTGAAGCAGAGTGCTGCCCACACTACACGCCTTCTGAAGACCTGTCTTGGATAATGCCAGCAGCTGGTGTGGTGACGATTCTTTGGCTGAAGGGCCTCCATTTTTCAGGTGTGATTATGAAATGCATTTTAGAAGCTAACAAGTAGCACCCTCTGGTGGTGAAATATTAAACCAACTATTTCAACGAACCGAAGACGTGTACGTTAAACGTGGCAGAAAATACGAAGTTGGGAAAGATTTTGGGAGTTCACCCAGTCTATCCCTGGGTCTCCAGGCAAATCAGCAAGATCATTAAAAACAACCTCACCTCCCAACCAAAACATTTGTTTGAGTTAATTTGCTGCCAGAGGTATTTGCAGAACTGTAGCCTGAGGTATGTTTATTTAGCCCCAAATTTGACCCATAACATAAAGTTCTACAACTGACATTGGAGAAGGAATGAATTGTTTTTTGGAAATGTGTAGACTTTAGATATTGGAAGTGGTACAGAAATATTTACAAGGGAAGATAAATTAAGGATGAAAAGGCATCGACTCTAAACTTTTAAACTGGAACACATCAAAAGAAGGAGGCTGGGCTTTCCGTTTTATGACTGCAGCGAGGGCTGGGGACCCTTCATTATGCTGTGGTCCAAGCAGCAGGAAAGAAAGAATTTATTCCTCTGCTCTTGGCAGAAGTTCTTTCTGTTTTGTTAACAAGGCTCATAGAGGTTTTTTATGGTGATGGGCATTTCAATGGTTCAAATTCCACAATGTAGATTTAAGCTCAAAGTGAGCTACTGTCCCTGTAGAAGTGAAGCAATCCCCAGCAGGTTTAGATGGGCAGAACTTTGGATTTGAGTTCAGCAATGGTCCGCTCACCTCAGATGATTCTCTGGCTACCTGAGTGGTCCAGACGCTAGCTGACAGGGGTGCCCCACGACCCCCTTTCACCTGCAGTGTGAAGGGAGCCAACAGAGGCAGAATGGGAGGCTCTTCCACGTGGCTGGTTTGAGTTGGCTTCCAGTGTGGGAGTTTGGGCCATGGCACTGGTTTCATGGCGACTGCAGCCGTTCAGGGTCAGGAAACAATGAACTACTGAGTTTTATGACCCAGTGAGGCTCTTGGATGGATAAAATACTTAAAGCTGTGGTGCCCATAAGATCCATTTTAGCTCGTTACTGCCCATGGTGTATGAAGGAATGCTGATTATTTTTTAAGTCATTATGCGACTATGGAAAATTTAACAGTATTTAAACCAGTGATCTCAGAGCGTTGATCTATTCTGCATCTAATGGAGTTCTCATGCATTCAGTTTTTGACGTGTTCTCATTTTACTCTTTAAAATGGAAGGGAAGGTACTGTGGACTTGCCCAGGCTTAAGCCTCTTTTCACCACTATGTACTATAATGAACATTCTCTTAATTTGTGCTCGTAATGATCTGTTATGAGAAACAGTCCAGAGAATGATTTAAAGCAGAAAGATTTAGGAATGTTGTCTGCGTGAACACTGGTTTTTCAATACAAGTTTAGATCTTCCCTCCCTGCTTAGGTCATTAGTTGCAGAGGAAGAAAGCTGCGAATAGGTAATAGTGATTTTGGGAGCAGGATATCTCTGTCCCCAAAACATTTTAGACACATGCTTTTTATTCCCAGGTAATAAGAAAGGGGGGAAAAAATGGTTCCCTTCCAAACTACAGCTGCTTTGTGTTATTAATATTAACCTCTCCCTTGATTGTCCGTGAGGTATTGATGTTAGTTAGGATGCCAGTCTTCTGTGTCTCTACTACAGCAGGAAAAGTGACTGGCCCATCCTAGGCACCTGACAGATGCTTTGAATAACAAGGATGAGACCAGACATCTCAGAAATGCCAAGTTCTGTAGTGACCCCCAGGAGAAGGAGAGCTTCTTAACTTGCTGGGAAAATGTAAGCCCATCTGGAGGGAGGAGGTGGAAACTTACATAAGGTGTTGATTGTTTGAAGCGTTCTTTGATCTTCCTTTTCTCTTTATCATATCTTATAAATGGGAACTTAGTGGCCCTGTATTGGCCGCCTCCTCTCCCTTAGTTTCCTTCTCATGCCTCCTTTCATATATCCAAGAGAGACCAAACCGCTTGCATTTTCCAAGGCATCGTGCAGCCTCAGGCCTCCACACGGCCTGTGCGTACTGTCTCTATGCCTTGAATGCCGTCTTTCCTGTTTACTTTCCTTTTGGATCACAAACAAGGGCCAGCTCTCTAGTAATTCTACTTCTGGTTGACATCTCTTCTTATACCTTGAGGACAGTCTGTCTTCCCCTTATCAAGCCATTATTTAATTTATTTAAAAATATACTTTATTATTACTTAAATATCTTCCTTTTTAGTTTGATCTTCTTGAAGGCAAGGTGTATTTTCTTTTTTAAAAAAAATTTCATTGGAGTATAGTCAATTTACAATGTTGTGTTAGCTTGAGGTGCGCAGCAGAGTAAATCAGTTATACATATACATATATCCACTCTTTTTTAGACTCTTTTCTCATGTAGAATACAAAGTTTTGAGTAGAGTTTCCTGTGGTATACAGTAGGTCCTTACTGGTTGTCTAGTTTGTATATATTCATAGTAGAAGTAGTCAATCCACACTTCTAGCTTATCCCTCACCTCCCTTAACTTCGGTAACCATCAGTTTATTTTTTACATCTGTTACTTTATTTCTATTTTGTAGATAACTTCATTTGTACCCTTTTTTTTTTTTTAAGATTCCACATATAAGCAGTATCATATGATGTTTGACTTTCTTTATCTGACTTACTTTATTTAGTATGATCATCTCTAGGTTTGTTCATGTTGCTGCAAATGGCATTGTTTTGTTCTTTTTATGGCTGAGTAATATTCTATTATATATATGTGCCACATCTTCTTTATCCATTCCTCTGTTGATGGACATTTAGAAGGTGTGTGTTCTTTACCTCCATGCCCAGTGCAGTGCTTGGCACAAAGGGCTCAACAGATATCAGTGGAAGAAACGAAGGATGAGATAATTCTAGAGGAATAAGAAAGAAGGGAAAATGCTCATTGTATTGGGGAGATTGGAGTATGATGCATGCGTTAAGGCTGCACCGGTTTTGGGGCTTTATTAGGAACAGTCACGAGAATACAGTTGTGCGAGGAGAAGAGTTCAGTGTTCCTGTTTCCACCAGGCTTCTATTTCATTCCCCAGGCTGGTGTAGGTATTACTGCTGGAAGCATGATACAGTTGTGAGACCTGAAGAAAACCGCCGAGGCAGCCCGTCTTGGCCCAGGATAGAGCAGAGCAGTCGTCAAGTTTTTACTCTGCAGAGATGCTGTTTAAAGTACTTTGAACTTGGAACGGGTGTGTAGGAAGGTGGCTGAGGAAGGCCTTTGTTTCATCTTTGTACTTTGAAAAAGTATATTTTCTTGGCTGTTTGAGGGTAATTTCTAACTTGGCTTCCCATCCTCTCTGGCATATACTCAATATAGATGCTTCAAGTATAGAGATATTTTCCCAGGATAAACTAGTCCAGTACTGCGCAATAAAAATGTAATGAACCATTATGCATTTTAATAATGCTTTGTTTAACCTAGTAGGTTAAAAAATTATTCTAACATGTAATCAACATAAAAATTATCAATGAGATATTATACATTCTTTTTTATATTAAATCTTCAGAATCTGGTTTGTATTTGACACAGCATATCCCAATTCAAACACTAACTTTTCCTTGAAAGTACTTGAACTGTAATAAAGCTTCCATAAAATTTACAGTTGAGAAAGTAGATTCCTGTGCCACTCTTGTTCAAACGCATTTGGAAGCTGTTTAATAATGGGATCAAATGTTTAACTTTCAAGTTAAATTATAAAATGCCGTTTTTCAGTTGCTTTAACCATACCTCACTGCTCAGTAGCTGCAGGGGGCTAGTGGCTCCTGAACTGGCCGGCTCAGGCCTCCCGCGGTCCATCGTGGTGCAGGTCGGGCTCTGAGACCCGCAGCCAGCCTGATCTCCGCTTCACTGTGGCCAGGCAGAGGGGCTGGGGTGAGGAGACCTCCCTGACTTGTGGAGAACTCCTCCAGGTTCATGATGACTTTGTAGACGCTCCTCCTTTTTGTGAGTTCAGCTATATCCAAGAAAATGTTAGCTGACTGGACAGGATCGAAGTTGTACTCGCAGCAGGCTAAGTCCTCAAGTAAGCCTCATCCTGTCATATTAGAGGCAGTTGTAGGAACCCCTCTGGGTTCTCCCTTCATGGTCCGTAGTTGTTCGGTTGCTAAGTCATGTCCAACTCTGTGACCCCATGGACTGCAGCACGCCAGGCTTCCCTGTCCTTCACCATCTCTCGGAATTTGCTCAACATCAGGTCCAGTGAGTCGGTGATGCCATCCGACCATTTCATTTTCTGCTGCCCCCTTCTCCTCCTGCCCTCAATCTTTCCCAGCTTCAGGGTCTTTTCCAGTGAGTCGGCTCTTCGCATCAGGTGGCCCAAGTATTGGAGCTTCAGCTTCAGCATCAGTCCTTTGAATGACTATTCAGGACTGATTTCCTTTAGGATGGACTGGTTGGATCTCCTTGCAGTCCAAGGGACTCTCAAAAATCTTCTCCAGCAACACACTTCAAAAGTATCGGTTCTTTAGTGCTCAGCCTTCTTTATGGTCCAGTCTCACATCTGTACATGACTACTGGATAAACCATAGCTTTGACTGTCTGGACCTTTGTCAACAAAGTGATGTCTCTACTTTTCAATACACTGACTAGATTTGTCATTATTTTCGTCCAAGGAGCAAGCATCTTTTAAATTTCATGGCTGCAGTCACCATCCACAGTGATTTTGAAGCCCAAGAAAATAAAATCTGCCATTGTTTCCATTTTTTCTCCATCTGTTTACCATGAAGTGATGGGACCGGATGCCATGATCTTTGTATTTTTTGAATGTTGAGTTTTAAGCCAGCCTTTTCACCCTCCTCTTTCACCTTCATCGAGAGGCTCTTTAGTTCCCCTTGGCTTTCTGCCATAAAGGTGGTGTCATCTGCATATCTGAAGTCATTGGTATTTGTCCTGTAAGTCTTTATTTCAGCTTGAGCTTCACCCAGCCCGGCATTTAGCATGATGTACTCTGCATACAAGTTAAACAAGCAGGGTGACAATATACAGCTTTGTCACACTCCTTTCCCAGTTTGGAACCAGTCTGTTGTTCCATGTCTGGTTCTAACTATTGCTTCTTTAACTGTATACAGTTTTCTCATGAGGCAGGTAACTTGGTCTGGTATTCCCATTTCTTTAAGAATTTTCCACAGTTTGTTGTGATCCATGCAGTCAGTAATTTAGATGCAAGGATATTCAGTCCTTGTACCCTGTCTTCATGTTGCCCAAAGGACTGCTGAAGACCATGTATGACCTCCTTGTTAGTTATCTACACTTCTGCTGCCCCCTGTCCTTCTTCATGAAGTAATGAGAGATCAGAATTAAGCTTTGTGTTCTTCCCACTGTATAGCACAGGTAACCCTGCTCAATGTTATGTGGCAGCCTGGATGGGAGGGGAGTTTGGGGGAGAATGGACACATGTGTATGTGTGGCTGAGTCCCTTTGCTGTTCACCCAACACAACTATCACAACATTGTTAATTGGCTATACTTTAATACAAAATCAAAAGTTAAAAATAAATAAATGAATTAAAAAAAAAAAAGATTTGAGTTCTAAACTGCAGTGTTGAATTCTAAGTCCTCCTACAAGTTGGTGGGCCCAAGAACATAAGTCTTTGATACAAAGTTGACACGTAAAGACATCTTCCAAAGAATCTAAGTGGGAATACTGATTTGGAACCTAAAGTTCGAAATGGGACAGTTCTTATTTCCTAATTGAAGCCAGTCCTGAAACACCTGGAGGTGGCTTGGGAGAAGACAGGATATGGTGTCATAACCTTGGCTTCCAACTGGATCCCAGTTTCCTGGACCTTAACACGCCTTTTCTGAGCTTACTGTTTAAAGAAGCATGACAAGCCATGGTGGCATCTGGATGCAAATTAAAACTCCCTAGTGAAGGTGACACACGCTCATCTTATTTTTAGCTCTGTTTTTTAGATAAGAACCGACACTCTTCCAGGGAGATGGTGACATCTGCCATGTTTTGCTTCCTTAAAATATGCCTGCTCTTTCTCTTTTGACACTTGGTTGAAGTGTTAGTCCTCTCTCAGAAGAAGCTGTAGAGGCTCCAGGCCCAGTGCTAACAAGATTAGCAACAGAAAGATTCTGTCTTGGGATATTAGTTTTCTTTAGCAATGTTAATCTCATATCTGCTTGGCAAAACTCTTGAAAGACAAAAAAAAGAAAAGAGGGGGGAGGAAGTGCTATCTAAGGAGCACAGATATCTCAGATGATACTATTTAGGTATTATTTTTGTCAAATAGACACATTTTTCTAGTTAAAATTGTTTTTCCTATCTCCCAACCACCTTTCCATCTATTGGTCAGGAGAGCATTCATGATTTATTTGGTTTATATTAGACACTAAAATAGACATTGGATTGGCTTAGCTGCCAGTCAGTCTTGATATTCCAAAGGAGAAACCTCATGCTAAAAGGTAATTTATTTTTAAAAAGCACCTAGTGAGAGCCCCAGAGATGGTACAGTCAAATAATAGTCAAATGAGCTCATTTATTCAGAATATTCCTCCCATTGAAACATAGAAGGGCACCAAATAACAACTAAAAATGAAATCAGAAATGTAATAAAAAGACTAAATGCAGAGCAAGACTTGGTGCCAGTGGGCACTGTCTTATTTACTATACCTCTGATGGAGGAGAGATGCTTGGATGACTCAATGGACATGAATTTGAGCAAACTCCAGTAGATGGTCAAGGACAGGGGAAGAAGTGCTACAGTCCATGGGGTCACAGAGAGTGGACACAGTGACTGAACAACGACAACTATAATCTACAGCTCTACAGAGAGGGGAGAGTCAGTGAGCAAAATAGCCCTAGGGCGCCCTGGGAACTTACATATATGTTGCATTTTGGCCACAGTACTGTACTAAAAAACAAACTGCTGTTTTAAAAGAATGATTTATACATTGGCCGCACCAGGTCTTCCTTGTATGTGGACTTTCCCTAGTTGCGGAGGGTGGGCTTCTTATTGTGGTGGTCTCTCTCGTTGTGGAGAACAGGCTCTAGGTACCCGGGCTTCAGGAGTCGTAGCACACAGGCTTCAGTTGCCCAAAGCATGTGAAATCTTCCCGGACCAGGGATCAAGCCCGTATCCCCTGTATTGGTAGGTGGATTCTTATCCATTGACCCACCAGGGAAGTCTCAAATTGTTGTATTTTAGGAAGATAGTTTGAGAATTTTATTTAAGCATGGGTGAATTACTTTTAGACTGTCAAGAGTTAATATGCTTTGTAGATGCATGGCATTCAGAAGTAAAAGATTTTGCATAAAATAAAAACATTGTCCTTTTAAAGTTGTGATGGCTCCATCCCTTTAGTTTTTCATACAACTGAAGGTATCTTCAGAGCAAGGAAGATAAGAAGCTTAACTAAAGCTAAGGACCTAGAAGCTCAAATTAACACAAAAGCAGCTATGAGATTTTTTTTCCCCTGACTCCAAGGCTTACATGTTCAGGTGGATTTTCTAAGCACATTTAACTAATATCTAAATTATAGACCTAATATCAAGTTAACATGTAATCATAGATCACTAATTGCTTCCCCCAAGTCCATTTACAAATCCAATTTTGTTGATCTCCAAGGCATCCCTTCTCAGAGGTTCTCATGAACCTGGTTACGGACACATCAGTTCCCTGTATCACTGATGCCTGCATAGTGCCTAATATTTGGTGTGGGAATGAATGGATGACCTCACTTAGCTCATAGAGTATCCCCAACTGTTTGCCTTATGAGCTGGATGATGGAAGAAATAAAAGAGAGGTAGGTCTAAGGGTATGAGATTGGAGGAGGTGCCCCAGAATTTATGGTTTCAAATGCAAAAGAACTGTGGTTAATTTAAGCAGAAGAACTATACAAAAAAGATCTTCATGACCCATATAACCACGATGGTGTGATCATTGACCTAGAGCCAGACATCCTGGAATGTGAAGTCAAGTGGGCCTTAGGAAGCATCACTCTGAACAAAGCTAGTGGAGGTGATGGAATTCCAGTTGAGCTATTTCAAATCCTAAAAGACAGTGCTGTGAAAGTGCTGCACTCAATATGCCAGCAAATTTGGAAAACTCAGCAGTGGCCACAGGACTGGAAAAGGTCAGTTTTCATTCCAATCCCAAAGAATGTTCAAACTACTGCACAATTGCACTCATCTCACAAGGCAATGGCACCCCACTCCAGTACTTTTGCCTGGAAAATCCCGTGGACGGAGGAGCCTGGTGGGCTGCAGTCCATGGGGTCGCTAAGAGTCGGACATCACTGAGCGACTTCACTTTCACGCATTGGAGAAGGAAATGGCAACCCACTGCAGTGTTCTTGCCTGGAGAATCCCAGGGACGGGAAGCCTGGTTGGCTGCCGTCTATGGGGTCGCACAGAATTGGACACGACTGAAGTGACACAGCAGCAGCAGCACATGCTAGGAAAGTAATGCCCCAAATTCTCCAAGCCAGGCTTCACCAATACATGAACTGTGAACTTCCAGATGTTCAAGCTGGTTTTAGAAAAGGCAGAGGAACCAGAGATCAAATTGCCAGTATCCATTGGATCATTGAAAAAGCAAGAAAATTCCAGAATAACTTCTACTTCTGCTTTATTGACTATGCCAAAGCCTTTGACTGTGTGGATCACAATAAACTGTGGAAAATTCTGAAAGAGATGGGAATACCAGACCACCTTACCTGCTTCCTGAGAAATGTATATGCAGGTCAAGAAGCAACAGTTAGAACCAGACATGGAATAACAGACTGGTCCCAAATCAGGAAAGGAATACGTCAAAGCTGTATATTGTCACCCTGCTTATTTCACTTATATGCAGAGTACATCATGTGGAATGATGGGCTGGATGAAGCACAAGCTGGAATCAAGATTGCTGGGAGAAATATCAATAACCTCAGATACGCAGATGACACCACCCTTATGGCAGAAAGTGAAGAGGAACTAAAAAGCCTCTTGATGAAAGTAAAAGAGGAGAGTGAAAAAGTTGGCCTAAAACTCAACATTCAGAAAAAAAAGATCATGACATTTGGTCCCATCACTTCATGGCAAATAGATGGGGAAACAATGGAAACAGTGATAGACTTTATTTTGGGGGGCTCCAAAATCACTGCAGATGGTGATTGCAGCCATGAAATTAAAAGATGCTTGCTCCTTGGAAGAAAAGCTATGACCAACCTAGACAGCATATTAAAAAGCAGAAACATTACTTTGCCAACAAAGGTCCGTCTAGTCAAAGCTATAGTTTTTCCAGTAGTCACGTATGGATGTGAGAGTTGGACTATAAAGAAAGCTGAGTGCTGACGAACTGATGCTTTTGAACTGTGGTGTTGGAGAAGACTCTTGAGAGTCCCTTGGACTGCAAGGAGATCCAACTAGTCCATCCTAAAGGAGATCAGTCCTGAATATTCATTGGAACGACTGATGTTGAAGCTGAAACTCCAATACTTTGGCCACCTTATGTGAAGAACTGACTCATTGGAAAAAGGCCCTGATGCTGGGAAAGATTGAAGGTGGGAGGAGAAGGGGTAACAGAGGATAAGATGGTTGGATGGCATCACCGACTTGATGGACATGAGTTTGAGTAGGCTCTGGTAGTTGGTGATGGACAGGGAGGCCTGACGTGCTGCTGTCCATGGGGTTGCAGAGAGTCAGACACAACTGAGCGAATGAACTGAACTGAATTTAAGCAGGAAAGAGTTTGAGTAGAAGGATAATATGTAAGTCACAGAATCAACATGATGATTGAAAAGACAGACTCAGAAGTCAGGCTAAGAAGCTAATTGTCAAGAAGATAGCCAAAACTTAAAGTATAAAATATTTTCAATAAGTCTACCAGCAGCAAACCTAGGAGAAGCATGCCAGGTAAGGGGAAAAATCCAGAATAAGCGGTTAGTCTAGTGAAAGCAAGTTGATTCCCCACTACACCACAGAAAAATGTGATCAGCCTGTCTGGTTCTTCTTATGAGATATGGTTCAATATTGGGAATTTTGATTGATCTCTGGTTGGGCAGTAGCCAAGGCATCTTGAGTTAGGGCAACTGTGCCCTTGTGTAGCCTTGATGTACATACTTATAGCTATAGATACTGTATGAGTCCACTGAGCAAGTCCTCGTGCAGGTGGACACCGAATAACTGGTGTTTAGAAATAGAATATATCAACTAGTCAACCTTAGAAGCCTCCTTCACAGTGTGTAACTTTAAAAATAATTTGATTTAAGTATAGTTGACTTGCAATGATGTATCAGGTGTACAGCAAAGTGAGTGAGTTATGTATATACGTATATCCACTGTTTTTAGATTTCTTTTCCCATATAGGCCTTTACAGAGTATGGAGCGGTGTTCCCTGTGCTATATGGTAGATCCTTGTTGGTTACACGGTGCATTTTGTATATACACATACAACTTTTTTACAGAAATATATATGTTTATTTGGCTGTGTTGGGTTTTAGGTGCAGCATGTGAGATGTTTGTTGCAGCCCACGGGCTTCCCTAGTTATGGCGCACAGGCTTCTCTCTACTTGTGTGTGTGTTTACTTGCCCTGTGGCATGTGGGACTTTAGTTCCCAGCCCGGGGATCGAACCTGCATCCCCTGCATTGGAAGGTGGACTCCTAAGCACTAGACCACAGGAAAATCCCCCCAATGGGTAACTTTTGATTGTACATAAGTATTCTGTCACTCTGGGTATATGTTGAAAGGTCCCGCCGTGTGCCTCTTTCCTTAATCTTTTATATTTGTATCCTCTAATTGTGACCTCTCAGTTACTGCTCACGGATTAGTTTTGGATAGAGCCCTTTCTCAAACAATCTATTCTTCCAACTAAAGTGGGCAACGAGATACATGGATCAAAATTCTTTTCCAGGTGAAATTGTAGAGGTTTTTCCTCTGCACTAAACTTCAGGCCTCCACATAGACGGAGGTGTACTGTCAGCAGTCCACGTCTGGCTTTTGCCAGCCTATCACCTAGAAGTTTCCAGAGTCCAGACTCAAAGGTTTTCAGCTAGTCACAGGCCGTTTCTCATTAGGCTGGGAGAGGAGCGAGAGAGCCAAAGGAGTAATGACGTGACAGGGTGGGCAGCTGGCTCACGGAGACTGCTTCTGCAACTCAGTCTAGAGTGCCTGCTGATGAGCTGATGGGGGACCACCTGACTTTACGGCCAGATGGACTAGACAACGCTCCAGTTCATAATGCCTTGTCCATTTTCCACAGTCACCTGGTGTCTCTACTTGGGTCCACTTGTTGGGAACATGAATGCCTATCTCTTAAAAGGAGAGTATTAACAACAAAATGCAGAGCCTCTACTGGAGCTCTAAGATCTAGGCATCTGTTTTGGATTCCCCTTCAGAGCTCTTTGTCTGCTTTTCCACAGACACGTTGGGCATCATTGGAAATTTTGTTCCACAGAATTTCTAGGTATATAGCTATTAGAAGCAGAAGCCTTTTGAGGCACCTGGTACATGGGTTGAATAAAGTGCATGCAAATTTTGGAGACGTTGCCTGCAAAGGCCAAAATGACCCACCAAGCGTGACAACTGTTCGTATTAGAGAAGGAAGATATTTGCCATAAGCATTGGCGCTTTTGACCACTAGACTCGTAGAAGCTTTCCTGAAGTAGCAGGTCTCTATATTTTCAAATCTTTTGCTCCCATCCTTTAGCCTGCTTTGCATGAGTGCTCAGTCGCTTCACTTGTGTCTGACTTTTTCCAACCCTCTGGATTGTAGCCTGCCAGGTTCTTCTGTCCATGGGATTCTCCAGGCAAGAATACTGGAATGGATAGCCATGCCCTCCTCCAGGGGATCTTCCCAACCCAGGGATCCAACCTTTGTCTCCTGCAACTCCTGCATTGCAGGTGGATTCTTTACCACCGAGCCACCAGGGAAGCCCATCATCTAGCCTACTTGTGTCTTATCAAAGTATTGAAAGTACCAATCCAGCTTACTCTCCAGGTCCTGCGAGCATGATGCCTTGTATTGAGTGAGATTATCAAGGTCTACAGATAAAGCCTTGTGTTGAGTGAGATTATCAAGGTCTGTAGATAAAGCCAGCTTTCTGGTTTAGGAAGATGAAGATGTCATAAGATAAAAGAAGATGACGATGCAAAGAGCAAGTGGGTCTTCTTTGGCTGTCAAAAAAAAGGCTTGGTATAGAGTGTGGCTGGAGGGGGTACTTCCAGACATCGGCGTTCTCTGCTGTATTCAGTTTTTCATTATTTCCTGATCAGTACTGCCACTGTCATGTAAGTGACTTGGTAAGGCTGGAGATTCAGTGGGCTTTCTCCAGGCACCCACAGAGTTTTACATTTGTGTTGCATTTTGGCAGACATGTATGTAGAAAATTATCACAACCAGAGAAATCCCCCAGGTCTATGCCTTGAGCTAAAATATAGAGATCTAAGCCTGTCATCTCGTCTTTAAGCCCTCCAGTCTCATTAGAAGCAGCCACCTCACCCTAGCATAGCATCCTTAGATTCTTCATGCTGTTCACACTCTTCAATTTCAATGACAGTTTGATCCCTTAAATCCTTCTTTTCAATGGACACTTCATTAAAGGTCACCACAGAAGAAAAATTATCTAGTTATTTGTTATAGCTGACAGATTCCCATTCCTGAAGTCTGAATTTTCATATTTTTTTTAGCCCCTATGAGGACAAATAACCAGTACCAGTTTCCTGAGTGACTGTCTCCTGATAGAAATTTCTGACCAGTCTGGGTCCCTGGTTGCCAACAGTAGAAAGTAACTCTGGTTAACTGAAACAGAAAAAGGGTTTGTTGGAGAGACGTGAGGTACTTGGTAGAATGGGTTTTAACAGGTAGAAAATTAGGTCAGAAACAGGAACAGGGAAGCCCTAACCCCTAGTGTGACTATATGTGAAAATACTGCTTTAAGGAGGTAATGACCAACCTAGACGGCATATTGAAAAGCAGAGACGTTACTTTGCCAACAAAGGTCCGTCTAGTCAAGGCTATGGTTTTTCCAGTGGTCATGTATGGATGTGAGAGTTGGACTGTGAAGAAAGCTGAGCGCCGAAGAATTGATGCTTTTGAACTGTGGTGTTGGAGAAGACTCTTGAGAGTCCCTTGGACTGCAAGGAGATCCAACCAGTCCATTCTGAAGGAGATCAGCCCTGGGATTTCTTTGGAAGGACTGATGCTAAAGCTGAAATTCCAGTACTTTGGCCACCTCATGCGAAGAGTTGACTCATTGGAAAAGACTCTGATGTTGGGAGGGATTGGGGGCAGGAGGAGAAGGGGATGACAGAGGATGAGATGGCTGGATGGCATCACCAACTCGATGGACGTGAGTTTGAGTGAACTCCGGGAGATGGTGATGGACAGGGAGGCCTGGCGTGCTGTGATTCATGGGGTTGCAAAGAGTCGGACACGACTGACCAACTGAACTGAACTGAAGGGGGCTTCCCTGATAGCTCAGCTGGTAAAGAATCTACCTGCAATGCAAGAAACCTGGGTTCGGTCCCTGGGTTAGGAAGATCCCCCGGAGAAGGGAAAGGCTACCCACTCCAGTATTCTGGCCTGGGTTGCAAAGAGTCAGACACGACTGAATGACTTTCACTTAAGGCTATATGGAGCTTCCCTCGTGGCTCAGACGGTAAAGAATCTGCAGTGCAGCGGACCCAGGTTTGATCCCTGGGTCAAGAAGATCCCCTGGAGAAGGACATGGCTACTCACTCCAGTGTTCTTGCCTGGAGGATCCCATGGACAGAGGAGCCTGGTGGGGCTACAGTCCATGGGGTCACAAAGAGTTGGACACGACTGGATGACTGACACTAACAAGGCTAAATGAGGCCATCAGGGTAAGAATCTTAATTTTATAGGATTGGCGCCTAATAATTGGAGGAAGGGAAGGGGGGAGATCCATTTCTTTTTTTCTCTCCATGTGTATGCACCAAGGAGGGCCATGAGAGGACACAGGAAGAAGGCTTCTGCAAGCCAGGAAGAGGGCTCTCACAAGAAACTCAACTGTCTAGTAACTTGATCTTGGACTTCCCAGTCTCTAGATCTGTGAGAAAATACATTTCTGTAGTTGATGGCATCTTGCTGTGGCAGCCCTAGCCGACCGTGACAGTGGCGTACAAGCAAGGTGATACCACTGAACTTGGTCAGCTCGATAAGGCGACACGGACCTCCTGGGCTTCCTGTCATTGAGCACTTGCTGTTACGCTCAGGGTTTTAACCCCTATTGTTAACTCCTGCCTTGAAAACTTCTACTTCTTCCTGCACCTTGATGGCGCTCCCTTGAGATTTATGTATTTATTAAATGTATTTGTTTGGTTGCACTGGGTCTTCATTGCTGGGCACGGGTTTTCTCTAGTTGTGGCGAGCGGGGGCTCCTCTCTGGCTGCAGTGCATGGGCTTCTCATTGCTGTGGCTTCTCGTTGCAGAGCACGGGCTCTAGGGTCTGCGGGCTCAGTAGCTGTGGTTCACAGGCTTACTTGCCCTGCAGCATGTGGAATTTTCCCGGATCAGTAGTTGAATCCATGTCCCCTGCGTGGACAGGCAGATTCTTAACCACTGGACCTCCAGGGAAGTCCAATGCTCTGCCTTCTATTCAACTGCTGGCCTGGAAGTCCATCTCCAGCCCAAGCCAAGTAGTCCCTTTATCCACCGCAGCAGACCCATGGCAGACTGCTCTGCACTGAGTGTCCATGCCTCATATGGTCTGATGGAGGCTTGGGAGCGCTCACTGATCCTCCTCTCCGTTTTTGCCAGCCACGCTCAGCGAGGCCGGTTGTTGCCTTGTGGTGAAGAAGACCTGTTGCGTATTGGTCTCCTAGATTCCCAAATAAAGAATGTGGTTCAAAGGTTCCTGCGCTCACCTGTCTTCTTGGTTTAATACTCCATCCCTCCTAATTCTTTTCCTCCAAAGTAGAAATCCAGATATATCTGAAAACTTTTCTCTTCTTCTCCCTAAATGTTCCTTTTTCTTGCCATTTACCTAAACCCCCACGTTTAACTTCCCTCATAGATTGGGGGGAAGGAGGAGTGATCTATACTTTTTTTTTTTTTTTATTCTAAATGGTAGGGAAAAGAAATTTGGAATGCCTTTTCTCCCTCAGTTAATCCTGACTCTCATCGAACTGTGGGGTTCCAAAATCCGGTTTTTTGAGGAGGGAGCTGAATGTTACCTTTTATTTTCATTCTTCTGCACCAAATTCTAAACTCTCTACTAGCAAATGAGTACCTTAGGTAGACTGATTGAAGATGATTATGTTCAGAAGGAAAAATAGAAAAGTACATTAATACTTTTCAAATATGTCTCTCACTGCTTATCAAAATGAAGAGGGCATTGTTTCTGTTCATCACTCTTCTTTAAAATAATGCAAGGCACGTATGTGATTTTTAAAAATTTAATTAATTTCTTTTCCCTATACCATGAGGCATGTGGGATCTTAGTTTTTTAAAATAATGCAAGTCATATATGCGATTTTAAATTTTTTAATTAATTAATTTCTTTTCCCCACACCATGAGGCATGTGGGATCTTAGTTCTCCAACTAGGGATTAAACCCATGCCCTCTTCAGTGGAAGCGTGGAGTCTTAACCATTGGACTGCCAGGGAAGTCCCTGTTTATCACTTCTGATCAATGATAGAGTCAAAAAATACCAGGATCAAAGAACATTGTGGTGCTTAAAGAACATTCAGTGCTTAACAAGTCTTTTATTCCCTGGAGAAATACATCCGATACATTGACTAAGTTAAGAAGTATATAAGGTTCCATTTCCAGCATGGCAACATGTGGAGCTCTGTGGATCTGCTTCACAGTAAAGTTAGTGAAAAAAATCATTAAACCCCTCCCTCCAAAAAAAACAAGCTATTTAAAGTCTCTGGAAATGGTACCATGGGTATATAGCAAATGAACAGCAATAACAACAAAAACACTTATTTTTTTAAAACTTATGAAAATTTGGTAAGAACAGGAAAGAGTCTGCAGTGTTTGAACTACAGTTCACTCTCTTCCTCCCTCTTCTCAGTTCATCTTGAAGCAAACCAGAGCTCAAGTGGGTGCAGAAGAGAACACAGAGCTCTCTTCTCCAGCTCCCAGTTGGAGGGCTACTGTATTTTCCTCGGAGGTGCGGGACATTAGCATCTCTGTTTCTGCCCAGATACCTGTTACAGAGCCTAAGTTTCACGCAAGTGCAGGGGAGAGGTGGATATTCTCTTTAGCCCCATCCTGACTTGAAAGGTAAGGGGACAGCATGCTAAACATCCTGAGACCTACGTCACCCTCCAGCTCATGCGTGAAGCAGAGGTTCCATTCAGAGAGGCGAGCCACACAGAGCAGAGGCTATGGCAGGACCCCACTCTGCCAGGCACCTAGCTCCAAAAGTGTGGGTGTCGCTCGGAAGTATGCCCGTGTCCCCTCCCTCAGCTCCAGAGCCTCAGCCCAGAGACTCTGCCCAGGGGAATAAGTGGGCCATAAAACAGCTCAGAATCTCTTCCCAAGAAGCTGACTTCATTTGCCACAGACTGTGGGATATTCAAACCAAGGACTTTCTCAAAACAAGAGAGGTTGTGGGTGAGTGAGTGCTCAGTTGCTTTAGTTGTGTCCGACTCTGTGTGACCCCCATGGACCTCTGTTCTTGAGATCCTCCAGGCAAGAATACTGGAGTGGATTGCCACGCCCTCTCCAGCGGATCTTCCCAACCCAAGGATGGAACCTTTATCTAGGTGCATCCCCTGCCTTGCAGGTGGAATGTTTACCGTGAGCCACTAGACGCTGTGCTGTGAAACAAATCAGAGGCAACTGGTAGATGCATGTGAGGTGTAAGCTAAGTCATGGCTGGCTAGTTTACTAGACAGAACCAGGGAAGCAGAAGAAGAGCCTTCTTGGGGTCAAACAAACCTCAAAATCTGAACTCGAAGACTGTTTCTTTAAAGGAGGCTGAGTTTCATTGGATCAGTCCGTGGAGAGTTTGTGCCCCACGGCATTGTTGACAACAATAGAGCAATCAGCCAGCTATTAATGGAAGTTAATAGCTGGGTGTGTCAAGGACAGTGACAGTTAAAGTGACTGCAAGAGACTTGCTCTCCAGAGGTGACTGTCCACATGCCCAGGACTGCACCATCTGAGGAGCAGTATCAGAGCCTTTATACCATGAGGTGAGAGGAGAGAACGGACTTCGCCAAAATAACCCAGTCACTAAACAAATAAGCAAATGACAGTAATCAACCCCTAGGGAAGGGAAAGGCGATCAACCAGCTCCCAGAGTTGCTACCACGTATTATCTAAAATAGCCAGTTTCCAACAACAACAAGAAAATTTGAAGCATACAAAGAAGCTGGGAAGCATGATAGGGAGAAAAGCAGGCAGAAGAAACTGCCTTGTGAAAACAGATTAAACACATCAGTATTTCATTAAGTGGAGAATATCAATAAAGAAGTCAGTCAGTCAGTTCAGTCGCTCAGTCGTGTCCGACTCTTTGTGACCCCATGAACTGCAGCACGCCAGGCCTCCCTGTCCATCACCAACTCCCAGAGTTCACTCAGACTCACGTCCATCGAGTCAGTGATGCCATCCAGCCATCTCATCCTCTGTCGTCCCCGTGTCCTTTTAAGGAAAGAGACATGTATACATATAATTATGACTGATTCATGTTGATGTATGGCATAGACCATCATAACATTATAAAGCAATTATCTGCCCACCTCTCCACCCCCCCACAACTCCCCCAAAAAAGGCAAATGTAAATTCTGGTTTGGAAAGTACAAAAACTGAAAAGAAAGATTCGTTAGAGGGCACAACAGCAAAAATGAAAAATTAGGAGATCGTCAGAGAGATGTGAGATACCATTAGATGACTCAGCATACATGCAATGAGGGTGATAGAAGGAGAGGTGAGAGAGCAAGGAGTAGAAAAAATATTCTAAGAAATAATTGTTGAAACATGTAGATCTGTATAACAATAGCATTGAAAAGGGGAAAGGAATAGACCTATATAGGTGTAAAGTCCTATATTCCATTGAAATTGTTAGTATAAATCTGAAGCAGACTCTGATAAGATATATATGTTAAGGTCTTGCTGAGGGTGGGACACGATGATCAACTTCACTTTCACTTTTCACTTTCACGCATTGGAGAAGGAAGTGGCACACTTCAGTGTTCTTGCCTGGAGAATCCCAGGGACCGGGAAGCCTGGTAGGCTGCCGTCTATGGGGTCTCACAGAGTCGGACACGACTGAAGCGACTTAGCAGCAGCAGCAGCAGCAGCAGCAACCACTAAGGAAATCACTGAAAAAAAACAAATTTAGTGAGAAAGTTATTTAAAATTAAGATGTTCTATTTAAAAATGTCCACTTAATGTAAAAGAAAGCTATTAGTTCAGTTCAGTTCAGTCGCTTAGTGGTGTCCGACTCTTTGTGACCCCATGAATTGCAGCACGCCAGGCCTCCCTGTCCATCACCAACTCCCAGAGTTCACTCAGACTCACGTCCATCGAGTCAGTGATGCCATCCAGCCATCTCATCCTCTGTCGTCCCCTTTTCCTCTTGCCCCCAATCCCTCCCAGCATCAGAGTCTTTTCCAATGAGTCAACTCTTCGCATGAGGTGGCCAAAGTACTGGAGTTTCAGCTTTAGCATCCAGTCCTTCCAAAGAACACCCAGGACTAATCTCCTTTAGAATGGACTGGTTGGGTCTCCTTGCAGTCCAAAGGACTTTCAAGAGTCTTCTCCAACACCACAGTTCAAAAGCATCAATTCTTTGGTGCTCAGCTTTCTTCACAGTCCAACTCTCACATCCATACATGACCACAGGAAAAACCATAGCCTTGACTAGATGGACCTTTGTTGGCAAAGTAATGTCTCTGCTTTCTAATATGCTATCTAGGTTGGTCATAAGTTTCCTTCCAAGGAGTAAGCGTCTTTTAATTTCATGGCTGCAATCACCATCTTCAGTGATTTTGGAGCCCAGAAAAATAAAGTCTGACACTGTTTCCACTGTTTCCCCATCTATTTCCCATGAAGTGGTGGGACCGGATCTTCGTTTTCTGAATGTTGAGCTTTAAGCCAACTTTTTCACTCTCCACTTTCACTTTCATCAAGAGGCTTTTGAGTTCCTCTTCACTTTCTACCATAAGGGTGGTGTCATCTGCATATCTAAGGTTACTGATATTTCTCCTGGCAATCTTGATTCCAGCTTGTGTTTCTTCCAGCCTAGTGTTTCTCATGATGTACTCTGCATAACAGTTAAATAAGCAGGGTGACAATATACAGGCTTGACGTACTCCTTTTCCTATTTGGAACCAATCTGTTGTTCCATGTCCAGTTCTAACTGTTGCTTCCTGACCTGCATATAGGTTTCTCAAGAGGCAGGTCAGGTGGTCTGGTATTCCCATCTCTTTCAGAATTTTCCACAGTTTATTGTGATCCACACAGTCAAAGGCTTTGGCACAGTCAATAAAGCAGAAATAGATGTTTTTCTGAAACTCTCTTGCTTTTTTGATGATCCAGCGGATGTTGGCAATTTGATTTCTGGTTCCTCTGCCTTTTCTAAAACCAGCTTGAACATCTGGAAGTTCACGGTTCACGTATTGCTGAAGCCTGGCTTGGAGACTTTTGAGCATTACTTTACTAGCGTGTGAGATGAGTGCAATTGTGCGGTAGTTTGAGCATTTTTTGGCATTGCCTTTCTTTGTGATTGGAATGAAAACTGAGCTTTTCCAGTCCTGTGGCCACTGCTGAGTTTTCCAAATTTGCTGGCATATTGAGTGCAGCACTTTCACAGCATCATCTTTCAGGATTTGAAATAGCTCAACGGGAATTCCGTCACCTCCACTAGCTTTGTTCGTAGTGATGCTGTATAAGGCCCACTTGACTTCACATTCCAGGATGTCTGGCTCTAGGTCAGTGATCACACCATCGTGATTATCTGAAAGTATGACTTTTGTTGTTGTGTAGTCGCTAAGTCATGTCTGACTCTTTTGCAGCCCCATGGACTGTAATCCACCAGGCTCCTCTGTCCATGGAATCCTCCAGGCAAGAATACTGGAGTGGGTTGCCATGCCCTCCTCTGAGGGATCTTCCTGACCCAGGGATTGAACCCACATCTCCTGCCTTGACGGGCAGAGCCTTTTAATGCTGAGCCACCAGGGAAGCCCATAAAAGGATAATAGATGAATAGAAAAAGACAGAAGACATACAGAAAACAAAACTGAAATGTCAGCTATAAATCCCACCATAGTGTATTAGGGAGTGGGCAGGTGGGGATGGGTGTGGGCACTTTGATGAAACCACACCTGCCAGATACAAACCCACAGGGGTCCTGAACAGATGCAGATACTGGACAGCTATATGTGATAGCAGAGTGTAGTAGCAGTTCAGGCAAACAAATTATCATCAAAAGAGAGAATGTAATGGCTTACAAAGAGATGTCCCAGAGTGGACTATAACACCAGGAGAAAAATATAGTTTGCAATAGAAAAAGGTTTTGGGAAAGTAGTGGGGGAAAAGATAGAGAAAAATCCTACCTAAGGTGGCAGAAAATATAGCATGTGAAAGTAACATAGTGTCAAGAACCTCTGAAGGGAAGTGATCAGTTCTTTTAAAATGACAGTATGAGGTTATCCAAAATAGAAATGTATTTTATCTTGAGAGTCAACTGAAATCTGTTGGTAGTGACTAACTGGATAGCTGTATTGAGAAGGATTCTAAGACTCCATTCTAACTCATCTCAACTAAGGATGTCTTTCCTGAGCCTGAGATGAGAAGCAAGCATGCCTTTTGTTAGCAAAGTGAAAGTGAAAGTCGCTCAGTTTGTCTGACTCTTTGCGACCCCATGAACTATAGAGTCCATGGAATTCTCCAGGCCAGAATACTGTAGTGGGGAGCCTTTCCCTTCTCTAGGGGATCTTTCCAACCCAGGGATCAAACCCAGGTCTCCTGCATTGCAGGCAGATTCTTTACCAGCTGAGCCACAAGGGAAGTGGGGTTCAAATGATCCTAAGGAGTGTCAGGACTGGAGCAATGAGAATCTCAAAGTTGTTATTTATATTATATAAAGACTCCAGAATAACTCTCTTGAGTACTTTGTTATTTAAAGAAATTCTCTGGTTTCCATTGTTTTCCTTTGCTGATTTTCTATAGTCTACAGTAACTAACATTAAAACTCTTAAATGAACAGGAGACATATTTAGGAGAAAGTGAGGAAGTGAAAAAACAATTTCCAGGAAGAGGAACCGCAAAAGTAGAGTAAGGGACCAAAAAGCAGAACAAATAACTGGCCGAGGGCATGGAAGTGGTGGCAGAGAGCTCCACGGGGTCCCCATACATTTCAGACAGGTCGAGGGATTTAGATCTGGGCCATTCTGTTGAGGGGAAGGCGATGGCACCCCACTCCAGTACTCTTGCCTGGAAAATCCCTTGGTTGGAGGAGCCTGGTGGGCTACAGTCCATGGGGTCATGAAGAGTCGGATACGACTCAGCGACTTGACTTTCACTTTTCACTTTCATGCATTGGAGAAGGAAATGGCAACCCACTGGAGAATGGGTTGCCTGGAGAATCCCAGGGACGGGGGAGCCTGGTGGGCTGCCGTCTATGGGGTCACACAGAGTCAGACACAACTGAAGTGACTTAGCAGCATTCCATTGAAGGCATTAGAAATGCAGCTGTGTGACCTGGGCTTCATGGAGGAGGAGGTCCTGTATGCGAGAAATGCCTGCCTGTCCCTTCTTCTGGTTTCCAGGAAGAAAGAGCTTCCCTCAAAACTCCTGATTCTTGTTCCTTTCTTTTCTTCTCGTAATAGAAATAAAATTGTGGGAGGGTTGGTAGACAATGATTGGCCAACGTTTCTTGATTGGATGGAACTAATTTACCAGTGGTCCTTAGTGGTACTTAACTCTTCTTCTTAAGTAAGAAAAGTGGTCCTTTTCTTACTACTGTCATCCTCAAATCAGTTAGAGGTAATGACATAAATAAGAATATTTGCTCTGTCACCTGTGAACTATTCCAGGGTCTAGAATCTGGGGGAAATGTGCAGCAAGTTACCCCTTGCACAGGAAGTTGAAATGGAATGGGTTGCCATTTCCTTCTCCAGGGGATCTTCCCAACCCAGGGACTGAACCCAGGTCTCCTGCACTGCAGGCAGATTCTTTACTGACTGAGCTCCCAGGGAAGCCCTTCCCAGTAGGTTACAATTGTCAATGTATCCTGTATCAGTGTTAATGGTGATAGTTTGGGCTTTGTTTATTTTGTCTTTGATCTTGTTTCTCAATGAATTCATAACTTGGGGCAGGAAAGAGTGGCGCTATTAATGTTAATCTGATCCTTCAAGACCTCAGCATCTTGGTTCATAACCTGGAAATCTAACCCAAGCCTCCCCACATGATACGTGAATTCCATCAACTGAGTGCATTTCCTGCCCACAGCTGATGTTTCCTTCAGTATGACGCTCAGTTAGTGTAATACTCCTGGCCGCTTACACCCTCTCACTCACTCCACCCTGCACCCAGCCTCTATCCACAGAGGAGGTACAGTGACTTGTTTCAAGCGAAGTCAGCATACCTGTGTGTGCAAGTTACCTATCCCTCCGCTGTGCCTTCAGTCATATCCGAGTCACACCTAGCTGGGGAGGCCTGTCAGGTCTGGTCTTGCCTCTGAGTGGGCGGGTAATTCTGCCAAATTCAGGAAATCAGTAAGCGTTTTCACTGAGTCTTCATCATTGATGAAAGTATTACTTTGGCCCAGCTTCATTTTTATCTTTGCCTTATTTCCCATTTGGGTGCAATTTATTTCATCTTTTAAGAAGCTCAACAAGTATTAGGAAAATCATGGCAAGATATCAGTTCTATAGACATCAAAGTACTGAAAATATTAATAATATTAACAAACTCTAGGTCATTAGACAGAAAAAGAGTAACTGGTGTTAAGAGGACAGGTTTACGTTCTGAATGTGAGAAAAAGGCTCATTACAGAAGTGGGTGTCAAGATCAGAGGGAATCAGTAATAAAATCAACTTGATGTTGGGCCCCAAACTCCTTTGATTCCTTCCTGTTTTTTTTTTTTTTAAGTCACTTTTATTTAGAACATAATTGCTTTACAATGTCATGTTGATTTCTGCTGAACAACCATGTGAGTCAGTCATAAGTATACATATATCCCCTCCCTCTTGAGCCTCTCTCCCACACCTTTTAGGTTATCCCAGAATGGCAACCCACTCCAGTGTTCTTGCCTGGAGAATCCCAGGGACGGGGGATCCTGGTGGGCTGCCATCTCTGGGATCGCACAGAATCGGACATGACTGAAGTGATTTAGCAGCAGCAGCAGCGATCTGGGTTCCCTGTGCTCTGTGTACAGCAGCTTGCCACTAGCCGTTTTACACATGGTGGTGTATATACGTCAATGCCACTCTCTCGATTCATCCTCCTCTCTCCTTCCTCTGCTGTGTGCACAGGTCTGTTTGCCACATCTGCATCTCTATTCCTGCCCTGAAAATAGGTTCACAAGTGCCATTTTTCTAGATTCCATATATATAATATATGTTAATAAATGATATTTGCTTTTCTCTTTCTGACTTCCTTCTCTGTATAACAGGCTCTAGGTTCATCCACCTTAGTTAAACTGACTCAAATTTGTTCCTTTTTGTGGCTGAATAGTATTCCATTGTATATATGTACCACAACTTTTTTATCTGTTTATCTGTTGATGGACATCTAAGTTGCTTCCATGTCCTCGCTATTGTAAATAGTGCTGTTGTGAACATTGGGGGTACATGTGTCTTTTCAAATTATGATTTTCTCAGGGTGTATGTCCAGTAGTGAGATTGCTGGGTCTTATGGTAGTTTTATTCCTAGTTTTTAAAGCAGTCTCTATACTGTTCTCCATTGTGGCTGTATCAATTTACATTCATATCAATAGTGCAAGAAGGTTCCCTTTTCTCTACACCCTCTCCAGCATTTATTGTGTGTGTATTTTTTTGATGATGGCCATTCTGACTGTTGTGAAATGATACCTATTGTAGTTTTGATTTGCATTCTCCTGTGAAAGTGTAGTTGCTCAGTCATGTTTGACTCTTTGCAACCCTATGGACTGTAGCCTGCAAGCCTCCTCCTTCCATGGGATTTTCCAGGCAAGAATACTGGAGTGGGTTTCCATTTCCTTCTCCAGGGGATCTTCCTGGCCCAAGGATCCAACTCGGGTCTTCCGCATTGCAGGCAGACTCTACCATCTGAGCCACCAGGGAGTTCTGGTGTGGACCAGTGTGGTAGGACTAACTGTGCAAATTAGAAAGTGGCTTGTGAGGACGGGGATCCAGGGAGGTTGTTGTGTCTGATGACTTGTTCAAAAAACAAACAACAACACACAAGCCTAATGACTACAATCACAGAGTCCTAATGTGGAATAGGATTTCCTGTAAAATGTCAGGTTTGATAACAGTTCAGATGATTGTGTTGCAAGAAAACACGTATCTGATAGAGAAGCTTTCCCTTTCATAAAACAGGGTCAATTGGGGACTACGAGAGAATAGTCAGTCTCATTTAACAGCCCCAAACCTGCAATGTGAAATTTGTTTCCTGCAGTCAGTAGAGCAGTTGGCTTTTCTCATTATGAGTTTGGCGTATTGAAGGCTCAGGATGTTGCTGATACTCTTTTCTTTTTTCTGGTACTGGGGAGAAGGATTGAACTGAAACCTCAAAGAAAGTGATGCTAACTTTTAATCTTCTCTATTTGATTGTTCTCTAGTGTCATTTGGCAGGCCCTGGCAGCCCATTCATACTTCCTGATAAAATACGCATCTGGGAGCAGGCAGATGGTCATGCATGCATGGTATGCTGGATAATATTAGTTCAAGACAAGAAGCAAACTATGATGAAATGTGTGTGACTATAATGAAGTGTGTATGAGTATGTGCTTTATTAACTGTTTACAGAGGGTTGGATCTGTTCTGTGCGTCACTGGTCTCATAATTCCTGTTGGTTCCACGTACACTCTGGCTGTGGACCCCCTGCTTTGCATGTGACTTCCTGTCTTCATAGATACCATTTAAAATTTCCTTCCAATTCCTATTTTCTCCATGGTAGTCTTTACCAACAGAATCATCATCCTTCTCTTGAACCACCATTTTGATTTGTTCAGACATCACAAAAGTCCTGTCTCCTTTCAGCCCTTTCTTTAAGAGGAAAGAAAGGGCTTTCTCTTTTCATCTTTGTAAGAAGATGAAAATTATTTCAGTGAGAGAGATTGATATTGCGGCTGTAGGTCCCAGGAAATATATCTGGGATACCAGTTTCCCCCTCCCAAAATGGGCCAGGACAGTGTTCTGGCCACAACTGAGGGCTTCTTAATAACGACAAGTTTGAGGATGTGCCTATTTTCCCAAGAAAAAGAGGACAGAGAGAGATTTCCTGTTTCTTAAAGCCCCTGAATAGAGAGTATGAGCAGCTGTTTCTTCTTGCCTCAGACCAGGCATAGCAGGAACCTCAGCAGTCATTTTGCAGAACTTAATAGTGTCCCAGGCATCTTCAGGTGCTCCAGACAAGCATTGATTTTGGCTACTGCAGGAATCCTTGGGTGGGCTGGTGGTTATGCATCTTCCAGTACCCATTACCGGAAGTGTCAGCCTAGGTAAATTCATGTCCATCAGGGTCCATTTTATCTTATTTTGCTCTAATTTAACCCAGATCTTGAGATCCAAATGCGATGTTGAGTATGAGTTTAGTGAGGTGTACAGTGAGACAAAAAAGAAGGGCAAAAAAAAAGTTCCCTGTCACTCTTACAGAGACTGAGGAAATGGGACTTTTCCCCTCCCTCTCTATTTTGGTAATCTTTGGCTTGGCATATTTGGGTAAGAAAATGAAAGGTTTGCCTACATAGCTGAAATCTCTCGTCACATTATATCATCTGAAGCCTATTTGTACGTTGGGATCATTTTATTTGGTTTTGGTTAGACATTAAAGTGTTCTGTGGTCTCCTCTTTTTTCAAGGCCTTCTGGCGTTTGGAAAATTGAGTGATTTCATCCCCATCCGGGTTTCCTAGTGAAATCTTGTATTTTTACTCAAATTACTTGATCAATTAGTTATGTCAGTTGCCCAAAATGTGCCTTTTTATTAATAGCACCTTTTATCAGCTCTTTGGAATTAGACATTGCAACCATGGTCTGCGGCTGGCAACATCTTGCAATAATTTATAAATATTACTTTAAAAAATAGCATCACAATTGCTCATTTGTGAACTTTCTGGATGTGTCCCTGAGTGAGAAATTGCATTTGTATTATTATTAGGTCTGACAAACTGGATTAGGTCTTGGCTATTGTTAAGTGGTTCTATCTGCCCTCAAATCTACCGAGAGACACAGCCTTTCTAATGAGTTTAATTAAAGTGCATGCAGCTTATAAAGTTGCCTGTAGCCAAGAAGGATGCCATTCTTCTTGACTGAATGGCATGTGCTCATGTGCCATTTCTGCTCATGTATAATGACGTTTTATTTGGGATATTTGAAACTGCTTCATAGTAACTCCAAGGTAGTTTCCATAGAATGGCATGGTGATGAAATACTAAAATTTAAAAAAAGCCCTTTGCACTTAAGTGAATCATGTTTGCACTAAATAATGTATGCATAAGTGTGTTAAATGTGTTTGTTGAAGCTGTGAGAGACATGGGTTGTGTTTCAACACCAGCAGTATGCTGGCACTGAAAGATTTTTAAGAAATTCAAATCTGGCAACACTTTGAGAGATCTGCTATATGTATTATTCTTTGAAGTATAAAGAATAGGCCATTATGGATTTTCCTCTTAAAGTCCAGTTCATTTGGCCAAGAGGTTTCAGTGATTCTCCTCTAGCAAACAGGAACTACTTATAAAGAAGGTTCTCAGCATCAATTTTAGACATAATGTTAGAAGATTTTCAGTGATAGAACTTAATGTCTTTTTTTGTATATTTAATGTCTTTTAATATAAAGATGTGCATTTTCTTAATATTTTTAAACAAATGAATTGTTAATCAAACTTTGAAGGAGGAATCAGTGAAGCCATCTGATTGAACAGACTCAAACTCTGCTTCTGGAAATTGATGTTTCATGGAAATGACAAGAGAACAGCAGGGAATAGCACTCATCTTGACCCATTTCCCCCCATGTTTAGTCTTTTACAATAGTAAAATACTACTAAGGAACGCAGTCTTTTATATCAGCTCTATTACATATATAACGATATTTTCATGATTCTGTGGAACCCAGCAGGGGCGGCAGCTAGAATTGCAGAGAGGAAGTGGTTCCATGACCATGAGAATCTGCGACTGTGATTGCTTGAAAAGCCAATGAAATGACAGTAGATGTGACGAAGAGTGGTTAGAAGGGTAACAGATGTAAAACCAGCTCACAGGCTGCACACATAGCACCGTCTTCTGTTACTTCTCTGAGCCTCAGTTTTTTCCAGTAAAGAAAGAGTTTGTGCAGTCAGTCACGCTGCACTGTTGGTCAATTCACTAAAGTCAAGATAAAGACACTCCTGAAAATGCCTTGAAGAAATGTGCTTGCTTCCCAAAGGAAAGAGGCTACCTGGTCTGAGGCGGAGGGGCTCACAGGAAGAAGCTTAAAGTCAGGGACCCTCACAAGGATCCTCACAGGGATGTAGTAAATATCAAATGCAATTCATATAAAAATAAAATTCCATGCAAAATGCTTGATACAATAATTGCTATCAGTATTCATAAATCATAACTTAAGAATTATCATTTGCACACATTCTAATTAGATGCCTTCATGTCTCCATGAAATATTTTGCATTGATTCAGTATCACCAAATATCCCTTCATTTCTAGACCCCCTTAATTTTCTCCAGAGCTAGAATGGCATGTTAGTTTAGAATTCTTATTTTTATACACACACCTGGTCTTAGCTTTTCAAAACTAGAATCATTTTAGGTAGCCATGTCACTTTCAAAAATGTCACTGGGTAATAGAAGGAAAGTTAGAAATATTTATTCTTTGTACTTCATTTTTTGTCCTGTAATTTTTATGAAAATACCATCTCTGAAGGAAGATGAACTAGCAGAAGTCGTATTATGAATCCTACTTTTAGGATTGTGTGTGTGTGCGCACGTGTGCACACTTGCAGTTGCTCAGTCGTGTCCGACTGTTTGGGACCCCATGGACTGTAACCCGCATGACTTTCTGTCCATGGGATTCTCCAGGCAAGAATACTGGAGGGGGTTGCCATTTCCTTACCCAGGGGTTGAGGTGACATTAATTAATAATAGTAGCTACCATTAATTGAGCTCCTATTACATGCTAAGTATGACATGCTATCTACATATTTTGTCTACAATCCTCATTCCTCTGACAGACAGATTGCATTATTCTACATTTTATAAGGAAACAGATTCAGAGAGCTTAATTCGAGGACAGATAAACAAGCCAAGATCCACACTCTGTACTTCCTGACTTTAAGCTTCTTCCTGTGAGCCCCTCTGCCTCAGACCAGGTAGCCTCTTTCCTTTGGGAAGCAAGCACATTTCTTCAAGACATTTTCAGGGTTGTCTTATCTTGACTTTAGTGAATTGACCAACAGTGCTGCGTGATTGACTGCACAAACTCTTGCCAAGGAGGCAAAGTTAAAAAAAAAAAAAAAGGA
This sequence comes from Bos taurus, assembly GCF_002263795.3. Taxonomy (NCBI): domain Eukaryota; kingdom Metazoa; phylum Chordata; class Mammalia; order Artiodactyla; family Bovidae; genus Bos; species Bos taurus. Next base: position 13,186,561 of record NC_037331.1, read on the forward strand.
CGAGGAAACTCCAGACAGTTGAGGCACCACAGGCAAAAAGATGCCTCAGTCTCATGGAAGAACATATGGAAGAGAGCAGCAGTAATCACAAAGAACAAGTGGGAAACATGCCTGTCATGAGTGATGGTATTTTGTTTCCATGGCAACTAGACATGGAGGATAGAGTCAGGCCCATTTCTATTTGCTCAGTCTGTCTGTGTTGAATGTATATGACAGGGCAGCTTTCAACAAAACATAATTCAAAAAGACAGCCCTGATGATGCCACTCCCCTGGTTAAAAACTTTCCATGACTTCTCACTCCGTGCAGAATGCTTTGTGAGCAGAGGGGCCCTCCAGAGTCTGACCCTCACCTATTTAGGTAGTCTCCACCCTCTACAATTCGTGTTCTGGTCCAGTGGTTCCTAACCCTGGTTGCATGTTACAATCATGTAGGGAACTTTAAAAATATACACATATCTGGGCTTTACCGCCAGGAATTCAGATTTAATTGGTCTTGGATGGGGTCTTAAAATCTCTCTAGGTAATTAGAATTCCAAGTTGGGATTAAGGATCACTGCTGTAATCAAAGGAGATTCTGAAAACTATTGCAGTGTCCTAACTTTTTACTGAGGTTTTTCCCTTCTGAAATGTTTTCTCTCCTCTTCCCTTCCACCTCCTTCTCTGATCAACTACATCTTTTAAAATCTTCCCATCCTGTAAGGTCCCTAACCTGCTTGAAGCTTCTTACTCCCTTCTCCCCCTTTTAGTGGAATGACATCTCTCATTTAAACTAGTTACAAAATATCCCTGAGCCCCTATTACAGCATCTATATGCATGCTGAGGTGCTCAGTTGTGTCTGAATCCTTGCAACCCATTGGACTATAGCCCATCAGGCTCCTCTGTCCATGGGATTCTCCAGGCAAGAATACTGGACTGGGTAGCTATTCCTTTCTCCAACAGCATCTACATCCCCTATCAAAGTCTCACCCTTCTTCATGAGTAGAAACTGGGTTTTACTGATTTCTTTGGAAGTTTTAGTAAAAAATGGAACACATATATTTCAAATGTTATAAAAAAAATTTTACACAGATCCTTGGAGAGAAAAGTTAATTTCATTCTCTCATTTCTAATGATGTGTGTTATTGAGTCCAAGACTAGACGTAAGGTCTGTCCCTTAACAATGAGAGTTTGATTTTAGAGTCTGCGAGCCCCCTGATATGGTATTTAGAATGGTGTGTGAACCTGATGCGTGACTCTTGGGAAAGGCTCTTTGTTTTTAATCTGAATATTAGAGGTATCCACCTATGGTCCACTGACTTGTTAAGAGTTAGTGTCCTAGAGAGTAAATCTTCCTGGCAGTGTGCGGTGATGACAGTGGCCCTGTTCCCTGTTCAGTAACATTTCATTTCTCTTTCTGCCATGCCCTAAAGCAGCAGTCCCCAACCTTTTTGACACCAGGAACAGGCTTTGTGGAAGACAGTGTTGCCACAGACCAGGGTGGGGGGATAGTTTGGGGATGATTCAAGCATAAATTTATTGTACACTTCATTTATATCAGCTATACCTCAGATCATCAGGCATGAGTTAGGTCCTGGAGATTGGGGACCGCTGCTCTAAATCTTTAGAATGTCCAACTCCGTTTGGGTTGAATGACTTCATGAAAATATCATTAGTCTCAAGACTAATAAAGCACAGCACCTATCATTTGGATGAGTAATTATTTTTTAAATAAAAAATAAAACCACATTAAAGGTGCTTTTGTTACTGGTCAGAGAATGTGTGAATTTTGAATTTGACTAGATGATGAAAGGATAGTGGTCCTTCTATTGTCCAGCAGTTACTCACAGGAGAAAAGTGCTCATAGTCATGTGTGAGTGTGTGTGTGTGTGTGTGTGTGTGTGTGTGTGTATTTTGCATGAATGTTCTGCCAAAATATAATTTTTCTTGGACAAAAATTGCCAAAGGCCTGGTTGTCTGCAAAAGGGATAAAATTCATTTCAGTGGGCCACCTCTGAGTTTCTTATGTTTCATATTTTCTGCTGAAATATTTAGGACTAAAACAACAACAATCAAAACATGACTTAGTAGCTGTTAGAAGTAATTTTTCTATCCCTGGGCACAAAACAGCTAGAAAAGCATCTGTCTTCTCAATTGAACTGATTTGTAATTCTAGAATGTAAGAGGAAAAAACTGGAAGGACCTCCACTTAAATCTGTAATTTTGGTAATTCTGAGGTAATATGATGTAAGGAATTTTGATCGGTGTTCAGTTCAGCATGGGAGATCTCCTTTCAAGGAATGAAAAATGCTTGGGAGAAGTAGCTGGAAGGAACTGCAATTGGAGATTGACCTGAATAAACAGAAACAGAACATGAGAGACAGTAACTAGTCAATGTAATAGAAATTAATAAGCTAAAGATATGGGTTAGCAATATATATATATTCACATATATGTTTATATATATACTTCAAAATAATGATCAGATATGAACATTTGACTTAGCCATGTGAAATACTGATGTACCTTTCTAAGGCTAGCATTAAAGATTAGAATTTCTGGACTTCCCTGGTGGCACAGTGGATAAGAATCTGCCTGCCAGTGCAGGGGACTCAGGTTGAGTCCCTGATCCTGGAAGATTCTGCATGCCACTGGGCAACCAAGCCCGTGCGCCATAACTGCTGAGCCTTCGCTCTAGAGCCGGTGAGCCGCAACCACTGAGCCTGTGTGCTTCAAGCCCGTGCGCTCCAGGGCCGTGAGTTGCAAGTGCTGAGCCTGTGCTCTAGAGCCCATGCACAGCGACCCCGAAACCCTAGAGCCTGTGCTCCACAACAAGAGAAGCCATTGCAAAGAGAAGCCTGTGCACTGCAGTGAAGAGCAGCTCCCGCTGACTGCAACTAGAGGAAAGTCCACACAAAGCAATGAAGGCCCAGGGCGGCCAAAAATAAATACATAAAATTATTTAAAAAGTAAGTTAACCTTTAAAAAAAAATAGAATTTCCATGACCCAGAATTAGCAGGTGATGATTCGCTGATTCACATTTTAAAAAGTTCTCTTTGCTTTATTAAAAAAAAAAATCTACCCCAGTATTCCGTTCAAAATGCCTCTTAGAGCATGTTTAAATCGTCATTCGGTTAATTCTAGTGGTTCTCAAACTTTAGCATGCATCAGAAGTACCTACAGAATATATTAATACTCAGTCCTTCCCCGCTTCAGAATTTCTGATTCAGAGATTTGAGGGGTGTTCCTCACATCTTGCATCTCTAACAAGTTCTTTGGTGAAGTTGATGCTGTTAGGTTGGGAAATTCTTGTTTATTCAAATTCCACCTGAACACAGCTTTAAGAAACAGATTTATGATGTAACAGAAGGTGCCCCTGCAAAAGATTTTTTTTAGTGGGTGTTAGAGGCTAAATTGTATCACCCCCCAATTTCAGATGTTGAAGTCACCTAACCCCTGGAACCTTACACTGTGGCTGTATTTATTGGAGATAGGGTCTCTAAAGAGGCGGTTAAGTTAAATGAGGTCATGGGGGTGACCCGAATTCAATATGACTTAGTGTCCATATAAGAAGGATAAATTTGGTCACAGACACACACAGAAGGGAGAACATATGAAGATACTAAGAGATGACAGCCATCTGCATAGCAAGAAAAGAGGCCATAAAAAAAAACTAACCCTGCTGACACCATAATCCTAGACTTCCAGCCTCCAGAACTGTGAGGAGGTAAATTTCTGTTGTTTAAGCCACCCAGTCTGATATGGCATCTCTAGCAAGCTAATCCAGATGGTACATTTTGAAAATACAGCTTACTTTACTGTTTAGTATTTGGTCTAAGGGAAAAAAATCAAAGCCTGTAGTAAAGCAAGCAGAGAGAAATGTAGTTGTAAAAGTTCTTAAATTTGTTTCACTTTTTCTTAGTTTCTTAATAATTCTTTATATATTTTGGCACAGTGGGTTATGAAAAGAGAGTGTTGAAAAAATAACTTCCTGGTTTTGGCTACTAAATACTAGCATGTTTTGGAATTCTCTCCTAGAAAGCTAATTTCCAAAGTAACTTACCTGTTTAAAAAATGAATGCAATTTCCTTACAATGTTATTAGTTTCTGCTATATAAGGAAGTGAATCAACTATATGTGTGTATTTATATCCCTTCCCTCTTGAGCCTCCCTCCCATCATACTCATCCTACCCCTCTGAGTCATCACAGAGCGCTGAGATAAGCTCCTGGTGTTACTATATACAGCAGCTTCCCACTGGCTATGTGGGAGTGTATATATGTCAGTCTTACTCTCCCAGTTTGTTGCTTCCCCTCCTGTGACCACGTGTCCATTCTCTATGTCTTCATTTCCATTCTTGCCTGCAAATAGGCTCATCTGTACCATTTCTCTAGATTCCATATATGTGCGTTAATGCCTAATATTTTTTTTTTTCTCTTTCTGACCAAAGTCCCACACCTTTATTCATCCTATGGACTATAATATTAAGAAGTCAGATGAAAACTTTACCTATTACATGAAGATAACAGAAGCACTATATATAAGCGAGTGTGTTAATTAGCACTTGGAGAACGGACTTGTAACATAAGAAAGTGTTGTTCATTTCTCAGTCCTTTTCCCTGGTTTTATAATCAGAGGGAGGGTTGGGGAAGTGTATGATGTCCATTTAGGAGAAATGTCAATGACACTATATGAAAGCATCCTTTGGGTGTCAGACAGTTGTATTTGTAAATGTCTAGTCAATGGCACCCCACTCCAGTACTCTTGCCTGGAAAATCCCATGGGCGGAGGAGCCTGGTAGTCTGCAGTCCATGGGGTCGCTAAGAGTTGGACACGACTGAGCGACTTCACTTTCACTTTTCACTTTCATGCATTGGAGAAGGAAATGGCAACCCACTCCAGTGTTCTTGCCTGGAGAATCCCAGGGACAGCAGGGCCTGGTGGGCTGCTGTCTATGGGGTCGCACAGAGTCGGACACGACTGAAGCGACTTAGCAGCAGCAGCAGCAGTCCTTTAAGACTTTAAAAATGACAAATAGGAAATATGACTCCCGATAACTCACAGAAAGTTCAGTGTAATAAGAAATGTTGTCTGGGCTTTAGAGTCTCATGAACTGGCTTAGCTAAGAACATGAGCCTACTCCTGTTTCTGTCCAGCGTCCATCGTATCACTGGCGCTCCATGAATGTCAGCTTCCAAGCGTATAGCGTTAGGTATCAAAGACTGCTGGCAAAACCTAGAGAACCAGGAATTACCGAAGAACAGCACAGCCAGACGCAAAGAGTTGGTTTCTTTGACCTGCCAAAGTTAGTAGTGTCAACAGAGAATATAGTTCATATAGACAGATGTCAAACAAAGCCAAGTGGCAAGAGCAGGAAACGAAACTAAGAAATGAAACAGCAGCGTGCTGACTGGCTTGGGACTTGGAGAACTGGGTTTGGAATCTCTTGAAGCCGTTTGCCCTGGGGAAGGCTGAAATTAAGATTTTTGAAGTGAGATGAAAATTAATTTGGTGCCTCTGTGGGTAACCATTTGCCAAACAAAATAGAATGTCTGATGAAGCCTGGGGTTTTGTCTCCCGCTCCTGCACATAAAGAAATTTGTTCACTCTTTAACATATCAGTATTATGCTAAACACATTGTAATTACCTGCCTGTAATTGCCTCCCTCATCCATCCAGACCCAGCATCCTTGGAGATCCCAAATTTTTAACACTGCAAGCATAGGGTGTACAAGGATGTGTCTTCTTCTAAATCTGGTTAGTGACCATTTCTTTAGAGAGTCTTCCAGGTAATAATAAGGTTCCCCAGGTGGAGCTAGTGGTAAAGAACCCGCCTGCCGATGTAGGAGATATAAGAGATGCAGGTTTGATTCCTGGGTGGGGAAGATGCCCTGGAGAGGGGCATGGCAACCCATTCCAGTATTCATGCCTGGAGAATTCCGTAGACAGAGGAGCCTGGTGGGCTATGGTCCATAGGGTTGCAAAAAGTCTGACATGACTGAAGCAACTTAGCATGTAGCAATGTAAGAGTCCTGACTTATTCTAGTTATGATCTAAGGGATTCGTAATGAAATCAAGGCTGGCTGGCCTTGGAGATGGACTCCAAGTTCAGAGTCAGCTGGAGGGGGAGGCCAGAGACCATCTTTTCCACTCTCTAGTTCTTGGGGCAGTGACTGGCGAGAGTCGCCAGCAGAAGGTATTAAGCCTCCCCGGTCTGTGAGGTCTTGGATGCTGTGCTAATTATAGCAGAAGCTGGGCAGCCACAGAGAAACCAGGGCTGGCACTGGTTCACTATCCAGAGAGGGCTGCTTTCTCCATAGTTATAGACACAGCGTATAACGGGATTTAGATGGGACTAGAGGGAGAAGGCAATGGCACCCCACTCCAGTACTCTTGCCTGGAAAATCCCATGGCAGAGGAGCCTGGTAGGCTGCAGTCCATGGGGTTTCGAAGAGTCGGACACGACTGAGCGACTTCACTTTCGCTTTTCACTTTCATGCACTGGAGAAGGAAATGGCAACCCACTCCAGTGTTCTTGCCTGGAAAATCCCAGGGACGGGGGAGCTTGGTGGGCTGCCGTCTATGGGGTCGCACAGAGTCGGACACGACTGAGGCGACTTAGCAGCAGTAGCAGCAGCAGATGGGACTAGAACAGGAAGACCATTGGCCAAGAATTGCCCAGTGAAGAAGTTGAACTAAAAGGCAGATCGTCATGGGGGAATGTTCCAAATTTCAGAACACCTTGTGGCAAAATATGAGGCAAAGAGGTAAACGGTACGGGGTTATTAGCATCAATAACTGAATAGTATCATCAAATGTCTATTACATGCTTCTTGTATGTCCACTCGTATGCTCAGTATGAGTATTAATTAAAACATTAAATTCCGTGTTTCGTTTAATCCTTCCAGGAACCTTATGAGTTAAATACCATTATTATTTCCATTTTCAAATGAGAGAGCTGACAAAGAGAAAACAAGATGTATGGCAAAACCAATACAATATTGTAAAGTAAAAAAAATATTTAAAAAAAGAAAAAATAAATAAAAGTATAAATAAGCAAAAATAAAAATTATCTAAAATTTTTGCAAATCTTAAAAAAAAAAAAAAGAAAGTTGCCTGAAGTTACACAGCAGCTAAACACATGGAACTGGGTTCCCACACAGCTCAGTCTGAATCAGAATCTCATACTTTCCCCACTAAATCATGTGGGCTGTAAACAAACACGGGAAAGGCCAGTGAGAAGTAAGAAAGCAAGCTGCTTATTATTCCATGGTGTTGCTACATGTTGTGGGAGCTACCAACAGCCATAAGTTATTTATACCCACCCTCTAGGAGCCTAGAATGACAATCCATGATCTTTCTCATCAATTCTGTTTGTTCCCTTTAGCCTCTTACAAAAGCTAAAAAGTAAAATTTTCTTTGTTTGTATAAAATGGAAGGGATTATTTTTAAATTTTGAAAACTTGGCACATGTCAAATGTTTGTAAATATTGCTATGTGTACTGACTCTATTGGTATAACATACTGAGAATAATGAAATTACTCAGAAGTTGGATTTTTTAAATACCTGTTTGATGCCAATTGCTTCTAACTTGTAAGAACAAAGTGGAAAGTTTGTAACTTTCTCATGTTACCAATAGAGGTGGATGCACAGGACTTTATCAGTTAAAAAGGGAGGAATATGCCAGAATCGTTGAAATTTTAGGAAAGAAAGGGAAAGCTTTAATTGGGTGAGGAACAGTGGAATTTGAATTATAACCTCTTCAGTGGGCCGTTTATGAGCACACGGTCATTAACATCGATCCCCAGGTTCCTAAGCAGAAACAGGAAAGGCAACAAACCAGAGAAAGTTCTGAGCCCCCTTTGAACTTTATAGAAATGCACTTTATAAATCCTAGGAAAATGAATTTGTGTTATAATTTGTCTAGAGTGACTGAGTTCAAACTCTTCTGAAGGTAGGTAGAGCCTATTCAATATACCCTGTAGAAAACCTCCTTCCCTTCTCCCCCCACAAACTGTATGGACCATTCTGTATTTACTTTTTCCTTGCTCATGATCTCTTCTCCATATCCTTTCCCTATGATCTGGATTAAAACTATTAAGACATACACTTAAAGGGAAAGGAGACCCAACTGGCAGAAAGGAAGAATCTAACCCTTTGTCATGAAATGAAACGAGTACTCATTATCCCTGGGTGTGAGTTAAACAAGATTTTAACTAGCCGTGGACAGTTGTCACTTACCTGGCAGGCAGATCTGCTTTCTATGTGGAGGAATACATTTGTATGTGTTTTTTTTTTTTCTAAACACGTTCCAAGCCCTTACAGTTAAACTGATATTTTTTTCCTCCTGTAATAATGATATGCTTTCAGTAGTGTGTCATTTTCTTTACCCTTGTAGAGAGATAACATGCAATTAGGCAGTGATGTCAGCCTATAACATTTTGGTGTAAAGTTTTGGTCACACCAAAATACCAGGCTCCTTAACAAAGCTGGCAGACGTATCTTTTGGCAGCAGCTGCTCACCATGTGATTTAAAACTTCCTGTCAGTATAATTGATGTGTTTTTATTCTTTCCATTTCCTGAAGCCTGATCAGAATTAAAATTGCTGTTGGAATTTCCTGTCAAAGCAACCCATTTATTCACTGAGCTCTGTACTTTGATTGGACATCACCTTCAGCAACCGTCAGGTGGAGAATTACCCTTGCATGCAGGCCTGATGGCCGTGCACACATCTGCAAATGTACACAGATTGTCTGTCATGTGGTAAACTTGTCTTAATGAAAATTCCACATGCAAAATGTGGTTCGAATGTCAAACTAGGCCACCTGCTAGGGGCTCTGGGTTTTGTGTTAATACAGAGGAGCCTGATGGGCTGCAGTCCATGGGGTTGCTAAGAGTTGGACATGACTGAGCGACTTCACTTTCACTCTTCACTTTCATGCCTTGGAGAAGGAAATGGCATCCCACTCCAGTGTTGGTGAATCCCAGGGACAGGGAAGCCTGGTAGGCTGCCGTCTAAGGGGTCGCACAGAGTTGGACACAACTGAAGCGACTTAGCAACAGCATCAGCAGCAGGATGTCCCACAGAGTTTTCTACTGATGGTCTCACTGTTGAATTTGGATTCCTGTTCCAAGACTCTGGTATCTGATCTATACCTGGTGTAGATAACGTGATGGAAGTTTTGAGTTTTCCTAAGCCCATTCTCCTGCCGTGCCTCCTGAGCTATTTACATTTAACATCTTGGGGTGATTGGGTATGGATGATGAGTGGTTCTATACCATACTCTAGGAGGCACTTGTTCACAGATCTGTGGACCAAAACAGCTACAAAAATTCAGGATGTGGGTAAAACAGTAGGCGGTGGAAGGATCTGCATTGTGCTTTGTTCTTGTTTGGTTTTATACCTGAACAAAAACTCCAAAACTTTCTCCTTTTGCAAAGGAGAGAATCCTTGACTTGCCCCAGTCTGAGATTATGCAGAATGAATTATTTATTTACTTCTAATTTATGAGTGTATCTTTTTTTTTTTTAATGACTACTTTCAGACTAAGGCTGTTAAAGGGAAAAACTTTCATGAAATTGAAGAAGATGCCTTGAACAATTAAATAATTAAATTCAATGCCTTGAACAATCAAGACTGTTTTTCTTATCCTGGTGATTAGGCTCTAAGATTCCTCCCTGGGAATGGGACTCTCTTTACAAAAATTTTACCTTATTGAAAACAATCTGGCTACAAATACACACTTTTTTTGTCCTCAAGTAAAGGTAGGCTTTTAAATTCATGAATCTCCAAGCACTTTTAAAATATTTTATTTTCCAAGAATGTCAACTCCACAGGTTGTTTGTTGCTTATTCATATCACTTAGGACAGTGCCTTACAAATTATAGATACTCAATTAATATTCATTACATGAATAAATGAACTCTTTAGACTTATAAAGTATCAAAAGTGATGAAGAAGGGACCGTGTTGTTCCTGGAGGCACAGAGTTCACAAGCATAGTGACCATTTTCTGAAATAGAGATACCAGCCCTGCTGGTACATTAGAATCACAAAGAAAGCTTCGGAAAATGAAAACTTGATGCCTGGGTCCCTCCTTGGGCTATTAAATCAGAATCTTCTGTTGGTTGCTCTTTGGCTAAAATGATGTGATTGTGTGATGTCAGCCTCTCCACACACCAGGCACCACTCTTGAGACTGTGTGTGTGTTGTTGTTGCTGTTGTTGTTGTTTTGCCATACCCAGGGGGCATGTAGAACTTCCCTGACCAGGGATTGAACCCATGCCCTTTGCAGTGGAAGTACAGAGTCTTAACCACTGGACCACCAGGGAAGTCCCCACCCTTGAGATTGAATCCTAGACTTATTCTACTCCAGACTCCTGGATCTGATCTGTTGGTCTCATCAAGCTAGAAATCATTCAGGATGTTTTTCATTTGTAAATCTGAAACTCTAAAACAATACTTGAAAAATGAAGGTGGGAACAGCAGTTGGTGGAGAGAGCAAAACCATTCCCTTAGGCTTATTGTGGGGTGAAACAACAAACCAATTGAAAAACCACAGGGAAGCAAGGATAGTTCAACATCCACAAATTAGTCAAAGTGATAAAATGACATTAACAACATGAAGGATTAAAAGTCATATGATCATCTCAATAGATACAAAAAAAAGCACTTGACAAAATTAAATATCCATTTATGATGAAAACTCTCAATAAAGTAGATATAGAGGCAATGTACCTCAACATAATAAAATCCGTATATGACAAACCTACATTATGCGATGTAGGTTTATCATCAAGCCAACATCGTACTCAGTGTGAAAAGCTAAAAGCTTTTCGTGTAAGATCAGAAACAAGGCAAGGCTGTTCATGCTTTTCATTTTTATTCAGCATGATATTGAAAGTCCTAGTCAGAGCAGTTCGGCAAGAAAAAAGAATAAAAGACATCTAATTGGAAAGGAAGGAGTAAAATTGTCACTATGTTTTAGATGATGTGATATATATATATAAAACCGTAAAGACACCATTAAAAAAGACTCTATTTGTTAGAAATAACTAATTTACTAAAGTAGCAAGACACAAAATCTATATAGAAAAACCTATTACATTTCTATTCACTAATAGCAAACTATCAGAAAGAAGTGTTAAGAAAATAATCCCATTTACCATTGCATTAAAAGATATAAAATACCTAGGAATAATTTTATCTAAGGACATGAAAAACCTGTATATTGAAAACTATAAGACATGATTGAAAGAAATTGAAGATGGACCTTGAGGGCATTATGCTAAGTGGAATAAGTCAGATGGAAAAAGACAAAACCATATGGCCTCTCTTATATATGGAATGTATTTTTTTTTTTTTTTAAAAAAGCAAGAAAACCAAGCTCATAGATACAGAGACTAGATTGATGATTGTCAAAGGTGGATGGTCAGGGGTTTGAGATAAATGGGTGAAGAGGGGTCAAAGGTAAGAAGAGAAAAAGTATATTTTCTCTTTTTTCCACAGAATTTATCTCCACCATGAAATGGCTTGATAGTATGTGATTTGGCTCGTGTACAATTTGTATTAAATGTCGACAAGAAAAGCTTGCCACTCAGTTTTTCATATTATTGTCTCATTAAATATTAATCACTTTTAAAACCTAACATCTAATAATCTGAACAAAAAAAACCTCACTCAACATTTAAAATAGCCTAGCAAAAGAAGAACAAATGAAATCACTGGCTAAAAGTTACATGGTAATATTACTGGGATGTGTTCTTGGTATCTGCTCCTGTTTACGATCATATGTAAGGCATATCTCTCTTGATAGTTCACTTCTGCAAGACTAGAAAACAAGTTTATTTTGGCCTGCTTTGTTCCTGTTTTTGAAAAAGTATATCTTAAGAAATACAAAGGTTATTCTTTAAATGCAGTGTAATATGTTTCGATGTCCGCTATCTAGAAATATGGAATATAAATCATGTACACACAAAAGAAAATCAAGATAAGGATACCCTGACATGTGGAGTGTGTAAGGAACCACTACTTCCACCTGAGGTCTTCAGGGTGTTAAAATATTCAGGGCAAAGGGAAGAAAGATTACATCAGCAGTTTTTTTTTTTTTTTTTCCTTAGAGCAAATTTTGAATAGTCTGTTTTTTCTACGAGTGTCCCTGAGATATTTCCAATTCCTCATTATCATCTGACCTCTCTTCTACCTCTGTATCTCTCTCACTTTCTTATCCCTGCAAGTTCCTGATTTAGAGCAGTTGGCAGAAGTAGCAAGTAGAGGATATATTCATTACCATGGTAAGAGCTCATCTGCATTATATACACAGGGTATATCTGTTCCACAGAGAACATTGCATTCTGTTGCCTTCTCTGGACACAAGCTTGGGAAATCCATCTCCAGACGGTGTCTGAGGCTGCATGGACTGGGAGGGTCCTTCTACTTCGTTTCCAGTACTACTCCATAGCCTGGGTTCAGCACACACTGGAAAGGAACCCAATTTCCCTTCCCCTTTAATTCTTGTTTCCTTCTGATGACATTCTGCTCTCCCTTGCCACAAACCCTTGCAAGACAGCCCATACAAGAACTCTGCCTCCTTCTTGGCTAGGGTAGAAGGCTCTTCAGAAACCACAAAGCCGCATCTCCAGGGAACAGTAGCTTTATTAATATCATCATCACCATCATCATGGACCAGTTACAATACACACATTGCTTTAGAAAGCAAAATAAGGACAACCTGGGGTTTGCTGGAGAAGCTGCCCTTGAGGTTAGACATGTACAGTTAAATTTGGAGTCAAGCTGAGGTCACTGCTAAAGAGATTTGGAGTTGGAGGTCTGTGTGGAAAATGGTTGCCTCGTGGAAGCTATTCACTCACCAATAAAACTCATTTTGAATGATATCAGAGCAGGAAAAATTTAAGGGTTTTAATCCAAAAACAGGCTTGGACTTTTCTTGAAGTCTTGGTTTTATTTGGAAAGGAGGTTCTATGGTATTTAATCTTTGCCATCCAACCTCTATTTCTAAAAGAAATCCTAGTAAAAATTGAATGAGAAGTTTTATTGGGAAGATATACACCATATATCTTCCATAGGAATTTCGTTGTAAACATGTAGGTACCGAGCTATACATTGTTAAAAGAATGTCCGTTTTTACTTCACTCTGGGTCCCTCTGGACTTCCCTGGTGGATCAGATGGTAAAGAATCTGCCTGAAATGTGGGAGACCTGGGTTCGATCCCTGGGTCAGGAAGATCCCCTGGAGAAGGGAATGGCTACCCACTCCAGTACTCTTGCCTGGAGAATCCCATGGACAGAGGAGCCTGGTGGGCTACAGTCTATGGGGTTGTAAAGAGTCAGACAAAACTGAGTGACTAACACACTTACCTGGGTTCCTCCAGACAAACAGAGTATATTGTATTCCCTGTTTTAAATTGGTATTTAAATTTTAATATTAAGTCTTTACTTTCCTCTTTGGCTGTTTCTTGGAGGTAGAGGAGGGGGGAAAAATGGGACAGAAAACCTGGCACCCTGTCTTTTTAAGCGACCACATCAGCTTGGATGCCAGTGACTGGTGACAGAAAAGCCAGGCTAAGTGTGTTGGAGCCTTCAGGAAAGGCAGTCTGCTGACATGGCAGCAGCTCCATTTCTAGCTGATTTGAGGCCCAGATAACTATCCCTTTCAGCTTAAGTGATGCTTGGCAGTAATTGACCAATACCCAGTTGGGTTGGAGCAGAGTTCTTTTGGAACCTGTTCAGACCAGCTCTGCCTGCCTGTGGGGTGCTGGGCCAAGAGCAGACTAGGTTTCTGGAGCCTGAGGTATTACACAGGCTGTAGCCAGAGGGATGGAAGTTCTCTGAGTGTTTAATCGGGTGTATTGTTGCATCTGTTTGCTGTTTAATTTATCTTTTAAAAGAAGAATTAATAACAAACGAATGAAAGTTATACTATATAGTCTACAGGCTGGAGCAGGATGCATACTAAACATCACTTCTAAAAACCTCTAAGTTCATCAGGTTGGTTCATTTTGAGAATAGTTTGTAATCTTTTCTAGGCAGCCCCCACCCCTCATCAAGCAGTTGCTCTTGAAATATTTTCATTAAGTTGCCTTTGTATGGACCTCATGTGTGCGTGCATCACTTCAATCGAGTCCGACTCTTTGCAACCCTATGGACTGTAGCCCGCCAGGCTCCTCTGTCCGTGGGATTCTCCAGGCAAGAATACTGGAGTGGATTGCCATCTCCTCCTCCAGGGCATTTTCCGGACACAGGGATGGAACCCCAGCCTCTTATGGCTCCTGCATTGGCAGGCGGGTTCTTTACCACTAGCGCCACCTGTTGGACTGAACCCACATCTCCTGAACTGTGGCAGATTCTTTACCACTGAGCCTCCAGGAATCCCCATGAAACTCAAAGTGTTGGTCACTCCACTCTTTGCAATCCCGTAGACAATAGCCCACCAGACTTCTCTGTCCACGGACTTCTCCCGGCAAGAATACTGAAGTAGGTAGCTATGCCCTTCTCCAAGGATCTTCCTGACCCAGGGAAGCTGGCTTTAATTGACAGAAAATGCCATTTTGAAGACATTCCATTCTCTGCAACAGAGTTGCTTACTATTAGTGCTTATTGATGGAGGTTGTGGAGTCTAGAGGAGGGAATGAATGAAGCCTTGCATGGTTATATGAGGGCCACCATCTGCTCCAAGGCTGGTTTAACACCTGCATGCTTTGGGTTAAAAGACCAGTCATTTCTTCATTGTAAAGTTATATGAGAAATTACTGATATATATATTTGGCCTGAGCGAACAACGGGAACTGATTTCTCTGGGGAGCCTTTAGAAGAGTAAGCAGTGAGATCCCAGATTGATCCTCCATGTCTCATGGACCAGTGTATAAAATGTCCAGCTTCCCCAAATCCCCACAAGCTGCCAGATGGTTTGTTTAGAATAAGCAGTCCAATCTTTGGTTTCTTTAGCTGCTGTCTACAAATATTGGTATTTGAGAATGGCCCTAAAGTGACCGAAGAAAGTTGGCGAATTCAGGTGGCTACCTTCTACCCTTCCCCCCAAAAATGGTTGTGTGGAGATTATGAGGCCGGGGAATAATGGCAGGCCAGCTTCTTGTTCTCTCACAGAGCATTTTTCTGCCATTGAGAAGAACTGACATAGTAAGCATGTAGGAAAATACATGGAATATTAAACTAAAATATGTCTGTCTAGGGATCCATTTAGTTCCCCCCAAACAGCTCCTTTCTTTGTGAAGGCCGGTATGTTTATATATATTTTAAATGCCCCATTTGCTACACTGGTTTTAGCTTCTTGTTAGCATCACTTCTTGTTAGCCTGATGTTCTACAGCACAAGGCAGCTGGAGAAATGAAACCTGTGTTGAAGAATTTATGCAGTGTCCTTAGTTCCTTTCATTAAGAGAACCAAGACTAATAAGTGCATATTACAAGTTTGGTGTGGTAAGCAGTATGTTATAGCCATGCTTGACAGGCATCTTGTTTACATTCATATTATATATTGGGGAAACCACTGTGTTTTAGGAAACATGGCATTTTTAAAGTAATATTTATACCATGCCTCCATGCAGGAAAAACTTAGTCCTCTAAAAACATGATATGTTTTAAATCCACTTGTCTCCTCCTCCTGAGGAAATATTCCACGGGCTTTCTCCCCAAAGTAGGTAATTTAACATGCTCTTTATTCAGGCTGTTAGAAAGGACTGCCAAGGAAAAACTCAGCTGCATGCCCTCAGTTTATTCAAACAACGGACCATCTCATTTCAATCTTGTTGAGTTCACATATGGAAATTTTACTCCTCCGTTCCTCTATGGAGAACAGTATGAAAACTGTCTTTCTAGTTGGTTCAATGTTTTTGTTTATTAAAAAGCACTGACTTTCTCCGGGCTGACTCAGGGACCTTCATTCATGTCATGAGCGTCATGAAGTTGTTAACAAACATGAGGTACCCCAGGGGCTCAGCCCCCCTTGTAGGGCACAAAATTAAAGTAGTCCACAGCCATATCTTGGTAGCAAGTATTCTTTGCTCCCTTTGCCCCCACTGGGAGGAAACTCGAAGGGTGGAACATTTAATTAATAGTTAGTGTTTTGGTAGTAAGTCTGTTGAAGGTGAGAAAGGAAAATATATCTGCATTTTCCCATTTTCACACTTCCTGGCTTTGTTCGGGCTCTGTCTTTCCAAAGTGCTTAGCCCTGTTTTGCCTTGATGCTTCAAACCTGCATGGAAAACTTCATTTCAAAAATGAGGGACCTTGCAGATTCTGAAGCATTCCAGTCTATCCCCCAGCACAGAGTGCCA
Organism: Bos taurus; assembly: GCF_002263795.3. NCBI lineage: Eukaryota > Metazoa > Chordata > Mammalia > Artiodactyla > Bovidae > Bos > Bos taurus. The sequence goes on from NC_037331.1 coordinate 13,202,852, forward strand.
AGGCTAGTTCTGCCTGGTTCTCACTGGAGGGTCTAGCCCATGCCAGGGTCTGGAACCCAGATGGAGTGGAGATGAAGAAAAGATAGCGAACTATGATGAAAGCTGGGACCATATACAAGGAGGCCGACTATAGGAGAGACTTAAAAGTTTAAAGTGTTGTAGCCCATGGAAGACTGGCTCTCTTGTGAATGTTCTGTTGGAACAAGAATTGATATAATATCATTTTATTCCCACCAAAATTACAGTTTCTTGAGTGCTTCCCTTTTCCAGACCTTGATAAGTGTTTTGTATCCCTTATTTGGTTTTATCTTTGCAACAACCTTGTGAGCTAAGGCCGATCACTCGTCTTTGATAACTAAGCCTTAGTGAGGTTACCCAGCTTGTCCAAAGGCACAATCAGTAATAACAGAGGCAAAATTTGAATCCCTCTTTGTTTGACTCTAAAGAATGGGACTATGCATACTTGGCAAAGGGCAGTCGGTTGAATGCCCGAATGCAAGGCAATAGTGGGTGCTCCTGTGGGCGAGTTTGGCTTAGGACAGAAAGCAATGGGGGCTTCCCTGGTAGCTCGGCGGGTAAAGAATCCACCTATAAGGCGGGAGACCTGGGTTCGATCCCTGGGTTGTGAAGATCCCCTGGAGGAGGGCATGGCATTCCACTCCAGTATTCTTGCCTGGAGAATCCCATGGACAGAGGGGCCTGGCAGGCTGTAGTCCATGGGGTTGCAAAGAGTCGGACACAACTGAGCGAATAAGCACAGCACAGCACACAGAAAGCAGCGGTCAAATTGCCCAGAGACAAAGGCAGTTGGAGAGTGGTAGCAGCAGCGTTCTGAGGATGTGTTCATAGATCAGCAGCATTTGTGGCTAGAATAAATGATTTTGAATCCAGTTTTGCCTTGCTTTTGGGGACATACATACTATTTGGCTCACAAGGGAGTTCGGTTGGCTCCTTATTTTAAGGTACATATATAGGACTTGGGCTGTGAGTGTCTGTAATAGTATAGTGTCATCAACATCACAGAATCCACATTGCCTCCCTTTCAAAGTCCTGCTAACAAGGACCTAAACAAAGGAGCCAGATGTCAGATTCTTGATCCCCGGGTCCTCTTTCCCTGGAAGATGAAGGCAGCAGGGCTTAATGGCAATTGCTGGATGGACTGTTGGATAGAGGAGGAAGTTATGTTTCAAGAATATACAACAATGAGTGACAAGTGATGTATTTTGCCCAGGAGAGGGGGTATTTTACAAAAAGTAATGACAAATATCCAGCATTAAGAAATTGTTGTTCAGTGGCCATTTCAGTTCAGCATGCCAGGCCTCCCTGTCCATCACCAACTCCCGGAGTTCACTGAGACTCACATGCATCGAGTCAGTGATGCTATCCAGCCATCTCATCCTCTGCCGTCCTGTTCTCCTCCTGCCCCCAATCCCTCCCAGCATCAGAGTCTTTTCCAATGAGTCAGCTCTTCGCATGAGGTGGCCAAGGTATTGGAACTTCAGCATCAGCATCAGTCCTTCCAATGAACACCCAGGACTCATCTCCTTTAGAATGGACAGTTGGATCTCCTTGCAGTCCAAGGAACTCTCAAGAGTTTTCTCCAACACCACAGTTCAAAAGCATCAATTTTTTGGCGCTCAGCTTTCTTCACAGTCCAACTCTCACATCCATACATGACTACTGGAAAAACCATAGCCTCGACTAGATGGATCTTTGTTGGCAAAGTAATGTCTCTGCCTTTGAATATGCTATCTAGGTTGGTCATAACTTTCCTTCCAAGGAGTAAGCGTCTTTTAATTTCATGGCTGCAGTCACCATCTGCAGTGATTTTGGAGCCCAAGTTTAGTGGTTCAGTGGCCAAGACACGTCCAGTTCTCTGTGACCCCATGAACTGCAGCACACAAGGCTTCCCTGTCCTTCACTACCTCCCTGAGTTTGCTGAAACTCATGTATATTGAGTCAGTGATGCCATTTAACAGAGGATGTCTTATCCTCTGTTGCCCCCTGCTCCTCTTGCCCTCAATCTTTCCCAGCATCAGGGTCCTTTCCAATGAGTCAATTCTTTGCATCAGGTGACCAAAGTATCAGAACTTCAGCTTCATCATCAGTCCTTTCAATGAATATTCAGGAATTATTTCCTTTAGGATTAACTGGTTTAACCTCCTTGCAGTCAGTCCAAGGGACTCTCAAGAGTCTTCTCTATCATATTTAGAAAGCATTAATTCTTCAGTATTCATCCTTCTTTATGGTCCAACTCTCACAATCAAACATGACTACTGGAAAAAACATAGCTTTGACTAGACAGACCTTTGTCGGTAAAGTGATATCTCTGCTTTTTAATACACTGTCTAGGTTTGTTGAAGCTTGTCTTCTAAGAAGCAAGCATCTTTTATTTTCATGGCTGCAGTCACCATCCACAGTGATTTTGGAGACCAAGAAGATAAAAACTGTCACTGTTCCCATTTTCCTCTCATCTGTTTGCCACAAAGTGATGGAACTGGATGCCATGATCTTAGTTTTTTGAATGTTGAGTTTTAAACCAGCTTTTTCACTCTGCTTTTTCACCTTCATCCAGAGGCTTTTTAGTTCCTCTTTGTTTGATTAGATTATAATAAACATGGTAGGAGACTGAAAGATGAAGAGATGCATAATCAGTCAATGACAGGCACAGACACATTATTTTTGGATTTAAAAGTTGATTAAATCTAACTAGATTTAGATTCAGGAATATGTATTTTATACACAGAAGAATGCAATGTGATCTTGAATTTTTGGAAAATCACTTTCTTGAAATCCTGAATCCCTGAAAAGACTTTTTAAGTCATATATTATAAAAAGTATTTCAGTCCAAAAAAGGAGCTATCTGCCTACCTATTGAAGCTTTCCATTTTAATCCCTTGGCATGACATTTCCACATTTATTTCCCCAACACTTTTTGTCACATTAGTGTCCAGTTCAATACCTTTCTGAACATTGAAACTTCCTATTGTGTTTGACAAGCTAAAATTTCTTATCATAGTAATCAACACTTTTCATAAGCTAGTTTCAACCTGCATTTCAAGGCTCATTTCTACAGTTTCCCTATAAAAGTAAATAAAACAAAGAGGTCAGTTTGTTGTTTTGACCTTTGTTTAAAATGCTGTTTTCACTTATAACACCTCCTCTATTTTCTTTACCTAGCAGATTGACAATTGGGAGTGTAAAATTGATGGCCTAAGAGTATAAACCATAGCAGGCAGCAAACAGGCGTGAGTTGGCTTGGAAAGTAACTGAACCTCCAGATAGCAGTCCTCCTGAGAGGGGCTAAAGTGAAGGGGTTCATGTGTTGCTTGTGTAGAAACTCTAGGACAGATCTTGGTCCACTGGGTCAGAAATTGGGGTGGAATAAATCAGCACCTTGGATAGCTCCCGGGACTACAAATCTGAGTGCTGATAGGATGCTAAAATTTGAGTTGTAGACCTACTCAGCTGCAGGCCCTTTTTCTTAAAGAAGGCACTCTCTTTTTCTCCCAAGCTTACCACTATAGATTTGGAGATTCATTCTAGTATTGGCCCATCTTCTGGTCTGACTTGTGCCTTACTCATTCACATGGGGTTCCTTTAAGAGTTACCTTCCACTTCATTGCCTGAGTCATTCTCTGGGGACTTTTTATTGGGAGCAGATACTGGAACTAGGCTCCTGGTAAGCCCCTTTGTGTCTAAGCATTTTCCTTTTTATGGATGACATTTCATTATCCTGCCAGCATTGTTCATCAGTTAAGATTTTGCCCGTCTTTGGAGGTTAAGCCCAATCTCGCCTTTGCTTTGACTTCTCCACTGACCAAAACATCCCATGGCGAGAGAAGCCTGGTGGGCTACAGTCCATGGGGTCACAAAGAGTTGGATGTGACTTAGCAACTAAATAGCAACAACTCCTCTGACCAGTGCAATATGAAAGGAACTCTCCTTCATCTGACTAGATCACTTTGTAGTCTGCAATACTCATTTCTATATTAATATATTATCTTTTATAAACTGTCTTTTAATCTTCCTATGTTAATCTGCTTCTTGCTTCCTCTCCTTCCTTGAGCTATAGTTTCCACATTTGTAAGTGGGAAAATTACATATAATAACCATGAAAATTAAGTGAGAAGTAGACACTCGATCACTTGATACAGAGTAATAAGCTCAATTCTTATTGATGCCTTTTCCTGTGTTTTTTTTTTTTTTCTTTTCTTCTCACACAGATGTAGCTCTTCTGTTTTTACTCAAAAGTTCCTGATGGTTTTAAAAGTACTTCCTTTATAGATTTTCCACCATGTGCTGACAGTGGGTCTTTGATCATGGTAAAGGATTTATCTTCTAGTGATATGTCTTTCTTGTTGTTTAGTTGCTTAGTTGTGTCCAGCTCTTTTGCAACCTCATGGTCTGTACTCCACCAAGCTCCTCTGTTGATGGGATTTCCCAGGCAAGAATACTAGAGTGGCTTGCCATTTCTTCCTTCAGGGGATATTCCCAACCCAGGGATTGAACCTGGGTCTCCTGTGTTGGCAGGTGGATTCTTTATCACTGAACCACCACTTCCACTTTTTCCTAAAATGGGCTTTTTTCTTCAGTATAAAACTGAGAGTTAGTGTTGCTATAGTCAACATGTAGGAAACAGACCTTTAAGCTTTGTGCTTATATTTTTGGGGAGCAGGGTAACACTGATCTTTTTGGAAATCAGGGTAAAATCAATTTGTTCTTGCTGCCTTTATTTCTAGAGAGTCACCTTATCAGACCCCCTAATAGAGCACAGTCCACTAGATATCCAAGAAAATAAGATGCCCGCAGCAAACCCAGAGCCCTTAATATACGCAGGGGGCAGTCTTTCCATGACTTGCAAGGGGCTGATTCTCAGAGGCAACTAAGAGGGGGCGGGTGGGAGGAAGTCTCAGTGGAATAAGCCTGAATATTTATGAAAGAAAACCAAAGCATTTTAGCTGGGCTTCCATTCCTTTAAACAATACCAGTCACAGAAATGTGGTTTCATAGTCATTTAAAATACAGTTTACAGAGGAATTAAGCTAAATCACTTAAGCTCTCTGAGCAGCTGGGCTCCCCAGCTTCCTTGCTGAGATCTGCTTGCCGAGCATCTCCTTTGAAATCTGCAGCTCCATCAGAGACAGGGCTGTTGATCTCTGAGCTACTTGCTTTATCTTGTCCAGTCTTCTCAGGTAATGCAAGAACAGTGGAAAATATTTGGATAGAAGCGCATATTCTTGCCCTGTGTCTTAGTGTTTTAAGGGACGCTATTCTCATGAGGTTGAGTGAGGATCTGGAGTGAAGGTCACGTACTTCATATCGTGAGTGCTTACGTAAGCCCTCATGTGATTCCCAGAATGGCTGCACGCATTTTGAGAAGACTTGTCAGGACTTCTGCCTTCCAGGAGAGTAAGCAGGCACTCAAAACCTCCTACAGTTTGCCTGCCTGACTCCCCCTTAATTCCCATGTGTGAGCCCTTGGCTCCAGCTAGTCTGTTCTCTTCACTCAAGTCGACATATATTCCTTTTCCTGTGCCTGTGGTCTTGCTATTCCCTGCTCCTCAAATGCTTTTCCATCTGTTTTATAATTTTCCCAATGCTGCTCCTTCTGTTGCTCCACGCCCAAGACCTATCTCCTCACATGGATTTCCTAGCCTCCTCGAGTCCAGGTTCATGTCCCTACTCTCTGGCTTTCACTATGACTGTGTCAGTTTGGTCCTTGTTCTGTGAATTCGTAACTAGAATGTAGTCTACTTGAGGAAAAACGTGTCATCTTTGACTTTTTGCCCTAGGAAGTGTTTTATACATTCAACACTCAGTAAATATGGTTTAACGGGATTATCAGATGGAGAATTAGAAAATCAGAGGGAAATTGATTCAGTTTTTAAAAAAGCAAGATAAGCTTAGCATGAAGAATAAAACAAGGAATGAAAACAGTCTTGAAAAATCAGATCAGATCAGTCGCTCAGTCGTGTCCGACTCTTTTCGACCCCCATGAATCGCAGCATGCCAGGCCTCTCTGTCCATCACCAACTCCAGGAGTTCACTGAGACTCACGTCTATCGAGTCAGTGATGCCATCCAGCCATCTCATCCTTTGTCGTCCCCTTCTCTTCCTGCCCCCAATCCCTCCCAGCATCAGAGTCTTTTCCAATGAGTCAACTCTTCGAATGAGGTGGCCAAAGTACTGGAGTTTCAGCTTTAGCATCATTCCTTCCAAAGAAATCCCAGGGCTGATCTCCTTCAGAATGGACTGGTTGGATCTCCTTGCAGTCCAAGGGACTCTCAAGAGTCTTCTCCAACACCACAGTTCAAGAGCATCAATTCTTGAAAAATAGGCAAGTAAAAAAATTCAACTAAATGTGATATGGAGATTTTTGTAGTGGTTGAATATACTTTACTTTCTATAATTTATACATTAATAAATACAAAATAGTGTTAGGTCAATTCAGTTAAACAGTCTATGAGGGTTTTGTTTAAGGAAGAAAATCACGAAACAATCTCCAGCCTTGTTAAAGCAGCCACCTGCAGGGTGAGGATGTTTCTGAAACTCTTCTGAAGCTTTAGTATGAATGTATGTGCTTCTGTGTGTAGTTTCATAAAACAGTAAAAGGGTTTGTTTATTAGACTCGCGTGGAGAACTCTAGTTCAGCAAATAAGTTATTTTTCCACATTTCAGCCTAAAAGCAAACATTTAGCACCCCAATAATGATCTATAAGTAGATTTGGCATCTACTACGTGAGAGTGTTAAGTCGCTCAGTCGTGTCCAACTCTTTGCGACCCCATGGACTGTAGCCCACCAGGCTCCTCTACTCATGGGATTTTCTAGGCAAGAGTACTGGAGTGGGGTAGCCATTCCCTTCTCCAGGGGAATCTTCCCGACCCAGGGATCAAACCCGGGTCTCCTACAGTGCAGGTGGATACTTTACCATCTGAGCCACCAGGAAAGCCCAGCGTCTACTATATTATAACCTTCATATCTAATATTTTAAAGCATTAGTAGACACTGCCAGTGAGATAATTGAAAGAGTTCGGGGGAAAATAGCGTAGGCTTTTGTGTCCGAAACCAATCAAAAAAAAAAACAACAAAACCTGACCTGTGGTGTTCCTACAGAAGGAAGTAATATGGCGAATGGTCAAATAACTCCTCAACTCTGATGTTTCTAGCAATTTTCCGGCTGAGCTGGAGGATTTAGGCCAGTGACTTGGCCTCTTTCAGGAGGTGAAAGGTTTGCTCTTGCACCCAGATACAGGAGGAGATACTTGAGGATACTTCAGCAGCCCCAGAATCTAGGATTCCTAGGAGTGAATCTGCTGTCTGTCTTTTGAAGAGTCTGCTTTCTGCAGGGGATGCCCAGTGAGCAGTGCTGGAAAACTAGCATTCTGCATTAGCCCGAGTCACTAGTAAAATGTACCTTGTTAAATGTGACCTTGACCTTTGAAGGAAGGCAGAAGCCTACTTTTAAGACAAGACTGCATTACAAGGCAGGGAGTAGGGGTTGAAGGAAGGTCGATGGGACTGCGAGGACAAAAATAAAACAGCAGGGCTCAGCTCTCCAGTGTCTGTACTGGGGCTGTTCCTGGAAGAGAGAGAAAGGGGATGATGCAAAGAAGGATGAAATGCCAAAGAGACTTGAGATAAAAAACAGTTGTAAATGAAAGGGGGAAGAATGGCAGGGCAAAGGTTCATGAGGAGGAGACAGGGCGGGTAACAAAACCACACAGTGAGCCCACCCGAAAACTGCAGGCTTGTGGGGTGGGGGACTTGAGTTCTAAATATATTCACTTGAATTTTCTAGCAGGATGAGGACGTTTTCCAGCCAGATCGTTGGCTGTCAGAATCTCACTGTTGCAGATTACATGTAAGACAAAGATCTGTTCAGATTTGGTTGGTTACTTATTTATTTAATTGTGGTTACTGCTTAATCACTAAGTCCTGTCCAACTCTTTGTGACCCCATGAACTGTAGTCTGCACAGGCTTCTCTGCCCATGGGATTCTCCAGGCAAGAGTACTGGAGTGGGTTGCCCTGCCCTCCTCCAGGGGATCTTCCCAGCCCAGGGATTGAAGCCACATGTCCTGTGTTGGCAGGTGGACTCTCTACCACTGAGCCACCGGAGAAGCCCATTCACGTCTGCATAATGTTTATCGAGCTTCTTCTGTGGGCCTCCCTGTGCAGGAGCTGGGGGCTCAGAGTGGAGAACACTGACACACTCACATTTTCTGCTGTCCTGGAATGGGACGGAATTTGGATGTTGAGCCGTTTTGGATGCTGAACAAAAGAGGAAGGAGAAAGACCAGGAGTTGGGAGAAGCAGAGGTGCAGCTTTGTATAAATATAAATAAGTCACAGGACTCTCTCACCTGATCTTGTCCCCCAACCCTGGCCCATGGCTTCTAGTTGCCTTGAAATCAAACGTAAGCTCCTCTCCTGCTCCTTCCAAGGCCTGTAGTATCTCAGAGTCCTTGTATCATCTCTCCCTTGCTCACCATCACCCATCTTCACTGGCGTCTGCTCTGTTCCTCTGGATGCACCAAGCCTTTGACCTGATTCAGCACGCCCGACATGCCCTTTCTCCAGCTCATGTTCATCCTTAGTCAGATCTTGTCAGGACAGGTGATCTCGCCCAAGTGTTGAGTAGAGCTGGGACTCAGCCACCAGCTAGATTTATGGGAACCAGACTCAGTAGATAAAGCAGGCAACCAAGACTGGATAGGCCCACAGTTGTCAAAAATCGGGTCTGGGCCGGGGTCTTGAAGCTGGGGAAAGCTCACAGGTTAGAAGTTTGAACTTGTGGTGACCAAGGCAAAGAGAACTGAAGCCAGAAGTGAAACAGGAAAGAACACTCTGAAGAGAATTTGAGCGAGCACCAGAATGGCCTGGGTGAGAAATGGCTACCCACTCAAGTACTCTTGCCTGGAGAATCCTGTGGACAGAGGAGCCTGGCGGGCTACAGTCCATGGGGTCGCAAAGAGTCAGACACAGCTGAGCACGCAGCATGGCCTGGAGGCCTGGTTAGAACCAGTTTGCTGGGCTTAGCTTTGACTTTCCCTCAAGATGCCAGGTGGCACGGATGTTGCTGGCCTAGGGATCTCTCTTTGAGAACTGATTGTCTAAAGAGAGAGTGAAAGTACCCCTAAGAGAAATTAGAAAATATATGTTTATAGCTAATGTGTCCAGGCCTCTGAAACCAGTACAGTCATCTGTAAGGAAGCCTTAGAGGTTTTAAAGGGTAGCCCTCATCTCTAGGACGAATTCCATGAACTGGCAATCCAAGCTATTTTTAAGGCTTCTCATTTAGCACTTAGCATTTGAAAATCCTGTTGTGGAATAAGCAGAAGAAAGGCAATTTTAGGTCGAAAGCGTGACTGGTTTTGCTCTCTACCCCATAGCATGGACACATTTGCCTCTGGGTGACGCTAATTCCGTCCTGTTCAGGCTGTGCCACTCATGGGGCTCAGGTTGGGACGTGGATCTTCCCTCTTGTTGTGAACAGGGCATGGGGCTTCCCTGGTGGCTCAGTGGTAAAGAACCACCTGCTAATTCAGGAGATGTGGGTTCAACCCCTGATCCGGGAACATCCCCTGGAAAAGGAAAGGGCAACCCACTCTAGTGTATTTGCCTGGAGAATGCCATGGATGGAGGAACCTGGTGGGCTACAGCCCATGGGGTCACAAAGGGTCAGACACGACTTGGCAACTGAACAGCAACAAAGAGGGTGCCGTAATGAGACTAGTCTTTTTTTGGTCTTGTGACTGTTCTTCCACCAGAAGGGTCTCCCTCGAGGCAGGTCTCCAGCTGATGGAACTGTCCTTACCAGGTACGCATCTTTCCCCGCACCCTCTCCCCGCCCTCCGCTGGGCCTGTGTGGGGCGAGGGGTCAGCTAGCTTTGGAGGCTGGAGCAGGAGAGACGGCCTTTGTGTCTAGACTTTCATTAGCACCAGCCCTGATCAGAGGCTAACATCCCACAGATGTTGCCCTTCCTCTGCCTTTGGATCGGCTTCTAAAAAGTGGGAGGATCATCCTGAGGGCAGGAGATGTGTGGAGCACGGACTCAGTTGGACTTCCTGTGTGTGAGTGTTGTGGCCATGGCTTGGTTTCACGCATCCTTGGAAATAGCTACTCCCCCGTGTTCACGAAATGGAAACCAACTTTTGTCAAGTGGAAGAGAGGCCATTTCCTTTGACTCATGCTGTATTCCCATTGACAAAGACAGTCTATTAATATGTTTATATGGACCTTTTCGTTTGGTTTTGTCCCCCTGGGGTGAGCTAGCATCTTTGTCATGATTTGCATCTCTGTTTAGGAGTTGGAGCCCACTCATCCTGAGTGGGAATAGCAGATGTTGGTATGGTTGTATGTTCAGGTTCCTAGACCGATATTGCTTGTGAGTTCCTTTTAAGTTGAACCTTGACCTTTATTTTATAAACTGACCTTTGCCTCCAAGATAGGCAGTTATGATATGAAAACTTGAAAGGGAGGGAATTCAGGTACTGAAAAATCTTCATAAAGGATGCCGAGGGTCTTCCCAGGTGGCGCAGTGGTAAAGAATCCTGCCCATGCAGGAGGTGCGGGAGACATGGGTTCGATCCCTGGATGGGGAAGATCCCCAGAGGAGAGCATGGCGACCCACTGCAGTATTCTTGCCTGGGAGACCCCATGGATAGAGGAACCTGGTGGGCTATAGTTCATGGGGTCTCAAAAGAGTCAGACATGACTGAGACAAGAGTAACAAAGGGATGCCAGGCGTGGCCAAGGTGCAGAATTAAGGAGACACTGTCCTAGCCGATCTTTGGGGTAATGAATTTGCCTTTCACTCTCTTCACTAGTAAAGGGATGGTTTATTAGTTCAGTGTGCTTCCTGAAATTTCTCACATCAGAGCAACAATATCTGTGTGGTATGCCGGGGTAGAGGGAGATGGTACCCCCATCTTCATCTCAGACTGCGGCGGTCAGTAGCCCCTAACACACCGCATTAGCCTACAAGCTCTGATCTTGGGTGAAGTCATACATTGTATCTACGTGCCAGCCGGCCCAAACTATAGATATCAGCCACGGCAGCCCTGCAATGATAGGTAGTAAGGCTGATAGACGCAGCTGACCTGCCACTCCTGGAAGAAAACAAATCAAAGCACATTTCATCTTATGGGTGCCATGCACCATTTTTTTGTTTCTTTAACCCACCAGGAAGCACTGAGCCAGTTCTAGCAACTGGATAAGATGGGGCTGCAGTTTTTGTTCATGATGTTATTATATCCTTTCATGAGAACTTACCTGGTTATTTATTTTATTCTATTGCTTTTTAGTTTTTTTTATAAGCCACTTGAAATCCTTTTTGTGGGTTGTGGAGAAAAGAGGGAGCAAATAATTGGGAAGAAAAACACTCAAAACACACATCTTGCCCATATTGGGTCAGTTGTATCATTTTTGAATGGGGACAGAATATTTTCACCTAGGAATAAAATTGGCAACCAAATATGGTGTTAGTCATAATATAAAATCGTGTTCATTTTTAAATGTGATGATCAGTCTGCAAGATGAGAATAGTTACCCTTTTGAAAACAGCATATGGTCAAATTAGTTAATGTTGGACAATCATTTCTAAATGAAGATACCTTACAATTTATGAGCAGCTCTGCTGGTGTGCAGTGTGAGAATGAAATTGGCCTGTGAGATACGGCATTTGCAGTAATTCCTCTTTTCCTTAAATTCCTTGTGAGATCTACTCTGTGTTCTCTCCTCTGGTGCTGGCTGTGTTTCCCTGAGGCACGTGGTTTTGTAGCCAAGAGCAGTCTTGCTCAAGCATCCAGAAGTCTGGTGATCACACCTTTGAAGGGAAACAGAGCAAAGAAAATCACCCATGTACTTCTTTTAAACTCACTTGTTTTCTTTTTCCTCAAAATGAGATTTTTGATTCAAGGGAACATCTTATAGCATTTTGTTTTCTACTTCTTCACCTTCCAAGATACACTGACCCCGAAATAAGTGATCTCACTTATATCCTAAATGAGACACGTGAGTGGACTGTGTTCTGTCATTTCCTTCCAAGTTAGATAATTAAGCTCTTAATCCAGAAAGCATGAGATTCTGGTACAGTCACAAAGAGCACACACACATAATCATAATAGATAACAGAACAGCAGCTATCATTCATTGAACACTCACACCAGAAGCCTAACACATGTATCTCCAGTACAGAGATTCTGACAGGTGTTTACAGATCAGGCATCAGAGAATCAGAAAGGTCTAACTCATATGCATAGTCACATAGCTATAAAGAATTTCAGTGCTGGAATTTGAACCTAGGTATATCTCCAAAGCTTCCCAGGTGGCTCAGTGGTAAAGAACCCATCTGCCAATTCAGGAGATGCAAGAGATGCAGCTTTAATCCCTGGATTGAGAAGATCCCCTGGAGAAGGATATGGTTACCCACTCCGGTATTCTTGGCTAGGAAATCCCATGGACAAAAGATCCCGGTGGGCTATAGTCCATGGGGTCGCAAAATAGTTGGACGTGACTGAGAGACTAAATACAACAAACATATCTCCAAAGCTTTTATTTTTCTATTTAATTTGTATTTTAACAACCCTGATTATTAATGAGTATGTATTATTTCTATACACTTATGAAAAAGCTACTTTTGTAACTATTTATTGATCATTAGGGGCTTCCCTGATAGCTCAATTGATAAAGAATCTCCCTGCAATGCAGGCGACCCCAGTTCAATTCCTGGGTGGGGAAGATCTGCTGGAGAAGGGATAGGCTACCCACGCCAGTATTCTTGGGCTTCCCTTATGGCTCAGCTGGTAAGGAATCCGCCTGCAATGCAGGAGACCTGGGTTCAGTCCCTGGGTTGGTAAGATCCCCTGGAGAAGGGAAAGGCTACCCACTCCAGAGAATTCCATGGACTGTATACTAAGAGGAGCCACATTCCAGAGGAGCCGGATTCTACCAAATGATCCTTTCATTCCCTGGTGAAGGAAATTATATGAACCGATCTGCTTGAGAAACTTTCAAAATGTTCAGTGTGTATTCTTGAGTGCCTGCTGTCTACCAGGCTCTGGCAACTCGTAGTCTAGTAAGATTAGAACATTCATAGAATAGAATTCCTTTTTGTCAATGAAATGAAATCAGAAATGTTTACTTCTAAAGGCAGTTAAATTAGGTAAGATAAATCCCATTAGAGTCAGAATGTTTTTACTTGTCTGCTTTCCAATTAGGTTAGAATATTTCTTTGCTTAAGTTGGCGTGATGTGTCAGTAAAAAGGACACCCCCCACTCCAGCTCACAGGCAGAGAAATAAACCATGCTTGGTAGTCTGTTCTTAGCGTGTGTTCAGTAACAGAAGAAGCAAGCTCACCAAAATGAAGGGAGATTGATTTGCCTTAGAGTAAGTAGCCAGTCATCCCCACTCTAAGAATCTGTGCCTTGGAACCTTTGAGAACTAATCTGTCTCAGGGATTATACACTCTTTACTACAGCATTGTCTTCGAACTGCCTAATGAAGAACACTTAAAAGTCATACTGGTCCCCATATTGTAAATATTTATTTAAAAAGAAGCAAGCCACAGATGGAAATGCTTCTAACTAAAAATTATTTCCTCAAGTATAAAAACATTTCTCAAAATCAAATATTTCCCATATAAAGTCAGTTAGCTGTGGGCTTTGGGACTTTATTTCTATTGCCAATAAAAGCTTCTGATTGCCCAAAGCTTTTCTTTGCCTTAAATTTGAAACTGGAGTATGTAAGCAGAGCTTAAATATGAGGAGAAAAAAACTGGCTTAAATTATGTGAATTTCAGAAATATCACTCTGTGTTTATTTGTACAGTTTCCTCTAAAGGGGGAACTTTGTTTAATATTTGAGTCTGTTTATTTGTAGAAACGATAGAATAATCAGTAGGCATTTGTGTTCTATTTGAAATATGTTGTTATCCGTTTTCTTATGTATTTTCTTTTCTAAGAGTCTACTTTTCCTGTGTCTTACTGTAGAGTATTTAATACTTGAACATTTAGAAACAGCTGCGATTTCACAATTAACCTTCGACATGCAAATATCAATCGTTTTCTGAGACATGTCTGTACTCTTCCTGTGAACCTTTTCCTCTTGTCTCTTAAACCCAGTTTTACTGCTTTGCCCCGTTTTAGATCCTGCACACTACAGAAAACAACCAGCAGAGGGCGCCGCTGGCTTACTTTTTAAAGGAAACTGCTGGCTGGCTGTTTTCAGTACTCTTAAAAAAAAGACATGGAAATTATTTTTCTTCAGTCCGAGCAATCAGAATGAGAAGACCGTCTTAGATTTGTCAAACTTGTTTCTTCGTGTCTTCTGCCATCTCATCTCCCCCAAAGCATTAATAAAACTGGGCAATTTGTTTCTCTCACACATCTATGGAGCCCTTTGCTGACCCACGCGGTAAGGATGAGCGCAGGGCAACCGATGTGATTATCTAATTTTTCCATCAGCTCCAGGTGCTTATGTGAACATTCTATTCATAGAGAGCCAAAAGAAGGGGAAAATAAAAACCTGTTTACACTTTCACTTTCCAACTAGCCTTGCCAGTTATCCCCTGACCTGGTACAATGACAAGGAAATAATCCGTGCCACCTTGGCCATCGGGGGTGTGGACTTGGGGAGGCGAGGGTGTCAGAGGCTTGGTGGGGAGAAGTCCGTGGGAGGCGAGCAGGATCTTATAGACTCCGAGTTAGTGTTTCTTCTGCGGGCACCCCTTCTGCACTCTGTCCATGCTCCAAAGTGATCTGGGACGGGACCTTTCCACCACCTCCATCCTTTGAGATGAACTGACAGCCCCTCAGTATTTTATAAACTGCTGTGCAAACAGAGTTTCAAGTCAAAAGTTCTAGCCAACTCTCTCCCTAGTCCCCTTCCAAAGAAAACGCTCTACCTAAGCTTTTCCGACCAGGAAATCATAGAACCTCCCACACTGATGTGGGGACCTTCTGTAGAACCTCCTCTGGCCCCAGCCACTCAGGAACTTGAACAAGTTGAGACGTCGTGGTGAAATAGGAAATCTCACACTGCCCTGGCAAACCCCGCTGCTGTGTCCACCTTCATGGTGGCATCGGCGAGTGTCCAAACATCCTGATAAAGTTCTCGGTGAACCCGAACTCTCCTTAATGTGGTTTTTCTTCACCATCTGGGCGCTGGGACTCACCGTCCTTCATAGCTGGTAGGTGCCACTTTTGGCTGGCCCCGTGTCGGCCAGCCTTCCACAGGATGAAAAGTGTCTTCCATTAGCTAATGGCTGTGTTCTCCGAGAAGCATCCTGGCCCGGGGCTGTGGGAGAGCATCAATCAAGTCTCTTAGATGAGGCCTCGGAGGACCAAGGGAAATTTGTATAATCCTGAACTGTAAACATGGGACCAGTGGTTGAGGTTTTGGATTTGCACAACATTTAAAAATGTCTATTTGCGTATCTAAAGTAAACCTTTATTTTAAAGAGAAGCTGAGGCCCAAGAGCCTCTCTGGGTGGCCTTCAGAAGGTCAATTGACCTTTCTGCCTCCATTTCCCTTTTTTCAAATCAAGAAAAACACACACACACAAACCTTACTTTTCTTTTTTGCGGGAGAATCAATCTAAACTAATTCCCAGGGAGCGGTCACTAGACTAATTTAGTTTTCACCAGCCAGATTTTCTTTATGCCTCTGCATACCTTATAGATCATGATACATATCCTCTGCCTTCAGTGTAAGAGTCCACTATGCTAGCTCCCTGGTGTTCCTTTTTGCCTGTGGGTTTGTAGTTTTCCTTTTCGTTATTTCCTTTCTTGGCATCTTCCTCTCTCACCTACTAACCAGGAAGACAGGCTGGGGCATTCTCACCCTTCCTGGTGGAGACTAAACAGCTTCAGGTTCATGAAGGAAATGATGAAGGTGCTGATGCAGAAAGGCAGGAGCAGATGTGTGTGCCTGTCTTCCAGCAGTTGCCTTTTTTTTTTTTTGTCGTGGTTTGTTGCTGTTGGCACTTTTAAAAGTAGTCAGGCTGAAAAAATTCTTTAGGAAAAAGAACGAACTGACTTCCTAGAGGTGAAGCGAAGGTTTCCGAGGCCTTGGGGGACGTTTATGTAGCACTGACTTTTCTCTACGCTCCTGCACATTGCTTATTTGAAATTCCTTATTGTCAGGACAAAGTTTTTGTTTGCCATCTCACCATTCTCATTTTTTTTTTTTTTTTTTCCTTTAAGCAAATATCATAGATATTTTCATCCGGGGGACAAGCCAAGAATTCCTTGAGTTCAGGTCTTTTCCATCTCAACAGGCAATGTACCAGAATTTAAATCTTGTGAGATCTTCTTAAAGAGACTGCTCTGAGAAACTTTTTACTCTAACCTTCAAAGACGAAATGGTGGGACCCTGAGAAAGCTGTTACTCCTGCATGGAACAGGCAACCCCCAGAAATATTCATGAAATGAAAATTTAATTACACCAGGCTGATTTTTTTTTTCTCAATCATAAACTTAGAATGTCATGATATATTCTTCCATGTTTTTATAAGGCCATACATTCTTATTTAATTAGCAATTCATCCTACCAAAATATATAAATGATTATTTTCTACAAGTTACACCATCCCAAAGAAGTAAAATAAAATCCAGACTTGGAATTTGATTACTGACCCAGTGTCATCGACCTAGAGTTTTTCCCCCAAAGAAAGGGAAAGAGCTAGTTCTGGGTTGTCTAGTTAGAAATAGGTAGCCCTGGTAATGTCAGCTCTAAATGTCATGTGATTTCCATTCTGTTTTTATAAAAAGAAGACATTTTTATAAAACTGTTTTTATAAATATAAAAATTAATTTCCACAAATATAGGGTTAATTAGGCTTTATATTCATATGTCTGGTTTCATATTTGTAGGCATTTAGCAGCTTCTTTGCATAGCCAACACTTCATAGGAAAACATGTAAAACAAAGTAAAAGAAAAACTTATGACAGTTACTAGAAAAGCTGCAGTGGCCATTGTCTTCATTCTGAGGAATAATTGGGCTCCAGGCAAGACTCCGACAGTCCACCGCCTAAGGGACAAACTCTACCGAATGACCTCTTTGCTGCCTTTGGTAGCAAGGTTAAGAATCTGGGTTTGACATTTAAGACTACAAAATCAATATGAAAACTGGCATGTTCTTCTCTTATATAATTTGGGGAAAAGCACTAAGTGAGAACGGGGAAGGTGTAGTTATGTTTTTAACAAGAAGTATTTAGGAGCAACCTTTAGGAATGGAAAGAGCTCTCAATGGCCAAAGCTTCCTGGAAAAATCTGAGCAACAACCGAAAAAAAAATAATAAATCATTGGATTGGATTGGATTCATAACTCAAAGTTGAGTATTAGATTATGACTCAAAGTATAAGATAGGTATTCACAAATCCGTAATGATATAAATAAATGATGGAATAACTAATTAGCATAGGCAAGTCTCTCATACAAAAGGACCCCAAATAATTTATGTAGATAGTACATCTTCAGGGAAGTAGATTGTAGGTCCTCACTCACTGTGGGTTACACATTGTAACTTCCTTCCAAGGAGTAAAGTGTGGAGGTGGATAGGGGCAGGGGTGGGTGGAAAACCTTAATACCAACAGTGATAAATCATATTGATGGCATGTGCCCTAACTGTGGTAATATGGGAATGTCACTTTATTTCTGCGGGCTTCCTCACCCAAACACGATAATCCCGAGGTGGTGGTGGTGTTCAGCCCCTCAGTCGTGTCCGACTCTGCAACTCCATGCACTGCAGCATGCCAGGCTTCTCTGTCCCTCACCATCTCCTGGGGTTTGCTCGAACTCATGTCCATAAAGTAGTAAATCCTGGGGTAAAGTCCCGAGGTAATCATGAGAAAAACTTCAGACAAGTTCCGCATCATCCAAAAACCATATCAGTATTCCTCAAAACTTTCACGGTTATTAAAACGAAGGAAAGTCTGGGAAACTGTCATGGTCTGAGAGATCCTAAGGAGACTAATGTACATTACTGATGACTAAGTCTAACACGGACTCCTGGATAGGGTCCTGGGGCAGAAAAGGTTGTTCTTGGTAAAAACTAAGGAAATCTGAATAAAGGATGGATGTTGGATAATAGTAATGTATCAAGGTTAGTTGATTAGTTGTGATAACTGGCGCACTGATATAAGAAGCTAAGCATAGGAGAGACTACATGAGGAGTACACAAGAAGACTTTACTGCCTTTGTAACTTTTCTGTAAAACCGAAACTATTCTAAAATGTAAAGTTTTTTTTAAAATAATCCTTATTTTGACATTTTAGCCCTACATCACAATGTAATTATTTTCCTAACTCTTGATTGATTTTTAATTAATTAATTTTAATTGGAGGCTAATTACTTTACAATATTATAGTACAATATTGGCCACATATTGACTTAAATCAGCCACAGGTGCACATGTGTCCCCTGATCCTGAACTCCCCCCTCCCACCTTCCTCCCACCCCATCCCTCTGGGTTGTCCCAAAACACCAGCTTTGAGTGCCCTGCTTCATGCATCGAACTTGCTCTGGTCATCCATTTCACATATGGTAATATACATATTTCAATGCTATTCTCTCAAATCATTCCACCCTTGCCTTCTCCCACAGAGTCCAAAAGTCTGTTCTTTACATCTGCATCTCTTGCTGACTTGCATATACGGTCATCGTTACTGTCTTTCTAAATTCCATATATATGCATTAATGTACTGTATTGGTGTTTCTCTTTCTGTCTTACTTCACTCTGTATAATAGGTTCTAGCTTCATCCACCTCATTAGAACTGATTCAAATGTATTCTTTTTAATGGCTGAGTAATACTCCATTGTGTATATGTACCACAGCTTTCTTATCCATTCATCTGCTGATGGACATCTAGGTTGCTTCCATGTCCTGGCTATTATAAACAGTGCTGCGATGAACATTGGGGTACACGTGTCTCTTTCCCTTCTGGTTTCCTCAGTGTGTATGCCCAGCAGTGGGATTGCTGGGTCATATGGCAGTTCTATTTCCAGTTTTTTTAAGGAATCTCCACACTGTTCTCCATACTGGCTGTACTGGTTTGCATTCGCACCAACAGTGTAAGAGGGTTCCCTTTTCTCCACATCCTCTCCAGCATTTATTGTTTATAGCTTGGTTGATTTTTAAGAGATGACTTTAAGTTGGGTAAAAGAAAACACGTTCTCCAAGCTTTACTACTTTATGTATTTATAATTGTTAAAGGTGCTGTTTGTGGAGCTGTGAACGTCATGATTGCCTTTGCTTATAAATAGACCTAATATTCTACTTTTGAAAAGCTTTTATTAAGGACCCCACATAGGAGGAAGTTTTTCTCCCCAAAGTTAGGACCACCATAAACACAAACAGGGGAGGGAATTCTGAGTAACTTAGTGGTGAGGGGCCACTTTTGCCTTCAGTCAAGAGTTAGATAATTTTCAGTGGATGGTTTAGAAATAATAATAATCAGTCTCTCTCATTCTCTGTGCACCATCTCGGCTAATCAGATAGCTACCTTCAAAAGCTCAAGTTTATCATAGTCTTTATCGAAACTGCACTGTATTTTCTTATATTAATAAGTACAGTTGTTTTTAAAGGAGAGTAAAGTGTGTTCTTTTCTGAGATGAAGCAATGAATTTTTCATCTGTGCATTGCAACTGTTCATAAGAGATGTAAGATTTATCATGGATACTGATAAACCTGTCAAACAACTTTGAGGCTTTATTATGTCAAAATTATAAATAGCATGTGATTGTAACTGCAGAACGCTCAGGTATATTACAGATCTCTGAACAGGCCATACGTCTGTAGGACAAGAGGGTTTTCTGGGAGAGCTCTTTGCTGTGGTCCAGGGGCCCCCTTTCACATCCATTATTTTTTTTGTTTTCGGGAGCTCCTGCCTTTAACTTTTAAAAATTTAGTGTTCAGCAGCCGTCCGGGACAAGTGTTTCTGCCTACAGGAAGAAACACATGGTCTGGGTTTCATCCTCAAAAATCTTGGGCTTCCTGGTTGTCCTCTTGTCCTCAGTCACCTTCGTCATCTTCCAAAATGAGATCTCAGTAACAGAATGAACAGCAGGTTCATGAGTGTGTTGACTGACCAGCGTGCATGCAGGCGGCCACAGCGCTGATGACGGACGCGTCGTCTTCTGTCTTTAAAACCAGCCTGTCACAGCGTGGTTAAGAGCACTGTGATCCCACGGTTTCCTTCCCTTTCACCCAGCCAACCTGTGGTGCCTCGTTCTTGGAAGGAATAGTTTAGTCGTTTTGAAAGAGCCAGGTTCGTGAGCAAGTGCTGTGCAATTACTGCATATTATATGTAGCCTTGAGATGAAATAATGTCCCAGTAGATTTTACTTCATGTTTTAAACACACACAGTCATTTAAATTCTTAACTAGAACACACTTGAATTTTCTCCTGTTTAATCATTAAAAAGGCAAAACTTAATTTCATCAAGTGCAATCAAAGAATTTTTCGTAGTAGCAATTAAAAAATATGAAACGGGAATTTCAGTGGCACAAAACTGAACAGCTGCTATGTCATATTTTTAATCTTCATTCAAATCAAATGGCAAATCAAATTTTTCTTCAGGATTTTTTTCTTTTTTTCCGTATCAGATGGTCGAAGGGTAGTTTCAGTGATTCCAAAACCGCCTTAAACATGCTCCAAACCCCCCCAAAAACAACAACAGCAACAAAAACATGCTCCGGTCTATTTGGAAATGGATTTCGAATGTTACTCCAAAGTGAGTAATCTTTATATTGCTACAAGACACAGAGGCAGAGCTCTTTGGAGAAGAACCGATCAGTTAGCTTGCTTTGGCATGTGAGAGAACTTGCAAGTCCACTGAGCTGTTTAACTAAGGAAACCAAAACCTATCTCGCCTGGCCTGTCGTCTGCACTGGGCTCCATGTGTGGCCTTCACAACATGAGGAGGAGCCACACATGAAGTCCGGGCCCCTCTCGCCGCTTCCCATTTCCGTGCTGGGGGAGAGGGGCTATTTAGGGGATATGCAGACTTCCCTACACTTTCATGTGTACGACAGCGAGCTGGGACATATGTAGCCGATGGATATATAATTAACCAGACGGTCTGGTTTTCACTCCATGCACGGACATGTTCCCTTCAGTTTTCCTCCTTGATTTCTACGTGTGGAAAAGCAACACCCAGCTAAGCCAGGACTCCAGGTTTTAAAAATGCTTAAGTACCTAGCAAAAGTGGAGCTGTTTAATTATTTTATCATTTTGAAAGCCTTCTTCGTTTCCCTATATATATATTTTTTCCAAAGGATAAGAATTGACTAATCGGGTTGTGAGACTGTTATGTCTAAAGAATCCTATTTGAGTTTCTTATTTCTTCTCATTAAACCTCTCTCCTGACTATCATAGCAGGCTTCTCTTAAAGTTTGTCAGTCTCTTGGCTTCAGAGTTTTAATTTCTTCAGGGGCCTTTGATTTTCACACCTTTTTTCTAGATTGAAGGGAGGGGGTTTAGGAGGCAATTGTTCAGTTGCTTAGCTGCTTCTATGCTAGGCAGGACTGTATATAATGTGACTTAAGGGGAGATCTGTGTTTGGGTCAAGACTTCAGCTCACCAGTTTTTAAAAACTACAGTTAACTAAATAATAAGGGAATTGCTTTATTTGAGATTGGGTAGAATTTATTTGACTAGAACTGAATAGGATAAGAACTCTGAGTTATTCAGTATGAAAATCAGATGACTCCTAGGACACTGCTTATCAAGGAATCTGAAAAATTTGCTGATAATAATTTTATTTTTTTAAAAATGAGATCCCCCACATTGACATTGTAAATAGTCAGTGCACCCAGAGGAAGGAAAATGTTGGAAGAAAGCCAGTGACAAAGTACTTGTATTTTGTTTATTTTGCCATCTATGCCTCGTAAGTTTTCTCGTGATGCTTAATGAGACAGTGTAAACCTTGCTTTGTAAACAGAAAAGGACTATCCACTTGTAAAGTGTTATTATTATTACTAAATTATAGGGTGTGTTATATGGAAGAAGACTGTGCCTGAAGAATCATTTTTGTGGGATAACAACATTTTATAGCTTATTTGTGAAAAATTCTCTACACAGTTGAAACAATGGCATGCCATTATGGGGAAGCAATTTAAACTCTCTCATATCTGTTCATCATTTTTGAAATTGCCTTGAACAAGATGCACACATTTGGAAATTGTATAACTTCCTTGTACAAATGCATCTGAGTGAAGGGGGAAATTATAATGAAGTATTACTTACTAAAATATTTAAAAAATTCAGGCAGTGCATGACAGTTCTGTATAGGAATTTAATGTTGGCATAATAGCCACTGGGAATTGGCACCAGAATAGCATGGAAACAATTTTATATGTTCCTCTTGTTAACAGTCTTCACATTGGGCACCACTTCACAGCTATGTTTCCCAAGGGAAAATAAGAGAAACTCATTGGTTTGCATTTTAAGCTACTATTGAGAAAAAACTCCCCGCCCCCGGCATGCTATACTACCAGTTTTGTTAGAAAGGACACACAGACACTGAATGGATGATTTCCAGAGCATCTCCCCAAGTTTCTTGGCATTGCTGTGTTTATCCGGGAGCATCATGGTCAGAGATCAGTCTTCTGTGTTTTGGGTCTTTTGATTGTCCTTATATTGCTTTCGGAGTCCTGATTCACAGTTTAATCTCCAGATCCATGTTCCTTATGATACAGTAGCCACTTCGGCATATTGCGCTACTGAACACGGCAAGTCCAGATTGAGGCACACTGTATGTATAAAATCGGAGAAGGCAATGGCACCCCACTCCAGTACTCTTGCCTGGAAAATCCCATGGATGGAGGAGCCTGGTGGGCTGCAGTCCATGGGGTCACTAAGAGTTGGACACGACTGAGCAACTTCACTTTCACTTTCATGCACTGGAGAAGGAAATGGCAACCCAGTCCAGTGTTCTTGCCTGGAGAATCCCAGGGACAGCAGAGCCTGGTGGGCTGCCGTCTATGGGGTCGCACAGAGTCAGACACGACTGAAGGGACTTAGCAGCAGCAGCAGCAACAGTTTGTATAAAATACACTGGGTTTTGAAGACTTGGAGTGAGAAAAGTGGAAACTATCCCAATAATTTTAAAATTGGTTTTATATCGAAATTATAATATGTATTTGGTTAAATAGAATATATTATTAAGAGTGATCTTATCTTTTGTTTTTTTAATTTTTTGTTTTCTTAAATTGGAACATAATGGCCTTACCATGTTATGTAAGTTTCTGCTGTATAGTAACAAACCTTTTGTTTTTAATTTTTTGTTGTTGTTTTTAATTTTTAAAAAATTTTTACCAGAAATACTTAAAATTACATCTGTGGCTCACAGTATATTTCTTTTGGATTGTGCTAGATCAGGGACTAACATCGTTTTTCTGCTTTTAATGAGAATGGAGAAAGAAGAAACATATTAGGTCAGATATTAGAAAAAATTGTGTTCATTATACTTCAGCTCATTTTGATGGAAGACTTAATTTTAACAAGGTATTTAACCCAATGACTCGAAAATATTATCATTGCAACTTGTAGCCAGTGTTAGGAAGTTATTGATGAAATACTTTACTTTTGTGTAGTAAGTGTTTGAAATGGGGTCTATTTTTTTAATTAGGATATATTTTTAATTGGAGGGTCATTGCTTTACAATATTCTGTTGGTTTCTGCCGTGCCTCACCATGAATCAGCTGTAGATATACACATGTCCCCTCCCTCTTGAACCTCCCTCCCACCTCCCACCGCATCCCACCCCTCTAGGTTGTCACAGAGCACCAGGGTTGAGCTCCCTGCATCGCATAGCAAATTCTGACTGGCTATCTGTTTTACATATGGTGGCACATGTTTCCATGCTACTCTCAATTCATCCCACCCTCTCTCCTTCCCCCACTGTAGTTGATTGTAACGCAGCCCTAGCCAAACCCGTGTGACCACTGCAGAAGCTTATCCATCACCAAAGAACAGCCCTTCGATCTCACAGCTAGAGTGCCATCAGCTTAGACTTTGACAGCTGAAAATCTCCAACCTCATGCCTGGTGACTTAAGGTTTCTGTTGCTATTCACACAAAATGTCTTTGCTTGTCAAAGACGGATCGCAGTCTTTGCTTTAGTATCTGTGCCCCGTCCCCTCATTCTGAACACATTCATTACCATTAGGGTATTCCGGGTGGCTGCTATGGTTCACGTAAGTGGGGACAAGAACTTGCCAATATGTTATCAATGTCTTGAGCATCAAAACACATGTTTGGATTTTCACCGGAGTGAAAATCGGTGTCTGATCACCCCCTTTCCACCTCCCTTTTGATGAAAATCATCAGAATGTGAGGTGAAAGGAATCTAATGGTTTGTCTGAATGTTTTTCCCAGCCTGTTGGAAATGACTGAGGCATTGGTTCTTGAGCGTTTCCTCTGAGAAAGCAATTCCAAAGGTTGGTGTCAACTTACAGCTTAGTAATGGACTAATACACATTATCCTGTATGCAACTCTAAATTATAGCCTGCCAGCTGTGACTCTGGAAGCTCGGGATAGATTCCTTCCCAAGATTCTAAACTGAAATGGCTTTGAACATTGCGGGCATGAGTCTGTCTAGCCCTTCTAAAGGCAACATGAATGCTGTAACATTTCTATTGATTTTTAACATTCAGGTCTCAGGAAAATAGAAAATAGCCAAAATTTGACAGGCGCTTTACAAAATGATCTGATCTTTCGTAGATGCTGAGCAGGAGCTGTGTTCGAAGTGACATTTACACTTAAACTTGGAACAAACTTCCCTGTTTCTGTTGTATTATTAAATTGTGCCTGTTGTATTATTAAATTGAATTCAATTCAAATTCAAATGATTGGATTTGAAGTCTGCTTTGGATATTATTTTATCTTCTTTAGCTTGTTTAATTATTTAAATATGTATGACTTTGTGCTCACAAAAAGATAGTACAAATTTCCAATTAAGTTATTTAATGTTTAACTTGATGGATAGATTGAAGAAATCTAAATTTAAACAGGAAGCCATATTGCACATGTTTAATGGCAAAGGTAATTCCCAAGGGTATGGTTGAAGAGAGAGACTCTGGCATTACTGCAGGATTTAAAGTTGTCACAATATTGCTGAAAGGCAGCTTGCTAATACTTATCATTATGAGCTTTAAAACAATGTACAAACTGAGCAATTTTATTTCTAGGAATTACTCCTGTGGGAAGTAATCAAGACTGAGAGAAAAGGTTTAACTAAATTACAAGAATTCTTATTGCAGCATTATTTAAAATCTGGGGAAAGGGCATATGG
This sequence comes from Bos taurus, assembly GCF_002263795.3. Classification (NCBI taxonomy): domain Eukaryota; kingdom Metazoa; phylum Chordata; class Mammalia; order Artiodactyla; family Bovidae; genus Bos; species Bos taurus. Next base: position 13,228,156 of record NC_037331.1, read on the forward strand.
GTGTTCTTTGTACTACCTTTATTTTTGTAACTTACATGCTCACTTGAAATAATTTTTCAATAAAAAGATTTTTAAAAAGTCAGCTCTCATGTAAGAGGTCACAGAGGGTAGCTATCCTTATTTACTGTCTTCTGAAGACCAGAACTGATGTCAACTGCTTTTTAAATTTCCTGATGGCAAAGTTAAAAACCTAGAAATATTTATTACTTGGGAGCTATATACATTAAGATGCCTCTATACAGTGAAACATTCTTCAGCTGTTAAAAATGACAGCTTATGATAAAGCAAAGAAAAAAATAAAGCAGGTTACAAAAACATATGTGAATGTGATTTGATACTGATAAAATCAGATCTATTTTATATGCGTGAAGAGGGAAAGCTGAAAGGATTACACTAAAATGTTAAGGGTAGTTAGCTCTAGATGTTAGAATGGTGAGGGTGTTTTAAGAATCTGTTTATTCCTTCTGTTTGAGCAGATACAACAACTTTGCATCATGAACAGGTTTATTTTTAAATATTTATTATTTGTTTGTTTGGCAACATCTTAGTTCCATCCATCGTAGTTCCAGGGTCTTTGTTGTGGCGTAAGGGTCTCTCGCTAGCTGTTCGTGGGCTCAGCTGTCCATCAGGGATCGAACCCATGGCCCCTGCATGGCACGGGGGATTCTTAACCACCGGACCACGAGGGAAGTCCCTGGTCATGGACAGCTTTCTGAAACTCTTTCTGGGGGCATTCAAGTTTTCCTTCTCTCTATATATACATGTTTAAATGAATAAAAGGTACCTAAAATTATAATAAGGACGAAACACAGGTGAGGAATATAAGAAATGACATTGTGATTCAAACCAACGTGTCTGTCTAGCAGTTGTTTCAATAGCCACCTAACAGACCTTGGTCTTTTATGATCATAAAGATCTACCCACCCACCCGCTCCTGACACTCTTTCAGTCTAGATTCTACTTGACATCATTACCCTGTCAAACGGCCTTTCATTGACTGCTCAGTGCAGAGCCAGAAATGGACTAAGCTGTTCAAACTACTACTTTGATTTGTTATGGTGCTTCGAAATTGTAATCTGTCCTCTTCTATGCTCAAAACATAAGACAGTACTATGAAATTTTTGTAAAACTATTTCCATAAATTCACCTCATGAACAAAGACTGTTGTAGGTTGATAGTTCTGTGTAAAGGTTATTATTATATGTGAATCTTCCTAGGCTAAAAGCAAAAATGTATTCATTTTTTGAATGACGTCATAGAAGTCTTAAAACATCTAATGCAAATTAATTAACTCTCCAGCCATTTATATTAGTATATACACACACACATATATATGCCTAGCAATTCATCCGATAGATATTTGCTCTGTCTTCAAGAAGCTTACAGTCTAGTATAGCAGGTTAAATGGCCACACAGTTCCAGGCAGGACATAATAATAGTCTCATGAAAAGGAAATCTAAGTACTAAAGAGGTATCACAGAAGGAGAGAGAAATGTTAGGAACAGGATCATGGCAGAGGTAGGATTTGTGTTGGGCTGGAAGGACATTAGTGGGTAACTGATAAAATTGAATATGAAGGCTAGATTCGTTTAAAATCTTTATTAATGCTCAGTGTATTGAATTTGATAACTGTCCTGTGGCATGTGCAAGTATATCCCTTCAATTAGGAAAAGACAAGGAGCAGAGGAGAGACAGCACAAAGAGTTAAGTAAATGAGATAAAACAGTAACAGAAGATGGAATCTGGGCAAAGTGCATATAGATGTTCTTTGTACTGCTTTTATTTTTGTAATCTATCTGCTCATTTGCAGTCATTCCCCAATAAAAGTTTTCAAAAGCCAGCTTTCAGATAAGAGGCAGCCTCTGGTAGCCGTCCTTATTTACTGCCTTCTGAAGCCCAGCACTGATGCCAGCTGCCTTTTTATTTCCCCAAGTGTGGTTCATTCTTGTTATTTGTTGACTTCACCAAACCACCGCATAATTTCACCCAACCCAGGATGGAGGGCAGCGGCGTCTGTTTTACAGAACCGAGTCCTGAAATAGCAGGCGGGCTGTGTCTGGGGAGGGGTGGGACCCGCCCGCCCAGCCACATTTGGCTCCTTTGAGCAGTTTGCTATCAGACCCTTCCTTGTGGAAAAAACAACCAGGACAAAGAAACTGGAGAGTCCAGCTTAGAAAACAAAGCCTGCTGCCTCCATTTGAACGCTGTCTTGCCTCCTCCCTTGGGATAGCACACATTTCTTTAAAGACATTCCGCACAGGACGCTCCAGCTCCGGCCCTGTAATCAAGGTTAAATTGGCGCTTCGGCAAAAGCACACGGAGTCCTCATCTCTGGTCTCCAGATTACCTCCTCCAGGTAATTTCTCCATGTGGCTCAGACCCAAGCTGTTCATGTATTTCACTGTTTCAAGCCACTTCTATTCAAGAACACGTATTCCAGGGAGCTACAGATATTAAGAATCCCTCAGCAAGGGATAAGGACTTCCCTGGGGGCTCAGACGGTAAAGCATCTGCCTACAATGCGGGAGACCTGGGTTCAATCCCTGGGTCGGGAAGATCTCCTGGAGAAGGAAATGGCAACCCACTCCAGTATTCTTGCCTGGAAAATCCCATGGATGGAGGAGCCTGGTAGGCTACAGTTCATGGGGTTGCAAAGAGTCAGACACAACTGAGCGACTTCACTTTACTCACTCACTCAGCAAGGGATAAAGGGCTTCCCTGGTGTCTCAGACGGTGAAGAATTCGCCTGCAGTGCAGGAGACCTGGGTTTGATCCCTGGGTTGAGAAGATCCCCTGGAGGAGGGTATGGCAACCCACTCCAGTATTCTTGCCTGGAGAATCCAATGGACAGAGGAGCCTGGTGGGCTATAGCCCATAGGGTTGCAAAGAATCGAACACAGCTGAGCAACTAACACTTTCACATCAGGGATGAGGACAGTGGGAGTGAAAATGTTCCCAGAAAGGCAATCAGCCCCATCATAGCTTGAGGATGGACAGGAGAGGTGGCCAGACAGAGGTGTGTCCAGCCCCTGTCTTTTCCTGTTCCAGGAAGCACAAACACTGAAGTCGATGCTCTTATCCAAGCTGGGAAAGATGGAAAGAGAGGGAGTGGAGGAACGGAAGTCATCCACCAGTCTCTCCTAGTCCCTGCAGCTCCAGGGTGGTCACTTGGTCACTGGGGAAGCTGTGGTCCTGACCAATGGGTTTGCAGCTGTCTTGCACAGCCCGCAAGGAGAGAGCGGGTGTGTGACATCTGAGGCTGGTGCCCATGCAAGGACCTTCATGGAGCAGACAGGCCTCAAGGGTAACACCCACCAGGTTCCAGCAGTGTCTCTGCTGCTTACAGGCTGTGTGGCCGTGGGCAGTTAGGGAGCCTCACTAAGCCCCAGTTTTGGCATCTGTGAAATGGGGATAGTGATAGTCCCCAGCTCCTAGACTTGCTGTGAGAATTCAATGCATCAGACTATGCGTATCAAGTATGAAGCAAAAATTGTGGTTATTGCCCTTATTGCTGTGCTTGTCACGAGTGTTAGTATTTACAGCCTGGCTTCTGTCCTTTCTCCGTCCCTTCCTTTCCCAGACTTCCTGGTGTTGCATTGTTTAGTCAATCATCTTATCTGAATCTTTGCAACCCCATGGACTGCAGCACGCCAGGCTTCCCTGTCCTTCACTATCTCCTGGAGTTTGCTCAAACTCATGTCCACTGAGTCAGTGATGCCATCCAACCATCTCATCCTCTGTTGCCCCCTTCTCCTCCTGCCCTCAATCTTTCCCAGCATCAGGGTCTTTTCAAATGAATTAGCTCTTCGCATCAGTGGCCAAAGTATTGGAGTTTCAGATTCAGCATCTGTCTTTCCAATGGATATTTAGGATTGACTGGTTTGATCTCCTTGCAGTCCAAGGGACTCTCAAGAGTCTTCTCCAGCATCACAGTTGAAAAGCATCAATTCTTTCGCACTCAGCCTTCTTTATGGTTCAGCTCTCACATCCATACATGACCACTGGAAAAACTATAGCTTTGACTATACAGACCTTTTTTGGGAAACTGATGTTCCCTAAACACTGTCTAGGTTTGTCATAGATTTTCTTTCAAGGAGCAAATATCTTTTAATTTCATGGGTGCAGTCACCATCCGCAGTGATTTTGGAGCCCAGGAAAAAAAAGTCTGCCACTGTTTCCATTTTTTCCCATCTATTTGCCATAAAGCAATGGGACTGGATTCCACAATCTTAGTTTTCCAAATGTTGAATTTTAAGCCAGCTTGTCCACTCCTGTTTCATAGTTGACTTACTTGTCTTTAGAGAGATTGCTCCTTTGAAGATGAGCGTCTTGCAATTGGATGTGAGTAAAGTGTTCCCTGAAAAACTGTGAATTACTCAGCGAATACATAAAGATGAGCACTCTGGGTGGGTGACTGTCATGTTCTCACACCATGTATATCCTTCTCTTCCACCATTGTCCCAGGCCCCAAGCTCTGGTGATACCCAAGCCACAAATGCCCTTGCCCTTTGCTTGGTGCTGAATGAACTCATGAGTCAAGGCTTGGCTCAGCGTCACCTTCTATGGATGCCCTTCACCTTCACCTTGAGAGCAGAAGACGTCACTCCTGTAGTGCCCTTCTCCTAACTCTTTAATAGCCTGATCATACACAATAATATGTTTTTTTTTTTCTCTTTCTTTTTGGCTGTACTGGATCTATGGGTTTGTTTTGTTTGGTTTTTCTTTCTTTCTGGCTGTACTGGGTCTTCGCACAGGCTCCGTCTAGGTACAGCGAGTGGGGCTCCTCTTTCATTGTGGTCCACGGGCTTCCCGGTGCGGTGGCTTCTCTTGCCGTGGAGCACAGACTCTCGGTGTGCGGGCCTCAGCTGTTGTGGCACATAGGGTCATTAGTTGCAGCTCACGGACTCTGGAACACAGACTCAGTAGTTGTGGTGCAAGGGCTTAGTTATTCCACGGCACGTGGGGTCTTCCTGGGTCAGGGATCGAGCCCGTGTCCCTGGCATTGCAGGCAGATTTTTCTCCACTGTGCCACCAGGGAAGTCTGACACAATAATATGGTTTTGGTTTTTAACTGTCTCCCCTACTTGACCCTGCATTTCTGGGGGATAAAGATTATTTATCCTAATTGCAATATATGCTTCTTAGTGCCTGTTGAGTTCGGATTGTTTGTTGTTGTTATACATTTTTTGAAAGCAGAATACCCAGAGAGAATAATACTCACATTAGGAGTTTAAAAGTTTGATAGTTTTACTAGGTGAACATACCCAGGCAGCCAACCTCTAGAAGAAATATTAGGAAAACTGTGTGTCCTAAGTCCCTTCAGTTGTGTTCAATTCTTTGCCACCCTGTGGACTGTAGCCCACCAGGCTCCTCTGTCCATGGGATTCTCCAGGCAAGAATACTGGCGTGGGTTGCCATGTCCTTCTGCAGGGGATCTTCCCGACCCAGGGATCGAACCCTCATCTCTTAGGTCTCCTGCACTGGCACGTGGGTTCTTTACCACTGTCACCACCTGTCCAGAGGCAATTAGGGGAAACCTGGAAGTTCACCCCCAGTCTCTATTCCCCAAAGGGTAACTAGTCATCCCGTCCCACTTTCCAACAGCACAAATTAGTTTTGCCTGTTAATGAACGTTCTGAAAATGTCATCGTATGGTACATTCATGGCTGGTGTGGTTAGTTTAACGTTACGTTTGAGATCCAGTCACACTGTTGTGTTTGGTTGTAGTTCATTTACTTTCACAGCTAGGTAGTATTCTGTGTAAACGTACTATTGATGCATTCTACAGCTGACGTTTCACTGGAAAGTAACTATCTTGTGAACGAAATCAAATACTAGGACCTACCTCTTTAGAAACATTTCCCAGTGGAGGGGGTGACAGATTGAACCCCTGAATGCTAGGAAGGCAGCCCTGATTTCTCACCCTGTAAAAAGAGCAGTGACAAAGGGTTCCCGACTTCCTGAGCTGGCAAGGTCTTTCAGAAACAGGACACCTCGGTTTCCCAGTCTGTGAGTTCTTTTTATGTTCTAGCTGATTTCAAAACTGGTAAAAGTCAGATAGAGCACTTTTGGGCAGAATGGCATTCCTAGAATTCTGTTTTGCTGTTAAATATTGACATACAAGTATATGGTTAAATGTGTTCTAATGATGGCGTGGCATTAATTGTAGTTCCTTGTCAATTTAACATGCTGTTGGTGTCTTTATTCACAACATGCTGAAAAGGTATTGGAAGGATTTCATTAGCAGTCTTACAAGTCGTTTGTCAATAAATGATGAAAAGGTTTGGCTGTTTATATTTCAATGTTATCGTTTTAATGGGCAACTGTCTACATGCCATCCACCACAGAAATGCTGTTTCCTTTTTATTTTTTAAGGAAGTGTCTAAGGTGGAGGAAGGTCTGGTTGCTATGGATATCTGAAATTTAATGTTTACATTTAGGAGGTAAGCTGAAACTTTCAGTATTTGGTCTCCACCTGAGTGGCATTCACATTTAGAAATTACAAGATTGTTATTGGCTATCTCGAGCTCGAGGATGTGGCTGAGTACTGGCAGTTAATTAAAACGTGGCTAGCTTTCAATATCAGAATTATGCAGCCTGTTTTTGTAGGATGTCCCTGAAGTCTTCACTCCCCTGCAATGTGTTTTTGATGTAAAAAAAATATTTGAAAAGGAAACATAACACAGGGCAGCTTGTCCTCATTTGCTGTGGAGGCTGGCTGCTCCCTGAGCTCTCCACAGTGGGATGCTGCCCCAGGGGGCTCTGTCCTTCAGTTCTGCTGGCTCTGGGCTGCCAAGCTTTATAGTTTTTTAACTTTTGATTTTGTATGGGGGTGTAACCAGTCAATCCTAAAGAAAACCGACCCTGAATATTCATTGGAAGGAATGATGCTGAAGCGCCAATACTGTGGCCACCTGATGCGAAGAGCTGACTCGTTAGAAAAGACCCTGATGCTGGGAAAGACCAAGGGCAGGAGGAGAAGGGGGCGACAGAGGATGAGATGGTTGGATGGCATCATGATTCAACGGACAGGAATTTGAGCAGACTGCAGGAGATAGTGAAGGACAGGCATGCTGCAGTCCATGGGGTTGCAAAGAGTTGGACATGACAGTGACTGAACAACAACATAATTGATCAGCAGTGTTGTGGTAGTTTCAGGCAAATAGCAAAAGGACTCGGCCATACGTACACATGGATCATTCTCCCCCAAACTCCCCTCCTGTCCAGGCTGCCACATAACATTGAGCAGAATTCCATGTGCCATACTGTAGGTCCTTGTTGGTTAATCCATTTTAAATATAGCTGTATGTACATGTCCATTCCAAACTCCCTAACTATCCCTTCCCCCATCCTTCCCCACTGGGCTGCCACACTTTAACGTACCCCAGAGAGCTGATAAGAGAACAAAACCTTGGCAGGAAGATGATTTCATGGAATGTTTATTGGGAAGATCTTAGAAAAATTGGTCAGATCAGAGTATTGATACTTTAAGTGGTGGGTGAAATATTTTGTATTCTTTTAATTACTTTTCTTTTTTTTTTCGCATTCTGTCAAAACTAATTTTTAAATGTGATAAGTAAAATTACATATTTTGCTATACTTGCATTTCCTTAATTATCAATAAAGTTGAGCAGGCTTATGTTTAAAGATATTTGAGGTTATACTTCTGTGAATTGCTAATCCATATGGTTTTTCTACTTTTCCACTGTTTCTTTAACCTTTTCTTACTAATCAAAGTTCTTAGTTTGAAACTGTTCTTAGTTTCATCTGTTGAAAGTATATTCTCATCTCTTTTTCATGATCACTTTTTTATTTTTTACATTTAGTAAAGTCAAATCTACTAGTCTGTATCTTCCTAGAGTTTAGTTTTTGCATTATATGTAAAACATTTTTAATGAGCTATTTTTAATGGGTTAAAATATGTACCTGTGTTTGCTTTTACTGTTTTCATGGCTGTATTTTTACAAATCTAAATCTTTTTCACTTCTGAGATTTATTTTCAAAAGAGAAGTGAAATTAGAGGTTTGATCTTGCCATTTCTTTTCTTATTCTTTTAAATTTTTTAATTATAGAAGTATTCATGTATACATTCTCAAAGTAGAATCAGAATCTAACAATGCAGAGAGAGAAAAAAAAAAACCCTTGACTGCTTATCTGTTCTGGTTTCCTTTCAGTAGATAATGCTTTAATCAGTTTGGTGCTAGATCAGGGGTCAGCAAACTATAGCCCACGGGCCAATCCAGCTCCCTGCCTATTTTTCTAAATAAAGTTTTATTGGAACACAGTCACTCACATTTGTTTACATGTTCTCTCTCATTGCTTTCACACTATAATAGCCAAGTCATGCATTTGTAGCAGAGACCATGTGACCCACAACGCCCAATTGCCCCATACAGAGTTTACTGACCCCATGCTAGATATTTTTCTTAATAATTTTATGTAATTAGAGTAATATGAATTTTATATGCAGTGTTCATATATACGTATTTTGTTTATTTTTACATAGATGATGTCACATGGTACATTTGTTCTATTCCTCACATTTTTTCATTTAACAATTTACCGTCATGATTGGTCCTCCATATCAAGGCATGATGCTTTATCTCATAGTGTTTATTTACCTGTTGCGTGTTGCCATAGTCGGATGGAGTTAAACTTATTTTATCATCCTTTATTGGTGAGCATGTAGCTTGCTTTCAGTTTTTAATGTTAAAAATAATGCAGCAATAAAACCTGGCAAAAAAAATCTTTATTTTTTTCAACCTGTATTAGAAAATCATATTCACAGTATGGTGGCATATTTTTACAACAGAGAAGTTGCATGATAAATCATGGCTAATATAAAAGAAAGGGAGGGGTGTGAATTATCTTGATCAGGGATTAAAACATGAGAGGGAGTGATACTCAGGACTGATGTTTTATTCTTCCCATTGCTTGGCAGTGCCTACTCTGGGAAAAGGCTTAAGTAGAATTAAAAGTCTTTTTAATTAAAGACATAATAAGAAAGGGATAGTTCAGAAATTTGGGAAGGTCATCTCTTACTGTGTTTATACGACACTGCTGTATTCAGAGTGGATAACCAACAAGACCTATCCCCTGGACCTGTAGCACATGGAACTCCACTCAATGTTATGTGGCAGCCTGGATGGGAGGGGAGTTTGGAGAGAATGGACACATGTATGTGTAACAGCTGAGTCCCTTCACTGTTCACCTGTGACGACCGCAACATTACGAACTGTCTGTACCCCAGTACAGGATAAAAAGTTTGAAGTTTTTTTAAAAAAGAAGATTTTGGAAGTATCCTTAAGTAAGGTGTTTGTAAGCTTGCCCTCCCTTGAATTGTAACCTGAGAAAACGTCAAGATTACAGTGCGTGTCTTAGAAATAGAAAACCGTTGATCATCAAGCTTCTAGGAACCTCCACAAGGATAAAATGAGCCCTTTCAGTTTTTAGATGAGGACACCGAGCCTCTCAAAGGGTAAATGATGTATTCAAGATTGTAGTAATAGGTTTCGATCATAACTTAGCCTGTCCACTGGCTCCAACTCCAGTAGCCTAGAATTGAAATGTCTGATTTTCATAACTCAGGAGGAATAAGACTTATAGTAGCACATCATTGGTAAGTTTTATACTTGGTCAGGATATTTGTATTTGTAGGATTTTCATATACATGACTTAAGAATGATAATTCATATGAGAGTAGTTCTGTTTCTAATAAAATGTTAGTTGTCATCCCTTCAGCCATCACAACAAAAAAATAGTCCAAACTGATCAGTGGCCTAAGCTGCTTGGATGTTCTTGTTCCTGAAAAGGTCAGGCCATTTGTTCAGGTACATTAAAGTCTCACTGGAAAAGAAATAGAAGTCTTCAGCTGAAGTCATTTTAGGCACATTGATGTTACTCAAAGGATTAATCCAGTACAGAAACATAACATTTTCTGGACTTGTAAGGAAACCTTTGCCTCTAGTAAAGCAAAAATAAACTGATGCTCATGTGAATTAACATTTTTGGCATCTTAGAAATGACCCCAGCATTTGATAAAACCTGCATTTGCACAAAGAAGCATTTTTTAAGCATGTCATAGTATGTGTGCACAGTAGACACACCATTTGAATCCTTACTCTTACGGAGGTGACATGAAACTGCACTAAAGGTGGTAAAATATTGGGTTTTTTGCTTGTTTTCATTTTATTTTTCCTTCTAGTTTTATTGAGATATAATTGACATAGAGCACTGTATAAGTTTAAGGTGTACAACATAATGATATGACTTACATGCATCATGAAATGTTGACCACAGTAAGTTTGTGAACATCCATCATCTCATACAGATGTAAAGTAAGAGAAAAACTAAAAAAAGTTGAAAAATAAAATTTAAAAAAGTATATAAAAAAATAAGTGTGTGTGTTCAGATATATATATATATATATATATATATATATATAACTGAATCACTTGTCTGGCAGAAATCAACATAACGTTGTGAATCAACTATACTTCAATACAATAAATTAAAAATGTTTTTAATAAAACTTACTGAATTAGGAGGGGCACATCATCACAAAAGCCAGTTTTCTGTGGTCATCAATTTTTCACCCCTTTATTCTAACAGTTTATTATATTAAAATATTTTTTTCCTCGCGATGAAAAGCACTAGGATTTCCTCTCTTAACCCCTTTACTGCTTTACTGTACAAAATACAGCAGTGTTAATTATATTTATCATGTTGCTCCTTACTCCCCTGGTGCTTATTATCTTACAACTGGAAGTTTGTATGTTTCAGCTGCCTTCATCCAGTCCCCTGCCCCTCCCCTTTGGTAACCACAAATTTGATCTCTTTTTCTGTGAGCTTGTTGATTGGTTTTGAAGTGTAGCTGACCTACAATACTGTGTTAGTTCCTGTTAACACAACACGGTGCTTCAGTGTTTCTGCGCATTCCGGAACGATCACCACAATAAGTCTAGTTGCCATCTGTCCCCGTACAAACGTGGTGCATGCTGTTGACTATATTTTCCACACTGTGCATTTCATACCCATGAATCATTGACTTCATAACTGGAAATTTGTACCTTGTAATCTCCTTCATCTATTTATCTCATCTTCCCACCCCTCTCCCCTCTGGCAGCCACCTGTTTGCTCTCTGTATCTGTGACTGTTTCTGTTTTGTTATCTTGTGCATTTGTTTTGTTTTTAGATTTCACATATAAGTGAAGTCATGCAGTGTGTGTCTTTGATTTTTTTCACTTAGCAAACATATGTTTTTTTTAAACCTCACATAATAAAATTGGGCAAATAATTTAATGTTAATGAGACTCTCACCTTTAAGTTTCTCTGGCTGTGGCCTCTCATGGCCTTTTCTCCTGCACTATTCTTAGCTAGATTTATTTTGAGCCTGGTGGTAGTAAAAGAAGTAATGTGAAATGCTCAGTGCTTAGAACCACGTATTTCTTCATTCACAAGTTGTCTGAAGGTCACCATTGGTGCCAGGGAAAGATTGGCCTAGAAAACTAACACAATCTCTTTTCTTTACAGTAGAACACAAGAGATTTTCTCCATTGATAATTGTCTTCTTTAAAGTGCCAGTAGTAATTGCCTGCTTGTCTTGGAATAGAGAGAAAGGGAAATGACTCGAGCAAACTTTGCTGTTTGGTGTCTGGGTTTAGAAACCAGGCGGAGACAGAGAAAACAGACCGAAAACAACCAAGTATGGTCAGCCCCAGCAGCGGGAAGACATGAGACAGTGTTGCACATTTTCTTAGATTCAGAGATGGTCACTAAGTATTTCTAGAGTTCCTGTAAGGTACATTATTAGGTATTAGGGCGCACATATTAAATTACAGACAAGAGCTTTGTTTCCTAAATTATAGGCCTTACTAGGAAAAGCAAGGCAAACAAACCATAATCAACATCCAGGGAGGGATTTCTTCCTAGCAGGGTGAGGAGCAAGACTCGTCAGGCTTCCATTATTTAAAACTGTGGCTGAACATACAAAATAATGAAACAGCTCATTGAAAACCAATCAGTTACCTACCCACAAATAAAATTGTTTGATAAATAGTTCTCTTTCTTACACGCACAAATATGTTGTTGTTTTGGCTACATGTAGGCAGAGAATGAAGGCAACCATTCATAGAATAAACCCAAGTTATAGTAGAATAAAATACTGAAACCATAGAATGAAGAACCCCCCCAGAACTAGAAGGGACTTTAAGGTCACTGAGGCAAATGCCAATATCATCAAAAATATTATCCACTTGGTGGATTTTACTCGTAAATTTTTAAAATCCCAGCCTGACTTCCCCCTCTGCTTGAATTCTAAAGCCGCCACCACACAGTGTCACTTGAGAATACACACCCTTTTTAACGTCAGCATAAGAAAAATATAAGAAGGTAAGTATAAATGAAACTACAATTTAAAAAAAAAACACATAGCGTCTCAAAGTTAAAAAACAGTGAAGCTTTTTGTTTGTTTGCTTTATAAAAAAAAATCTTAGCTGAAGTATATAATATCAAAGATAATATATTCCTCCTCCCCATTAAAGGAGCTAATCAAATGTGACCACATATACTCCAGATTTGCCACCGTGCGTTTCTCCAGTTACTAATAGGCAAGCAAAACGTCGAGAATGGTGTCTGTGCAACAAAAATAGTTATTGTAAGGAGCTAGTTAAGGAGAAACTAATGAAATAAATGTGTCTGTCACATAAAGTAAGGAACCTAACAATTCAAGCATATACATAGCTGATATGCTGAGAAGGAAAAGGAAATGGTTGGGACACCAACATGCCAAATTGGTAGCTAAGTCATTAGCAAAATTATTTCCCTGGACTTAGCATCAATAGTAGTCACAAATAGCTACAAGCTAAACAGTTCTTCTTCAAAAGAAGATCCTGGAATGTTCATAGACTCTGGGAAGTTGGCATGAAGATCCTGCCCAGGTTTAGAGACAACCACAGAGGGATGGGTTTTCATCTGTAGCTGGTTTTCGGGTTAAATGAGGTGTGTTTAAAAAACATACCCAAAGCAAAGGCAAAAACAAATAGAAAAAATAATCTGGAGGGCACAGATATGCAAGCAACAGAAGAAAGCTACCAAAAAAGAGTGCTATGATTAAAAGATTTTGAGCAATAAGAGATGATCTTACACTCAAAATAAGAGTATGATGTGAGAAAAGCACAGAGAATAAGAAATTTAGTTCCATAAGGGAAAAATCTGACATAGCCAGAATATGAAACATTCTACAAGAATGAGAATGTTGATTAAAAGTGAATGCTGTTTTTTAAAAGGTATGTGTGTGGGATGGGGGAATGCAAAGATTGAGGAATTGGGCTTTATTAGGTTAAAAGGTTCTAAAAAGGCACAACAACCAAATTCAGCGTGGGAACTTTACTGAATCCTGGTTCCAAAAGAAGGCAGCTATGAAAGATATTTGAGGGACAGCTAAAGACATGTACTTATAGATAGGGTATGAGACAATATTGGGATGGTATTATTAATTTTCTTGGTGTGGTAATGGTATTATGGTTAATAGGAAAATGTGCTAGTTTTAGGAGATGCCTGTGGAAGTAACTAGGAATGAGGTGTCATCATATCTGAAACATTCTAAATGGCTCAACAAAATATTAGAACAAAAGTACACACAATTTTTTTTATCACATTTTACTTTTTCTTTATGTTGGCAATCCATTTGTCCTTAGAACAAATGGAAAATATGGGAAAACCAAAAAAGAGCATTTGCTTGTAACCATAATTACAAATCATTCCAGGATTGCTAACACGTTGGTGGTGTCTGTGTGTGTGTAGTATTTATAATATGTATTATGCACTAATATGCTTCCCTAGTGGCTTAATCAGTAAAGAATCCACCTGCAATGCGGGAGATTTGGGTTCAGTCGCTGGGTTGGGAAGATTCCCTGGAGAAGGGAATGGCTACCCACTCCAGTATTCTTGCCTGGAGAATTCCATAGACAGAGGAGCCTGGAGGACTATATAGTCCATAGGGTCACAAGAGTCAGACAGGACTTAGTGACTAAGCCACCGCCATCACCACTAATATATTTATAACACATGTACGCCGTAACACACATCCTTTTCTTTTAGTAATGTAAATGTACAATCTTTTCATATTAAAAACATTGACCATATAACATCATTTTGGTGGATGAATGTAACATTGCATTGTATGCATGAACTGTGGTTTATTGTTTCCATCTGCTCCAGCGAGAGGAGTTTTACTTGTCCGCACTCAGGTACCCCTCTTCTTCCTGAGGCTTTCTTTAAGTGTGCTTAACTTAGACCACTTCTGAAGTCCCTCTTGGTGAGATAGTAACAGTCTGTTATGTTTTCTTATCACGTGTGCTGTCAATGACATTTTTCTCTCATTTGTGTTAACCTAGAAGGGCAGAGAACATTTTTATCTCGATGGGTAAATGTTACACATAACAAATTGGCTGTGTGTCTTTGCTCACTGCTACTTAATTTAGCAGGCTAATCTGATAAGCTACCTATTTCTCAAATTCTAACAACATTCATGGTGGTGGGGAACTTGATAAAGTTTCTGAGTCTCCGAAGACAGAAACTGATGGCTTGTGGCTACGTTGCATTTTAGCTAATGCAATAAAGGATTGCTTTTCATAGTGAAAAGATAAAGACTGGGGGGAAAGGGGGTGGTTAGTGTATTAGGGAAAATGCAGAATAATCATATATGACAATGTATGGCTTTGGAATGTAGAATAGTTTTATTGTGGTATCCTCATTTTATATAAGGTCACTTGGCATCAAGTAGACTCAGCTTCAAATAATGACTTTGCTACTTTTTAACCTTGGTCAAGTTACAATTCTCTCTGCCCAGTTTTCTCATCTGTAATAGGAATCATGAGGTGTGTATGGAAATCTCATAGATCTGGTTTAAGGATTTAATGAGTCTGTATTAAAAGCTCTTTGTAAACTATACGCTGGTGGTGATGGGGGAGATGTGGGTTGTGTCAGTAGCAGTAACAGCAAGAAGTAGTAGCAGTAGCATAAATAATAATAGTAGGAGGAGAAATATTAGCAAGGGGTGATCTTACCGACATAGTTATATTTTAACACAAGTTCCTTATGGATAAAAGTCAGATCTTAATCAGATGCATTTATCATGTGTCCTTCCACTATAAATAATTTGCCCATGTTTGGAAGCAGGGCAGGGACGAGGTATTGCTCACAAAATTTTATAATGAAAAGTAATGTTTATTCTGTATTTTATGATCTCTGGAAAGGATTTATTTTATTATAGACTACATAGCAGTTTAATAATAAAGTCTTCTAAATAAAGTATTTCTATTAAATTTAAAGCATTTTTGATCCCTACTCAAGATTCCTAATGTTGCAAAAACTGTTTCTTTAAATTCATATTTGTTTTCCTTGAGTCTTAATTATAAAGGAGAAAATGTACTCCTTTATAAGTAAGTGTTCTGAAAGAGCCATGTGTAAGATGGCTATCTCACATGGTAAATTCAGTTCAGAATACACTTATTTTTTCTTCATTTTAAAAGGTACTTTTGGGAAATAGGTATATTGCCAAAGCATTAAGTTAGCATCATTCTTTTTCTTAACATTATGCATTGAGTATTCTGTAGCCCAAGAGACACATAATACATGAGAAATGAACACATCTGTTTACAGTGAAGGATGTATGGGTGTGAGAGTTGGACCATAAAGAAGGCTGAGTGCCAAACAATTGATGTTTTGAACTGTGGTGCTGAAGAAGACTCTTGAGAGTCCCTTGGACTGCAAGGAACTCAAACCAGTCCATCCTAAAGGAAATCAACCCTGAATATTCATTGGAAGAATTGATGCTGCAGCTGAAGCTCCAATACTTTGGCCACCTGATGCAAAGAGCTGACTCACTGAGAAAGAATTTGGTGCTGGGAAAGATTGAAGGCAAAAGGAAACTGGGGAGGCAGAGGATGAGATGATTAGATAGTATCACCAGCTCAACGGAAACGAATTTGAGCAAACTCCAGGAGATAGTGAAGGACAGGGAAGCCTGACGTGCTGCAGTCCACGTAGTCCCAAACATTCAGGCACGACTTACCAGCTGAGCAGCAACAGTGGGGTAGATGTTTGCTGTGTTGTTTTTAGTGAAGAGTTAGTGGGGTACATGTTTAAAAAAGCACCAGCACATCAAAATATAGAAATATCTGAGGCACAGAAATATATTCTTCTACCACTAGGATTATTTCCTTTTAAATTAGAGTGTTTGGAAAAGCACATAAGCATGACAATATGAAATGCTGAAATACACATGTAGATAGATAATAACTAACCTTGTAAAATTCCACCTCCTCCACAAAATCAGCCCTGTAGAAACAGATGTGGTTCTCATCACTTGTGATCTTCTATAAGTTCAATATATTCATATATATATATAGGTGTATATATGTCGGCTATATATTCAATATATACCTCATTCACAGACTATAGGGACACTATTTGAAAGTAAATTGTCATAGAGCAGAAAGAGTCTTGGTCCATGCCATTTATTAACTTATTCAATAAATATTTAATAAGTGTTAATGTTTACCCTGAGCCAGGCCCTATACTAGGTGCCAAGGACACTCTAGTGAATATGGCAGGCACAGTCCTTGCCCTCAAGGAACTTACATCTTGGTTAGAGGGAAGGGGAGAATTTTAACAACTAGATTAAAACAAGTAGATACAGAATATGTCAGATGATGGTAGGTGTTATGGAGAAGAAAGAACAGAGTAAAGGAGATAGAGATGGAGAAAGCCACGTGGAAGCAGCGTGCTCTTTTGTATATGATTGATTGCAAAAACACATCATTGCTCTGCTGAAGTTAGAACAGAAACTAGGAGGTGGGAACAAAGACAGCCCTGGATCACTGGAGGGAGTGATGCAAAGCAGAGGTGATGCAAAGGCCAGGTGAAGGTAGCGATTTTAGTATCTTTGAAGGACAGCCCAAGTTAACTCACTTCTCAGTATTGTGGTTTCCTCTGTGACCAAAGTGGAAATAACCACACAGTGAAGGATGGTTCGTGAGGATGAAATGAAATCAGTGTGTGCTCTAAGTCCAGCACAGAATGAGTGCTCTGTCAATTTTCCATGCCTCCTTTTGTAAATGTCTGTTCACGTTGATGGATGTGCTTGTCTGTATCATTATAATCTCTCTTCCTTGACAGTCATGTGTTTTTAAAACACTAAGGCCAAAATCATTGCCAAATTTGTACTACAGAAAACACCAAGGCAACTCTGTTATACAGTAAAGATATCTCTGAACCATTTCATGAAGACATGCTTCACTTGACTTTCTCAAACCCTAACCCCCTTAGCCCACCCCAGAGCTTCTGCTGAGATCTTCTCCTGTACTGGCAGGGTTTGAGGGAAGCTATGCTCAAGATAGTTGGATGCTCTGGATAGATAGATATGCCCAAGATGGTTGGATGACATCACTGACTCGATGGACATGAGTTTGAGCAAGCTCTGGGAGTTGGTGATGGACAGGGAAACCTGGCCTCCTGCAGTCCATGGGGTCGCAAAGAGTCGAATGTGACTGAGCGACTGAACTGAACTGATGCTCAAGATAACTCCAGACCAGCTCCTGTCATCCATCCCTAGGAAACTCATGCCTCCATAAAGGGGTGGACCACATTCTCCATCCCATACTCCTTTAATTCTTGATCTTACTCTCCAGTTTCTTCTTTTCCAGTTTAGGCAGGCACAGGAACTAAGGCTACTGAAGAGTTCTGTATAAAGGAGGAGGAGAAATTTAGGACCAGAATGGAGGTCTACACCTGAGAGGCAGAGAAGAGAGAAAAGAACACAGAAAAAGAATTCTCCAAGCATTATGACAGAGTAGCTGAGAAGCTTTTAGAATAGGAAAGACCAGAAAGCAATTCTAAGTGGCTTACATGGCTGCATTATAAATTCTTTTCATCTCCTCAAGCCTTCAATAAAATCTTCTCCAAAACAGGTCCCTTTATATGGCTTCTTTGGGGCTGTTGTTCTTTAGTTGCTAAGTCATGTGCTACTCTTTTTCGACCCATGAACTACAGCCCACCAGACTCCTCTGTCCATGGAATTCTCCAGCAAGAATAGTGGAGTGGGTTGCCATGCCCTTCTCCAGGGAATCTTCCCAACCCAGGGATTGAACCTGCATCTCCTGCATTGGCAGGCAGATTCTTTACCACTGAGCCACCAGGGGAGCCCTTCTTTTGGATTAAAGAAAAGGGGTGAGTTCCATTTGAGGTTCAACATCAGGGCAGAAATAAATGAAAAGCCCTGATATAGGGGGAGTAAGAATTCTGCACAGGCAGGCAGCCGGGAGCAGAGATGACCATCCCTTCATACTGCAGAAATTCTCAGAAGTCTCTCAAGGGCATTGAGAGTTTCAAGCCAGTGTGTGTGCTAAGCGTCTTCAGTCGTGCGACCCTGTGGACTGTAGCCTCCAGGCCCCTCTGTCCATAGCTATTCTCCAGGCAAGAACACTGGAGTGGGTTGCCATGCCCTTCTCCAGGGGATCTTCCCAACCCAGGAATCAAACCCACATCTCTTCTGTCTCCTGCATAGGCAGGCGGGGTCTTCACCACTGGCGCCCCCTGGGAAGCCCATCAAACCACTAGTATCCTGATCTTTAGGAATAGGGTAACCTCAGTTTACAAGCACATCTCCATGACACTTGTATCGCACAGCATTCCAACAGACTAAACTCTCGGGATGCTAACCTAAAAGTCAGGCTGAAACCAAAGATCTGAAAGGGCCTTTGTGCTGGCCAGATGATGGATTCAACAGATGAGAGGTGTCATGCCTGTCAGTGTCCTTAGATGGACCAGTGCTCTGTCATTCAGCATATTCTCAAGCTACAATGCTGAGGTCCCAAGGCCACACTCAGAAGTGGCTCAGTGGGGATGGCTTTATTAACTTCAAAAGTTCACTGGCTTGGTCTTAAGTCAACACCTTTGATTTCTTACAAATGAAAAGGGATGAGTTTGGGGCAGCTGCCTTGGTCGATATGTATCCAGGGCCGTACATCAGATAGGTGTAATATTAAAGCTGACGTTTATTGAGTATCTGGTGTGAGGAAGGCTTGTGCCACAGTTTAACCTGGATTAACTCATCTAGTTCTCACAACAGCTCTTTGAGGGAAGTACTGCTCTTGTTTTTCCTGAATGAGGAGGCATAATTTAATCCAAGTATAGGTTTTAGGGGGGCTTCCCTGGTTGGTGACTCAGACAGCAAAGAATCTGCCTGCAATACAGGAGACCTGGGTTTGATCCCCGGGTCTGGAAGATCCCCTGGAAGAGGGCATGGCAACCCACTCCAGTATGCTTGCCTGGAGAATCCCATGGACAGAGGAGCCTGGTGGGCTATGGTCCCTGGGGTCACAAAGAGTCAGACACAACTGAGCGACTAACACTGACAGTGACTGGCAGGTTTTGGGAAACTGGCGCACCTCGAATAAAGAAGAGAGCTGAGGGAGAATGTTGTGAGGAGACTGGAAGTTGAAGAAGCACCCAATTCAGGAGTTGTTTTTTCTGTTTTTAATCGAAGTATAGTTGATTTGTAATAATATATTAGATTCAGGTATATAGCATAGTGATCCAGTATTTTTACAGATTATACTTCATTATAGGTTATTATAAGATAATGGCTATAATTCCCTGTGTTGTTGTTGCTCAGTCACTAAGTCGTGTCCAACCGTTTATAACCTCTTGGACTGTAACACACCAGGCTTCTCTGTCCTCCACTATCTCCCAGAGTTTGCTCAAACTCATGTCCATTGAGTCGGTGGTGCTACCTAATCATCTCATCCTCTGCCGCTCCCTTCTCCTCCTGCCTTCAATCTTTCCCAACATCAGGGTCTTTTCCAATGAGCTGGCTCTTCACATCAGATGACTGAAGTATTGGAGCTTCAGCATCAGCCCTTGCAATGAATATTCAGGGTTGATTTCCTTTAGGATTGACTGGTTTGATCTCTTTGCAGCCCAGGGGACTCTCAAAAGTCTTCTTCAACACCGCAATTGGAAAGCACCCATTCTTTGGCACTCAGCCTCTTTTATGGTCTGACTCCCACATCTGTACATGACTGCTGGCAAAACCATAGCTTTGACTGCACAGACCTTTGTCATCAAAGTGATGTCTTTGCTTTTTAATATGCTGCCTAGGTTGGTCATAGCTTTCCTTCCAAGGAGTAAGTGTCTTCTAATTTCATGGCTTCAGTCATGTGCTGTACGGTAAATCCTTGGTACTTTTCTGTTTTATATGTAGTAGTTTGTATCTGTTAATCCCATACTCCTATTTGTACCTCCTGCCTCCCCTTTGGTAACCACAAGTTTGTTTTCTATATCTATGAATCTGTTTCTGTTTTGTGTATATGTTCATTTTTGTGTATATGTTCATTTGTGTTATTTTTCAGATTCCACATATAAATGATAAAATAGTTTTTGTCTTTCTCTGTCTGACATATTTCACCCAGCATAATGTTCTCTAGGCCCATCCATGTTGCTGTAAATGGTAGTATTTCATTCTTTTTCATGGCTGAGTAATAGTCCAGTTTAGCTAGCTATCTATATCTATATGTACACACACGTAGGTAATATATGTATACATATATATAGCTATATACACACACACACACACACACACGCATATATATATATATATACCACATGCTTTTTGGAAAAGACTCTGATGCCGGGAGGGATTGGGGGCAGGAGGAGAAGGGGACGACAGAGGATGAGATGGCTGGATGGCATCACTGACTCAATGGATGTGAGTCTGAGTGAACTCCGGGAGTTGGTGATGGACAGGGAGGCCTGGCGTGCTGCAATTCATGGGGTCGCAAAGAGTCAGACATGACTGAGCGACTGAACTGAACTGACTGACTGACATCTTTTTTAAATTTTGAATTAATTTTTTTTTGATTTTTAAAAATAGGTAGGTCCTCATTGGTTACATATAATATTTTAAATATAGCCGTGTATACATGTCAATCCAAAACTCCCAATCTCTCTCCCCTCTCTCCCATTCCCCATGGTAAGCATAAGATCCATCTCTTAAGTTTGTAAGTCTATTTCTATTTTGTAATGAAGTTCAGTTGCATCATTTTCTAAAATTCCACGTATAATGTTATATGATATTTGTCGTTCTCTACCTGACTGACTTCACTTAGCATGATAATCTCCAGGGCCATTCATGTTGCTCCAAATGGCGTTATTTCACTCTTTTTTCTGATTGAGGCCTATTCCATTGTACATATGAACCACATCTTCTTTGTCCATTCTTCTGTCAGTGGACATTTAGATCGCTTCTGTGTCTTGGCTATTGTAAACAGCATTGCAGTGAACACTGTGGTGCGTGTATCCTTTTGAACCAAGGTTTTTCTTCAGGTATATGCCCATGGGTGGAACCACTGAATCATATAGTAGCTTCAGTTTTAGCTTCTTAAGGAACCTCCATACTGTTCTCCATACTGGTTGTACCAATTTCCATTCCCACTAATAGTGTAGGAGGGTTCCCTCTTCTCCACACCCATTCCAGCATTTATTCTTTGTAGTCAGAATGATGGGTATTCCAACTGGTGTGAGATGCTATCACACTGTAGTTTTTATTTGCATTTCTGTAATAATCAGCATTGTTGAACATCTTTTCATGTGCCTCTTGGCCATGTGTATGTCGTCTTTGGAGAAATGTCTATTTAGGTCTTCTGCCTGTTTTTTTTTTTTGGGGGGGGGGAGTTGTTTGTTTTTTTGAACATTGAACCACATGAATTGTTTTTAAATTTTGGAGATTAATCCCTTGTTGGTCACATCATTTGCACATATTTTCTCCCATTGTTTAATAGCAGATAGCTGTTAATTTTATACAGATGCTAATGTCTGCATCAGACTGATAGGATGATGATGTAATTTCATTTACATCTGTCGAATGTTTTCTTTTGGATCATGAAGTGAAGTGAAGTGGCTCAGTCGTGTCCAACTCTTTGTGACCCCATGGACTGTAGCCTACAAGGCTCCTCTGTCCGTGGAATTTTCCAGGCAAGAGTACAGGAGTGGGTTGCCATTTCTTCTCAGGTCCTAGGTCTTCCTCTGTCTTTGCAAGCCCACTCTGCATGGGAAGGTTTGTAGCCCATTGCAGGCAAGAATGGGAGACGATGATGAAAGGTAGGAGCAACTTGGACTTTGGGGAGAAATAAACAAGGTTTAAATTTGTGCAAAGATCAGCTTGAAGTGAACCAAAAGGAGAATAGGGTCAAGGTAAAAGAATTTGTGTTTGTATGTGTGCTTAAGGCATAAAATGTGGCTCTGGAGTTCCATGTCAGGGTCTGGTCTTATAGTGAGCATGTAACTCTTCTTTGGAATTTTTTTTTTTTTTCCTTTGGAATTTATACATTCACTCGTGCAAGTGCACTAGTCTTTAGAACAACTAATGACCCATTACTGCTCTGGACGTGCCTAGACTGTTTCTGGGCTGCCCTGGATGTTTGGCTCTCAGTGGTCATTAACTGAAGCCTGGCTCACAAGAGTGGCTGGTTTTTAATGAGGAATTGCTTTCCTGCAAGAAACATTCTTAAGTTTTGCTGGAAAAGGGAAAAGTAAATCCCAGGGGATTGTTAGAACTGGTAGAGGAGGCCTGTTCACTAGCCTGACTGGATTTCCTTTAAACACCAAGGTGAAAGTCAGTCATGGAGCTCTCACCTGTGAGGATTTAGTAAGGTTTTGTTCTTGTTCTAAGCCAGTGCCAGGAACTAGAATTAGCAGGTAAATGTAAGAGATAGAGATGTATTTTTTTTCTGTTGACTTAAATACCCTTCTCTTTACAAAACCCACATCCATCCTGACCAAAGTGGACCTGAATAGTGGAAGTTGAAATGGACAGAAGTCTTCTGTAAATTCACAGACACGGGGCTTGTTAGTTTTCTTTTGGCCTGGGGATACATAAAGGGCCTTGGACTGGTTTGCCATTAATCTCTCATCTTTCTTCGTTTTTTTCCTAGTTATCTTACCTACAACATACTTTACTGGCGTCTTAGAAATCCTTGATTTTTAGATATGTTCATTTTTAATTCTTTCCTTTTTTTCTCTCCCTTGGCAAATCTTTATCACACTCTTAGGCAACTTGCTGTTTCTTTCATAGAGAGAAGTGTCCCCTAAAGGAAATGGGGTAAATGGTTTAGTAGAAAATGGAAGGAACCTATGAGGCTTTTATATATCTAAAAGGATGCTTATTAAAAGAGCATGAGGGACATATAATGATAAACACTAGTTATCCTTCCAATATGAAGATGTTGCTCCTCAACCTTTTTCAGGCGTTTTGAAAGTTTTGCTTTGGTTCATTTGGAGTTTTTTTTTAATTTTAATTTTTCAAATTATGAGAATATGATAACACATTTATAGGAGACTTGGAAAATACAGAACAAAGTTACATGTAGTTCCACTATATATTACAGTTATTTTTTAAGTAGAAGATTTTTCATTGGGGTTTCAATATCAAAATCTCAAAAATTAGAAGGAGGTAGTAGACCTGAAAATCATTGTGAACCAGTTCAGCATAATTAAGATTTATACAATTTTCACACAACAGTAGGATACAAATTCTATTCACGTTCCCATAGACAGTCTGGATTTTTTGATGTTTGGTTTTGTTTGTCTCCCTACTTGTTGTTTCCATTAACATGAGTAGATTTGCATTAACTCATCCGTATCTGACTCTTTTGACCAAAAAAAATATAATTTCATCTGGGGAAAATCAGTGAAAAAGCTTACTGATGTACCTGTTGAATATGTGCCATTGAATCTTATATAAATAAGTAGCTTGTGTTGCAGAAGATATTAAGAAGAGGTGGCAAGAATACACAGAAGAGCTATACAAAAAAGGTCTTCACGATGGTGTGATCACTGACCTAGAGCCAGACATCCTGGAATGCGAAGTCAAGTGGGCTCTATGAAGCATCACTACAAACAAAGCTAGTGGAGGTGATGGAATTCCAGTTGAGCTATTTCAAATCCTAAAAGATGATGCTTTGAAAGTGCTGGACTCAATATACCAGCAAATTTGGAAAACTCAGCAGTGGCCATAGGACTGGAAAAGGTCAGTTTTCATTCCAGTCCCAAAGAAAGGCAATGCCAAAGAATGCTCAAACTGCACAATTATACTCATCTCACATGGTAGCAAAGTAATGCTCAAAATTCTCCAAGCCAGGCTTCAACAGTTTGTGAACCATGAACTTTCAGATGTTCAAGCTGGATTTAGAAAAGGCAGGGGAACCAGAGATCAAATTGCCAACATCCGCTGGATCATTGAAAAAGCAAGAGAGTTTCAGAAAACATCTACTTCTGCTTTATTGACTATGCCAAAGCCTTTGGCTGTGTGGATCACAACAAACTGTGGAAAATTCTTCAAGAGATGGGAATACCAGACCACTTGACCTTTCTCCTGAGAAATCTATATGCAAGTCAAGAAGCAACAGTTAGAACTGGACATGGAACAACAGATTGGTTCCAAATCAGGAAAGGAGTACATCTAGGCTGTATATTGTCACCCTGCTTATTTAACTTATATGCAGATTACATCATGAGAAATGCTGGACTGGATGAAGCACAAACTGGAATCAAGATTGCCAGGAGAAATATCAATGACCTCAGATATGCAGATGACACCACCCTTATGGCAGAAAGCGAAGAAGAACTAAAGAGTCTCTTGATGAAAGTGAAAGAGGAGAGTGAAGAAGTTGGCTTAAAACTCAGCATTTAGAAAACTAAGATCATGGCATCTGGTCCCATCAGTTCATGGAAAATAGATGCGGAAACAGTAGAAACAATGACAGACTTTATATTTTGGGGCTCCAAAATCACTGCAGATGGTGATTGTAGCCATGAAATTAAAAGATGCTTACTCTTGAAAGGAAAGTTATGACCAACCTAGATAGCATATTAAAAAGCAGAAACATTACTTTGCCAGCAAAGGTCTGTCTAGTCAAAGCTATGGTTTTTCCAGTAGTCATGCATGGATGTGAGAGTTGGAGTATAAAGAAAGCTGAGTGCAGAGTAATTGATGCTTTTGAACTGTGGTGTTGAAGAAGACTCTTGAGAGTCCCTTGGACTGCAAGGAGATCCAACCAGTCCATCCTAAAGGAAATCAGTCCTGAATATTCATTGGAAGGACTGATGCTGAAACTCCAATACTTTGGCCACCTGATGCAAAGAGCTGACTCATTTGAAAAGACCCTGATGCTGGGAAAGATTGAAGGCGGGAGGAAAAGGGGATGACAGAGAACGAGATAGTTGGATGGCATCACTGACTCAATGGACATGAGTTTGAGTAAACTCTGGGAGTTGGTGACAGACAGGGAGGCCTGCTGTGCTGCAGTCCATGGGGTCGCAAAGAGTTGGACACGACTGAGCAACTGAACTGAGCGTATGTTGCCAGTAAGGAATGATGAGCCACAAGTTTTCTTTGTCATTGTCTTGTTCTGACATCTTCCAGTTCTCACTGCAGAGTTTGGCACAACTGAATTAAGAATCAGAATCAACAAGTCAGATTCAGAACAAGAGACAAGTGAAGGGTAAAGGAGCAAGATTGTGGTCAGTTGGGAAGGGTACAAATGCAACCATACTTATTAAATAGAAGCAAAAAATTAGGACCAAGTTCAGCCTAGAAACATCAACAAAAGCAAACTAGTAAAATGCCCAACAATAAAGATCATAACAGTTAACCCAATAGAGAATAATTATGATATAATAAAGGTTCAAATCACCTCTACCTCAGGGTATGTGAAAAATTCTTTACCTGTTGCAAAGCATCACTGTTTTTTCTAGTCTTTCTCTCCCTCAGACTTGTCTCATAACTCTTCAAAATAAAGTGGTCCGTGGAGCTAAGAATGAATGGGGTTGAATAAAATAGTTCAGTGTTTTTTGGTGACAATGATTATACCTTTTAAAGTTTTCATAACTAGCACTTTACTGTTATCATTATTTTCCGCTCAGTAGACAGCACCAGTTCCAGAAGTTTTGTGATATAATTGAAATTGATTTTTTTTTTTTTTGCTAAGCAGCATATTTGATATTTCTTCAATGAGGTTCCAGCTGTCCTCCCAGCACCCACTCCCAAAATCTGTGGTGAAGAAAACATGACTTCACTCCATCTCATCCCTACAGCAGCCTTGGCTTTCCTCTTCACAAGATTGTTAAGACTTTAAAGGTCATGGGCAGTATTTACAAAGGCTGAGATGTGCTATGGGAGAGGCAATGATGCATGTGTTCTCATAGTTATGATAAAACATGGAGTATTCTAACTGGGGATCAGGTCTTCCCCGGTGGTGCTGTAGTAAAGAACCCGCCTGTCAATGCAGGAGACTTGGGTTCGATCCCTGGGTTGTGAAGATCCCTTGGAGAAGGAAATGTCAACCCACTCCAGTATTCTTGCCTGGAGAACTCCCTAGACAGAGGAGCCTGATGGGCTTCAGTCCACGGGGTCACAAAGAGTTGAACACGAGCCAGCGACTGAGCACGCACAACTGAGGATCGATATGGGATCCTCTGAATTTTGCTTTTGAAAGTTTGCTTGGAACCTAAGGATTGTTTTTCTTTTTCTTTTTCTTTTCCTTTTCCCCACTACCAACACTTGTCTGTTGCAGATTCAAACAATGCATTCAAGATAACCTTTTTATTAGAGGTTAATTTTAACATATCCTTTCTTATGGCACAGTCCTAAGCTCATGCTTTACTCGCTTTCCAAGTGGCTCCAGCTCCCAAAATGAGAAGGGCGCTATTGCCGTGCCAGGGCAGCACGGCCATCTCTTTTCGAGTGGGAGGACAGCACGCCTGCACAGCAGGCTTCCTCTGTGTTGTGGGTTCCTGCTGCAAAGAGCTGCCCCTCCGAGGGCTTCCTGGGGTAAGTGCTTCCATGTTTCTCGCCTTGGAGACGGCCCGGAGTGGAGGTTGGGAAGAACCCCGCCCTGACACTTCTTGTCTGTGTTTGTTTCTCTGTGGTTCTCCACAGCCTCCTGGACCGTGTTCCTTTCAGTCTCCCTCAGAATCATTTATGTTTCATTATTTGCAGATGGGGAAAAAAAAAAAAAGCAAATTGACAAACACGGAAGGATCTCATTATTTCATAAGCCTTTGGTCGCCTATTTGGTTCTGAAAAGTGTGCTCTGAGCTCCAACTGAATGAGTCTCTGATCACAGGGTGTAAGAGTCTTTCTTACTGTTTCCTCCCTCCGTTTCTTATTTCCTTGCATTCCCCATTTCCCTCTTTCCTTGTCTCCTTTCCATCTCCCCCATGCTAGTGGCTTTAAGGCCAATTTGCCCCCAGATCGCCCACTTCTGCTGTTTTCCTCATGATGGAATCTCTTCCTCCTTCCGACTCTCAGGTTTGTTCCCAATCGCTGTTAATGCGTTTATCACTTCTGACATAAGGTGGTAGATTTTTTTAGCTTATATTTTCCTCCCCTTTGCAACTCCCTTCCTTCACTAATGGCGGAGAGTGACAACCAGTGATTAGAGGAGTCTTGAAAATGCCACCAGGAACTCAGCAACGGAGGTGCCTCATCAAGACGAAGACGTGCGTTCAAGCCCGGATCCCCAGATGTCCCCTCCTCCACCCCTTTTATCCCCACTTTACTGGCAAAACCTGAGTAACCTCTTTCTACTGCCTGACCTGAAGGTTCTAGCTGAAAACCTTCTGCAAGCCCAGGGGTGCACACACCCTGCTCAGGGCTTTTACACTCCTCTCCCGCAAGCAGCCTGTTGGGAAGCAAATACTCTGTTATTTCTCTACCAGGCACAAAACCTTTTTGTGTAAACGGAGGTATAAAATTTGTGCATGCTTAGTCGCTCAGTTGTGTCTGACTCTTTGCGACCCCATGGACTGCAGCCCGCCAGGGATTCTCCAGGCAAGAATGCTGGAGTGGATTGCCATGCCCTCCTCCAGGGGATCTTCCCAACCCAGGGATCCAGCCCTCCTCTCCTGTGTCTTCTGCATTGGCAGGCGGATTCTTTACCACTCACACCATCTGGGAAGCCCTCTAAAATTTGTAGGTGCTACATAATAAACTTTAAAGAAAAAAAACAAACATTCTGGTATATTTCCACTTTGCAAGCCTGTTTCCTCTTTCCTTGCCTTCCTCCTGGGTCCTTCTTTCAGTCATCACGCTGCCCTTCCTGTCTTCCTTTCTTCTTTTTTGGGCCTTGCTGAGTGGCTTGTGTGTGGCTGAGTTCAGAGCACAAGCTTAGGGAATGATTGATCACATCAGACCTTCCGGATCTGCTTGTCCTGCAGAGCTCAGCTTAAAGCCAGGCCACAAAACTGCTGTGGTCACCATGGGACAGAATTGTATTGATGATCACAGCCACTGGCATTTATTAAATACTGTTATGAATTATGGTGGTTGGTCCATGTCTTTACATATGCATGCATTCATTCTGCAATATATATGCATTCATTCTGCAGATATTTGCGTTTACCTTGTACCCAGCTTTTCTAGCTTTGAGGACAGTACAGAGAACAAAACAGATCTCACAGATCTCAAAATGTTAGAATACATTTTCATAATCTCTTGCACAATAGTAGTTTTTACAAGTGATTTCCCAGGTGGCGCAGTGGTTAAGAATCCTGCCAAGCAAGAGACACAGGAGATGCAGGTTCGATCCCTGGGTTGGGAAGATCCCCTGGAGAAGGAAATGGCAACCTACTTCATTATCCTTGCCTGGAAAATCCCATGGACAGAGGAGCCTGGCAGGCTATAGTCTGTGAAGTCGCAAAGAGTTGAACAGGACTTTGTAGCTGAACAACAGCATTATCTCCTGTAGGCTTCCTAGGCAGCTTAGTGATAAAGAATCCACCTGCCAATGCAGGAGACGCATGTTCAATCCCTGGGTCAGGAAGATCCCCTGGAGAAGAAAATAGCAACCCCCTCTCGTATTCTTGCCTGAGAAGTCCAATGGAGAGAGGAGCCTGGTGGGCTGCAGTCCATGGGGTTGCAAAAGAGTGGGACATGACTGAGTGACTGAGCATGCATACGCACTAACGTCTCCTAGAAATAAAATCCCCAAAGTTTTAATGACTGTAAGCACTTTGTTCAGTTATATATATATATATATATATATATATATATATAAAGAAATAGATGCTGCAAAACTAAAGTGAAATATTTTGTTCTCTTTTTATGTTAGTAGAACAGCTTCTTGCAGGATGTGCTTTACTTTCTCTTTTCTCTCCTTCCCCCATTCCCTTGCTCCTACTAAAAAAAAAAAAAAAGGCAAAAAAAGAAAGAAAAGAGAAGCATGTTTGGGTTTTCCCCACCTGGTTATGGTTAGTTCTTTATTTTAAAATCGCTTTCAAAACAGATCAGACATTACACTGTTAAAAACAATTTTCACTGTCAGCATTGAATATCATACTGCGCTTGTAGTAATAACTGATAGATATCTAGAATAATCTTCAATAGGACTGAGACTCTAAAGAACTGTCAATCACAGAGTTTAACTTTAAACACAGATGATTTGAATTCGTATTAGCAGCATGAGGAAGCCAAGAAGATGGAGTAGCGCTGGTTGGAGAAAAGATGATAGGATTACCTCTGCAGTTTGCCTTTCTTGCTGGTTGTTTGAGCCACTAAATCAAGGCAAAGTTTATGAAAAGCCTGTGGCTGGGGTCTCCAACTCTTTATCCCTGCTGAGATTTTCCTATTATAAATCTGCTGTCAGAAATAAGTACTTTACTTGTGACTTAATTCTATGCAGGCACAAACACCTTGGTTCAACACTTAGGCCAGGCCGCCTTCACTGTCTTGAGAGCAGCAGAGATCTCATTAATTTGAGCTGCTGCAAAGGAAAGGGGTTCATGTGCTCTCTGGTCACCCTTCACTTCTCTGGCAATCGCGCTGTGGATGCTGAAAGAAAACATGAACTCCAAGGCAGTCATCGGGCCAGAACCTTGAGGGCTAGCAAGGAGCGGCAGATTGGGGAGTGTAAGGGTTTGTGGATCCCAAAGTATTATCCTTCTAGAGAGAAGCAGTTCCTCTCTTTTAAGATTTTTCATGCCACCTCTTTTTAAAAAATCTGTCGTTTAAAAACATTTCTGTTACTATCATTATTAGCTAATAGGCTGTCCAGTCTGGGAGCCATGTGAGGCTATTCAAATTTTAAGTAATTAAAATCAAATACAATTTTAAATCTGGCTCCTCCATTCATACTAACCTCACTTGAGTGCCTGATTGCCACATGGGGCTCAGGGCTACTGCCTTGAACAGCACAAGAAAGACATTCCCATGGTCCTGGAAATCTCTGTTGGCCATTGCTGGTGTAGAGAGTGTCTCTGAACTGTCTCTTGGTGTTTGGTCACTCAGCACATTTATGCTGATCAGACTTAAAAGGTATAGGCAGTATAAGCTGGATACTAAAATTTCAACATGTTTTCATCTTAGATATTCTGATTTTGTATCTTCCTGTTAAAGATTCACAGAAATTGCTTTCTTGGCTGTCTTAAGTGTCTTTGAATATCTATATATTAGCACCTTGTAACATGTGCTTCCCAGAGGATCCAGTTTACAAGCTGTTGGTTATCAGTCTCTAATGGAGGCAGGAAAGAAATTGAGGGCATGAATTTAGACATTTTTGTATGGATTCAGCTTTAGTGTGACATCCAATCATTCACACTGTTTATATTTTATGAAAAGATTGGTCTGACACAGAATGGAAATTTTTAAACCTGGCCCTTTACCGCACAGAGTTAAGGACCAAAGACGTATGAAAAGTTTCACCTTTGGAAACACAGTCCACCTAAGAATTCCAGACAGGACCAGCTAAAATGAAGGGAACAAAAGCTCAATTCAGAGTAAAAAAAATCTATATATTAAATGTATAATTATTTGGCATGACTGTGAACATGATCTATGGTAGTTTCCTCATTCACTCTTCAATGTGTACTAAGGACGTTAGTGCTCACCGCTCTTCTCTATAAATTTTGGCTCCACTTTTCATATAACCTTGTCTATCTCAGGGAGCTTTGGCCAGAGTGAGGGGAATGAGTACCTGTTATTGAGAGTTACTGTGGTGCTTGTTTATTACACTTGGCCAACTTGGGAAGATTTGTGCTTTAGCTAATAACAGCACTACTCTTTGAAAAGTATTACAGTATTTGATTAAAAACTGAGATACATGACTGTATCTCAGCACAATGGAGACATTTCTATATGATGAGAGCTGATACCTTATAACAGGAGAATTCTTAGCCTTGTCACAGTTCCATCCCTGGGATCCTGGTCATGTTTCAATGCACTCAGATCAAGTACCAGAGTCCACATGGCACATGCATATTGAGTTGCTCAGTAGATCATATATAGTATTAAATGCTTATTTGCTAGCTTGGCTTGACTAAACTCTGAGCTTTCCAAGGAAAAGAGCTGTATTCAGCCACCTTTATCTTCCTTGACTTGCATAGTATATGCTCGATAAGAATAGGCATTTAATTGGCTATTGGAACTACAAGATTCTACTAAAACACACATATTTAGTGACCAAGTCAGTGCTCTGGTTCATTCAGAAAGTGAAAGTGTTAGTCTCTCGGTTGTGTCTGACTCTTTGTGACCTCATGGATTGTAGCCTGCCAGCTCCTCTGTCCATGGAATTCTCCAGGCAAAAATACTGGAGTGGGTTGCAAACCCTCCTCCAGGGGATCTTCCCAACCCAGGGATCAAAGCCAGGTGGCCTGTATTGCAGGCAGATTCTTTACCATGTGAGCCACAGATGATACCAAATTACTAACCTTTTCATTTGCTTCATCTAGTTGTTCTGTAGTCCTAAATGTGTTGAGTTTAAGCTCCATCTAGGTCACTGACTTGTTACGTAATCAGAAAACCTTTATTGTGGGTTGTTACTATTCCTTCCTGGAGGAGGACATGGCAGTCCACTTCAGTATTCCTGTCTGGAGAATCCTATGGACAGAGGGGCCTGGTGGGCTATGGTCCATTGGATCACAAAGAGTTGGACATGACTGAAGTGATTGTGGGAAAAAAAAGAAAATGTTACTCACTCAGTCGTGTCTGACTCTTTGTGACCCCATGGACTGTAGTCTGCCAGGCCCCTCTGTCCATAGGATTCTCTAGGCAAGAATACTGGAGTGGGTTGCCATTCCCTTCTCCAGGGGATCTTCACCACCTGGAGATCAAACCCAAGTCTTTTGCATCTGCTGCATTGCAGGCGGATTCTCTATTGTCTGAGGCACCAGGAAGCCTTCCCTTAACTTTAAAATGATAATATAGGTTTGCAATAGAGGCAATATAATGAACAAATTATTGTAAATACTATGAGAAAAGGTTAAAGCATTTATTACATGAAATGTTTGTCACCAGAAGGTAGCCAGTGTTCATTAATCCTTTTTGTAAAACTTTCGCATGTCAGAGGAAGTTGGGAGTTGCTGCTTAGATTTTCAGAATTGGTGGCAACTTCCTAAAGCCTTGTTCCTGGAATGTGAATCTCAGGGCAGTCTGTTTGCCCTACCCCCCCCCCCCCCCCCCCCCCCGCCGCCCCGCCACCTCTTTTATTTCTTTGTTGTACATAAGTGCCCCTAAAATCAGTACTCCTTCCCAAATGAATAAATTGTTAAGCTGTTTATTGCCTGCTGCTGCTTTACTCATTGATTCAGGATTTTAGACTTTTTTCATTAGAAGATCCCACCCTTGGGAGCTCCGGTCCCATCTGAGAGTTCTTGAGTAGGGACCCTATCAACACAAGGAAGGAGGGAGCTGAAATCCTGCAAACCTGTAGGTCTTCTCTCTGCCCACTAGCCTTGTACAAGCTGCAGGTGTCAGAATGGGGAAATGACTCTTGCAACATGTAGCTTTCATCTGGGTGCCACAGTCAAGAGCTGGAGGCTCATTTTGAGAAACAACATATTTTTGCTGATCATGGGATTTACTGGAAAGGACACTCATAGGAGTAGGCTCTGAAAGAAGTGAAGTTCTCCTCAAGAGCATACAGCTCATCCTTCTGGCCTTGGTCTTTAAGCCACATTCACACCCACATCAAATATCGCTACTCATGAGCACTTCTACCGGGAGAAAGAAGTATAGGCTGAGTGTTAACCCACTTCATCACAATTGTGGACGGATATCTTCGAAGAGAGAGTGGATCTGGATACCATCAGATCAGATCAGTCGCTCAGTCATGTCCTACTCTTTGCAACCCCATGAATCGCAGCACGCCAGGCTTCCCTGTCCAACACCAACTCCTGGAGTTCACTCAGACTCATGTCGATCGAGTCAGTGATGCCATCCAGCCATCTCATCCTCTGTCGTCCTCTTCTCCTCCTGCCCCCAATCCCTCCCAGCATCAGAGTCTTTTCCAATGAGTCAACTCTTCCCATGAAGTGGCCAAAGTACTGGAGTTTCAGCTTTAGCATCATTCTTTCCAAAGAAATCCCAGGGCTGATCTCCTTCAGAATGGACTGGTTGGATCTCCTTGCAGTCCAAGGGACTCTCAAGAGTCTTCTCCAACACCACAGTTCAAAAGCATCAATTCTTCAGTGCTCAGCCTTCTTCACAGTCCAACTCTCACATCCATACATGACCACAGGAAAAACCATAGCCTTGACTAGATGGACCTTTGTTGGCAAAGTAATGTCTCTGCTTTTCAATATGCTATCTAGGTTGGTCATAACTTTCCTTCCAAGGAGTAAGCGTCTTTTAATTTCATGGCTGCAGTCACCATCTGCACTGATTTTGGAGCCCAGAAAAATAAAGTCTGACACTGTTTCCACTGTTCCCCCATCTATTTCCCATGAAGTGATGGGACCGGATGCCATGATCTTCATTTTCTGAATGTTGAGCTTTAAGCCAACTTTTTCACTCTCCACTTTCACTTTCATCAAGAGGCTTTTGAGTTCCTCTTCACTTTCTGCCATAAGAGTGGTGTCATCTGCATATCTGAGGTTATTGATATTTCTCCCAGCAATCTTGATTCCAGCTTGTGTTTCTTCCAGTCCAGCGTTTCTCATGATGTACTCTGCATATAAGTTAAATAAGCAGGGTGACAATATACAGGCTTGACGTACTCCTTTTCCTATTTGGAACCAGTCTGTTGTTCCATGTCCAGTTTTAACTGTTATTTCCTGACCTGCATACAAATTTCTCAAGAGGCAGGTCAGGTGGTCTGGTATTCCCATCTCTTTCAGAATTTTCCACAGTTTATTGTGATCCACACAGCCAAAGGCTTTGGCATAGTCAGTAAAGCAAAAATAGATGTTTTTCTGGAACTCTCTTGCTTTTTTCATGATCCAGCGGACATTGGCAATTTGATCTCTGGTTCCTCTGCCTTTTCTAAAACCAGCTTGAACATCAGGAAGTTCACGGTTCACATATTGCTGAAGCCTGGCTTGGAGAATTTTTAGCATTACTTTACTAGCGTGTGAGATGAGTGCAATTGTGCGGTAGTTTGAGCATTCTTTGGCATTGCCTTTCTTTGGGATTGGAATGAAAACTGACCTTTTCCAGTCCTGTGGCCACTGCTGAGTTTTCCAAATTTGCTGGCATATTGAGTGCAGCACTTTCACAGCATCATCTTTCAGGATTTGGAATAGCTCAACTGGAATTCCATCACCTCCACTAGCTTTGTTCGTAGTGATGCTTTCTAAGGCCCACTTGACTTCACATTCCAGGATGTCTGGCTCTAGGTCAGTGATCACACCATCGTGATTATCTGGGTTGTGAAGATCTTTTTTGTACAGTTCTTCTGTGTCTTCTTGCCACCTCTTCTCTGCTACTGTTAGGTCCATACCATTTCTGTCCTTTATCGAGCCCATCTTTGCATGAGATGTTCCTTTGGTATCTCTGATTCATAAACCACAGTTTTTCAGCCTGGACACCACTGGCATTTTGGACGGATTTAGTCTTGGCTGTGGGAGGCTGTCCTGTGGATTGTGGGATGTTTAGGCCAGGGCCTCTGTCTAGTGGGTCCTAGTAGCAACTGCCCTCAGATGTGACAACAGCCAAAAACATCTCCAGACATTGTCAAACATCCCCAGGGGCAGGGGGTGGGGGGCAAAGTCACCCTGGATTCAGAACCACTGCCATATGGAGAGTCTCATAGGATTCCAATGTGTTACCATTTCTTAGTTAAATCCAGTAACTTTCTTCTAGGAGTCTCTGGGAAAATGATTAAGGAATGTATACATTATGTCATAACCAGAAAGTTTGCATAAGCCCTCACTTGTACGAGACACAGTTGAGTTCTAACCAAAGCAAGCAAACTCTTCTCTAGACATAAGTTTTCTAAGCTGATCAAATAACAAGTCTTCCCTTGTAGAGAATCTGAAGATAAATCATTTTCAAAATACATGGGTAGAAATTAATATTGACTCTGTCCTAAAATGTACCCTCAAGAACTTGGCTATTAATTCAACATGTAGAAATCTATATTGGGGATCTACAGTGTGCCAGGTGTTTGACCAAGCACTTGCAATCAGAGACAGATAAAACATGATTACCCTCCTTTAGGAGTTTAGAGCATAGTTGAGGCAGATATACAGTCATCAGTTAAAATAATACATGGCTAAGTTGCTCTACACAGAGAAGCAGCAGCTACATCAGAGAATTATTCTAGAGGAGGTGAAGCTGAAGCTGTGTTTTGAAGGATGAATAGGAGTTAACTGGAAGAAAAAGTGAGCAAAGACACCCTCAGAGAAGGAGCAATGCCTGCGAAGATTCAGAGGGATGAAGCCACACAATGGGGAGAACTGTGAGAGGCTCTGAATGCCTGAGCAAGGGAATCCTATCGGGTAGGGATACAAGATGAAGTGAGAGAGTCCAAACCACATCCTGCAGGACTTTTGGTGCTGAACTTGAAGCCATGGTTGAAGATGCACCAGCAGAATTTCAGCAGGGATGGGATGGTTAGGAGGCAGCAGGAGTAATTTGGGAGCAAATTAATTGGGACTGAAATCAAGGCCTGGCAGTGAGGTAATGGGAGGAGGAGCTAGGGGATCTTTCAGAGATTAAGGTCAAATCTATCAACTGATTGGAGATAGGACTTGACATAGAAGCCACATTTCTGATGGAGCCCGTGCTTCTAGCTGAGGTGACTCAGTGGCTTGTTCTCAATCCCAAAGATAAGAGAATCCAAGAAGATGGTAAGTTTGAAGGTGAGAACCATGAGACTACATGACGGGGTGGAACACTCCTCGAGTTCTGAAGTGAGATTCAACCTGGTTTACATCCCAGTTGTTATTTACCAACTGCATGAACTTGCTCCCACTCACTTAACTTCTCTGGCGTGGCTTCCTCCCATGTTAAAGGAGGGCTAGACTATGAAGAAGGCTGAGTGCAGAAGAATTGATGCTTTTGAACTGTGGCGTTGGAGAAGACTCTTGAGAATCCCTTGGACTGCAAGGAGATCCAACCAGTCCATTCTGAAGGAGATCAGCCCTGGGATTTCTTTGGAAGGAATGATGCTAAAGCTGAAACTCCAGTACTTTGGCCACCTCATGCAAAGAATTGACTCACTGGAAAAGACCCTGATGCTGGGAGGGATTGAGGGCAGGAGGAGAAGGGGACGACAGAGGATGAGATGGCTGGATGGCATCACTGACTCGATGGACATGAGTCTGAGTGAACTCCAGGAGTTGGTGTTGGACAGGGAGGCCTGGCGTGCTGCGATTCATGGGATCACAAAGAGTTGGACATGACTGAGCGGCTGAGCTAACTAACTAACTAATAATAATACTTACTTGGTAGGTTATTATAAGGTTGAAATGAGATGACTGTTAGGAAGAACCATCCCTAGCCCTTAAAAGTGTCCTTTAACATGAGCGACAATGTGAAGAGTGTCCCTTGGGAGTTCTGCAGCCTAGCATCCCAGGGTCCAGGCAGCCTGACAGAGCTTGTGCTTTCCACCATTCCTATATTCTGTCCCGTGGGGCTGGTGCATGTAGATGCAGTGGTTGGAATACAGCCTGCACGAGAGGAGTGGTGAGATATAAGGACAGTAAACTACTCAAGGGTTAAATCACAAGAGACTGTATACACCAGACTAGGAGATTTGGCATTTCTCTGTGTGAGGAATGAGGAAATACTGGGGTTTTTAGGCAAGGAGATGTGTGTCAGGGTTCACATTCCATAATCACTTCAACAGCCAGCAGCATGGAAGGGCTGCAGTAAGGCCGTAGGGAGAGGGTGGTGGGAATGTTCCCATCAGCCTTCCATGTTCCTGTCTCCCTCCTAAGTGTGTAGAAAACTCAGTTTGCCAGCTTGATTGACTTGCTTCAATGTAAAGGGGAATGAAACAGTGATAGCAACCTGAGGAGCTCCAAGCATGTCAGCTTGGAGCAAAACCATCCTTTTTCTTGGTTTTTCTATGGCTACAGATAACGTGGGGCCAGAAGGTTTCACTTTGCCTTAAAAGGCCAACACTCGACACCACAAAGCAAGGAAGGAAGTGCCTTTGCAAATCGATAGGAGCAGCCAAGCCTGTGGGACGACAGTCGGCTCTGCTCCAGATCCTAAACCCTACTCAGCACCGTCTAGACCTGTCTGAACGATTTGGTCTAATTAGCCTGTCCCCTAAAGAATCTTTGAATTTTAATGGTGTGCTCACAGACTGCCCTCTGCCAAGCGTGGACTCTAGGAGTGAGGGTTTGATGGCCCACGTTGGCTTGGCCAGAAGCCACAGGGTGCCTTGATGACTTTGTGGAATTTAATGATTTCATTCTGAAAGATAAATTGGGATTGGAGGAGGGGAGTAAATCCGTGAGGTGGCCATCTTGACAGGTGAAGCTCGCTGAGAGCATGTCAGATATTCTACGGCCAAAACACCTTGGTCCTTCAAGTCTGATTGGAGCTGGGCTTTTCTCTGGGACAGTCTTGCTGCCGCAGCGTGAGGTGCAGGGAGAGCACTGGAGAGAGAGCTGTCAGGTCTGAGTTCTAATCAGAGCTCTGCCGCTAACTGGCTGTGTGAACCTGGAGAGGCTTCAGCTACATGGACGGCCGTAGCGCACCCATTAGATGAAGAGGCTAACCTAGATCATTGGGAGGGAGGAGAAAGAAGGGGGAAAGGAAGAGGTGGAAAAGAAGAAGTTTCCGCTTACCTGGCTTTTTATCTCGTTTTCTGAGCATGCTGCCATGTGGTTTACCCGTATCATCCTCAAATCTCACAATATTCCCACAGCGGTCTTTATGGGTCTTTCCAGCTGTATGTGTTTAGGAGTCTGAGTTTATGTGAAAGCTCTAGGAGTCAAATGGAATGGCAGGAGATGGAGGCAAAACTAGGAGGTGACATTCTAAAACCTTGAGGCCACCTCAGCAGTGTCCAAGGACAGGCGTAGGGATTGTCATGTGTTGTGGAGAGATGGATTTCACTGGAATGCCATGCTGAAATCACGGCAGTTATGATTTTGGTTCTTTCTCCTTGGCTGGTCCACCTGACGACTGGATTAAAGCTAGGGCTGAAGCTGGCGCATGTGCATTGCATGGCTCCCATCTGATACTTATTTTAAATTGGATTCTTTCCCTGTTCTGTCTGCTCCATCAAAACTCACAGCCGTAGCGTAGCTTCCAAGCTGTCTGTCACAAAGTGTCCAGCCTCACCATCATTCCTGTTACTTGCCCCCTTCTCACATGGCTCTTCTTCTCTTACCCTTGAATGCGCGTTCATCCTCTCCTGACTTTACACCTTCCTTCATCCGGTACCTGGACTGACTTAACACCCAAGAGAGGAGTCCCTTTTATGGGCTGGACACTGGACAGAGAGCTGGGAGTACAAAGAGAATGTAATTTAATGCCCCCACGTTTTTTGTTCTCTTTTGTCAGTTGCCCATCGTATCTGACTCTTTGTAACCCCATGGACTTGTGCCCTTCAAGAGGGAAGTGTAAGCTTCAGTGGGAGCCCAGAACACCTGAGCTAAGTAATACAGATGCTAACACTCTCTTCCCTCTCGCCCATCCTTCATACCCTCACAGGTCATCATACTCTCACCTGTCCTTCAAAGCCGAGCTCATGCCCGCAGTAAGCACTGCCTCAGTCTAAATGCTTAATGATCCATAGCGTATATGCACACTCTACTGTCAACAAGACTTAGAACTTTGATAGCTTGAACCCTTATTTTGGGATCTGTTGTTTGAACTTGTTGTTTAGTCACTCAGTCATTCTGACTCTTTTGCGACCTCATAGACTGTAGCCCACCAGGTTCCCCTGTCCATGGGTTTTTCCAGGCAAGAATACTGGAGTAGGTTACCATTTGTTTCTCCAGGGGATCTTCCCAGTCCAGGGATTGAACCCACGTCTCCTGAATTGGCAGGTGGATTCTTTTTCTGCTGAGTCACCAGGGAAGCCCCATCGTTTGAACTCCTCACCCGCAAATTCTGCCACAACCCAACAATAGTTGTCTCTGTGGATCTTCTCAGCCCTTTGTTTCTGTGATGAGAATGTCTCCCTTTTCTTTTCTGGAAGAGCTCCCTTCCAGATGGAATGTCTCCCTTTTCTGTTACATAACCTTCTTCCTACTTTGCACATTTTTATGGCCGAGTGGGCCATTGGGCATCAAAAAGCTGTAATTATTACTACAAATTATCCTGCCTTAATAACTAACACTTAATGGCATTTTATCAGTGACAAAGCATCTCTTTCTCCATTATATTGTTGTTTCAGACAACAACTTTGTTATGTAAGTAGCACAGAAATTAGGATCCCTGCTTTATGGATGAGAAAATAAATCTTCAAGGACCTAACCTATCTTTCTCATTTTTCAATGTTCAGTTATGTCCGACTCTTTGCAACCCCATGGGCAGTAGCCTGCCAGGCTCTTCTGTCTATGGGATTTTCCAGGCAAGAGTCTGGAGTGGGTTGCCATTTCATCGTCCAGGGAAGCTTCCTCACCCAGGGACTGAACTTGTGTCTCTTTTGTCTTCTGCATTGGGAGGCGGGTTTACCACAAGTGCCATATTATGTAACAAATGGTTGTGAATAAGACCATGTTTTCCCTATGCTATCTCTGGGAGGAAAAAGTAGGTAATTTATATGCTGCAAATTTTCTGGTGGGAAAACTGTTCTCTTGAGTCATAGCACTGGCTAAGTACCCAAGGATCTTTAAAAAGTCTTCTTTTGACATGAATTAAAGCAACAAGGATTCACAGTGCTTCTTCTCAGCAGAGCTGTGTGACTCAAATAGCAAATGTGTGTGACCCTGCTTAGCTAGGTATTTATCCTGGTGTTTAAGGTTTTTCCATTCCTTCCTCTACTGAACTGCCTGCGATTGCCATCTTTCCATTGTTCTGTACTCGTCCATGCCCTCTCCTCTTCTTGGAATGATACCCTGCATTCCCATCTCTGTGTCCCTCTGAAGATCCAACCACTCCTCATGACCCAGCTGAAAATAAACTCCTTGAAAAAACCTGCCTCCCTTCCCTCTGTCCCTATTCATACTCTCCCTTAAGAAGTTAACGTTACCCCTTGGGGATTCCCTGGAACAGATATCCAAGCATTCTGCCTTCCAATATAGATATTTACATACAGTTGTTATTTCTCTACCCAGATGCCAAGCTCTTGAGTTGAAGCATCTCTGTTGACTTATTTCTGTGGCCTCATACAATGGAGCCAATGCATTGCACATGGTAGCTTCTCAAGAACATGTGTCCAAGGAGTAGAAGCTTGGTATTTAAAGGAGACAGTTAGGTTGGGTAAAGATACCCAGCTGAAACTGAAATAGCTGAGACCAGGCAAAAGAAAAAAAAATCAGGACTGCATACTCTAACCACTGGACTCCAGCTCCCTTTGGGATGGGACAATAATGGTCATTGCTTTTGTTGTCACAGTTTCATGCTCATGCTCACACAGAGCCTTTGAAGTGAAATCTCTCCTAGTACCACTGAGGTGGTTCTGTTTGAAGGGATATTCGGTAGAAAGTTATGAAGTCTCTGGTGAAACGCTGCTCGGTTCAGTCTCTAGAGATTCAGATTCTTTTGACCAACTTGATGTTTCAACAGCTTGAAAAATGAAGGAATGAACCATGTCTGTCTAGACTGACCAGAAAGTAAAAACAAGGGGGCACTTTGAAATCTGTGAATCTGACCACAACTGAGAGTTGTACTTAGTCCAAGTAGCTGGAAAAGTCAGTTTCTTGGATTAGACAAATGCTTCCCTTAAGACTCTCAAACTGCTTGCTTTCTTCTTTCATAATTAATAGAAAATTATTACATTGACAGACAAGGGACTTCATATTTGAGCCAATGGGAAAACTTGACGTTGAAACCAGGGGAAATGATTTAGCCCCAAATAGAGTTGTTAATGCCAGGATAAAAGCAAACAAATGTGCTAATGATCTTCCCTGAGAATTGGACCGTGATGAATTTTGATGTATTTCCAGATGGAAAATAGATCAGTTCTCTCTGGGCTGGGGGTGGACACCAGAAAGAGAAAATGCTGAAATGGAAGTTCAGCAGAAAGCACTCATTTTCATTTTCTGGAGAATCAAAGTGCTAAAGAGATAGAAAAATCCCATTTGAAGGAACCAGACCTGTGGGGTTGTAAGCATCCATGACAAGGTGGAGGCGGTGAGTCCCTGATTCTGTAGCAGAGACTGCCATCATTCTGGGGGTTAAGGAATTACATGGGTGTTGGTTGCAAGATGCAAGGCTGCCTTGCTGTCCTTTTGTGCATTCAGTCATCTCATCCTCCAACAAGTATTCATTGCCCACCTGCCACATACCCTGCTGTTTTCTAGGTGATTTGGGTAGAGCCGAGAAGAGACAGTTGCTGACGCTGTAGAATTTCCATTCTAAGTGGTAGGAGGCAGGCCATACATACATACATGCATATGTGCATTCAATCAGATAGTTATCAGTGCTATGAAGTATATGTTGGAGAAGGGAAGGGCTCCCCACTCCGTTATTCTTGTCTGGGGAATCCCATGGACAGAGGAGCCTGGAGGGCTACAGTCCATGGGGTCACAAAAGAGTTGGACTTGACTGAGCAGTTAACACTGACAGTAATGAAGTATATGTATGGCAGAGACAGTTTTGTGGTGTATCTGAAACTGTCAGAACATTGTTAATAGGCTATACTCCAATATAAAATAAAATAAAGTTTTTAAAAAAATCAAAGTAAGGGGAAAGCGAGCACCATGTGCCAGTACGGAATGGGCTGAGGCATGGCAGCACGTTGTATAGGTTGCATCGGGAAGACCTCGCAGACGAGCTGACATTTGAACAGGGACTCTTAAAAGAGTCGTGAGAAAGACGCATGACCATTTGGATAATGGATATTCCAGGCAGAGGGGACAGCAGATGGAAAAGCCATGAGACATGTGAGTTCTTGGCAAGATCAAGAAAAGCAAAGTAACTAGCTCAGTTGAAGCAGGGTTGGCAAAGGGCAGAGGAACCCACACGGTACGAGATGGAGCAGGGCGCATCCTGTATTCCTGGCCTCGGGCTGGAGGAGACGAGTTGCTTCAAGTAGACCTCCTGGAAGTAGGTGGGAATGCTTCTGAAACTATAGGCAGATTGTGAAGCAACCATTCACTGTGCTGAAACTATACTGAAGCTGGGCTCAGCACAGGAAGCTGGGGCCTGTGTGAGTGAATATAGGGGGCAGCTTTGTTTTCAACTGTGCTCCAACACAGCTTTGCCCCTTCCACGACCTTCTGTCTCCACTGGCTATGCTTGTTCTTGCCTCCAAACCCGTTCTCAAAGACATCTCCATTCTTCCTGCTTAGTTCAGGGAGCTGGGAGACAGTGTGGACACAGATGAAACAGAGGAATTTGGTGCCTCAGAAACCTGCCTTATAATTTAGTAGCTGTCTGACTTGGAGCAAATTATTTAACCTCTTTAGTATCTTAGTTTCCTTAGCAATAGTAATGAAAATGTTCTTTAAGTATCTTAAGCCTTGAAAGAGTCATCATTAACCAAGGAGAGCAACTCTGTAATCAGAGGATGAGAAGACTGAGGCACAAGGGGTTCAGTACGTGGCCCATGGTTACAACTAGATGATAGAATCAGAATTTGAACTTGAGCAGCATGGCAACAGGACTCGTGCACTTAACCCCATACTGCTGCTGCTGCTGCTAAGTCGCTTCAGTCGTGTCCGACTCTGTGCAACCCCATAGATGGCAGCCCACCAGGCTCCCCCATCCCTGGGATTCTCCAGGCAAGAACACTGGAGTGGGTTGCCATTTCCTTCTCCAATGCATGAAAGTGAAAAGTGAAAGTGAAGTCGCTCAGTCGTTCCCAACTCTTAGCAACGCCTTGAACTGTAGCCCACCAGGCTCCTCCATCCATGGGATTTTCCAGGCAGGAGTACTGGAGTGGGGTGCCATTGCCTTCTCCGAACCCCATACTACCTTACAGCTAATGTCCTTGCTAAAAGAGATCATGTACAGAAAATGCAGAGTAACTACAAAGAGTACAGAGCACTTAGTCAGTAGTTATTAGCTCCTGATCATTCATACTTTTCTGGTTGCCAGTGACAGAGAAACCACCCCCAAATTACTGAAGTCAAAAGAACATTTGTTTGCTGTTAACAAATATAAGTCTAGACTCTAGATTCCCCTGGGGCATGCTGACTTCAGTTACTATTCAATTTAGGTTTCTGTTAGTTACCACTCTTGGCCATGCTCTTTCTTTCTTTCTTCTTTGTCAAGTTCCATATAGGGAGCCAGAACAGCTTTAGTTCCCTGTTGGGTATGACACCCAACCCAATGAAGGAAAGGCATCCACTTCCCTGGTGGTTAGAGCAAGCATGGGTCCTGTTTTGGCGAGAACAGTCGCATAGTCCAGTATAAGAGAGCAGCCCACTGCCCTGCGGCAGGGGTGCCCACACATCCTGGATTGTCCAGACTCCCTCATCCATATCTGCCATATCTCCCTTCACCGTATCATGCTTAAACATTCACTGCACCTCCATTTCCTCTGAGAAGTATCCCAATTTGGACAGTAGATTTTATGGTCACTCTACTGATAGTCCAGAGAGAAATACAGAGTTTTCGTGTCATTGGTCACTGCTTCAGATACAGAGTTTCCCCTTGAATCTTAAGAAGGATTTGCTTAGCTGAGAGTGGGGAGGGATGGGTCCGCCAAGGAAGAATAGAAAGGCTGTTGGCCAAAGACTTGACGTGGTGGATTCTGGGTGGTCAAAGTCAAAAATATCCATCACAGGTCCCTTTTCTTCCTTTACAAAGCTTGGTATGATTTAGTAGCAAGTTGAGGGAGTTTAAGGGTTGCAAAACATGAGTTTGAATTTTGGCTCCGTTCTTCCTCTAGTGCTAATCTTATTGATCACCTTCCTTTCAAAACCTCATGTGTAGCAGGGGTCGCCAACCTCTGGCATCTAATGCCTAATGATCTATTATTATTATTACTATGAAATAATAATAGAAATAAACTGCATAATAAATGTAATGCTCTTGAATCATCCTAAAACCATCCCCCACCTCAGTTTGTGGAAAAATTGCCTTCCATGAAACCAATCCCAGATGCCAAAAAGGTTAGAAACCGCTGAGCTAGAGAGAACTAATTATGTCTGCCTTGGTGAGTTGTTGGGCAGATTAAACAGGCT
Organism: Bos taurus; assembly: GCF_002263795.3. Lineage (NCBI taxonomy): Eukaryota > Metazoa > Chordata > Mammalia > Artiodactyla > Bovidae > Bos > Bos taurus. The sequence goes on from NC_037331.1 coordinate 13,272,691, forward strand.
AATGAAATATAACCTTTACCACAAAGCTTAACGTATGTGATTCAATAAATGGATAACTGTTGTTTTTCCGTGATGCCTAGTACACATCTGAGCACACATTAGGTAGTGAGCATTTACCTAGTGACCAGGACACAAAACAAAATAAAGGACGGGGAGCCTCAGAGTGAGTATAGGGAGTCTCTGGGTAAGTTTAGAGAAGAGATGCTGGCAATGACGACAAGACCTAGCAATCAAGGAAAGGAACCTTAAAACTGGAAATTGAATGAAGAGTTTTGTGATCCAGCTAAAACGTTGGAGAAGCCACTGAGAAAATATGCTTTTCAGAACCCTGGAGGAAATGACATTCTTAACTTTTAAAAAACAGCCAAGAACATTTTCTTAACACCCATATTGGGGCATATAAATGTGAATAGTTAATGTATCCCAGTCCCAGGAAGTTCAGAATTTTGGATGGAGAAGAAAGCTCAGAAATGCACAAGGATGTACTCTACTTAAAATAGTACATAAAATTTGTTGCTGTTGTTCAGTTGCTAAGTCTCTTTATGACCCCATGAACTAACTATCTCCCAGAGTTTGTTCAAATTCATGTCTATTGAGTTGGTGATGCCATCCAACCATCTCATCCTCTGTCATCCCCTTCTCCTTCTGCCCTCAATCTTTCCCAGCATCGGGGTCTTTTCCAATGAGTTGACTCCTCACGTCAGGTGGCCAAAGTATTAGAGTTTCAGCTTCAGCGTCAGTCCTTCCAGTGAATATTCAGAATTGATTTCCTGAATAAAATAGAGAATGATAAATGTCCTACTTTAAAACACGATAGTTCTTTGACTGGGTAAAGAAAATTGCTAAGACAGTCTCAACTCAAGTGCTGTGAAGGGTTGAATGAGGAAGACATCCCTTCTAACAAGGGTGAACAGGAAGGATTTGGGGAGCTGGGGTCATTTGAATCAGATCTTGAAGTATAGCTGGATTTTACATGCAGGGAAGATACAAAGGTATTCAAAGCCTTGAACATTCCAGACAAAACCCTGCCCTTGTGTTTTTGCTTCTTCTACCTAGAATGCTTTCCTCAGCTACCCACAGAGCTTGTTCCTTGAGTCTTCTTGTCAAATGCCACCTCTCAGTAAGGACCTCCCTAGCTACCTGTGTGTAAAATTGTAATACTCACCACTTGGCCTGTATTGTTGTTCTCTTTAGTGCTCGCAACTCTCTAACCTACTCTATGCTTTCCTTGTTTATCTTGTTTTCTGTCCCTGCCCCTGGAATGCAAGCTCAACGAAGGCAGGATGCCTTATCTGTTTGCTCACTGCTGTATCTCTGGCACCTGAGATAGTGCCTGACACATGTTAGGTGCTCGTATTTTGTAAGAAGGAAGGGAGGGAGAGAGTCTGGCTGAGGGAGCCACAGGAACTGAAGGACAGAGGGACTGTGGTGGTTGTGCAGTGTTGCAGGGTCAGTGACAGAAGTGTGTGCGTGGATGGGGGTGAGAGCGGGTGAGTATGGTGGAGGCAGGTCGGCAGGATACAGGTGGTTTTAGAGTCAGAAGTCTTCAAGTCTTCTTACCTAGAAGACTTGGAGATGAGGCCGAGGAATCCAACTTGTATTCTGCATGGCACGGGAATTTTCAAGAGCTGGTAGCAAGGGCAGGCATTGAGAGCAGCTAGAGTTAAGAATGCCAGCTAGGAGACCCTGACGGTAAGCCACATGGTGGCCTTTACCAAAGAGAAGGAGGTGGAGAAGTAGGGAGGACAGAGGGAGCGGTGCAAGTGAAGGGGATACAAAGAGGCAGAATTCACCATTTGATCCTGTTAACAAAAAGATTGCAGAAACAGACCCATGGACATAGAGAGCAGACTTGTGGTTGCCAAGGGGATGCGGAGGGGTCAGGGAGGGATGGACTGTGAATGTGGGGTTAGTAGGTACAAGCAATCACGTATAGAATGGATGGACAGCAACGTGCTCCTGCACAGGTAAATATATTCGATGTCCTGGGATAAACCAGAATGGAAAAGAATATGAAAAAGAATGTGTGTATCTGTGCAACTGAGTCACTTCACTTTGCTATACAGAAGAAGTTAACTCAACATTGGAAATCAACTATACTTCAATTAAAAACAAAAAACACCTCCCCCCAAAAAAGACAAAAACAAGATGAGTGCTAGAGAACATGTTGACTTCTGCATGCAGGGATGGACGTGACAACTGCCCTGACACTAAATGTCAGACTCGACAAGCTCAAAGATGGAAGGTACCATTTTTTCCTTAGTTTCTTTACAAGCAAAATAATGTTTCTAAATGGCATCTACGTATTTTACTCTGTCTTCACTAGTTAACGCCGTAACCATTTTAATACCTGGAGGCCTTGGGGTCTGCTTTTTCTGGGACATATCTGTGGTTGCTGCTTAAAGTTAGGTATGATGACATTTCTGTCCTTGCAGCTCAGTTTTCTTTTCCACAAGCCATGCTCCCGTCAGATTCATTTCGATATTTGGCAAAACCAATACAATAAAGTTTAAACATAAAATAAAATTTAAAAAAATAAATAAAGGCATCCAGCTGCAAAAAAAAAAAAAAATACACATGATCATTATAAAACTGCAATCTATGATAAAAAAAAAAAAAAAGAGGAAGCACAGGTTTGCACGTGACCGAGGAAACACAGGGAAGGGTATGGGATTGTCTAGAATCAAAAGTGGGCTGCAAAACGGCTTTAAGTCTGGAAAAGAAAGCTAGGAGTCCCTTCTCCCCTTCCAAGAAGCAGAGAATTGCATTTTCAAGTATTTTGAATTATTGCCCTGAATGTGTATATGTGTATGTATTTGCACGCACACCTCTATACAAATAAAACTGCCAAGAATAGACATAGAGCCTGTGCCCTGGACGAGTCAAGGAGGCTCTGTTCACACAGAGCACAATGGCAGTGTTCTTTCTGGAGTTGTTCAATGAATGCTTCTGCTTCCAAGACTCCGGAACAGAGGACTGTTTTGAGGGGTGGCTTGGCTCTTTCAAAATCTCTCTCCCTTCTAGGTCCTGCAAGAATTGCAGGTTGCCGTTAGAGATTAATTCACTGGGGTGAGCATTCTCTAGTCTGTTAGTATGAATTAGCTCATCCAGTTGATCATGGCTGAAGACTCCATGACTTCCTGCAGAAGCTTAGTAGATGGAGGCCTGAAAAGTATAAAAGAATCAAGAGAGGAAAGATGGGGGTGGTTTCTGGCAACAAATTGCATGTACAGATGAATCAAGGACTCTTCTGTTCTGAATAGTGCTGGAGAATTCAGTCGAAGTTAGCTAATTATGGGCCTTTAACACTGAGCTCGTCTAGGAAATAGGAGGCCATTGATGGTTTTTAAAGAGGAAAATGTATGGAAATAGAGACCAGTCAAGTTTTCCCAGCCCCAAACATCAAAGGCTGAGGTTATCCCTGGGCTCCTGCCTGGACAGCTCTAGAAGGGAAGTCTCCTCCTGATCTCTGACCTTGTATGCAAGCTGACTAATCCATGTCCACTCAATTCAGCCCATATTTGCTGCACACATTTCGTGTATCAGTACAGTTATAGGTTTCAGAAACAGCTGCTAAAAAGTACTCTTCTCTGGCTTCCTCTCTTGCTTTAAATATTTTCCTTCATTTCCTCCCATTTGCAAGGCCTTGTGTGACATTCCATCAGGAAGTAAACTTTCCAAGTACTGTCATGTTAGAGCCTTAGGAGAGAACTGATGTGGCCTAGAGTGTTAACAGGAGTGCTCTGTATGATGAGAAATGTATGTTTTCTTTGCTCTGGCCAGATTTTTCTAGACCAGAAAGCGAAGGTTTTTTAAATATTAGCATGTAGTATATTTAACAAAGTGCTTACTGAAAATCCCACAAAATATGTCTTTGCTGCATATTTTGAAAGCACCGAGGCGCTCACCTTGGTTTGTGTAAGCATTCAGCGGTGCATGTTATACTTTATTTTGGCTGCCGTGATACGTATCAGGAGGTGGCTCTCTTTGGACTCCCGGTGAAGTTGGCAACCCGTCCACAAAGCCGGTCCAAGGATAGGGTGACTTGAGTGAGTTCTGTACGAGAGCCCTCACTGTCTGCTATGCAAACACATTCTGCATTCACAGGTCAGCTCATCACGCCTACTGGCGGTCAACCATCCCCAGCCAAGTTCTCATCATCTGCTGCTTGGATTAGGGCTATAGCTTACCTTCTGACTGCCTCCCTCATTCCAGGCTCTCCCACTCCCTTCCAGCTCCATACTGCCTCTGTATTCTTAAATAAAATTAAACATTGTCTCTTGCATTTTTAAATGCCTCCAGATTCTCTGCAGGGTCAGGTGGCAGCAACAATTTTCATCAAGGGTCAGGCCACCCCTTAGGTGTATCAGAATGTGCATAAAGAGCTGGCCAAGAAGGAGAGGAGTGAGGTTTCAAAAGCCATATTTGGCGTTTCCAGTGTCTTGGATTCCTTTTGAAAATTTAAATAATACTTTTGGGTTAAATCAGATGTATATTTATTCACATGGAGAAGGAAATGGCAACCCACTCCATTATTCTTGTCTGGGAAATCCCACGGACAGAGGAATCTGGTGGGTTACAGTCCATGGGGTCAGAGGAGTTGGACATGACTCAGCGCTGAAACAACAACAGATGTTTATTCAAAAGGGGGATACTGATCTCCAGAAAGAAGTCCAAACTTGTTCTATTGTTTAAGGAACTATATAATGTTGTTTGAACTAGCTTTCCAGAACCATCACCCATCTTGCTTTTGCTAGTGTTTGTTGGTGATGGACAGGGAGGCCTGGCGTGCTGTGAGTCATGGGGTCGCAAAGAGTCGGACACGACTGAGCGACTGAACTGAACTGAACTGAACTTGACATTGATGGTACTATCAAGAGTAGGTCTTTGAGGGACTTTTCTTCTGGTTGTGGAGATAAATGCAGAACCGAATTTCAAGTGGTTTCTTGGCTGTGTTATCATGGAGATCCAAGGGAGAACAATGGAAGGTGTCCATAGGTCTGCTTGGGACGAGGTGTTAAAGCTCTGGAGTTGCATCATGAAGAATTAGTAGTGATCACCTCCTGGACACTGGAGGGAAGACTGGTAGAAAGAAAAAAATGTGCAGTGCCTTTGAGGTGTGTACCTACTGGGGTTTTGGGTGATTGTGTGTTGTTCAGAGTGCAGGTTGAGGTGGAAGAAATAAGAAGTTGTGGGGTTTTATACTGCAATGTATAGGAAACTATAGAATATTTTTGGTGGGGAAAGGATACATAGATGTGTTTTTTTAAAAATAAAAATGAAACTACTAGAAACACAGAGCAAGACTTGTAGTTTTAGAGAGGCCAGTCAAAATACTACTATAATACTCCAGGTGAGAGATGGTAATGGCCTGGATTGGGGCAGTGTAGAAAAGACAGAGGCAGATTTAAGACAGATTTTTGGAGGAAGGATTGAACAAATGTAGAGACGCCTTGTTATAATCTCTGCTGAAAGAGTTAAAGTGAGTACTGTGATATCTAATTGTGAGCCCATATGTGAAAGGTGTGCAGTTGGTGCGGGGAATGGAGAATGTAGTCAAAGGAGCTCTCAGCAGAAGGTGGGGGTTCTGCTTGGAATATGTGGAGTGTGAACACGTTGGGGGACATTCGCGTTGAAATGTACAACACAGAATCTGGAGCCTAGAGGGGATATCTTGGCAGGAGATACCCATTCATGAGTGATGATGGAAGTGAAATGTGACTCTTTCTGACTCCGTGAACTGTATCCCACCAGCCTCCTCTGTCCATGGGATTCTCCAGGCAAGAATACTGGGGTAGGTAGCCATTCCCTTCTGCAGGAATCTTCCCGACCCAGGGATTAAACCTGGGTCTCCTGCATTGCAGGTGGTTTCTTTACCGTCTGAGCCACCAGTAAAGACAAATGTAAATATTATCCAGAGTGACATCTGACATGAGAAAAGATGAGGCCAAAGACAGAACTGCAAAGAATATCTTCATTAAGGTAAATTATTTGTAATAAATTTTAATTTGAGAGATTAACTCTGGTTTTCTATAGAACATGTAAAATATGTTATAAAAAGAATCCCTATCTGAAATGGCTATACATAGAATTGTATAAAAGTGGCTAGGGCATTTGACATTAAGTTAAGGGCAACACATCTAAAACACAAAGAAACAGGGACTTTCCTGGTTGTCCAGTGGTTAAGCTCCATGCTTCCACTGCAGGGGGCATGGGTTCAATCCCTGGTCAGGGAACTAAGATCCTGCATGCCCTGTGGTATGGCCAAAAAAAAGAAAAAGAAGTAAAACACACAAAAAACAAACAAATGAAGAAAGACCCTTTTTTTTAATCTCTCAAAGTCTTTTCACCAACACTAACATGGTAGTGAGTTTGATTTAGAATTGACTCAATGTTCTTGCCATCATCCCTTTTATCTTTTGGCAGCTAGTGTTCTATTCATTTCTAAGCCACTAATTATTTGATCAGTTCCAACATTCACAGTTTTTCACATTAGAATTGATGCTGTGTTACAGTTTAATTAGCAGCAATCAATTTTCTTAGCAGTACATGACTTTGGCCTGTTCGATTCGAAGTCCTACGGTGATTGCTTTGTGCGTCCCCCTTTCGTCAGCAGCAGAGTGCCATTTGGAGTCAAGGAGGATGGAGTGAAATGGCCCACTATGCTCTCTCCTGTCTGTCTCCCCCTGACCAGACTTAGCCGTCTTCCATGAACCTGCAGACCCCTTGTGAAAAGCCAGGAGCAGGGCATCAAGGACTCGGGGCAGGCATTCAGACCCTCTTATCCTGGGGTTTTTGCAGGTCCTGAGAGAGCTGGGGAAAGCAAGAACCCATCGGCCTCATAAAACACAAGCCCTTCTCTTCACAGAGGGCTGCCCCGTGTCACTCAGGGTTCTGGTTGCAAGCAGCAGGCACTGAATCCAGGGGGATTTATTGGAAGAAAATCTGGTGCTGACATCACTTCTAGTAAGATTTATTGGAAGGAAATCTGGTGCTCACAGAATCAACAGGAGGCAAAGGAACAGGCTTGGGAAAGGGGCAAGACCAAGGGAACCCAGACAGACCATGGATCTCTGGAGCAGTCTGGCCAGGATGTCAGACTTGGCTGGCTGCACGCTGCCCCTCATTATCCTCGGTGCCCTCTTGGCTTTGCCTCTTGGCCCCAAAGACAAAGGTCCAGTTAGGAGCATTCGGTCTGACTGCCCAGATCCTGCCAGTGTGCTGGTCACCAGGAAATGGAGAGCAGGAAATGTCTCTCTGGGGCTTCAGGATGAGAAAGTAGGGTCCCAGCAAGGCACCAACGCAGCAGTGCTGCCAGGAAAGCACCCCCTACCACCAGACAGAAAAGGGTCTTGGTGTTGTATTACCAACAATGACAAACGGCTCCTTGCACTTCTGTCCCAAAGTCTCAGATTTGTGAGGTCATCAGAAAGTTAAAGTGTTAGTACTCAGTTGTGTCCAACTCTTTGCGACTCCTCTGTCTATGGGATTCTCCAGGCAAGAGTACTGGAGTGGGTAGCCATTCACTTCTGTAGGAATCTTCCCGACCCAGGGATTGAACCCAGGTCTCTTGCATTGCAGGCAGGTTCTTTACCATCTGAGCCACCAGAGAAGGCCATCAGAGCAGCTCAATAGTCAGACAACTGTGGCATATTCAGACTGGTAACATTGGCTTCATTCTTCACCACCAAGTGGAGGAAACTTACCTTTCCGGAGCTCATATACAGGGTCAGGCCCTGGACTAAGTGTGTTATATTCAATTTCGGTGAATGTGCAAATTACTCGTGTTTAGACCTCAAGGATATCTTAAGGAAGGAGGACAGTAGTTACCAAACTTTTTTCCAACTACAGAGAAAGAAAGCAACAACTGCAGAGGGTAGAATTTAGCTGCTGAATAAAATAATGTCTAAAAGATGCCATTGTTTGAAATTAGTCTCGTAGACTGACAGGTAATTAACTTCTGCCAGTAGTTTAATGTCTCACCGTACCTGGTACAGAGACCGCACATGTGTGGTAATTTTCGCCCCCCTCCAATCACAGAGGAAATGTAGCTGGGTATGAACTCGTGGCACAACTCATATATCCGTAGTCCGTAGCAGTTCTACATAAATCCTTTTCTTTAAAGTTATTTAACTGTTTTGAAAATGGTTTCAACAGAAGTAATTCCAATTGCACCAGAAAGGAAACCAGAATCTTAAAGAAAAATATACTGTCTTTGCTGAGCAAGGCAAACATATCAGTATGCAGAGAGACAAGCCCATCTCTTGTGTTTTATTTCCTTAACAAATCCACCAAAACACTTACTTTCTGTCTTTAAAAAGCTGATAGACAAAGAATTCTGTGGCCGTTAAAAATTAATGCCTACAACTGGTTTGTAACCAGTTTAAAACAGTACTGTTTTTTAAAAATTGTTTCTCTTTTATTTACCGTATCTCATTATGGGACTTTGCACATATTATAAACACAATAAATATTTGTTGGGGTTTTTAAAAACTCATTGAAAACATATTCTCTGGGGAAGTGTTTTCTATTTAAAGACTTAGATAACCTGCTATTTCCCCACCTACTTCAAAAATAAACTAACACACTTCTATTACAAACCTACCCCTTTTTATAGCCAGGCCCTTACAGAATAATATATTTCCAAAAAGCTCTAAGTGGCCACTTTCTGTCATGATGTTTCTTTTTAATTCTTTCGGGAGTTAATGTTTAAAAATCCTTGTGTCTGCGAAAGATAGGAGCTTGATGTTGTTTAAAGCCGTCCAGCGCAAAGTCATTTGGTGAAACTGACTTCATTTTAAGAACTAAAAAAACTGAGCCTAAAGACTAGGTGGTTCTCCAAAATTAAAACAAAAGACTTGCTTTTGCTTTGCTTTTTAAAACCTCTTTAAATAATGTGAAAAAAATCCACCAATAAAAGAGCATTGCTTTCAAAAAGAAATAATAGTAGTAATTTTCTTCTTAATGAAAAAAAAAAAAAACTCGGTGATTCTAATAAAAGCACAATTGTTTTTTTCTATATTCAGTGGAACCAGGACTAAAGTAATTTAGAACTTGAGCTGTTCTCCCCTTTGGGTCTATGGAGGGAGGTGGAAGAACCTATGGGTTACTGGTTTTACTTCTCTGAAATCTTCACTTCTCAGCCCTGGACACCTTTAAGTTTTTGCTCAGCGTGGCCTTTCCTGAGCACGTTTAAAAATTCGCCTCTTCCTCCCCTGATCAGCACGCCCAGTGCCCCTCCCAGCGTTCTCTGTCTCCCTCCTAGTTACCTGACTCAGTGTATGTTTCGTTTGTTTATTTGCTTTCAGCTTCTTTCTGCTCATTCACGGAAGCACCATGGCATGAGCACAGATTTTTTTGGGGGGGAGGGTCCCTGTCCTCTGCCTGGCCCATAACGCACTTTGAGTGCTCCCCAAATGTTTGCTGACATACAAGCGCAGGCAACACTTGCTTGTAGATTTCTCTGTATGGATATTTGCAGCTCTCTTGGTGGTTTAAAAAGCAATTTCACATTAGTAATTTTATCTACTTATTCTTATGATAAATTTGTGTTTTGAGAAAAGGTTATTATCCCAAGTCAGCAAATGAGGGAAAGGGCCTCAGAGAGTTCCTATGAATTATGCTAAGTGAGGGGCTAGCAAGTGGTAGACTCCAGCTTTGGACTCAGACCGATTGCGTGCCTTGAAATGCCCCTACCACCCAGGTTGTGAATCTGTCTCTCCGAAGGAATACAGCAAGGCCTGTAATAAGTATTGCTGAATCAGGTCTCAGGAGAGGATTCCACAGAGTAAGTAAGAACACAGTGTGGATGGATAACATGGGTTGGGAAGATCCCCTGGAGGAGGAAATGGCAACCCACTCCAGTATTCTTGCCTGGAGAATCCCATGGACAGAGGAGCCTGGCAGGCTACAGTCCATGGGGTCCCAAAGAGTTGGACGCAACTAAGCAAGTTCTACCCTCATAGTCTTGATATACATGCCCTGTGTGCTGTGTGTGGTGACCTCTGGAAATTGAAAGAGCTCTCCATGCGATGTCCACCTCCAAGAGCCTCCACACACCCCTGCTTGCACTGCAGCTGAGCAGCACACCTTCTGCACTTCAGGCATCTCTCCACGACATTTCTGTTTCATGACAGCTGTGGGTAGGGAGGCAGTGCACCAACTGGTTAAAGATCAGAGACCCCATTACACACAGAACCAGGTAGAACGTGAAGCTGGACGTGGGTGGAAGACTTGGGGGGAAATTACTCTGTCTCCTCACCTATTAAATTAAGTTGGTGGTACCAAGTTCTGATATATAAATTAGATGATGCAAGTAAAGCATTCATCACTGCTTTAGGTGTGATTATTGTGCAAATAGATGGGGGGGGGGAGTGGAAACAGTGTTAGATTTCATGTTCTTGGGCTCCAAAATCAATGCAGATGGTGATGGCAGCCACGAAATTAAAAATGCTTGCTCCTTGAAAGAAAAGCTATGATAAACCTAGACAGAGTATTAAAAAGCAGAGACATCACTTTGCTGACAAAGGTCCATATAGTCAAAGCTATGGTTTTTCCAGTAGTCATGTATGATGTGAGAGTTGGACCATAAAGAAGGCTGAGCACCAAAGAATTGATGCTTTTGAACTGTGGTGTTGGAGAAGACTCTTGAGAGTCCCTTGGACTGCAAGGAGATCCAACCAGTCCATCCTAAAGGAAATCAGTCCTGAATATTCATTGGAAGGACTGATGCTGAAGCTGAAGCTCCAATACTTCAGCCGCCTGATGCAAAAAGCTAACTCATTGGAAAAGACCCTGATACTGGAAAGGTTGAGGGCAAGAGGAAAAGGGGATGACAGGGGATGAGATGGTTGGATAGCCTCACTGCCTCAGTGGACATGAGTTTGAACAAACTCAAGGAGATGGTGAAGGACAGGGAAGCCTACTGTGCTACAGTCCATGGGGTCACAAAGAGTCAGACAGGACTTAGTGGCTGAACAACCACAATTGTGTATCTCATTATCTCTTCTACTAGATTATAAAACCATAGAAGTTAAGGCACGTCACTGGCTTTATTAGTTTGCCAGGGCTGCCATAACAATGTCCCATAAACTGAGCAGTTTAAACAGTAAATATTGAAAGTCTCACAGTTCTAGAAGCTAGAATTCCAAGACCAAGGTGTTGGCTGGTTGGTTCTGATGGCTGTCAGGGAGAATCTGTTCTGTGCTTTGCTGGCTGACGTTGGCACTTCTCGGCTTGTAGAGGCAGCCCTCTAGTCTTCACCTTCATCTTCAATGGTGTTCTCCCTGTGTGTGAATCTGTGTTTAAATCTCCCCTCGTTTATGAAGACGCTGGTCATGCTGGATCCGGTGCCCTCACTGCTCTGGCACAACCTCATCTTAACTAATATACCTGCAGGGACACTAATTCCAAATAAGATTGACATTCTGAGGTCCTGGAGGTTTGGAAGTCAACATATAAATTTGGGGAGGGGAATATAAATTCAACCATAACATGGGATTTGGGACCTTCATATCTGTTGTATTTTACCTCTATTTAGAATTTCCAGGGAATGGCTCTGGGACCCATTGGACTTGATAAAGGTCTCTAGAAGGTTCAGAGATAGAGCTCCTTTCCAGCTTATTGGTCTTTTGAAAACTGCCTCTCCATCGAAGGTTTACCAGAAGAGAAACTTCCTTCCTGCTAGTGCCTCCTTGGGCTTTGTCTTTGATCTTTGACTCAGGAAATTATAACACGTCAAGGTGAATATTTTGCTCAGGACTTTCCAAGCTGGTTTTTAACAGACAGGTAGTGGTAATATCTTTACATATAAAGATTTAGGTGTGTTATTTATAGTTTAACATGTTAAAAGGTTTATTCACCTAAATATCTGGGTAACTCAGTGTACTTATCAAAATTTTAAGTGAATGTCTTTGTCTCACAGGTATGTATTAGTAATAAATGTGTTAAGTGTTAATAATAAATGACAGTTTCCCTCAAAGGCATCTTAGTTTCCTTCTGATAGGTATATAGTGTGATTATAAAGAAATGAGTCTGGTTTCACAATCTACACAGCTGCATGTAGATTGCTATATTCCATTGAAAATTTAAATGAGATATTTCCAGTATCTAAATTGTAATACTGTACTTCACACATCCATATTTTTAAGATGGATATTCCCTCCACAAATCACTTGCTTAATACAGCTGAACTTTTGGAGTTGCTTTTCAGGCTACATTTGTTTGGGCATTTAAACATGCACTATATAATACATTCTCTAAATGGTTGGAGCTGAAAGTTTGAGTTGTTATAAATGTCAGGATTTGTTGTGATGGAAATAGGACTCTAATGTATAGAAAGTCTGCAAATATTTGTTGAATGACTGAATATATGAGTGAGTGAAGGGGTGTGGAGGAAGTGGAGGCATTTCTTTTAAACTCCGCTTGAACCAATGGAATCAGTAACCTGTGGTGAATATGATCCTGAAGAGTGAAGGTAATATATTTAAAAACCATAGAAGTGAGTTTTACTTGTTTATATTGTCTTCTTCTGTAAGTTGGACGTGGTTGTGATACTTTGTCTTGTGCCCCCACCCTCTACCCTGTGAGTGATGTTTTCAAGCACTCTGCAATGGAAGGAATCTCCAAGAAAGGCAGTTTCAGGGGAAAGAGACGCAAGGGATGCACATTTGCATAGGGCAGGAAGGGCACGGGAACATCTGGTGGTGGTGGCTGACTGGTACCATTTGTTAGCACTCATTAAATTCACATTAATGCACGAGCTGCTCTGAATGTGTAAATGCCATTTCAGGTCAGTTGTTTTCTGCCAGGTCAATGGCAATGACTTTGGGGGGCCCTGTCCTGGTTGTTTCCTTGCCAATGGCATTTGACCTGGGGTCAGACCTGTATTTAACCCTTTCCTGTAGGTCAAAACCAAATCAACGGGGTGAGGATGAAACTGGAAATGAGTGGTCTGTACAGCAGGTGTCCCCTGCGGAGAATGTGCCGCAGGTGGAAACAGTTTAAGATCTGTTCCTGGCCCATCTCCAAAGACGCTTCAGAGGTCAGAGATGCAATTCCAAGACATCCATGTGGCGGGGGAGGCCTGGGGATAGATGGAGCAGGTGCTGACTTGGAGCGGTTTCTCAGCAGCGTGGTGGGGGGACTTTCAAAGAGACCCCTTCTGGAGATAATGTATCCATATATTCATGAGCACATATCTCGGGCATCCATCGTGGACTGATTTACTTAGAAGTTGCCCCGAATGATTAGAACTTTACCCTCTGCCCCTACCTCCCACCAGCAACCAGAGATTTTGATTGGAAGGCAAGACTATAATGCATTTTTCTCTTTCTTTGTTCTAGAGGATGAGGATGATGAAGAAATGGTGGAACCTAAAGGGGACCAGGATTCAGAACAGGAAAATGAAGACAAAAAGCAGGAGGTGAAGGAAGGTACGGTGTGGGAGAGAAATCGAGTCATCGTTTTATTGTTATTGTTTTTGTTTTTGTAACCAACAAAAGGGGGTATAGAGGTAAGTAAAAACATTAATATAGGCCTCCAGAATGGAAGTTTTCTGGGATTGTTCAGTACATTACATGTAGCAATATAAACTGAGTCCCTTTAGTTTTTGACCGACAGAAACAAATAAAATACAAGTCATCCACAATCCCCCCAAAATTCCTGTAAAATTATTACTAAATAGCAGTAAAACAAGATACTTGTTATCAGTTGACATGTTACCTAGTTGACTCCATCCTATGTTCCCAGTAATAACAGGAAAGAAAAGAAGCAGATATAATTATTTTGTCAACGAATTCTGAGGTTTATGCATGCGCGCTATGGAGAAACATTAACCATGATCATCACTGTGGTGCATGCATGCTAAGTCGCTTCAGTCCTGTCTGACTCTGTGCGACCCTGTGGACTGTTGCCCACCAGGCTCCTCTGTCCATGGGATTCTCCAGGCAAGATTACGGGAGTGGGCTGCCATGCCCTCCTCCAGGGGATCTTCCTGACCCAGGGATCGAACCAGCGTCTCTTCTGTCTCCTGCGTTGGCAGGCAAACTCTTTACCACGAGCGCCACCTGGGAAGCCCAGTCATCACTATTGACTATGCTATAAGTGTCTTCTCCATGCTCTGCCCAGATCAGCAGCAGCCTCTACTTGCTCCAGTAATAACAATGACTAATATTTAGTAAGGGCTTACTAGGTGTTTGGCTGTGTCCTTAATACTCCAAAGATATTATGCACCCTTTGCAACACCCTTTTGAAGCAATATAAACTGGGTTCCTTATTGTCTCTATCTTATAGATAGAGAAATCGGAAAAGAGAGGTTTAAAAACATACCCTGTATACATAATGTATAGGTACCTGGCCTCTGCTTGGAGCTGATGCCAAAGCCTATACACTTCCCCATGGTGCCCTCCTCCTGTAATAGCACTGGATTTCAAAACACAAGAAAGCAGGAATGTAAAAAGGATAGAAAGGGGTAGGCCAGAAATACTATAGCTGATGTTTCCTTAAAAATCTAATTTTGTGGGCTTTTTGAGATTTTCAGCTTAAGGAGAAAAAGAATTTGAGATCGTCATTCTTACTGAGATACGGAGTATCTGTGAGACTGGACTCTTGCACATTTCCTACTAAGTGTCCCAAGTTTAGAGCAACAAAAGTTTAATTAGAAGCTCAGTTTATTTTATTTTTATATTTATTTATTTTTAATTGATGATGCCTTTACTGTATTGGTTTGCTTTCTGTCATACATCAATTTTTAAATTTTCCATTTGCCTGTAACTGGCACACATGGTTGTCCCCAGGGACTTTGTAAGAGTGGGTATGTACTGGCCATGTGGACTCACCTCACCCTGCCCAGGCGTGAGGTGGCTTTTTACGGCCAAATTCTAGGGTATGGCTGTAGACAGGTAGTAGATTCAGCATCTTTAAGAGTGGCATTCACGGAGGGCCCAAGTTACTTTTTCTGAGAGATTGTAAAAGGATCTGATTGAAGCAATTTCACATTTAAACTCCTGCTAAGAACGTGGCTAGGCTTCCCTGGTGGCTCAGATGGTAAAGAATCTGCCTGCGATGTGGGAGCCCCGGATTCGGTCCCTGGGCTGGGAAGATTCCCTGGAGAAGAGAATACCCACTCTAGTTCCTTGCCTGGAGAATCCCATGGACAAGAAGCTACAGTCCATGGGTCTCAAAGAGTTGGACACGACTAAGTGACCAACACTTTCACTTTCAAGAACATGTGTATATATTTAAGCTGGTGAATAGAATATCATTAACACAGGTGTAGCAAGAGACAAAATAAGTCTGAGTTTACTAAAATACTATTTTTTTTTACCAAAATATCCTTAAGATGTACTGAGTGATAAGGAGCCAGGGTATATTTTTTGTGTCTTGGCACAGATTCCCTCCTGCCCCTCAACCCCAATCTCCAAATTGTCTTCTCTGGCAAAGCACTGCAACCTCCTTCTTAAGTTCTGAGCAAAAACGCCCTCCAGTTTTAACTGGTGCTCATGCTTCATGGAATTGATTAAAGTCCTGTTAAAAGTCCAAAAGAAGTTTGAAAGTACATTTCCTGTTACTGCCATGCTGTGCATCTTAGTCTCTATTAATGGCTTTTCTGCACATTAGCACATGATGGGTTAAAAGCATGTTTATGTTGGCATCAAACTCTTGCTGGCAATTTTTTTTTAAAGCAAGATAGTATTTTGCAAACTTTTAAAAGAATCTCTAGCAGATACGATCATGGCGCCATTCACACAGCTGCATGGTAGGCAGGGCTGTGTCAGCACTTCCATAGGAACCCTGAATTTCAGGGATTTATTACTTAGCCATAAACATTTGCTCTGGGCTGAAACTTGACATACACGGTTTTAAACCAGGGAACACGTTTTTGAGAAATCTGGCCTTTTTTTAGAATTAAAAAAAAAGTGCTGAGGGGAAGATGGGGGAAAAAAAAATCCGTGCTCACTAGCTTTTGACATTTTTACTCATGTGACATCAAAATGCATTAAACAGTAAAGAAATGTGGGTTCAATTTATTACTCTTCCCACTTGTTTTTTCACAAAAGAATTGGGAAAAGCAGCAAGTACCTTTTAGCTTTTAATCAAATTTTAGGAAATTTCTGTATGTGAGAGTCCTAGTATTTTCATGTTTAGAAATTTAAAACAACAGAATCAGAAACTTAGCTCTTGCGATTGCACATTAACTCATAAACCTCACATTAACTTCAGAGAAGGGCATCGTTCTTTATTCAGTTTGATTTTTCTTACTCTTGTTTTTGAACTGATTTCACTGTAAAATTCTCCAAGAACCACCATGCCTACTTAATCTGATTTAATATTTAAGTTATGTGGGTTTACTTACTTATTTTTTAACCTTTTGGATATATTTTGGAAAACTATTTAAAAGATATAATTTCTATATTGAAATTTAAAGCTACCTCATTGGAAAAAGCATTTCTGAAATGGAGATTTTTTAAAATTACTTTTGACCTAAAATGAGGTTGTATAATATTCAATATAAATTGTGGATTTCACTATGGATTTTACATTTTTACAGAGAACAAAAAACCCAGGAACTCTAGACATCAAAAGATATAGTGTATAGTAAATAGAGTAAATCAAAAAGAAACTGAAAAAATACACATTCAGGTCAATAAGAAAAGCATAGCAAATAGAATAGGATCAATATGAGAAACACATAAAAAAGTATTGTCATATCCAAAACCCAGACAAATTAGTATTTTAGTAATAAAAAGAATACAAAATAGACCCTAAAATAAAATTCATACTTAAGTTTTTCAGGCTATGAATTCATAGAAATTGGGCGGTTTTCTAAACTTTGAATTTTATGACTCTAGTGCCTTGTTTTCATACTTCTTATTCAAGCTGAATGTAACTTCAGGTAAAGTTT
Organism: Bos taurus; assembly: GCF_002263795.3. Classification (NCBI taxonomy): domain Eukaryota; kingdom Metazoa; phylum Chordata; class Mammalia; order Artiodactyla; family Bovidae; genus Bos; species Bos taurus. Next base: position 13,289,594 of record NC_037331.1, read on the forward strand.
GGTAAGTTTGAAATTTGTCCTGTTATTTGGATTATATGAAAGTAATATCTACATGGTCTACTTTTCCTGAAGAATCTTTATTTCTTAAGAAAGATCACTTTAAATGCATAAAATATTGTTAGCTCTTGGCAGAAATACTCCATGTTGCAAAAACAAACAGCAAAACCTGCTGTAATAGCCCTTTCTGCTTAACTTGTAAGAAAAATCAAACATTATTGTTGTCCTTGTTTTTCTCTGGTATGCCTGTTGCTATTAAATTAATTCCTGTCTTTTCATGCAGTGAAGATGTTGAAAACAATTCTTTAGGTTCCAGGGATAGGGGAAAACTGAAGAAAGAGACTTCAGAGAGAATTTGAGGTCTATCCTAGAGTCATACTATTCTGGTTCAAATTGTTTATGCTTATATTTAAAATTTTGTGGACTGCATTAATACACTAATTTTCTTCTCGTGAAATACGATGTCTGGAGAGGTTTTATCTCCTGAATACTGATATTGCTTGTGGTTCCTGGATAGTCCATTATGTTTTCATTACATTGTAATAAAACATCAGTTTAAAGATTTTTAAATATGAGAGGTTTGGGGTTTTATCAAACATAACTATGGCTCTATTTAACTCCTAAGTTGAATATTATTTATGACTTTTAAAAAGTACTCATCTGTTATTTTCTGCTAACAAATCATGTCATTTGATCTCTGTTGGACATCAAAGCTTAATATAACATATGTTCTTTGTTTTGGTTCTGTAGCAGTTTAGTTTCAACCCAAACATTGTATTGTCAAACATAATATCTGGAGAGGCTACTGCTTCACCTACCTGAACTTGGCTTCTGCAAATACACTTTGATCAGCCGTTTAGGTTTCTTTTAGAGAAGAAGTTGTATGTCTTTAAAGCTGAGATTAAAATGACAATAAACTACAGGGGAAAAAAATTACAGAAAATTACACAGGAACTATTTTTTATTCAAAGTAATAGACCTGTAAGGAAAGATACAGGTGGAATAAAAGTAACTCCAGAAGATAAACAAAATAGAATAGATATTTTTTATATATAAAAACAGGAATAATGGGGAAAAATTCCTATTTCTCTGTGTAATTTCAAGTGTGTTTCAAGTCATTCATCAGCAGTGACTAAAGTCAAATGAAGCATTTTAAAATAAAACATTCTTCTTGACCTCGTAGTATTCTAGTTTAGCCCTGGGTGTTCTTTGGAAGGAATGATGCTAAAGCTGAAACTCCAGTACTTTGGCCACCTCATGTGAAGAGTTGACTCATTGGAAAAGACTCTGATGCTGGGAGGGATTGGGGGCAGGAGGAGAAGGGGACGACAGAGGATCAGATGGCTGGATGGCATCACCGACTCAATGGACGTGAGTTTGAGTGAACTCCAGGAGTTGGTGATGGACAGGGAGGCCTGGCGTGCTGCAATTCATGGGGTCACAAAGAGTCAAACATGACTGAGCGACTGAATTGAACTGATGCTTATTTATGTAACAGTAGTGACCAAAGATTGAAGGCAAAAGGAGAAGAGGGCAGCAGAGTATGAGATGGTTGGATGGCATCAGCAACTCAATGGACATGAACTTGGGCAGACTCTGGGAGATAGTGAGGAACAGGGAGGCTTGGTGTGCTACAGTCCATCAGGTTGCAAAGAGTTGGAAATGACTGAGCAACTGAACAACAACTGATTGTTGAATGCTCAACTATTTGCTGAGCTTCCCTAGTGGCTCAGCAGTAAAGAATTCACCTGCAGTATAGAAGTTGCAGGAGACACAGGTTCAATCCCTGAGTCAGGAAGATCCCCTGGAGGAGGGCATGGCAACCCACTCCAGTATTCTTGCCTGGAGAATTCCTTGAACAGAGGAGCCTGGCGGGCTATAGTCCATAGGGTCACAAAGAGTCGGACATGACTGAAGCGACTTCAAATGCATGCAACTACTTGCTAGTGTGTTTATTTTTAACTCTTAAAGCAGACTTAAAGTTTAGGTACCATTGCCTCGTTTTATAGATAACACTGCTGCTTAGAGAGCTTTTACTGACTGAAGAGTCCAAGTTAGCAAATGGCATAGTAGCTCTCGGATTCCAGGTTGATTTTGTAGAGTTCTGGTTATTAATGGTTTACACACAGCCTACCTCACTATTTGTCAAACCAGTGTCTGTGTGGTGTTTCTTAGCGGATGTTGATGAAGGTTCTTATAGAGTCCCAGTATACTCAGGCGTATTTGGGGCTCTGGAGATTTCAGCAACAAAGAAATCCTTCTGCCTCTTAGAATCACTGGGGTGAACTGTATTTGGAGATTACCTTCTGCTTAGTGGATGAATCATGTTTTTGTTATAACATCACCTGGAGAGCATTTTATAAGGTGCGAGCAGACTACGTCATGATCATTCATGTTTCTTGTTCAAATACAGACTTTGGAGTCTGTCTAGACCCTCTTTCATTTTGATTTGGGGCAGAGAAGAGTAGGCCAGAATCGGGGAGACATTCTGAACATTACAAGTTTGAGATCTACTTCCATGGCTCTGCAAAAAGACTTCCTGCCCCTTCTTTTATTTCTCTTATCCAGTGGGTCACCAGTTCTTATAAATTGTACAAGAATCTGCTCTCTTTCCATCCTTACTTTCACTGGTTAAGTTTAAACCCCCATTGTTTCATTTCTGAACTATTACCATATCTTCCCAATTGGTCTCCCCATTTTTTTTTCAGGGAATAACTTTTTATGTTGCAGTGTACTTAAGTAACAGTGTTGTGTTAGTTTCAGGTATACAGCAAAGTGATTCCGTTATACATACACATGTATCTATTCTTTTTCAGATTTTTTGCCCATTTAGATTGTTCCATAATATTGAGCATAGCTCCCTGTGCTATACAGTAGGTCCTTGTCCAGGGCAATGGCTTCAAGATACCATTAGTCAAGTCAAATAACTCTTCCATAAAACCTTAGGCTGCAGGTGACTGCACCTAAGTGATCCCTTTGACCATGTAGCCAGGTGGACATTGGTCCTAGTTATGGGGATGGTTGTGGAAGTGTTTGGGAAAGCTTGTGGGTGAGTGATTCCACCCAGGGACCCCCATGGTTTTAATGCACTACCCTCCTCCTGAAGTTTAAACTTTAGGAGCTTCTGATCCTACTGAAGAATAATCAAACACTTATTGAAGTCTCTCTGCACGGAAGTTGAAATGGAGTTCCTGAAGAGCCACAAAGGTTCAGCTGACAGTTTCTGCCCTTAGGGATTTCTCATTCTGGGGGAGTTCCTAGTGCTTTGTTTGTTTATAGGTTTATGTAAACTTTGCTACTGAAGGAATAGTTTCTGTAACCTAATCCTGACTCCGAGGTGAGCTGACTTTCAGACACTGTGGCATATCGCTAGGTATTTAGTCTCTCTTGGCCTCATTTTGTATCTTCAGATTTAGCTTTATATGGTTAATCATGCCGGAAAGTAAGGCATAAAAACAATTGTGAGGTATCTTATAGCATTTATTTGTTTCATGTGTTTGTTTAAAAGCAGACGATATCTTGGGTAAAGGTGGGTTTGCAAGGACTTGCTTTAGTTTTTGAGGGGAATTTATATAACAGTCTATCAACCTTATCAAGCAACTATCTAAAATAAAATGAATTTATCAGTAGAAAGAGCCAAGGTGCTATCTGAATCATATCTGAATCGTATTATGAAGGTGAAAGTGAAGTCGCTCAGTCATGTCCGAGTCTTTGCAACCCCATGGACTGTAGCCTACCAGGCTCCTCCCTCAATGGGATTCTCCAGGCAAGATTACTGGAGTGGGTTGCCATTTTCCTTCTCCAGGGGATCTTCCCAACCCAGGGATCGAACCCCGGTCTCCTGCATTCCAGGCAGACGCTTTAACCTCTGAGCCACCAGGGAAGTGTATTATAGATAGTTCTTAATTATTTGGTATGTGCCGCTTAACCACAGCTTTACAACCTAATATACAAGGCAATGGCACCCCACTCCAGTACTCTTGCCTGGAAAATCCCATGGGTAGAGAAGCCCGGTGGGCTGCAGTCCATGGGGTCGCTAAGAGTTGTACACGACTGAGCGACTTCCCCTTCACTTTTCACTTTCCTGCATTGGAGAAGGAAATGGCAACCCACTCCAGTGTTCTTACCTGGAGAATCCCAGGGACGGCGGAGCCTGGTGGGCTGCCGTCTATGGGGTCGCACAGAGTCGGACACGACTAAAGTGACTTAGCAGCAGCAGCATACATGGTTTTACAGATTTCTCTACTATGTACTATTTGAGCTGTTTTTCAAGTTCAGTTCAAAAGAAAGTAACATTCAGAGGGGATTGTTAAAACACACAATCATCTTCATTTGTAGTATTTTTTCAACTCTTCAAAATAGTAATTAATCCAGATATGATATCTTTTTGTAAAGTTGGCAATGAAGACATCTGCAAAAAACCTTTGGTGTGAATTTAGGAGTAATTTAGAATTAATCTTAACAATGGCTTATTTTACTGTGTCCTATTTCTCTTCTGATAAGCAGTGTCTTTCAAGAGTTGGATTCCTCTTGAAATGTTTTAATTATCCTTTTTTTTTTTCCTTTCCCAATGATCTCTTTTACATAAAAAAGCTCCTCCAAGGGAGCTGACAGAAGAAGAAAAACAGCAGATCCTTCACTCAGAGGAGTTTCTCATCTTTTTTGATCGGACAATACGGGTAATTGAAAGAGCCCTGGCAGAAGACTCCGATATCTTCTTTGACTACAGTGGTCGAGAATTGGAGGAAAAAGACGGGTTAGTTTCTTGTGTGCAGTTAAAATAAAAATACTGTGATAAGTTATCTGTTGCTTCTAAACTCATTTATGTTTTGAGTAGGCAAGTTGCAAGCCTGACAAATCAGAAGAGACTGAAATTCCAGAGCTGATCTTGCTGAACAGCTCTGACTAAGGGCTTTGGTTATGATTTCTGGCTTAGAGTTTCCCTGTAATTATCATGTGCTTCGGTGAAATGCTTTTGAACTTGATATCTGGGGGACAGTCCAGGTGATAGAGACTGGTAGAGTCATGTACATTGTCCTCTGAGAAAACATCCTTATAAGCAGTAAGAGGAGATTTACGTTATATCCAGGAGATGTAGTTTTGATGTCTAAGCAAACAGGAAGCTGAGGAAAATAAACATGAGATCCAGGAGAACCTTAACTGACGTGCAAGGCAACAGAGACTGGCAACTTTTTCCTCTCTTGATACCTAAGCTTATGTATATATGCCTTTTAGGAAACACATGTGCAGGCGTAAATTTACAGATTAAAAAAACTTGCCTATAAACCTATGGCCCCAAACAACTTGCCCTGTGACTTCAACATGTGTATTGTCAACCATCTTCACATGGATAATAGGAGGCACTTTATGAGCTTTGTAAAAAGACAGAACTGATGTTCAGCCACCAATTTCTCTTGGCCAGGAACAATATGAAAAGATGAGATCCCCTGCCGTTTTCATCAGACCTGACATTTTACTACTAAAATTCAAATACATTGTCAAAGGCCAACCTGTCATCACTGAAGATGCTCAAGGCCATGTAAACAGGTTCGAGAAGGAGTTCTGAAAATGTTCTTAACAGTTGATAGTATTGATAGACTGTATCAAAGAGACAGTATTTTGAATATACATGTTATATTTGTTTAATTTTAAAAAGCCATTACTCTCTGGCTCACTTAACATTCTGAGTCCTGTTTCCCTCTGGGTACTGGGCACAGTATTATCTTCGGTGTATGTACCTCTTGGGGCTTCCCAGGTCGCGCTAGTGGTGAAGAACCCACCTGCCAATGCAGGAGATGCAAAGGACGTGGGTTTGATTCCTGGGTGGGGAAGATCCCCTGGAGGAGGAAATGGCAACCTAGTCCAGGATTCTTGCCTGGGAAATCCCATCGACAGAGGAGCCTGGCGGGCCACAGCAGTGGGGTCGCAAAGAGTCAGACACGACTGAGTGACTAACACTGTACTTACTTGTCTGAGTTTGCAAAGGTGGAGCTGAGGAAGAGTTAGCTAGGGGAGAAAAAGTCGTAATAAGTTAGCTCTGTGGAGCCCAAATACTTAGCCTGAGATCAAGTCACCCAATCGGACAAGTGGAGCAGGGTGCAAGGCAATAGAACAGAAAAATAAGGTGAGTGGGGAGGAATTCCTGAACTGAGGCCCGAGGAGCCTAGATAGCTTTTTATGTGGATCCAGTAACTGCTGATGCAGAACAAGTATGACCCAACTTAAACATGCAGTCTTGTGGAGCAAATGTATGATTAGTGCAGAGTTCTTCAGAGGATGGTCTGTGGCCAGTTGACTATCAGCCAAAAAAAAAAAAACACAAAACACTGGCCAAAGTATAATCTTCCCCTGCTGCTGCTGCTGCTAAGTTGCTTCAGTCGTGTCCGACTCTGTGCGATCCCACAGACGGCAGCCCACCAGGCTCCCCTGTCCCTGGGATTCTCCAGGCAAGAACACTGGAGTGGGTTGCCATTTCCTTCTCCAATGCATGAAAGTGAAAAGTGAAAGTGAAGTCACTCAGTCGTGTCCGACTTTTAGCAACCCCATGGACTGCGGCCCGTCTGTGTTAAGTATCTACAGTGTTTGGTGAATCCCTCACCCCGCCCGCCCCTCAGCAGGCCTGTCTCGCAGTAGAACTTTTCACTTGCTATTGCTGTGGTAAAACAGCAATTATAGGTAAAGTGGAACATGCGTATCACTTCTGGTCTAAGGCCAGATAAGTTGACACTGATGTCAAAGAATCTCCCAGTGTGCTGGGAGATTTCTTATAAACTCTGCTTCAAGGCAGAACTTTTTAGGGGAAGGAGAATGCTTTAGAACTGGTCAGGATGGGAACCTGAAACAAATTTGACATTTCACACCAGGCTTGGAACAACATGTGGAAACCTCATCTGGGCCAGGTAAGAGAGAGCTTTGCATGAAGGAGACCACCTTTAGTGGTCGTTTATGATCAGCGTTTGCTCTCTGAGTTGATGCTTTGGCTTCAGAGTATTGTGTGCCATGCTCTTGCCATTTCATTCTTTCAATATGAGCAGTAGAGATAGAACCCCGTTTTGAAGCATCTTACTTGTCTTTGATCTTTCAACCCTCCTAGGGACGTCCAGGCTGGAGCCAACCTTTCTTTCAATCGTCAGTTCTACGATGAGCATTGGTCCAAGCATCGAGTCGTCACTTGTATGGACTGGTCTCTCCAGGTAAGAATTGTTGTTGGGTCGGGACAAACTGGACTTGTGTTTGCGTGGCATTTGTATTACAATAAGTAAGAGAGAATTGCCTCGCTACTTTGGATGTGTTCACTGACCCACAATTTTCTTGTATGCTATGGTTTTCTTTCTTATCTTGCTGAAGTTTCAGTTTAAATTTGCACTGTGTTATTCATATCCATTGAGTACTTATTCTGTGCCAGGTACCAGCCCAGGAGCCAGGCCATTCTTTCCATGAAACCACTCTCACTAAGGTCGCCAGTGATTTCCTATTTGTCAAATCCTGTGGATATGTTTAAGCCTTCATCTACCCTGACCTCTCTTTGTCACCCAGCTTTGCAAACTTCTAAAAATATTCTCCTTCCACTGAGTTCTACAACTCGACTCTCTTCTAGTTCTTGAACTCCCCTAAGATTTATTTTTTTCCTCTTCTACCCTGTGATCCTCCTGGTCATGCTCTCAGTCTCTCTTCTTCTGGATGCTCTCTCTGTGGGAAGAGATCTCTTCCACTGCTGCTGACTCAACCATCACATGGGCAGCCTTTTTCTATCCCCACCCAAGATCCCTCCTGAATTCCACTTTACACCCCAAAGAGACAGATCCATTCAGGTGTCCCATAGAATGGCAGATGCATCACTAACTCATTTCCACACATCCGAAGTCCTTTTTTGACTACTCTGCTGCTGCTGCTCCTCCTAAGTCGCTTCAGTCATGTCCGACTCTGTGCAACCCCATAGATGGCAGCCCACCAGGCTCCCCCGTCCCTGGGATTCTCCAGGCAAGAACACTAGAGTAGGTTGCCATTTCCTTCTCCAATGCATGAAAATGAAAAGTGAAAGTGAAGTTGCTCAGTCTTGTCCGGTTCTTAGCGACCCCATGGACTGCAGCCCACTAGGCTCCTCTGTCCATGGGATTTTCCAGGCAAGAGTACTGGAGTGGGGTGCCATTGCCTTCTCCGTTTTGCCTACTCTAAACGCTGAATATTCATAGGAAGGACTGATGCTGAAGCTGAAGCTCTAATACTTTGGCCACCTGATGCAAAGAGCTGACTCACTGGAAAAGACCCTGGTGCTGGGAAAGATTGAAGGCGGAGGAGAAGGGGATGACAGAGGACAAGATGGTTGGATAGCATTACCAACTCAACGGACATGAGTTTAGGAGATGGTGTAGGACAGGGAGGCCTGGCATGCTGCGGTTCATGGGGTCACAAAGAGTCGGACATGACTTAGCAACTGAACAAAAACAACAATTCTGTGTTAAAGCCATCACAATTTACCCAATAGCCTAAAAAAACCTTTCATCATTAACATTAAAAACTTCCTCTCCTTTATCTCCCAGACTTACTCTGTCACCCAGACTGTCCATTTCTCTACTCCTATATTCATTATCTTACGCTTGTAGTATTGCCAATCTTCTCATGGTCTTTCTACACCCAAACTTGTCCACCTATAGTTTTCTGTCTAGACATCTAGCCAAATAATCTTTCTAAAATACGGATCTGATCACTTTACTCCCTGGATTAGAACTCCCTGTTGCCTGTAAGAGAAAAAAAAAGAAGGCAAACTAAACTCCCTAGTGTAGCATTCCTAACGAAAGCACTGAACTCCCTGGTATAACGTTCCTAGGGAAAGCAGGCAGATTCACCAAAAGCCAGTTTGCTGAATGGCCAACTCACTTGGTGTGTCACTGACCCAGCAGTGAGAAGTTAAATAATGCACACCGAGGCACACAGTGAACTGTGGTGCGGGCAGGGTATGAACTCACGTGATCTAACTCACGAGCCTGTGTTCTGGGTGATCGTGCCATGTTCCCTCCAGTAATGACAATGAAATAACAGCAGTGAGGGAGCTAGGAATGATAAACACTGGGCACTTATACACAGCACATTTTCTACTTTCTTTTAATCTGTGCTTTTATTGGGAATAGTAATCATGGCTAGCTTCTTTCTCTTTTTTTCAATTTTGGCTTCACTGGGTCTTCACTGTGGTTCCCGGGCTTCTCTAGTCACAATGCTCAGGCTTCTCTTGTTGCAGAGCACGGGCGCAGGCTCAGTAGTTGAGGCACACAGGTGTCTTGAGTTACAACATGTGGGCTTAGTTGCTCTCAGGCACGTGGGGTCTTAGTGCTCCAACCAGGGATTGAACCCACATCCCCTGTATCGGAAGGCAGATTCTCAACCACTGAATCACCAGGAAAGTCCCCATGGCTAGCTTTTAATTTGTGCTTCTTATACGCTAAGCACTGTGCCAGCTACTCTGAAGGCATTATTTTATTTCACCCTCATAACATCAAGCTTCCTGGGCGGTGCTAGTGGTAAAGAACCCGCCTGCCAATGCAGGAGACATAAGAGATGCAGATTTGATCCCTGGGTCAGGAAGATTCCCTGGAGGAGGGCATGGCAACCCACTCCAGTATTCTTGCCTGAGGAATCCCAGGGACAGATAACCCTGGCGGGCTGAAAAGTCAAAGAGGTTCTAAGTGCTGAATGACGTAGGGCTGATAGCAAGCGCTTTCAGGGTTCAGTGGAGATCGGAGTCTGTGCCTCTGGTTGGACAGGGTGTCTTAGAAGACTGGGATTAGAGAAAGGGAGGGGAGAAGAGAGTGTTCCCGGCAGAGCAGTGAAGCGGATGATGTGAAGAGCCTCATGTAATCGTGCTGGGGAACAGAACACTGAAGAGGAATGTAATCCCCCGCAACCAGACTGTCAACAGCCGCAAAGTGGGCGAGTGTTCTCTCCTCTTGACTCTCCTCTTACATCCGAACAAGAGAGCATGCAGGGCACAGTTGTGCAGAGGCCGATGCAGGCAGGGGTGTACCCGGCCGCTTCCTGCCAGCCAGCACGTGGGTGGTCTGTGAGCACGCTTGGTCGTGTGTGCAGAAATCAGATCCAAGGTGGAGGAAACACTTAGTGCGGCTTCTTCGCTTGTTCACAGTCTGGAGATTGCACGGGAACCTTATGGGACACATTCCTCAAGGGCAGCTTTTACTGAGTCCCCGGGTCTGCTGGTAACGCTCCTGGAGGAGGTGGTGGGACCCTCGCCGGTAGGGCTGGTCCCCACCTGGCCTCAGCATGGGGTGGACATCTCCCTGTTGCCCTCGGGTAGATGTGTCTCCACACAGGATCTTGTGTATCGTTCTTGTTGCTGGAAGTGAAACTGGAAAGGGCAGAAGTTCCACCGATTTTCCCCCATTTTTGTGTAATCTGTCATCTGCAGTGTGGGGAAGGGGTTTGAAATTCTGAAGACTGTATTTTATATGGAGCATAAGAAAAAGAAATGAGAATCCTTAGTTCCAGAGTAGCATTGACATATATACACTCCCATGTATGCAATAGGTAGCTAGTGGAAAAGCTGCTGTATAAGACAGGGAGCTCAGCTCCAGGCTCTGCGAGGATAAAGGGGCGGGGTGGGGTTGGAAGGGAGGCTCTAGAAGGAAGGGCTAACTGTATACATAGGACTGATTTATGTTGTTGTATGGCAGAAACCAACACAACATTGTAAAGCCATTATCCTCCAATTAAAAATAAATTTTAAAAAAGGATAATAAAGGAATTTGATGAACACAACACTGAAGAACCCCTAGTTCCTACATCGTAACAATTTAGTGGAGTTCAAAAGACCAAGTTTACATACTTATGGGATGAAGAGACTTTCTGAGTAAATCTATATGGAATCCAGTGATGTTCAGAAAGAGGAAAAGGCCAGAGGCATAGTCTTCGAGTCCAGTAGAGGCGTGTGTACTTACGGGTGCAACAGAATGGAAGGGGGGTGCGGCGGGAGGAAGAAAGCATAAGATTCCTGCATAGCTTCACTTTGAGCTCCTGGATCAAAGGCCTCCTTGGTCTTCTTCTAAACAAGAACACTTTAACTTTGCAATATTTGCAAAATAGCCACCAGTCATTAGTTCCTGAAGGACATTTGGGCACTTGGGGAATTACGTCAACTTTGCTGTTCATCAAATATTGTTTAACAGAGGGAGTCAATAATACTGTCCACATTTAACATGACAGATGTGACAGTTGTATACAAAACCAGATTTATGATCTTCCTCCCACCCTATATATTCCTCTCACATGTGACTTGCATCCTCTAACCTTGGAGTCATTCAGGATGCAAACACAAGTCATCTTTTTTACTGAAGTATAGTTGATTTTCAATGTTGTGTTACTTTCTGATGTACAGCAAAGTTATACATATATGTGTGTGTTCTTTTTTCTGTTATTTTTCATTTTGGTTTCTCACAGGATATTGAATGCAGCTCCCTGTGCTATACAGTAGGATGTTGTTGTTTATTCATTCTACACATAATAGCTTACATCTGTTGGCACCAACTTCCCTCTATTCCTCCCCCACTTCCCCTTCAACCACGCCCCCCTTCAAGTAATCGTTGATAGCTCATTTAATTGCCAAACCCAGTCAAAGTTATGGTAGCAAAAAGACCCCCACTGTCACCAACTCAAATCTACTTACATGTGGAATCGATACCCACTTTATGTCATGCCATCTTCTTCTTGCTTGTATCAGGAAATAGCTTCCTATCTGGTCTTCCTGCCTCAATTCTCTACACTGTTGAATCATTACATACTTTTTCCAGGTTACTATTTGTAATGATTACCTATTTGCTCTCAATGTCACCTTGAGCAAGTCACCTGACTTCTCTTGGCTTAAGTTTCCTCATTCCCAAAATAGTCATCAAACTTCAGTCCCGTGCTTATTGTATTAAATGAGTGAATGTACTTTAAAAACTTAGACTTTAATAAAGTGTCTAGTATAGTAAAGAAGGCAATGGCACCCCACTCCAGCACTCTTGCCTGGAAAATCCCATGGATGGAGGAGCCTGGTGGGCTGCGGTCCATGGGGTCGCAAGGAGTCAGACACGACTGAGCGACTTCCCTTTCACTTTTCACTTTCATGCATTGGAGAAGGAAATGGCAACCCACTCCAGTGTTCTTGCCTGGCGAATCCCAGGGACGGGGTAGCCTGGCAGGCTGCCGTCTATGGGGTCGCACAGAGTCGGACACGACTGAAGCGACTTCGCAGCAGTATAGTAAAAGTGCTCAATAAATGTGGCATAGTAGTGAAAGTAGTGGTCTAATTAGAAATATTAGCAATTGCAGAGTATGACTCCCAGCATAAAGTCTAAAATCATCAGCCTGTATTCAGTGACTTCCGTGGGAATGTCTTGAAGCATCTCCAGCCCTTTAATCTTTTTCATCTCTTCGCCTAACCTGCCTCCCAGCCAGGTGCTATAACCTAAGTGTTTTCTGAATGTGTTCTCCATTGCATTAGTTAAGAAAAATTTACCCCTGGCTACCTTCAGCAGAGAGGGAAATGTATTCTAGTCACTAGGGTACTCAGGGAATCCCCAGAAAAGACAAAGAGCTGGGACCCAGGAGTATAAATCTGGGCAGCTTGAGAGGCTTCACCAGTTGGATGCTGTCATTACCTGACTCATTTGCAACCCAGGGAGTCTGTGCCTCAGTTCAAACTTTACAGTGACCAAGGTAGAGAATGTGATTGCCCGAGCTGGGGTGAATGAATGATCCCTGGGAAGTTTGACGCCTGTGTATTGAGGTAGTTTCCAAGGATTGGGAGAATTATTGTGAACCAGGCCAATATCCAAGAGAAATCTCCTGCATCAATGTTTGTGCCCTTGTCTATACTCTTCTCTTTCTGCTCTCCTAATCACTTTCCCATTGACAGGGCCCTGGCAATCTCATTTCTTCTCAGAAGTCCTTTTCAATATCTCTCCCTGGCATAACCACATTCCAACTGAAGTGGCTATTTTATCCTCTGTGCTTTGACAGAATTCCTTTCCTGTCTCCATCTTAGCTTGCTCTGCTTTTCTATTTGTGTTGTAGTTTTTCATACGCATGACTCACCTTCTACTAAATGGTGAGCACCTATAAAGCAGAGCACGTTACTGTTAATATTCTTGTCCTGTGTTTTGTTTAATGTTTTCTCATTGTGGTAAAAGTCACGTAATGTAACACGTACTATTTTAACCATATTTAACTGTACAGTTCAGTGGCGCTAAGTACATTCACATTGTTGTACAGCTCTCACCATCATCCACCTCCTGAATTTTTCAGCTTCCTAAACTGAAATTCTGTCTCCATTAAACACTAAGTCCCTATTGCCCCTCCCCACTCCCCACCCCCAGCTCCTGAAATCTACCAGTGTGCTTTCTGTCTTGTCCCACGTTTTGCTTATCACCTGTGGCTTACATAGGCTTCCCTGGTGGAAGAATCTGCCTGCAATGCAGGAGACTTGGGTTCAATCCCTGGATTGGGAAGATCCCCTGGAGGAGGAAATGGCAACCCATTCCAGTATTCTTGCCTGGAGAATCCCATGGACAGAGGAGCCTGGTGGGTTACAGTCCATGATGTTGCAAAGAGTTGGATATGACTGAGTGACTAATACACTTCAGTGCCTTACATATGCTTGGGGGCCACTTGAGGCATGCCACAGTGTAAGAGACGTGGTCTTGAAACAAATAGACTTCAAGCAGGATCTCACTTTGTCATTTATTAGCAACTTAACTTGGAACAAATTCCTTACCCAGTTTCTTACCTGGGCTGCTTTGTCTGTAGAAATGGGAAAACCCGTTGCTTACTTTAGAGAACTGCAAGAATCAAATGAGTGAACATGTCACCCAGCCCCTTGCTGGATGCATAATGAACACGTAAAGCATGTTGGTTCCTTCCTCGCTAGTAAATGTCAGATTTTATTTTTTTATAAGAACAAACAGCTTGAGAGCAGATCTGGCAATTTCCGAGTAAAATTCCCCTAGGTTAATTATTAGATAATTCAGCCCTGTGAATAATCACAAACTTCCCAGTAGTTGGTATTCTCTTTAAAATAATAATTTTAATATTTAAATAATCATGCAGAGAATGACTACTTTTTGCTGGAAAATAAAATATTGATTAGTCATGTTCAAACAAACATACTAGAGGAGACTTTGAAATCATAAACACTTTCATGACTTGAGTTAATCAGTATCTTTATGCCTTTTGATCCCAGTTATAAAAATTACACCAAGAGCATTTCACTGGTATTTGAAGAAAACTCTCCCTGTTTTCTAAAGGGGTTTTTAAGCCCAATAATTTAAGATTTTTTTTTAAAGTGGGAGCCAGCGATGAGACCCAGATGTGAAGCTGTGGGATATTATTCCAGACGCATCTGGCTGCTCATTGGCCACTGTGGTAGTGGTGTGGATGTTTATAGAGCTGCCTTTTCACATGTGACATAGTTAAACTTCAGATGGACAGTCTGGAGACTTCTGTGTTTATCTGGATGTTAGTTTCTTTGAATGGGCTTTGAATCAAAGGCCTTTCTTAATAGGCCTTTGATTCATCCGCTGAGGAGTGTTTTCTAATAAAGAATGATTACTTCCCCTGGTGGCCGCATACATGTGTCTCATTGCAGGCTTATACTTCCTCTGCACCAACTGGCAAGTTGTAACTCTCTGCAGCTTTCTTAAGCTGGGGGAGTTCAAAGAATGAATAAAACACATAGACTCAGGCTTAATTATTTTTGATAGGAAAAAAAAAAGCTGATGTTCAAATTTTTACTGACAAACTTATGTTACATATATACAGTATAGTGAATAAGAAGGAAAAGAACTAAATTACCCATGAGCAGAGAGTGGTATGATCAGCTATAATCCTGATAATCCTGATAGTATATTTAATGGAGCTGCCTTATGGAAATCCCAGGTAGGAATGACGTTTTCATAAAATGTACTCTAACTCAAAAATACCTGTGGTGAAATTCAACCGATTTATTTCTAATGCTGAACATAGAGTTCATGTATGGTGAGTAGGTATTTCTACTTGCTATAGAGTCCTCTTAGTTATTTTACTACTTGAGTTTCTTTTACTTGAGCTTTTAATTGTTGGCATTATTTAACAAAGGATTAAAGATAGGATCTTGCTGCTGAGCATAGGGTCACTAACATAAAAAAGAGTATTTGTAATTCAGGAGATTTTGGCACAAGTTTCTCGTGCTAGGACTTACTAGGCCTGGATTCCGAGGTCAATAAAACCAAGCCCCTACACAAAGAGCTTACAGTCTAGTCATGGGCATAGACCGGGAAAAGCCATAATACAATTTGACACGTGCCTTCATAGGAGGACATACGTAATGCTAAGGGGGCTGATGAGAGACAATGAGGGGTGGTGAATGATTAGGTAGGATTGTCTGGAGGACTTGATGCCTACATGGAGTCTTAATGAATAAGTTAATAATGTAACCAACACAGGAGAGGCTTTTCAATGAGAGTGAGTGTCAACTCATGGTACAGAGGCTGTACCTATGAACCTCAGAACTAGCCCAGTGAGGCTGGGTCATAGCTAGGGGTTGGGAGGAAAGAGGGTAGGTTGTAAGAGATTAGGCAGAAAAGTAGAAGCTAACAGAAAACGTGTGCTCAGTTGCTCAGTCGTGTCCAACTCCTTGCAACCCCATGGACTGTAGCTCTCCAGGCTCCTCTGTCCATGGGATTTTTCCAGGCAGGAATACTGTAGTGGGTTGCCATTTCCTCCTCCAAGAACAGATCATGAAGGGTCCTAAATGACCTATATTTTATCTTGAAAGTAATGATGAGCCATTAAGCTATTCTAAGCAGAGAAGTGACTTAGTCAAATACATGTTTTGTAAAGTCATATTGACAAAGGATGGAGAGTGGAGTAAGTGAGGGTGGGGCCTGGCAAGCCTAGAAGCAGAAAGTCATTTAAAATGTTGTTGTCTTCATCCAGACAAGAAATTCATTTAGGAGGCTCTGACCTTAAGGATAGAAAGAAGCATACATTTGAAAGGTATTGAGGAAGTACTGAAACAGCACACAGAGAAGAAAGAGGGAGGAGTAAAAATGAACATGAGTGTCTGGCCCAGACAGTCAAAGTCCTAATGTGATGAATGTTGAAACGTTGGAAGAGTAATAGGTTTTTGTAGAAGGCAGCAAGCTCACTTTTCTGTGCATTGCATCTGATGTGTCTATGTACAGCCTTGAGAAATCTGCAGCAGCTGTAAAATATACACCTTAGAGAGAGATCAAGCCCAGAGATAAATATTTGAACATTGTCAGTATATGAATGCTAATTAAAGCTATTGATGAGATCACCAGGGAAGAATGTGTAAACAGAGACCGACAAGAGGACAGAAAACAGCCCCAGCCCCCCATAGGTAATAGAAGGAACTGTAGAGGCTAAAAACAGTGGTTCAGAAGAGTGGGAGAGAAAGGTGTGATGGAAGCCAGCATAGGAGAGAGGAGGAAGCCGCCCAAAGGTCAGATACCGCAGAGGTTCAGCAGTGTGAGTAGTGTGGCGGTTACTGGTGACTATGGCCAGCACATGTGGAATGTTGCGGGTAGAAACCAGATTGCAGTGGGCTGAGACACGAAGTTGGTGCTAAGTTATGTGCTGTGCTGTGCTTATAATCGCTCAGTCGTGTCCAACTCTTTATGATCCCATCAACTGTAGATCAGGCTCCTCTGTCCATGGGATTCTCCAGGTCAAGAATACGGGAGTGGCTTGCCATGCCCTCTTCCAGGGGATCTTCCCAACCCAGGGATCGAACCCATGTCTCCCACATTGCAGGCAGATTCTTTACCATCTGAGCCACCAGGGAAGCCCTAGTATACTGGAGTAGGTAACCTATCCTTTCTTCAGGGGATCTTCCTGACCCGGAAATCAAACCAGAGTCTCCTGCATTGCAGGCAGATTCTTTATCAGCTGAGCTACCAGGAAGCCCCAGTATTAAGTCTGCCACAGATTAAAAAGCAAGTACCATTTCAAGTTGGAATAAGAATCTTTCCCTGTGTTGTCATCTTGGCATAACGCATCTTGTGACTTCTTCCATTTAGTACCCTGAGCTGATGGTCGCTTCCTACAACAACAATGAAGATGCTCCGCATGAACCAGATGGAGTAGCCTTGGTTTGGAACATGAAGTTTAAGAAAACCACACCAGAGTATGTCTTCCACTGTCAGGTAGGAGTCAGCACTGCAAAAATAACTGACATCTCCCGTGAGGCCAAATATAGCTCCTGCTGCCTTGCATCTGTTCCGTGTGGAGAAGAAGCACTGAGTTTAAAAACGGAATTGTTGACAATTTTGGAAAATTCCCCCACAGTAACCTAATGTTTTGGGAAAGTGGCCACCCTCTCCAAACAGTTAGGAAGCCTGGTTGGGGACTGTGTGTCATTTTCTTTCTATTTAAAACAGCGCCATGAGCATGAGTTTATAAAGGCCTCGCACTTAGGAAGAAATCCGGGTGTACCACTTCCTCTGCTTAGCAGGAACATATGTTTGCCCACCCACGTGGACATCCGCAGAGCAAGAGCATTTCAAGTTCCCTCCTCGCTCTGAAATGCGGTTCAGTGCGATTTCGCCAGTTTTAAGTGGACGGGCACCATCTTACTTCACAGATAATAATACTTTGGTAGCCAGTTTAGGGGAAGGTTTATCACCCGCTTTTTTGAATCATTGAGAAATACAGATACTGTTTGTGGTTTGCAGCTAGTTTGGGATGTTTTACTGCTTGTGTCTGCTGACGCATCGGTCCACTCCTCCAGTCGACACAAAACAGGCTGAAAGTATGTAACAACTGCCCTGTTGCCACGGCTCTGCTGAAATAATAGGCCCTGGTAGTGGCCAGCACCAACCCCTGTATTAATGCCCCTCTCCTGTGATTACGCACAGGAAGATGCAAGCAAGCATTCTTGCTCAGAGTCTCAGCTCCTCAGATATTACAAATCTGCCACTCTTGCTCTGAAAACAAATACATCAGTTGAGGAGACTGGGTAAACCTGTTGATATTTGAAAACTTAGTGCCATTTTATATCTAAGAGCTGAGTATCGTTTTGAACTAAAATATGTTTAGACTTCAGAACATTATCAGATATAATTTGAGGAACAAGGACTGCTGGAATAAAGGTCCTAGTAGCTCCAACCTGATTGAGTAACCTCTAACTCTGACCATGTTTTTCTAATTTGCTATCATAAAAACAACAAGAAGTCCTGGTCTGCCTAGTAAATAACCTTTATTTCTTGAACCTTTGAAATGAGAACAGTTTTTTCTTTCTTTTTAAGATTATCAAATTTGTCAGTCTGATATGCTCTTTCTGTAAACATAGAAGCTCAAAATCCTAATTTTATTCAGTTTAAAGAGTTTTTGCTGAATTACCGAGAAAATACTAAAAGGATTATGGGATAAACAGAAGCACATTTAAAAGAAAAAAAAAAAGCACCATTTGAAGTATTTTGAATAGTGTATAAAATCATATACTGAATTTTTTTTAACTTTAAGAAGTGACACACTATATTGTTTTGGTCAGTGTACAAAATGTTTATCATCAAAAAAATGTTTATTATTATATTAACTAGCAGTAGGTCGCCTGTGACAATAACAATTTGAGAATGTGCTTAACATTCACAGCATTGCAGAGTAACAGGTCAGTGGGAACTAATAAGTTGAGTGAAGACACAAATTCCAGAAGAAACCTTCTGGAATTAACTGGAATTTTCAAATTTTGTGTTTTCTGACACAATGGTTAATGCTAGCATTGACTGAGAAGAACATCCTTTCTTTTCGTCTCCTGCTCTCTTTGGGATCGTTTATGAAAAGCTTCACTAGAATGCCTTTAACCTTATTTTTACTTGCTTTTTAAATGCTCCAATGTATGTGTTCTAGAAGATATGCTCTTGATTTTTTTTTCAAGTCAGAGTGCTCTTAATATCCTACCAAAAGATACGAAGATATCTCTGTATTCCCCCAAATTCCTGCTACTATCTGCACTTCATCTGGTGACCAGAAACTGGTGGGGGTTCTTAGCTTTACCTACCATTCTTACTGAGAAAGGGGAGACTCCTAGTCCTTTGAAACTTTGGGGTTATGTGATATATGTAAAAGAACAGTCTACTGATTTAACTATTAGTCTAGGGTGTAGTCTAGTCATTTTTGAAAGCTTCCAAGCGAGTTGAATATGCAGCAGTAGTTGAAAACTCCTGCCGTGTAGAGGAGAGAAGAATAAAGGGGGTGATCAGTGATGAGACTAGTTGGCTTCTTCATTTGAATGTATGCCCATCATTCTTTTTTCCCCTTTGACCCAAACTAGAGAGGAATTTCTTGCTTTTGCTCCTCTGATGCCCTGCCACCTGATCCTATTTGAGAAATTTCCTACCCAAATCCCTGCCCCTTCTTACCACGCCCCCCCACCACCTCCCCGCCAACAGACACTTATTCCCTCTGGCTCACTCATTGCTGGGATCTGCTTCTGTGGTGGTCAGAAGAGCAAGAGTTTTTCCAGGAGGGGATTCAGCCATGTTGAACATGACACAGCATGCCCTGGACAGTACCGTTTCTCTTGGGATAGTGACCCATCTTGCCATAGTTGATCTTGAAGTTTGAATCACCACCAAGTAAGTAACAGTGTCTGCAGAAAGAAAACAGAAGTGCTGTGATCCTGAGTATGGCTGAGGTGTTGGGAGACCAAAGCAGGGTTAACTTGGACAGCCAGGGAAGGTGCACATGACTTGGTGGGTGGAGGTGAGGTGGAGGGAAGAAGTAACAGGATAGTTTGGTTGCCGTGAAGTAGCCATGGTAGTTCAGGGGGAATTTGGAGTGGCCACAGAACTAAAAATAGTGACATGTAGAAGTCTTAGCCGCTCAGTTGTGTCTGATGCTTTGCAACCCCGTGGACTGTAGCCCATCGGGCTCCTCTGTCCATAATTCTCCAGGCTAGAATATTGGAGTGGGTAGCCATTCCCTTCTCCATGGGATCTTCCCAACCCAGGGATGAGACATGAGAGAAACCAAACCCTCCTCACTGTCTTTGTTACTCCACTTCTAATCATTAGTGAAGTTGCTCAGTCATGTCCGACTCTTTTCGACCCCGTGGTCTGTAGTCCACCATGCTCCTCTGTCCATGGGAGTTTCCAGGCAAGAGTACTGGAGTGGGGTGCCATTTCCTTCTCTAATCATTAGTAGAGCTTATTTATTACAGCTGGTCCTCTCTAGACACACTCTCACTGAAATTGGGTAGGTTGAACTTGTTTCCACATTCTCCTGTGGTGTTCTAATAATTTCAAAATTAGTTTGCGTAATAAGAAAGGGGGCTGAGGGTAGGGAGGAGCTGCGAGTGCCTTATGATTGTATTTTTTATCAGTTTGGAATAATTGCATTAGCTGGCCATTTCTTGCTGATCTCTGCCGATTCTCCGTGTTTGGGGCAAGTGTATATAGTTGCAAACAAATCCTATGACTCAGAAAAACATCATTTGGGGCACTAGAAAACAAATGCACAAGATGTAGACAGCAGTTCAGTGTTCCTTTGTGAAGACTGACAGGCTTTTATCCTAATGGTAAAAAGATTGCAGGAGGAAGGCTCCTTTCTCTCTGAAAATAGCAAGGCCAAATACCCTCTACTTTCGTGGGCAGTATTCTGTCGTTACTAAACTGAATTTTTAGTATGGGCTCTGGTTCCACATTTTCTATTTTCATTTCAATAAGAGCCATCCGTACTTGGAAAACATCAGTGGACTCTGCGTAGCAGTCAGTCCCTGGTCCCCGCCACGCCATCTGGCAGTGCTCCTGCTGTCTTCTGTAGTGGCTTCCCCACACTGTCATTAGGTTATGCATCTGACCACCCTGCATTGCTTACCCTGGTGTGGTCTTTCTCTTTTAAAACAGAATGAGTAGAATCAGAAATACATATCTTAGAATTAGCTGCATTGAGGAAAGTGGAAAAGCTATATTTAGAGGCTTGGCTTTGTCAGAGGTTTTTATTTTTACTTTTATTTTTTTTCCCGATTTGGTTTCTTTGTCCTTGGCATTCTCTTCTTGAGGATTATCTGACAGTGACCTGAAATTGACATACACCCAAATCGCTCCTGATTTGGGGGTTGGAGGGGGAAGCAGAATGTGAAGTGGGGTTCATACCAACTAACCTCATTTGTGTCCATGTTTAAAATCCTCAACTGACTTTTTCCTCATCTTCTCTTCTCATTAAGGTTCTATAAAGATAACAGGTGAGATTGCAGTGACAGCTTTAGCCGTTCAGCGTCTGGTTCTGCATGAGGTTCTCCCAGGCTGCAGATCTCCCTGGGAGGAGTGATGGGAATGTGGGCTGCTGGTGGGGGGAGTGGACACAGTGGACAGGCAGCTCTGTTCCTGGCTGACCACACTGCCGAGTGACCATGGGGCAGTTGGTGAGGCATTTGTCGTCACGTCATAGAAAGGAGACTTCCTCCAACTCTGCTGGAGCTGTGAGGTTTATTGCAATAAACTTGATTTCTTCTCCCATCAACTTTTGTCCCTTCCCTAGCCCAGACTGTGGCATGTAATCTAAATAACAAAACAGCTATAGACACAAAGATATACATTCATTTAAAAGAATTTCCCAAGGTATTTTATGACCAGAAAAGTGTTAGAATTTGACTTAAGGATTCTTTTCTAATTAAGGGAGGGTAACTTCCTTATGGCCTGACTGATTTTTTTTTTTTTTTTAATGTCATTTTCTAAGCTTTTCAATGTGGAAAGTAGTTGTTGCTCAGTTGTTGTTCTTTAGTCGCTAAGTCATGTCTGACTCTTTCGTGACCTCATGGATTGTAGCTTTCCAGGCTCCTCTGTCCATGGGATTGCCCAGGCAAGAATACTGGAGTGGGTTGCCATTTCCTCCTTCAGGTGATCTTCCTGACCCAGGGATGGAACCTGCATCTCCTGCATTAGCAAGCGGATTCTTTACCACTGAGCCACCAGGGAAGCCCTGTTACTCTGTAGAGGTCAGAAAAGAGAAGGGATGAATGAAGAGAAAACAACTATATCCCAATAAATTTGAAAAAAAAAAAAAGTTTATTTGACAACTAGGGTTATGTATTCAATATGAATTCCTGGGATGACAAAGTAAGGGCACATATTAGGTGCTTAATGACTGGAGAATGAACTCCATGGATAAGGACGTGCTGACAAATGTAAGACCCAGTTTTCAAAGGCAATGCAGGATGGGGAGACCCCAAAGAGCAAACCAGCATCGTTGGTTGTATAGATTGTGAGATGCATTTCAAAGTACATAATTATGGGTAATTAAGGAATTCATCGGAGAAGGCAGTGGCATCCCACTCCAGTACTCTTGCCTGGAAAATTCCATGGACGGAGGGGCCTGGTGGGTTGCAGTCCATGGGGTCGCTAGGAGTCGGACACGACTGAGCGACTTCACTTTCACTTTTCACTTTCATGCACTGGAGAAGGAAATGGCAACCCACTCCAGTGTTCTTGCCTGGAGAATCCCAGGGCCGGGGGGGAGCCTGGTGGGCTGCCGTCTATGGGGTCGCACAGAGTCAGACACGACTGAAGCGACTTAGCAGCAGCAGCAGCAAGGAATTCATGTGACACAAAGGTAGAATTAAACTTTTGCATAAAAGATTCAGGTTATAAGGATCAGACAAGAACAGCAGCAGCACAGCAGTGCTATTTTGTGTCTTTAGGAAAAAGCACATGGTGAGAACTCAGTTGGTTAGAATCCCCCTGCAATGCAGGAGACCCCGGTTCAATTCCTGGGTCAGGAAGATCCACTGGAGAAGGGATAGGCTGTCCACTCCAGTATTCTTGGGCTTCCCTGGTGGTTCAGCTGGTAAAGAATCTGCCTGCAATGTGGGAGACCTGGGTTCGATGCCTAGGTTGGGAAGATCCCCTGGAAAAGGGAAAGGCTACTCACTGCAGTATTCTGGCCTGGAGAAGTCCATGGACTGCATGGAGTTGCAAAGAGTCAGACATGACTGAGTGACTTTCACTTCACTTTCACACGGGAATTTACATGTACTTGCTGAAATGAAATGCAGACACTTGGAAACTCTTCTTTCATGCCAATTGAGTATGACTGGTCCGATGAGAGAGGCTTGAGCTAGACACTGATTCTTATTAAATCAAACAGCAGGGACTTTTCTTTTTCTGTTTCAACCCAGGAAGCTGGCAGCAGAGAAACTGCCTTGCCAGCTTTCATTCTTTATCTGCCTGCTTTCTAGAATCTTTGCTAAAAATTAACGTAAGAAGAAGCAAAACTGATCATTAGGATACATCTAGGGAGATTATTAGTTGTCGGCAGGATTATAACAAAGAGATAGTATCAGGGGCTATTCTTCATCTAAAAATAGCATTGAAGGAGCTGTATACTTGACAAGTGACCAAGCGAGCTATTATTACATGCAAGGGATGCTGTAAAAGAGAGTCCATCTTTGAACAACTTATTTTTAAATTGTTTCCTTTGTCTTGCCATGTCATATTGCAGGTGATCAAGCTGACATTTAGTATTATTACAAAGCTACCTAAGATTTATTAATGTTTGCTCTGCCCCATTGATGTGCACATCGGTTGGAGGCATAGAACTCAATGTTGAAGATTTTATTCCGTCCCCTAAATGCCCTTCTCTCTTCTTGCCATGCACTGTGCTAAAACGGTCTGAACTGGGCTTTCTGCAGTTGTGCTTCATCAAGGAATTGCCCAGGAATCATTGGTACTGTGTAGTGAGCTCCTGGAAACAGCATGAGTGGGGTTTCCAGCCTGTAACTCTGCTTGTCCTCCCCACCCTGCCCCCTGGCCGTTCACTGAGGTCCCAAGAGCTTGGTCTCATGGAAATGAGTGTTATCAGGGGTCTGGCTTGAATGCCAATGGACATCTGTTTACCTCTTAGGATTATTGTGAGGATAAAAGAGATAATATGGAGAAGAAAATGGCAACCCACTCCAGTATTCTTGCCTGGAGAATCCCATGGACAGAGGAGCCTGGCGGGCTACAGTCTACGTGGTCTCAAAGAGTTGAATATGACCGAGCACACATACAAAAGAGATAATAGGTGTGTTGGTGTGCTCAGGCTGTCATAATAATGTATCACAGACTGGGTGGCTTAAAAAGCATAAAACAATTTTCTCAGAGTTCTGGAGCTGGTAAGTTCAAGATCAAGGTGCCAGCTGTTGTGGTTTCTGCTGAGGACTCTCCCTGACTTACAGGTGACTGCCTTTTAGGTCCATCCTCACGTAGAGAGAGTGTGAGCGAGCTTTTCACATATATTAATACCATGACGAGGGCCTCCCCTTTATGACCTCATTTAAACCTATTACCTCCCAAAGCACCCATCTCCAGATAACATCACTCTGAGTTTTAGGACTCCAACATATGACTTTGAGGAAAACATAATCCCATAGTAATAGGTGAACATGCTTTGAAGAGACAAAAGCATTCTCTTTAAATTTGGTTGTTTCTCTATTACTGCACGATAGGCCATCTCATTGAAGGAAGCTTACACTTTGGTGTTCTTATTTTCCTTACTTGAGTAGTTTACAAAGAAATCTCACCTTACATGTTCATCCATTCACTCATTCCTTTATTCATACATTTACAGGGCACCCACTATGGCCAGATCCTCACAGCAACAATAGGCTAGAGCTGAGAAGAGGCCATCCCCTCTCCACAAGAACTCTTCAGTTGGCCCCAGTCCCCACCATGCCCTGATTCCCATCACCTGGCCGTCTCCTCTCATTAGATCCCCCTGTGTGCTTTTTATATACAAGAGCCAAGTGAAGAGGAAACCTGAGGCAGTTACAAAGTTCCACCTTCCCAGTCATTTAAACTTGTTTCATGACTAAATGATGAGATTACCGAGTCCTAGGAGACGGTTGGGGCTTCCCAGGTGGCTCAGTGGGTAAAGAAACTACCTACAATGCAGGAGATGCCAGAGATATGGGTTCGATTCCCGAGTTGGGAAGATCCCCTAGAGGTGGGCATGGCAACCCACTCCAGTATTCTTGCTTGGAGAATCCCATGGACCGGGGAGCCTGGCGGGCTACAGTCCATAGGTTGCAAAGAGTCAGATATGACTGAAGCGAATGAGCACAGCACAGGAAACAGCTGGGGCTTCCCTGGAGGTTCAGCGGTAAAGAATCCGCCTGCAATGCAGGAGACCTGGGTTTGACCCCTGGGTCGGGAAGATCCCCTGGAAGAGGGCATGGCAACTCACTCTAGTACTGTTGCCTAAAGAATCCCACAGACAGAGGAGCCTGGCAGGCTGCAGTCCATAGGATTGCAAAGAGTTGGACACAATTGAGCAACTGAGCATGCACAGGCAGCAGGCAGTATGTATAAAGGATTCACTGTTAGGCACCAAAGTAACCTGTGAATGTCAGTTATCTACTATTCAGGACTGAAATTCTAAGTATGTAACAATCTGTACGGTACTGTCCAGAGAGCATGGACTAGGGCCCCCTTTGTGTTAGGCATCTCACCTTTAGGTGCTGAAGGGGGAGGTCCTGACTGAAGGATGCACGAGGGAGGGTGCAGGGGTCTAGGAGCAGGGGAGCACTGGGAGGATGTGGGGAAAAGCATTTTTCTAACAAGTACAAAGTTATCTCAGTGTTTTGGTAACTGATACTATTGTGTTGCCACACATGGCTGCGGTAGGATCCCTGCTAGTCTGCTTCCCCCGTATCCACATAGGTACAGATGCCTCGGTTTTCACGGCTCAGTTACTCACACGGATTGCCTCGGGCACAGGCTTCATAAGCGTACCCACTGGTCTCTTCTATAGTTCGTGTGTGTGTGCAGTTGTGTCCAATTCTTTGCAACCCCATGGCCTGTAACCCTCCAGGCTCCTCTGTCCGTGGGATTCTCCTGGCAAGAATATTGGAGTGGGTCGTCATTCCCTCCTCCAGGGAATCTTCACAACACAGGAATTGAACCTGTGTCTCCTGCATTGGCAAGCAGGTTCTTTACCACTAGTAAAGAAGCCCACCGTAGCTCATGTGGCTGCACTGAATTCCGTAGAGATGTGCTGGCCCTTTGCCACGCTGAGCTCACTCTGTAGACCCTGGAGCGAGAGTAAAGACCATGAGGCTGACGCATGTTCTACTTTCATCTGAGACCAGATTAGCATCTCTGTTAGGAGCTGTGTCTCCTGAAGACTTGGGCTCCAGTCCCCCTGGTTGGGGCATCCATTCTCCGTAAATCTCAGATTGTGCTTTTCCTTTATCCTGCAGTATTTTAATATAGGCAGAAGCAGGTTGAAATTCTACCAGGGGGTCTCAAAGGAAAGAGAAGTCTCAGAGAGGCACCCCTCTCCCTCAGAGGTGTGGGGGTGGAGGATCTCACTCAGGAAAGGAAACAGCAGCCAGAGATGGACTGTGGTGAGGCTCCAGACCATGTTAGTGCTCCCTGCCCCCTGCAAGGGTGTTCTGGGCTGCGGCCACCTCTGAGGCGGCGCCTCTGCATTGCTTTGGCATCTTTTTGTTCTAAACACACTCAGTCTGGGCTTCAGCCTATCTGTTTCTAAAGAATAGACATCTTCCCCCTTTATGAGCTTCAGTGAAACCTTCCAGTTTGTGTATGTCTTTAGGTTGTCTCATACTGTTGGATGAAAGGGCTGTAATAAATACAGGTACAGTCATATTTCCCAAGTCACATCAGTATAACTTATTTTGGGCAGTGGCTCCTAGCAAAAAAGGAGGATCTGTCCATTTGTTATATTAAGTTTTGAGCTTATCTAAAAGCATTATTATCAAAGAATTTGTGGAAGGAGAATGAGCATCTTGACTTCCAGGGAAAGTTTTTAAATTATTTTTTTAATTTAAATTTATTTATTTTAATTGGAGGCTAATTACTTTACAATATTGTATTGGTTTTGCCATACATCAACATGAATCTGCCATGGGTATACACACATTCCCCATCCTGAACCCCCCTCAGCCTCCCTCCCCGTACCATCCCTCTGGGTCGTCCCAGTGCACCAGCCTCACTCGTCTTTGTTGCGGTATGGGCTACTCTCTCGTCGTGGTACGTAGACTTCTCATTGCAGTGGCTTCTCTTGTTGCAGACCACAGGCACTAGAGGGATTTCAGGAGTTGCAGCTCCTGGGCTCTTGAGCTCAGGCTCAGTAGTTGTGGTACACGGGCTTAGTTGCTCCACAGCATTGGGATCCTCTGAGATCAGGGATAGAACCCACGTCTCCCATATTGACAGGTGGATTCTTGACCTTTGAACCACCAGGGAAGCCCCAGGGAAAGTTCCTTTAGCCTTCGTTGTGACAAGTGGTCCACAGTTTGCTTTTAGCATGCTCATATCTGATTTTGTTTTTATTTATACTTTTTAAATGTGTTCACCAGTAGCCAAAGAATTAAACAAGATGCTGCTTTCTTAGGCAAAGATTTAGCTTAGTTGATTTTTAGTTATGATCTCCTCTTAAATGTACTGAGTTCATATGTTACATCTACAAATCATTATTGCCATAATCACTTTATACTTTTGGTAGTTGCTGCTCTTTAAAGTTGATATGTTTTCTTCTTTTAACTTGTTTAAGAAGTACTTCCAGTACCTATGTACAGAGAGGTGTGTTTCTTAACATAATGTTGACTAGTTAAAATTAATTTTATCCTTTGTATACAACAGAGACCTTTATTTCTTTAAGTTTGTTGTGAATATGATCTTCTGAAAAGAGAAAGGGACAAGAGCAAAAGTATACCCAAGTGCCTGCGTGCACACACCCAAGACTCTCAAATCCTAGTCAAAAGCTATATTTCATAAAAGAGAATTATCGTAATGTTGATGGCTTGCCAAAACCTCAAGCAGTGACAGAATCCACAGAGTGTCCTGGAAGGGTTGCCTTTGCAAAGCCATGCCTCTCCAGATGGTTTGGATTAGAGATGTTTAAAAACACATGGCAGCATTAGTTTGGTTTAGAATTCAGAGTTAATTTGGTAGATAAAATAATGCAAATTTGAAACCCTAGCCTGTGTATCAGAAAAATCATCAAATCTTATGATTGCTCTTAGGGGAGGTTGGCATGTGATGTGTTGATTTTTTAAATGATCTAATTGAAATAATAAAATTAAGCAAGAAGGGATTTTAAAAAGGGATCGAAAATACAAGAGTCTAAGTAAAAACTTTCTTCTCTGCAGAATATTTATTCTTTTAAGCTGTCATATCCAATCAATTTGTATGGGATTCGACAGCCAATTGTCATTTCCTGAGATAAACTACGTAGGGTGGTTGTGTTACAGACGCAGCATGGGGAGGGAAAAATGGGAAAAGTCATTCTGGAGCATGATGGAAGAGGGGCCAAAATGTGCTTAGGGCCCAGAAAGTGTGGCCAGGATCCCCTCACCTTGCTAACAATAGCAGATAAGCAGCTTATACCCAAGGCTTTCCCTTTGGCTTATTCAGCTTTTCTCCCTGAACTTGTTGTTCAGTCATTAAATCATGTTTGACACCTCGCGATCTCATGGACCGCAGCACGCCAGGTCCCCCTGGCCTCCACTGTCGCCTGGAGTTTGCTCAAACTCATGTCCATTGAGTCAGTGATTCTATCCAACCGTCTCATCCTCTGCCACCCACTTCTCCTGTTGTCTTCAATCTTTCCCAGCATCAGGGTCTTTTCTGATGAGTCGGCTCTGCATCAGTTGGCCAAAACGTTGGAGCTTCAGCCCCTGTCCTTCCAGTGAATATCTTTCTGAAGGAAAGTGCTCTTGGTCTACATTTTAGAGAAGTATTTTGCCATGTGTGTGGTTCATAGTCTTAGCGGGGCTCTGTCTGAACGGTGAGGTGGCATGCTGTCTTTGTTCTCTGGCTCAAGAACTATAACACTTTCCCCAGGGCCCCAGAAAGCTCTGTCGCTAAAAGCCCAGCTCCTACTGTCCCCTTCCATATGTCTAAAATCAAGTGTCCCACCCTCTGATCCTGCAGCGGGGCAGCTGGAAAATGACTCTTGGAAGAGAACTTCTATATGGGAACACTATTCACTGAATGATGGCTATTATTGTGTATGCTACCTGCAGCACAAATGAAAGCATTCAGCTATGTTAAAATTGCCACTAGAAGAATGTTCGTCCGAGGGCTCAAAGCCTTTCAGAAAATACAGGACAAAGATGCTACAAAAATGGAGCCTGAAGGTTTTGAACAACAGTTGATGGGCTTCTAAGGGCTTGCCTCTTGAAAGAGGCACAGAGTTTCACTCCTCCAGAAGGGAACACATTTTGAGCATTTTCTCAGTGTAAAAATTAGAATTGCAGCTCTTAAGGTCTGGAAAGAGCTCCACAATCAAGGCAAATGTGCTCCTTTAGCCACAAAGTGTACACACATACAAGAATGTGAGGGGAGCATGGTCAGGTACTGTGAGCAGAGCTTTTGTGGGTTCGTGGAGGTTTCCGTAATTAATTTAATTTAGTTTCAGCAGCAGAGACATTGTATTAGCCAGTCTTAACTACTGATCCAGAGTTCTACATCCACACCCACTTAATATTTGTAACCAGGGATTGTATTTTCGTTTCATCGTCTAGTCATTTTTTTTTTAAATAAATGGAAAGGCAAACCCCAGCTAAGTCCAATTACCATTCTAAGATAGACTAACCATGTTCTGCTGTGTTGTGTGGGGAAAGGATTGTTTTTTGCTTTTCATTTTGTTTTTTGGCTGTTTGTTTCTTATATGAAAGTGTTAGTCACTCAGTCGTGTCTGACTCTTTGAAACCCCATGGACTGTAGCCCACCAGGCTCCTCTGTCCATGGGATTTTCCAGGTGAGAATACTGGAGTGGGTTGCCAGTTTCTTCTTCAGGGCATCTTCCTGACCCAGGTATCTAACCCAGGTCTTCTGCATTGCAGGTAGGTTCTTCACTATCTGAGCCACCAAGGAAGCTCTTTATTTCTCATATGAATTAATATTTTTTCCATAGGACCTATTCATATATAGAACTGTAGAACCTCAGGGTTTGAAGAAACCTTCATGGTTTTCTGGACCAGCTGCCTTTTCGATGCTTGAATTCTCTTGAATGGTTCCCTTTTCCCCTGCCCAGTCATCATCTTGCCTTGTTGAACATGGCTCATGCTCCTGTCCCGGGCAAACTACCCCCTCTCTGGCCAGTTCTGCAGCAGAATAATATTCCATCCTAAAGGACTGCTCATCACAGACAGAATCACCTTGGAATGTCAAAGGGAGCAAGCCCCAGAGTAGGGCAGCACCTTTGGGTTGCTTTGGGAGTAGGAAAGTACAATGCTGTCTGCCCTCCCCCACCCCTTCTCATGTGTCTTTCCATCTTCATCCTCACCTGCTTCCTTTCACATGGTGTCGTCAAAGGCATTGACAACATGTGTCAACCCATTGTCATTGAAACTCTTGAGAAGACTTCCCTTGGAGGAAGGTGCTTAGGGAAGTGCTACCTGTTCCCTCCAACCTGCTTGTACCTGTGTTCTACACCCCTGCTCCTGCCAAGCTGCACTTTTGAGCGATGCCCTCTGCCTGTTTCTTGGCATTTTCTTTAATATCCTTGGTCACATTGTGAGGTGAGGACTTGCTAAATTTCAGAACTGGGTTTCACCTGATTTTCCACTTTGAATAATGAAAGTTGCAGAGACAGGCTGAACACAAAACTCCTGCCTTTGGGACATTACAGTATGTTCTCCCCTTGTATGCGGATATTTGAGCCAGGTTCTATAAAACATCACCAACTTGGAGAAAGAGGAATCTTTATATATATATATGTATATATATATGTGTGTCAGATCCTCTGATATAATATCTGCTGATATGGGGCATTGTTAGTCTTGGTGTTAATGTATTTTCCTTTCTGTATGTGATAACCTGAACTAGTAAACAAATATTGGGGGCCTGACTTCTTTGATGAAGAGTTAAGAAGTTTCTGTTGTTTGTGTATGATGGTTTATAAATGGACATTTATGAAATCCTTGAGGGACTTAGAAACTATTCCCCCACGCTATTCATTTATTAGCAAGGATTATTTTTCACTAAATAAAGGGAAACCAGTCAGCCTCTATTAGTCTGCAATAATATCACAGCAATAATATCACAGCTAGCTAGGTAGGTCTCGTGTTCTAGGAATAGTGTCAAAATAAATGGGAAAGGAGTCCCTTGAGCTTCGCAGACCCATATTATTTCAAAACCAAGTTAAAAGTATTTCCCTCAAAACGCTTATGGATAAGTTTTCCATATCATGGAAACTTCTCCAGAGAGACCCAAGACTATCGAATCCTTCCTAGCAGTGGAATGAATTCAGCCCATAAATACCTTATATCACAGCTCTCACCTTCAAAACTCCTCTAAAGCAAGGAAGGATATAAATGAACAAATAAATCATGTATTGCTATTCTATGTAGTTCCCCCTGAAACCTTTAATGAGTATAGGTGTGACTGCTACTGCTAAGTCACTTCAGTCGTGTCTGACTTTGTGCGACCCCATAGACGGCAGCCCACCAGGCTCCCCCGTCCCTGGGATTCTCCAGGCAAGAACACTGGAGTGGGTTGCCATTTCCTTCTCCAATGTGTGAAAGTGAAGTCGCTCAGTCGTGTCCGACTCTTAGCGACCCCATGGACTGCAGCCTACTAGGCTCCTCCATCCATGGGATTTTCCAGGCAAGAGTACTGGAGTGGGGTGCCATTGCCTTCTCCATAGGTGTAACTAGTTCATATCAATAATGTTTGGGACCATAATTCTGAGACAGCAGAGAGCTGCAAAATACAGTACATTGGGAAGAATGAAAGTGCAGAAATAGGGCAACTCTTTGTGTTTTTATCTATAGAATAAATTTGCCACACCCCTTGATTGATGGCAGGTCAGCTGTTAAGCATCTTACCAGCATATTTTTTAAAAAAGACCAGTGGATTTTTGCCTAGTTCACTTGCATCAAAGTAGGAAAGATGATGCCTTGGAAAACAGGCAGTGTCAGTTAAAACAGTTTGGTATAAAAGCTCAGTAAGACCTGTATTAGAATTTTTTATTCCCAAAGCCTGATTACTTGGAGCCTGAATTGTGTTCCCTCTCTCTCTCTGGCAGTGAGCCTGAGGGGCCACGATCCATTTCACTAGCTGATCTGGTTCAGTGACCACCTGTGTTCCAACAGTGAAGTCAGACCAAGAGGACAGGCAGCTTGCTGGGCTGCTCAGATTCATATCCACTCCAGCCGCTCTATTTATTATTCCACTAGGGAATGCTTTGCCCTTGAAGGCTGATCCGATGAGGGTGGGATGACAGGCAGCAGGTATGCCATGAACAACAAACCCATATTCTTAACATATGTTTAATTTGAGTAACTCTCCTCCTTTAAAATACCTCTTGATTTTAAATCCACATCCTGATTTGCCCACTCTTGTTACCATTTTCTGCTGCATGTTCTGAATTAATCCTTTGAGGTGGTCATTCCCCGGAAAGAAAAAGGGAAAATGAGAACAGAGATGCAAAGTTGGGAATGTGAATGAAAGAGAATGGGAGAAGGCAGAGGGAAGGGGATCATTAAGTAGAATCTGTTTTCATGAGCTAGGCTTTCTTTGAGCTGTAGAAAGCAGGGGATGCAGAGGCAGAAGAGAAATACAAGGAAAGGCACTCGAAAGGTTATCCGTTAATATTTCTACTGAAGAATGGAAATCATTTTTTTTTGCAATGGAGCTCAATTTACAAAGATTATTTTCATTCTCCGTCGTACTTCATCTCAAAGAATTGATATAATCTAAGAAGTGGTTAAAATTATTAAAATAGTTTCCATAGCAGAAAATTAAATGATTTTACTAACTGTCAAAGTCAGTGTTTAAACTCAGATAATTTGAATTTTATTTTATATAGTGATCATGTCACTGGGATGTCTAAACATTCTTTGTGAAAGTAATAATCCCTGATTCTGATTTTTCATCAACAGAAAACTGACTACAGGTTAGAAATATTAGCCAGCATTGGCTGTTATTTGTAAAATCTACAGAGAAGGCTGGTTTTTCTTGAGGAATTCTGAATTAAAACACATTCCTCACCTGGGAATTATTAACCCTTTAAAAAGCCATTCTACTTTTTTCTCAGGTCTGTTTTCAGCTCAGAGGAACATGAAACTTATATACTTGATTTAGAATATTTTAAAGTGCAATAACAATATTTTATGCTATTAAATATATTATAAAGTGTCAGTATGTTACATTGCTTGATGTTACCAAATTCGTTTTCCCTATTTTTGTGTTTTAATTCACCTACCTACCTATCTATCCAATCCAGGTTTTCCTAGGCCACACCAGACTGGTTACATGAGGTCTTGTTTACAGTATAAACTATATTTCTATAATTCTTATCGCATCTGTGATTTAAGATTTCTTGAGTTCTTCAGCATCTCCCATTTTTTTCTGGAAGCTTCTAGAGGAGGTTGCAAGCCTGTGTGTAAATAAGGTTGCGGGGACTGCCTGTGACACTGCAGGCAGCTTGCTGGAACTCCAGCTCTGAGGTCCCACTGCCTTCCCCTACACCCTGACCCCATCAGACCCCTCAGGGATGACCTCGCACCCTCCAAAGTGAGCTTAACAACCACATGCAGGTTCATGGCTGCAGCTGAGCTCCAGAGCCCCGAAGAGCCCAGTGACTTCTAGAACCAAAGCCAGTCAGGTCAGGGCATGTTCCATGAAGAAGGAGACGAAATGATTATCCCCCCAAAGCGTGTATTCTTTGTGTCAAAGAATCCTAGGTAAGGTAAGCTGGTACCCCATGGAGTCTGCAGACTTCCTTATACATAGTCTTTACATTTTACCAGTGACACCCTAATGCCAGGTAGCTCTGGCGGACCCGTCCTGTTAGTCTGCTATTCATGGCATAACTACCCAAATGGTGAACGCTGCTTAGGTTCAAACCTGACTACCTGCTTGATTTGATTTCGAGTTTGAAATACAGTCATCTTTACTTCAATGCTGGGGCAGTCTGCATATTTATCCAGAACAATTCTGTAGATACTTAGCACGCCTAGCGCCACGCTCAGTGCCAAGGCCACAAGGATGAATATGGTCTGTGCCCTGCCTGTGAGGAGTTGATTGCTCTTCTCCTGGATCACCAGCAAGAAGGTGTGATTTGAGGTCTTCATAATCTACAGAACTGAAATAATTGGTGCATACTTTACCCAGAACACCACGCCCCACCCCACTCCCCATGCTGTCACCCGACTTAAGGCTTAGTGTGAAAGGTTGCAAGTGGAGCTGTGCTAGGGATGGTTAGGTTACTTTGTGGAAAAGGCCTCTGGAAATCTGAGCTGGCTCGCCCGAGGAGGGAGGCGACCTCACATGAAGAATACCTACCTCCTACCTCAGGATCCTGCACATGGTTTGGGGATGGTTGGTGAACCACAGGTATTCCTAAGGCTGGTTCCTATTAGACGGGCAAAGCTAGAAGCCTCGCTTTTCCTCATCCTTGCTGAGGAATGAAACCAATAAAGTCAGTTACTATTTAGACAAGTGAGTGAGGGCTGTTCTTTTGGGAGAGAATGTTCCTGGGGAGGGACTGACCAATAGAGGCCACTGAGGGGCTTTTGGGGGGCTGGGGAGGACACAGCTAGAGAGGAGTGCAAGTCATGCAAAAATCAATGGCAACTCTGTTAACATCATTAAGCTAAGTCTACCTAAATCAAAATCACAAGGAAAACCTTGTCTTTGCATATATGTGTATTTTGCAAGTATATGGATTTTGCATACATATATATGTATATCAATTCCACAAATAAAACATGCAGTTCAAAATCTGGAACAATGACTCTCTACACAGGACTGAATTCTATAGAAGAAAAATTTCTAAGAGAAGTTTATATTGCCAGATGCTTGGCATCCTGTAGTGAAAACATTTTGAATGTGTTTTAAAATAGTCTTCCAGATGTGTGACAACATGTAGCTAGCTATCTAGCCATTGTGTACATTTTGGAAGAAGGGCTCTGTGTGTGTGCAAAACTGTGGTAGTTTATTCAAATTATACAGGAAAATGAAACTCTTTTATTGCCTTCTTGGTCTGATTGCCTTGAAAAAAAGTAGTTTGATTTTTTTTTTAAGGGAACTTTTTGACCAACTTTCTTCAACTCTGCATTTGACTTGGCTAATATAGACACAGAACTTTTCCACAATGCTTTGTACATACCATGTGAAAGGCATTATTGCTACCAAGCTGTAACACTTTCTGACTCTTGTTGAGTTGTGTTCAACTCTTTGCGACCCCATGAACTGCAGCACATCAGGGTTCCCTATCCTTCACCATCTTCCAGAGCTTGCTCAAACTCATGTTCATTGAGTCAGGGATGCTATCCAACCATCTCGTCCTCTGTCATCCGCTGCTCCTCCTGCCTTCAATCTTTCCCAGCATCAGGGTCTTTTCTAATGAGTCAGCTCTTCGCATCAGGTATCCAAAGTATTGGAGCTACAACTTCAGCATCAGTCCTTCCAATTAGTATTCAGGATTGATTTCTGTTAGGACTGACTGGTTTGATCTCCTTGCAGTCCAAGAGACTCTCAAGAGTCTTCTCCAACACCACAATTCAAAAGTATCAATTCTTTGGTACTCAGCCTTCTTTATGATCCAACTCTCACATCCATACATAACTAC
Source organism: Bos taurus (assembly GCF_002263795.3). NCBI lineage: Eukaryota > Metazoa > Chordata > Mammalia > Artiodactyla > Bovidae > Bos > Bos taurus. The sequence goes on from NC_037331.1 coordinate 13,325,162, forward strand.
TGGAAACACCATAGTTTTGACTATAGGGACCTTTGTTGGCAAAGTAATGTCCTTGCTTTTTAATGGGCTTTCTAGGTTTGTCATAGCTTTTATTCCAAGGAGAAAGTGTCTTTTAATCTCATGGCTGCAGTCACCATCTGCAGTGATTTTGGAGACCAAGAAAATAAAGTCTGTGATAGTTTCCATTGTTTTCCCATCTATTTGCCATGAAGTGATGGGACTGGATGCCATGATCTTAGTTTTTTAAATGTTGAATTTTAAGCCAACTTTTTCACTCTCCTCTTTCACCTTCATCAAGAGGCTCTTTAGTTTCACTTCGCTTTCTGCCATAAGGGTGGGGTCATCTGCACATCCGAGGTCATTGATATTTCTCCCAGCAATCGATTCCAGCTTGTGCTTTATCCAGCCCGGCATTTTGCATGATGTACACTGCATATAGGTTAAATAAGCAGTGTGTCGGTGTACAGCCTTGATGTACTCCTTTTCCAATTTGAAACCAGTCCATTTTTCCATGTCTTGTTGTAACTTTCTTCTTAACCTGCATACAGGCTTCGCAGGAGGCAGGTCAGGTGGTCTGGTATTCCCATCTCTTTCAGAATTTTCCACAGTTTATTGTGATCCACACAGTCAAAGGCTTTGGCATAGTCAATAAAGCAGAAATAGATGTCTTTCTGGAACTCTCTTGCTTTTTCGATGATCCAGCGGATGTTGGCAATTTGATCTCTGGTTCCTCTGCCTTTTCTAAAACCAGCTTGAACATCTGGAAGTTCATGGTTCACGTACTGCTGAAGCCTGGCTTGGAGAATTTTGAGCACTATTTTGCTAGCATGTGCTGCTGCTGCTGCTAAGTCACTTCAGTCGTGTCCGACTCTGTGCGACCCCATAGACGGCAGCCCACCAGGCTCCCCCGTCCCTGGGATTCTCTAGGCAAGAACACTGGAGTGGGTTGCCATTTCCTTCTCCAATGCGTGAAAGTGAAAAGTGAAAGTGAAGTCGCTCAGTCATGTTGGACCCTCAGCGACCCCATGGACTGCAGCCCACCAGGCTCCTCCGTCCATGGGAGTTTCCAGGCAGGAGTACTGGAGTGGGGTGCCATTGCCTTCTCCGTGCTAGCATGTGAGGTGAGTGCAATTCTGCAGTAGTTTGAGCATTCTTTGGCATTGCCCTTCTTTGGGATTGGAATGAAAACTCATCTTTTCCAGTCCTGTGGCCACTGCTGAGTTTTCCAAATTTGCTGGTATATTGAGTGTAGCACTTTCACAGTATCATCTTTTAGGATTTGAAATAGCTCAACTGGAATTCCATCACCTCCATTAGCTTTGTTCGTAGTGATGCTTCCTGAGGCCCACTTGACTTCTCACTCCAGGATGTCTGGCTCTAGGTAAGTGACCACACCATCGTGATTATCTGGGTCGTGAAGATCTCTTATGTATAGTTCTGTATATTCTTGTCACCTCTTCTTAATATCTCCTGCTTCTGTTAGGTCCATAACATTTCTGTCCTTTATTGTACCCATCTTTGCATGAAATGTTCCCTTGGTATCTCTGATTTCCTTGAAGAGATCTCTAATCTTTTGCATTGTATTGTTTTTCTCTATTTCTTTGCATTGATAGCTGAGGAAGGCTTTCTTATCTCTTCTTCCTATTCTTTGGAACTCTGCATTCAGATGGGTATATCTTTCCTTTTCTCCTTTGCTTTTCGCTTCGCTTCTTTTCTCAGCTAATTGTAAGGCCTCCTCAGACAACCGATTTTGCTTTTCATTTTCTTGGGGATGGTTTTGATCACCATCTCCTGTACAGTGTTATAAACCTCCATCCATATTTCTTCAGGCACTCTGTCTATCAGATCTAATCCCTTGAATTTATTTGTCACTTCCACTGTATAATATTAAGGGATTTGATTTAGGTCATACCTGAATGGTCTAGAGGTTTTCCCTACTTTCTTCAACTTAAGTCTAAATTTGGCAAGGAGCTCATGATCTGAGTCACAGTCAGCTCCCAGTCTTGCTTTGCTGACTGTATAGAGCTTCTCTATCTTGGCTGCAAAGAATATAATCAGTCTGATTTCGGTGTTGACCATCTGGTGATGTCCATGTGTAGAGTTGTCTCTTGTGTTGTTGGAACAGGGTGTTTGCTACGACCAGTGCGTTCTCTTGGCAAAACTGTTAGCCTTTGCCCTGCTTCATTTTGTTCTCCAAGGCCAAACTTACCTGTTATTCCAGGTATCTCTTGACTTCCTACTTTTGCATTCCCACCCGCTATGATCAAAAGGACATCTTTTTTTGGTATTAGTTCTAGATCTTGTAGGTCTTCATAGAACTGTTCAACCTCAGCTTCTTAGGCATTGGTGGCTGGGGCATAGACTTGGATTACTGTGATATTGAATGGTTTGCTTTGGAAACTAACAGAGATCATTCTGTCATTTTTGCACCCAAGTACTCCATTTCAGACTCTTTTGTTGAGAAAGCCTATGAGGGCTTTCTCCATTTCTTCTAAGGGATTCTTGCCTGCAGTAGTAGATAGAATGGTCATCTGAATTAAATTCACCTATTCCCATCCATTTTAGTTCACTGATTCCTAAAATGTAGATGTTTACTCTTGCCATCTCCTGTTTGACAACTTCCAATTTACCTTGATTCATGGACGTTATATCCCTGGTTCCTATGCAATATTGTTCTTTACACCATTGGACTTTACTTTTACCATGAGGCACGTCCACAACTGGGCGTTGTTTCCACTTTGGCTCAGCCACTCCACCCTTCTCCAGTAGCATATTGGGCACCTACTGACCTGGGGAGCTCATCTTTCAGTGTCGTATCTTTTTGTCTTTTCATACTGTTCATTGGAATTCTCAAAGGAAGAATGCTGAAGTGGTTTGCCATTTGCTTCTCCAGTGGACCATGTTTTGTCAGAACTCTCCACCTTACCCATCTGTCTTGGGTGGCCCTACACAGTATGGCTCATAGTTTCACTGAGTTAGACAAGGCTGTGATCCATGTGATCAGTTTGGTTAGTTTTCTGTGATTATGGTTTTCATTTTGTCTGCCCTCTGATGGATGAGGATAAGAAGCTTGTGGAAGTTTCCTAATGGGAGGGACTGGCTGTAGGGAAAACTGGGCCTTGGTCTGGTGGGCATGGCCATGATGAGTAAATCTTTAATCCAGTTTTCTCCTGATGAGAGATGCTGTGTTCCCTCCCTCCCTTACTATGGTGGGAGTAATGGTGGTAATGGCAGCCTCCTTCAAAAGAACTTATGCCAGCATGCTGGGCTCCCAGGACTGTTGTAGTCAGTGCCCACTGACCCTGCAGTAGGCCACTGTCAACCCACGCCTCCACCAGTGACTCCTGGACACTCACAGGCAAGTCTGGGTCCCTCTCTTGTGGGGTCCCTGCTCCTTTCTCCTGGGTCCTGGTGTATACAAGGTTTTCTTGTGCCCTCTAAGAGTCTTTTGCCCAGTCCTGTGAAAGTTCTGTAATCAAATCCCACTGGCCTTCAAAATCAAATTCCCTGGGGCTTCGCAGTCCCTCTGCTGGATCCCCAGGTTTGGAAGTCTGTTGTAGATCCTAGAACTTTTACAAAAGTGCGAGAACTTCTTTGGTGTAACTGTTCTCCAGTTTGTGGGTCATCTGCTCAGCAGCTCTGGAGTGGAGCTAATGGCGACCTCCTCCAAAAGGACTTATGCCACATGCCCTGCCTCCCAGGTCTGCTGCAGCCAGAGCCCCTGTCACTGCGGCAGACCACTGCTGACCCATGCCTCCGCAGTAGACACTTAAACACTCAAAGGCAAGTCTGGCTCACTCTCTTGAGGGGGCGTCTGCACCTTTCCCTTGGACCTGGTGCACACTAGATTTCTGACTCTAGAAACAGCTCTTTAGAAATTCAACTTTATTTTGTGCTTGTCTTCTTCATGGTAAATATGTTTACCTGTATACACACACATATATAAATTTTCCTAGTTTCTTTGTATTTTAAACCTTGTGTTTAAGAATATGGAGGTAAATAAGGGAAAGAAAATACAGTAGAGACTGGTTTCCTTTGAACTAGATTTTCCTGTAGAAGTTCACGTTCTTCAGTGAGAGCTATGTGCTGTGTTAAACCTATCTCAGGAGATCTAAATGTGCAAACACACATGCCTTGCTCAGCCACTCAGTCATGTCTGACTCTTTGCGGCCCCGTGGGCTGTGGCTCCTCTGTCCATGGGATTCTCCCATGGCAAGATTACTGAAGTGGACTGCCATTTCCTACTCCAGGGAATCTTCCCCACCCAGGGACCAAACCCACATCTCTTATGTCTCCTGCATTGGCAGGCAGATTCTTTACCACTGTGTCACCTGGGAAGCCCCATGCAAACAGCAAGTGCTAAATATTTAATGACCTGCTGAAACTGCAGGAGAAATTGCTCAGGAGAATTTGCATCTTGGAGTCTTGTGCAATTATTTCCTCTAGGCCACAGAGAGACATTTTGTTTGTCCTTAGGATAGAAAGTGAAAGAAAGTGAAAGTGACGTCACTAGTCGTGTCCGACTCTTTGCGACCCCATGGACTGTAGCCTACCAGGCTCCTCCCTCCATGCGATTCTCCAGGCAAGAATACTGGAGTGGGTTGCCATTTCCTTCTCCAGGGGATCTTCCCAACCCAGGGATTGAACCTGGGTCTCCCACATTCCGGGCAGATGCTTTAACCTCTGAGCCACCAGGGAAGCCCCGTGCTTAAGATAACCCATAAGTAAATCTGTGGACTTCATCCTTCATATAGTTTGATATCGTTGCCATGTTTAAAAAAAGAGAATGCATGGGTATCAGATTCTGAAGTACTGTTTCACATGTCAGTCTAGTTCTCAATACTTATCTATCAACATACTTATGTACAGTATTTGATTTCCAATTATTCTCAATTACTATTTAATACCAGTTATATATAATGCATGGATAGAACTGGGCATTGGGAGATACTGAGTGGTCGTCCCTTTATTAATGCTGCAATTAAGTAAAAAATGACAGGGTTTCTGTAATTGTTTTGACTACGAACTAGTAGAAGTTTGTCCAAGTGATATAGATGAACAGGTATAAAATATCAATTGCTTCAAAACAATGGAAAAACTTCAAAATGAAAATTTGTAATTGTCCATTATGAAGTTCCTATAGATTACCTGCCAAAATCACCATGAAATTTTACCTGCATTGGTGGAAGGAGGGTTGGGTGACACTTGGGGGTAGATTATTATCATATTTTATAATGATGTGGGGACAAATTTGAAAAAGTTTTGACAGATGGTGTAGATGGTGTCTGAATCTTGATGTGATATTTGGTAACACCTCTAATGTGAGACCAGCTCATTGATCATGACTTAGATTTGAAAGATTTGAAGGATGCATTTTGGAGGGAAAAGATATGTAACATCCTCAGGGTGTTAATAATAACAGAGCTTGAGTTTTTCCTAGTAGAATTCCATATGCTGTGTCCATCTTTATTCATGGCTGAAGATTACCACCTCCTCTTTTTGTTGGTTGATGTGTCTGAAATGGTAATTGGGGAAAGGAATTTAGTATGAAATAGGATACAAGGGAAGTAAAAAGTCTATATTTTTGTCTCTGTGTGACAGTGAGCAATTCATTTAATTTGGTTGGGAAAAATCTGTCACAGAAGATTGTATTCTGTCTACTAGGTGAAAGAGAGTAAGATAGAACCAGAGTGCATTTTTAAAGCCAAAACAGGGTGAAGTACAACTTGAATTTGAATGAGTATGAAGGTTGTGTGTCTAGGAGGGATCAGAAATGTCCAGTATATCTGTGACTGTGACTTTGGCTACTGACAAGCCGTGGAAATGAGTTAACCTTATAAATAATGCAAAATGTTTTGCTTACCATTTTCTCAAAGTATTTGTAAGTTGATCAACTATTTATTGAACACTGTGGTAGGCAGAATAATGCCCACCTACTAATACCAGGAAACTCAGTGTGTTACCTCACATGGCAAAAGAGACTCTGCAGATGTTCTAAATGAAGGATCTTGAGAAGGGGAGATTATCCTGGATTATCTGGATGTGCCCAGTGTAATCACAGAGGTCCTTGTAAATGAAAGAGGGAGGCAGGAGAGTCAGACTTAGAAGGAAATGTGATGATGGAAGCAGAATCAAAGTGATGAGACGTGAGCAAGACTCAACCAGCCATTGCTGCTTTGAAGATGGAAGGTGGCCATGAGCCAAAGAATGAGAAGCTGGAAAGACGGCAAAGAAATTGATTCTCCCCTAGAGCCTCTAGAAAGGAATGTACCTCTGCCCTCCCCATCAGTTTTAGTCTTAACCTCCAGAACTCTCAGGTAATGAATGTGTATTGTTCTAAGATGCTCAGTGTAGGATAATTTGTTACAGCAGCAATGAGACATGAATACAGGGATCTCCTAATCCTCAGAAGTGTCTTAGGCACACCCCTGTGAGTGAGGCTCACAGGTCCAACGTGACCATTTTATTTTGCCTGTGAAAAAGTGAAGCCTGGTAGAATTAACATGATTTTCTCAAAAAATCGTTCTCAATTACCAGTCCATGGATCTTTACATAGCAACATCTGTATCCTATGACTAGGAAGAAACCAATCCCATCCTGCTTCTCTTACCCAAGTTTTGTGTGTTTCCCCAAAGGCTCCTGTCCTCTGACCAGCACAACAACCCATTTAAACCCCAGTCTGACCTTTTATTTGTAAAGGACCTTCTCTAGACTGTCAGCTCTGCTTTTGCATCTTGAAGAGCTGAGACGATCTAAATCATGAAATGCAAAGAAGGTGATCTATTCTCTAGGGCAATGGTTGTTGACCTTAATGAGGAAACTACATCCCAAAGGAGTTGAGTAATGCAACTAACAGTCACAGACTCAGCCAGAACTTAAGTTTCCTGACCCCCTTTTCAGTCTCAGCCCATTTTCCTTACAGATCAAACTCTAGGGTGCCTCGATACTGCTGGCTTTTTAGAATCTGAACTAAGAATCTAGTCTATTTCACTAACCTCCTTCCTGGCCCACGGTGTGGATTACAGAAGGAGACTCACATGGAAAGAAACCCTTTAGAAGTGAAGGGAGCCATGTTAGCTCTCTTGCTGTAGGATTTGGCGAGTCTCACTGTTGGTGTCATATTCAAGTGTGGGACTTGATTTAATAGAGACGGCCAACAACTGTGGATCTAATCAAATGGGGCCAGAAGCACATAACTTCCAGCGTAAGAAGCGTTCTCAAGTTTTGGAGTGGTGCGACAGGGATAAGGCGAGAAGCATTCAAAGGGAGCCGGAAAATCAGGCTTAGAAATCTTGTTTTTCAGGTCTGTTATAGTCACTTTGTGAAGTACTGCAGACAATTCATTATAATTTATCACACTGATACTCTTAGATTGGATGAAGCCCAAATACAACTGAGTTCGATGCAGATTAAATTACTTCTTCCTTAAAAGGAGGGTGGTCTCACCAGGGCAGGATGGAGTTCATTAGCAGCCGGAGAAGCTTTCCTTAACTCTTCATTATCTGGTTTCATATTGTTCCTGCTTCCCCAGGACCATAGGGCACTTCTCCTTTTTCAGGTCTTAGAAAAATACACTGGGTACCGTGTGATCTCTGGGCCACCAATGCCTAAGGTAAAATACTCACCATCACAAGTCCGTAAGCAAAAGTCACATTACCATGAGAACTGCTCCTATTCGTTACATAAAATCATTTGTTTTCCTTTTTAGGGAAAAGGGAGAAAAAAATATTGTCCTGTGTGTGTGGTTTTTTTTGTCCTTGTATATTTTTATTTACACACTCCATTGTGCTAACTGACTGATGTACACATTGAGTGTGCTATGACATGTGTTTGAGAAGTATGATCACATGTCTTCTAGCTAGCCAGCACCCATAGAAGTGAGTGAAGGACAAGGTTCAGACAGAAGTCTGTTGACAGAAGGCTTTGAATGTGCCTCCTGATTCTTTTTCTAGAACTGACAGCTTCAAACTCCATGTAAGCGGCCTTTAATTTGTGCATTCTAAGTCTTGTGAAATAGGGTTTTTGCCTGAGGGACAAAAAAGACAGAAATCTCTGAAGTGCTATAAATTTAATCATTTGATCCCAAAGGAATTTTTATTCATACATTTCTGTTTGTCTCTGAGCTTGTTTATTATTTGTGCTTCTTTGAAAAACTAGCTCAGGTTGAAGTTGGGAATTTGATACCCATTTATCTGTTAGTCTTCGAAGTATACATAAGTGTTATGTTAAGAAGATTTATCTCCACTTAAAATGAACTACCAGGACAGATTTCTGTCCCCTTCCACACTACTCACTCTCAGTTTTTGGGTCTGTAGGTAAACATCAAAGAATCTTCCGTGGGAAAAGCGTTGGTATAGGATGTGGGGGATGGGTGAGACTTGGGATTGCATGACAATCACAAAAATTCAGTTTACCTTTGTCTCTTGCGTTGATCTTTTAGCAAGCACTTAAACTGAGGTTTTTTTCTGTCCTTTTCAGTACTTCAAAGTAGCAGTTTATCAGTAGAACCAGCAAGCTAGACACAGCCCTAAGAGGTCATCTGATTCATCTCCGTGCCTTAGGCATAGGCATATCTAAGTAATTCCAGGCAGATAAAAAGAGACAAAGAAGCTTCTTGGCTGTAGAACCTCACTTCCCATTTGCTCCCTGGAGATCTATACTCACCATCTAGTTTTAATGTGAGAAAGCACCTCTTCCTGCCAAATTCTTTTACTTTCTTGCTAAATTTAGAATAATCCTACTGATTTCATGCACCATCACCGTTGGCAAAAAAAGCACCACAGTAACTCAAAAAACTCATGTCAAAAGCCTGCACGGAGTGGAACACTTTAGGTTTTTATTTTTCTTTTCTTTAACAGTGCCCCTATAATTTCTAGCCTAAGTGGCTTGGTAATGATCTAATGTGGGAGGTCCCGTGACTCTGGGTGGAGTCCCAAATATAGGTTTATTTTATCAGCAGGGGGTTGTCAGGTGACACATGGAAACTGCATTTTCTTCCTCATTTTTGGACCTCCTCTAGCACAAAATCTGAACCCTACACATTCAGAAAGAAATGGCCCACAAAGCACGACATAGATTTATCATGCAATTGTTTTTACACCTCCTTGCCAATACAATCCTTAGAGGAGGAAATGGCAGCCCACTCCAGTATTCTTACCTGATAAATCCCATGGGCGGAGGAGCCTGGTGGGCTGCAGTCCGTGGGGTCACTAAGAGGTGGACACGACTGAGCACACATGTACCTCCCGTGTGTGCACACACATTTCTCTCTGTACTCAGCCAGTACAATAGTTCTGAATCTGGTTGGCCTATTGTTTTTTTGGGGGGAAAAAAAGCCTGCTAACTGAATTCTGTTGAATTTTATAGCTGAAAACCACCATTGTCTTTTTTACGTAGCCGAGGAAGAGTTCATAGACTAAGAAGCTCTTTTTTAAAAATTTTTACATGACTTACTCTAGGAGGGAGTAGGAGGCAAGGAGTGGGGGGGAGGCCTCCCATATTCCTGAATGTTGTTTGCCCCCTTTGAAAGCATTTAGTACTTTTCTAATAGAAAATAAATTTAATTTGTGGCTACTCTCTTAAGTAAGATGGTTTGATGGTAAAAAGTGGAGCAGTCCCAGCCCTAGATTTAGCGGAGTTGTGTGGCTGAATCCCTTAGCGTCACTTTCATGTGGTTGGATGAACCATTCTCAGAAACCCTAAGCATTTTTGGAGATGCTAAACTGGAGACATTCACAATTCTTCCCTCCCTTTTTGCAATTAATCCTTCATGTTTTAACAAGCACTGAAGCTAATGCTGCCTACACTCTTTTCCTGTCAAATTGGAACTCGTTTTCTTCTCTCTCAAATAATCTGTTCTTTCTAGTTCATACTCATATAAATCAAAGGGGTAGATGTCAACACATGCCATATCCAAATATCAATTTCCTTTTTTTAATTAGGCAGGATTTAGACATTTGATTTGAAGAAAGCTCCTGCTTTTTAACTTATAAAACAACCCATATATTCACCTCTTCCTATTTTCTTTTGTCCCTTTTATAAAGCAGAATTGTGCTTTCAGCTCGCACCACACCCCTGTTCTAGTTTAGGCAGAGCAACCTGGGTTTCATATTTCCCAAAAAGGAGACCCTAAATGGTTAGTCAGTGATGGAAAGTCTAGACTGAAGAAGCTTCTTTGACCTAAACACGTTTCATTGAGCATTATTGTCAGAGATGATGGCCTATCCTCACCTTGCTTTATTCACAGTAAAGATTTGGAATAACCAAATTTATAAAAATTGAATGTGAGTGTGGGAGTGTTATAAACCCCTTTCACCAAATGATCTCAAATTATTGAATTTTGTTGTTGTTGTTCAAATGTTTCCTAAGACCAAGAATATCTATATCTAGGGCTAATTACAAGGAAAAAAATCAAACCCAAATTAACGGGCATGCTAGGGAAATACCTGGCTGCCAGTACTCCTCAAAAAAGTTAAGATTATCAAAAACAAGGGAACTCTCACAGACTTAGAAAATGAACTTACAGTTGCTGAGGGGAAAGGACAGATAGGAAGTTTGGTATAGCACATGGAACTCTGCTAAGTGTTATGTGGCAGCCTAGACCGGTGTGGGATTTGGAGAAGAATGGATACATGTATATGTATGGCTGAGTCCCTTCACTGTCCACCTAAAACTATCACAGCGTTCTTAATCTGCTGCTGCTGCTGCTAAGTCGCTTCAGTCGTGTCCCACTCTGTGTGACCCCAGAGACGGCAGCCCACCAGGCTCCCCCGTCCCTGGGACTCTCCAGGCAAGAACACTGGAGTGGGTATACCTCAATACAAAGTAAAAAAGTTCAAAAAAACAAAAACAAGGGAAGTCTGAGCAACTGGCCCAGCCTAGAGACAGCTAAGGAGGCATGGTGTCTAAATGTAATGTGGTGTCCTGAATGGGACTCTGGAACAGGGAAAGGACATTGGGTAAAAACGAAAAACTTCTGGATAAAGTTTGGCCTTCAGTGAAGTGAAGTGAAGGTTGTCTAGTCGTGTCTGACTCTTTGCAACCCCTTGGGTTGTCCCTGGAATTCTCCAGGCCAGAATACTAGAGTGGGTTGCCTTTCCCTTCTCCGTGGGATCTTCCCAACCCAGGAATTGAAACCAGGTCTCTTGGCCTTTAGTATTATTGTTCAAATATTGGTTCAAAGACCCTGATGCTGGGAAAGATTGAGGGCAGAAGGAGAATGGGATGACAGAGATGAGATGGTTCCATGGCATCATGACTCAAGGGACATGAGTTTGAACAAACTGTGGGAGATGGTGAAGGATGGGGAAGCCTGGCATGCTGGAGTCTATGGGGTCACAAAGAGACATGACTGAGCGACTGAACACAGCAAATTGGTTCATTATTTGTGACAAGTGTACACGTACTAATGTAGCAATAGGGAAGAGGTTAACATTAGGGAAAACAACATGTGAGGTGCGTGGGAACTGTACTATCTTTAGAACTTTTCTGCAAATCTAAAACTATTATAAAAACTTTACTAAAAATTAAGAAGAATAATTGTGCTTATTGCTCTACAGAACTCTTAACTTGCTGCGAGGATTGACAAAGGAGCGAGAAACGCTACCTTTTACAAAGTTTCTATGGGAAACAAACTGCTTTTAAGAACAAGAAAGTAGAAATTTCCTAGTTGTTCTGTGATGTAACACACAGGTAGTATCTAGTTTGGCTCTTGGCACTAGGCAGGTTTCCACTGCCCCTGTGTGGTTCACAGTCTGAAGCAGTTACTTTGTAAGACCAGCTTTGTATTTTAAAGAGCTTGTTACCAGGACTGTCCATCTTACAGTTGGGTAACTTTTAGCTGGAATGTACACACACACAAATTGTGTGGGTGGCGAGGCTTATTTTCACCTTGAATTTTGGGTATGTATCTTGGTTTAAAAAAAAATTCTTTTTTTATTGAAGTATAGTTGATTTACAATGTTTAAGTGCTGCTTCACAGCAAAGTGACTTGGTTATACATATATGTTATTTTTCATTATGGTTTGTCACAAGGTACTGAATATAGTTCCCTGTGCTGTACAATAGGGCCTTGGTGTTTATCCATCCTGTATATAATAGTCTGCATACTATTAATCCCAAACTCCCAGTCCTTGCCTCTCCCAGCCCTCTTGGCAACCTCTGTAAGCCTGTTGTCGTTGCATAGATATGTTCATTCGTGTCGTATTTTGGATTCCACATGTAAGTGATATCATACGGTATTTGTCCTTCTTTATCTGACTTACTGTGATCGTCTCTAGCTCCAGCCATGCTGCTGCAAATACCATTATTCCTTTAAGTGCCTAAGTGATATTCCATTGCGTATGGATATAGAGATAGACATGTATATGTATGCATGTGCGTGCCACATCTTTATCCGTTCATCTGTCAGTGGACATTTAGTTGTTTCCAGTTTTCCTATTGTAAATAGGGCTGCTGTGAACACACGGGTGCATGCGTCTTTACAAATTACAGTTTTGTCTCAATATATCCCCAGGAGTGGGATTGCTGGATCATATGGCAACCCTATTTTTAGGTCTTTTGAGGAACTTCCATACTGTTCTTCATAATGGCTGCACCAATTTACATTCCCACCAGCAGTGTCAGAAGGTTCCCTTTTCTCCACACTCTCACCAGCGTTTATTATTTGTAGACTTTTAATATGGTATGTATCTTGCAGGTTAAGACTCTTTAAGAGACTCTTTAGTTATAGGTAAGGCTGGAATATACCTCAAAATTTTCACTAATCATTATTTTTGAACTTCTTCCTTAACACAGGCCACCCTTTTATTTCTCTTTTTTAAATTAAAAAAATTTTTTTTTATTAAGTGAAAGATTCAAATCTATAGTGCTTCACGATTTTTAGAAGTTTCACACAGATGATTATGTAGGATCCCATAATAACCCTCTTTTCTCCTACCTGTTTATTACCCTCTCTCCACTGGTAACCATCTGTTTGTTCTCTGTACCTGTGAATCTGCTTCTTTTTTGTTTTATTCACTAGTTTGTTGTATTTTTTAGATTTGACATGTAAGTGAGACAGTATTTGCCTTTCTCTGACTTATTTTCACTTAGCATAATCCTTATCTTTCATTTCTGAAAGGTGACCATTTGACCCAAGATGATCCCAGTTCCTAATGAACTTTGGGTTTTAAAAATGTATTCATGTTTCATATTTCTCGAGTTCAGAAGAATTTCCCCCGGGTTCCTGCATCTGTGTTTCTGGGTAGGAAGTCTCATTTGTTCGTTAAAGCACTTGGGGGCACTCTCCCCTTTTCACAAGAGCTAATAACAGTTCACATAATTATGTAGGGGGATAGACACTCATTTAAGAATAACTGGTTGTACTGAAGTGGCATTTTTTATTTGGCTGCACAGTGACATTGTGTGGTCAGTTGCTCAGTCATGTCCGACTCTTTGCGACCCCATGGACTGTAGCCTGCCAGGCTCCTCTGTCCATGGGATTCTTCAGGCAAGAATACTGGAGTGGGTTGCCACTCCTTTCTCCAGGGGATCTTCCCTACCCAGGGATCGAACCCACCTCTCTCGTCTGCTGCATTGGCAAATGAAGTCTACCACTAGCGCCACCTACATGGCGACAAGAGGAAAACAAAGCATTTCTTCCCAAAGCCGTGACAGTAAGTGCAGAACTTGTCATTAGTGACCCAGTTGGTTTCCAGCTGCTAGCTGACTCCCATGAAATGATTAATTGGTCTCAGTCAATTCTCAGCAAGAAGAAGCCACCTCATGGTAAATATTATCACGACTGGTGCTAATTAGTTCTGTTGTCACCTGTCAAAACTGGTAGACTAGGAGTTGTTGAGTCAGGTGGTCGATTCCTACAGTGAAACTAGAAGTCCAACTGGAAAGGGGTTGGAGGCTCCCCGCCAGAGCCATTGTAGCAGTGAGGGAGCCCCAAAGTCTTCTCTGACCTGTTAGGATGCGTGAGGTGTTCTCTGATCATGAGTCCCACAGCGTGAAGTCAGAAGGCTGGAGATTGTGCATCCCAAAGAGAAAATGCACCTGCATTCACCTGATGCAAGGTTTCACAGTATGTTGACTTCTAAATCAGCCAAGCCACAGTTCAAATCTGGGCTCTGCAGCTTACTATCCATTTGATCTTAAGCCTATGACTTGACTTGCCTGAGTCAGCATTTTCTGATTTGGGGGGGGGGGGGGAAGGTAAAATTGCCCATATAATGGGACTGATATAGAGATGTATACAGCATGTTTGGTACTTAGTAGATGCTCAAAAAATTTAGAATACCCCCTACAAGTAAATAATCATGAATCATGTAATCCAGTGTGGCAGTGATAATGTTCATTGTTGATGTTGTTTAGTTGCTAAGTTGTGCCTGACTCTATGTGACCCCATGGACTGGAGCCCACCAGGCTCCTCTTTCATAGGGTTTCCCAGGCAGTAACACTGGAGTGGTTGCTTCCAGACCCAGAGATCAAACCCACATCTCTTATGTCTTCTGCCTTAGCAGGTATATTCTTTACTGCTGAGCACCAGGGAAGCCCAATAATGTTCATTAGCGCACCCTCCAATAATAAACAAGAAAACCCTGGGGTGTTCAGTGTCGGCTTGGAGCATGATGCTGAAAGGAACCTGGGACCTAACCCTTCACTAGCCCTCTTGTTGATCACTTTCTAAGAGCCTCCTTAGAAGGGAAGTGGGAGCAAGGAGAGATGAAAACACTAGCAAGTCAAATTGAAGGAAATTGAGCAGTGACACTTTGGCAGAAGAACTTTTATTGTATCATATGTGCCATTTCCTCCTCCAGGGGATCTTCCCAACTCAGGGCTCGAACCCAGGTCTCCCACATTGTAGACAGACGCTTTACCGTCTGAGCCACCAGGGAAGTCCGTGTGTCTCGCTTGGCCAGACTATGCAAATAGGTGCATGACCCCATGACTGGAAACATTCCAGGCATGGCCTACATGGGTGCAACACGAGACTCATCCCACAGTGACTTTCAGCCCTACTCGACTAATTCATTGCTTTCAGGTTTTCCAAATTTCTCAGTGATGGAAAGAACAGACCTCCCAGCCTCTTCAGTTTCTGATCCAGTAGATCCAGCCTGGGACCCTGAAACCTGTGCTTTTAATTAACTCTCTAAATACTTATTCAGATAAGTTCAAGAACCGTTGATTTAAAACAGTACTGTTCACTTGACTGCACATAGGGATTTCCTGTGGAATTTTTAAAAAATCTTGATGCCTGGGTCTTACCCCCAGAAATTCTGAATGACTTGGTATAGTATGTGACTTGAGCACTGGGGAATTTTAAAAAGGTCCTCAGATGATGCTAAGGTACAGGCAAGTTTGGAGTAACACTGACTTAGAAAATAGCTTGAGGGGTCCATGCACCTGCAATGATAAATAACAATAATCAGATGTGAAGTCACATCACAGGTAAGTAAGTCCTCGCTCAACTCAAAGTGCGAAATACAGTAACATTTAAGGAAAAATCCTATTCCAGCAGACTTGCTGGAAGCAGTGTGAAAATCATCCCGTTGCCCTAGAATTCTATTGTGTTCAGAAGTTCTTGCACTGAAGGGACTGCTAAGTATGATTTAGAGCCTGAATTCTAAATCAGCAGGGTTGCAATATAGTGTGCATGAATAATAATGTGGCATGAATCCAGTTGTGGCTTTTACTGTGGAGCTATCTCTGGTGCTAACAGTTGACTATTTCCTCTTCCTCCTCTTCCTCATTACCCAATGTCAGTAAATGGCAGAACTTGGAACTGCCATCAACAACAGGAGCTATAACCAAGCATGAAGATATGTTACAGTGTCCCAGGAAGGAGGGGAGGATTGTCAAAATAAGGACCCCAAAGAGTTAAAACATGTAGCCAAAGTGCAATAAAAACTTCTAGGAGATAGTTTCTCAACCTATGTTGTCAAGGCAGGACCAAGTGTTATTATCAGAACTGTTTAGGAAAGAGTTGTTGAGCCAGAATGAAAACTCGGCTGGACCACTGGTTTTCTCTGGAAATGTTGGTTCAAATCACAAAGTAGTCATTTCTAACTCTCTATGGGGGCATATTGTTTATCGTCTTTAAACTGCATTGCTTAATTGAAATCTTTTTCAATTAAGGGAATTAAACTTAAATTTAAATATTTTTCATTTGAAAATCTTTTTCAATTCTCTCTGGGAAGAGAGCCAAAGAAAATGCCCTGTTTCTAGGCAGGGCAAGAACTATCATGCTCCTACTATGAACTGAAAATGTGGCTTAGGATGGACCTTAACTTCAATTAGGATGGTTACTATAAAAATAAAACAAACAGAAAAGCAGAAAATAAGTATCAGCAAGGATGGAGAAATTGGAAGCTTGGTACATTACAGGTAAGAATGTAAAATGGTGCAGCTACTATAGAAAACAGGATGGCAGTTCCTTGCAAAATCAAAACTTATTTTTCATCATAATACTTTGTTATTTCAATACCCAAAAAACTGAGTATGCAATTTAGGAGACCTCAAGACCTCTTCCTCAACTGTAGGTATGTGCCATCTCAAGACTGTATATTGGAACTATAAAGGAGTTCGGATGTAAAGAGAAAGGAAAACGCCATTTCTTCATAAACATTCTGTGTCTCTTACTACCAATCACGTAGCCTTTTGTAAACCCTGAAAAATTTCCCTGTAAAGCAAATATTATATAGATATATACTGGGTATGTGAAGTGTATGTGAAGTGTGGGTCTCTCCCCTCCCCAAAGATCACCTGTTTTCCTTAATCATCTGCATTAGTGTCAACAAATGGCTACAGGTACATATGACTTAGAAAATTAAATCCAGCAACCCATTGAAAGAGACCCTGATGCTGGGAAGGATTGAAGGCATAAGAAGAGGGTGCCAGAAGATAAGATGGTTAGATAGCATCACCGACTCAATGGACCTGAGTTTGAGCAAACCCTGGGAGATGCTGAAGGACAGGGAAGCCTGGTGTGCTGCAGACCATGGGGTCACAAAGAGTTGGACACGACTTAGTGACTGAACACACACACATGATCCAGCAATTCCACTGACGTGTATATACCCAAAGGAATTGAAAGCAGTGTCTTGAAAAGATATTTGTACACCCATATTTAGAGTACCATTTTCCACAATAGCCAAAAAAGTGGAAGCTACCCAAGGATCTATTGACAGATGAATGGAAAAACAAAGTGTGCTATTTGCATATAATGGAACATTATTCAGACTTAAAAAGGAAAGAAATTTTGATATATGCCTCGGTGTGGATACTCTAATACTTGTAATGTTACGTGGGTGTAATAACACCTTTAGGGCATATGCTAAGTGAAATAAACTAATCGCAAAAAGACAAATATCTGTATGATTCCATTTATATGAGATTCCTAGAATAGATTCATAGAAAGTAGAATCCTGATTGCAAAGGACTGAGAGAAGGGTGGGAATGGGGACCTCATGCTTAATAGACAGGAGTTTGAGTCTGGGAAGATAAAAATATTCTGGCGACGGATGATGGTGATGGCTATGTGACAGTGTGAATGTATTTAGTGTCCCTGAATGATATACTTAAAAATGGTTAATAAGCTTACATTATGTATATTTCATCGCAATTTTTAAAACAATAATTTTCCACTGTGCAAAAAAAAAATTAAGGCTTAGAGGATGTACCTGACTAATAGACACCAGAGCAGGAAGTCAGCTCTGGAGACTCCAAGGGTGTCAACCCTCCTTTTCCATCTCCAGCACCTCTCAGGGAGTAGAAACTGAAGAAGCTCTTCACAGGGAAGAGAAGAGAAGAGAATGATTATTTGAGGAAAGAGTGGTCAAAATAGTCCAGACAGTTGTCCTGAAAATAAGAAATAAGGTTGTTAAAGTTCACGAGATTGGAACCATGTCAGCACACCATCTTCTTCGTTGTTGTTGGAAGGGTTTTAATTATGGATTCAGTTTTAGTTTTTAATTTTTATTTTCTTTTTAAATTAAAATATAGTCAATTTACAGTGTTCTGCCAACCTCAGCTGTACAGCAAAGTGACTCAGCTTTACACGTACATACATTCTTTTTGAAGTATTCTTTTCTGTTGTGGTTTGTACCAGGATATTGAGTATAGTCCCCTGTGCTCTCCAGTAGGACCTTGTTGTTCATCCATTCTAAATGTAACAGTTTACATCTGCCAACCCCAGCTCCCAGCCCATCGCTCTCCCTCTCAGCCCCTTGGCAACCACAAGTCTGTTCTCTGTCTGTGAATCCATTTCTGTTTTGTAGACAGGTTCATGTGTGCCATATTTTAGATTCTACACATAAGTGATATTTTTAAAAATTTCTAATTAAGTTTTATAATTAAAACTTTAAAAAAAATTTAAAAGCGAGATGTAATTCATGCAACATGAAATTCACAATTGTACGGTATAAAATTCGATGTTGTACATTCAGAGTTGTGTCAGCATCACTACTGTCTAACTCCAGAATATTTTTATCACTCCCCGCCCAAAATACACCTAGACCCATTAGTCATTCCCCAGTCTCCCCTCATCCCCATTTCAAAGTACACACTAAGCTACCTTCTGCCTCTATGGATTAGCCTCTTCTGGACATTTCATATGGAAGAATCATACAATATGTGACCTTTTGTGACTTCCTTCACTTAGCGTCTTTTCAGGGTCCATCCATGTTATATCATGTATCAGTACTTCTTCATTTTTATTGAATAATATCGTGTTGTATGGATTCACCACATGTTGTTTATATGTTCCTCAATTGGTGGGCATTTGGGTTGTTTCCATGTTTTGGCTATTATCGATAATGCTGCGATGGACATTTGTATACAATTCGAGTACTTAGGTGTTTTCCGTTATCTTGGGTATAAACCTAGGAGTGGAATTGCTGGGTCAGATGTTAACTCTGTGTTTATTGGTTTCAGGAACTGCCAAACTGATTCCCTCATTTTACATTTCCTGCCAGCATTGTCTTGAGTATTGCAGTTTCTCCATAGCCTCGCCAAGAATTACCATTTTCCTTTGTTTGTTTGTTTTTTCCCCTAGATTTATGGAGGTATAATTGACATGTAAACATTTAAAAATTATAGCTATCCTACTGAGCGACTTCACTTTCATGCATTGGAGAAGGAAATGGCAACCCACTCCAGTGTTCTTGCCTGGAGAATCCCAGGGACGGGGGAGCCTGGTGGGTTGCCGTCTACGGGGTCACACAGAGTCGGACATGACTGAAGCGACTTAGCAGCAGCAGCAGTGGGTGTGAAGTGGCATCTCACTGTGGTTTGCACACACACTTTTGTGTACTCAGCACACAGCTTAGGTCTAGGCACACACAGTGCTGAGAGGCACGAAAATTCCAAGGGATTTGAAGAAAAGTCATTGGAATATTGTTGTTGTTCAGTCACTCAGTCGTGTCCAACTCCTTGCAACCCCATGGACTGCAGCACGTCAGGCTTCCTTATCCTTCACTGTCTCCCAGGGTTTACCCAAACTCATGTCCATCAAGTCGGTGATGCCATCCAACCATCTCATCCTCTGTTGTCCCCTTCTCCTCCTGCCCTCAATCTTTTCCAGCATCAGGGTCTTTTCCAATGAATCGGCTCTTCACATCAGGTGACCAAAGTATTGGAGCTTAAGCACCAGTCCTTCCAATGAATATTCAGGTTTGATTTCCGTTAGGATTGATTGGAATGAGTGGTTTCTAATCTCCCAGAAATCAGATTTTAGAATCAGCTGCTTTTCTTTCTTAAAAAAATGCAAACTGAGTCAGGAAGTAGCAAGCAAGCTAATTCAACTTTTGCTCCCGGACACCCCATTACTAATGGGGTGATGACTTTCAGTAGGTGGTTCCTTTTAGAGTTGAGAAGAATGACGTGTGTGCTGTAGAAGAGCGACTTAGGCATAGGAAAAGAGAGCTCTGAAGGAAGAAAGACCCTTTCCCTTCATCTCAAAGTTAAATGCCCAACTCATGAGTCACTTTCACACCTTCTCCATTGTCAGATGCCCGGTGCTGCATGATTGCCTAGAAGAGGTGTTTTTGACAGCAATGATCTCCGATTACATTTGTTTCCATTAACAAGAGAAATATCTTTGAGGGTTTCTTAGGTACTTTCAGAAATATATACTAGCTCATGAGTAGCCAGAAACATCTGATCTGTCTGCCTCACAAGCCTCTGACAGCTAAGCATTTGATTTTAGGCGAGTGAAATGTCAGCCGCCATTAAACAGCATATGGCAACAATATGGCCATTCCCTCTCCAGGACCAGTTTCTCCCCAGAAGAGATGGTACTTGAAATAAGAGATGCTTTTCAATACAAGGCCCCTGTCCCTCCTGCCCAGGCACGATAGCTGGGGAGTGGGCAGAATGCTACGCACGAAAGGACCCAGGCAGCCAGATCACACGTGAAGCCACGGGGCCCGCCGCCCGACCAGTGGTGACCAAAGGCTGTTTGCCCTGGGCATCTGGGTCTGTGGTTAAGGGAAAGTACCATCCTTAAGCCGGCCTGGATTAACTCTATGAAATAGGAAACAGCCCCCACAGCCACTTAGGGGTTGGGGCCGACTGGAATTGAATGCACTTGGTGTGCAGTGTGAGAAGGGAGATGTGGTGAATGGAGCCCCACCCCACTCCTCTCTGGGGAGTTCCCTTGGTGAATGGGGTGAAATAGGCTGCTTTGTCTCTAAACAGAAGACGAGGTGTGGAACCCTGCGGTAGTGGGTCAGTTCACATGCCAGTGGCCGTGTGGCGATACAAAGAGGGCTGCCTTTGCACCAGGTGGCCTGTGGGAGATTAGAAAATCAGCGGGCTCCTCAGGAGCCTCTGGGTGACCACATCTGTGGAGGACACCAGAAACTGTCCATAGTGATGGCCTGACCCTCAGAACATAGTCTTAAAATCTGGTGTGTCTTTGTTTGGGGGAACTATGGCATGTAAATAGTCAAAATGAGATGCTCAACCTGTGGGAAATAGTGATTCCTTGTGTAATGAAGTCTCTATGTTACTTGTATTGGAATATAGTCAGTCAGGCTTACCAGTTTTACATGAAGCTTTTGACATGTGTGCATGTGCGTGCTAAGTTGCTTCGGTTGTGTCTGACTCTTTGTGACTCCATGAACTGTAGCCTGCCAGGCTCCTCTGCCCATGGGGATTCTCCAGGCAAGAGTACTGGAGTGGGTTTCCATGCCGTCCGCCAGGGGATCTTTCTGACTCAGGGGTTGAACCCGCAACTCAATGTCCCCTGCATTGGCAAGCAGATTCTTTACCACTAGCTTTACCACTATCACTGACTTTACCACCTGCTAAGTCACTTCAGTTGTGTCCGACTCTGTGCGACCCCAGAGACGGCAGCCTACCAGGCTGCCCCGTCCCTGGGATTCTCCAGGCAAGAACACTGGAGTGGGTTGCCATTTCCTTCTCCAATGCATGAAAGTGGAAAGTGAAAGTGAAGTTGCTCAGTCGTGTCTGACTCCTAGCGACCCCATGGCCTGCAGCCTTCCAGGCTCCTCCTTCCATGGGATTTTCCAGGCAAGAGTACTGGAGTGGGGTGCCATTGCCTTCTCTGAACTTTACCACCTAGGAGCTGATATTTCTGGGACCCTGATTTGACCATTAAATTGGCTACATCAGTGAAATCACTAGCCTTGTAAAAATGAGAATTCAACTGTAGTGTTGGGAAAACTGTTATTAGATGGTTAGCAATTATCCCCAAATTGGCATCATCTTTATCATTATTTTTCCACTTATGTAAACTACTTGATTTGAATATTTAAAGGCTATATGTTATTTCTTAAAATAATTCCAAGGCTCTAATATTTTAAAGAATAAAATGAAATAAGTAAAAAGTTAGAAACTACAAAAATATGTATATAGATACCAAGAATACCAAGGTTAGGGAAGCTTCTTGTTTCCAATGTGTTTGTCAAAATTGTAATAATCATATAGTGCTTTATTATGACACTGAATAAGTGAACGAATACAAATTTTAAATGCCTAGGAAAGTGATGAAATTTTTAAAATAGCATTCATGTTTTTAATGTTTTTTGTAGACTATGTCTTCAGGAAATGTACTGTTAAAAATGAGAACAACAAAAAGCCACGTGTTTTAGTAGCGTCAATCACTTTTTCTGGAATGCTTTTTAACTCTTTACCCAGTAGATGTAACTGACAGGATGATATCATCCTTTGCTCTTTATGCTGACAGTCAATAAATCGCATGACAGCTGGCAGCAATGACTAGCTGTAAGAACAGCACAAGGTGGCAGGCATTTTTCTAAGACGTTGTTTGGGGTTCAATGCAGACTTTCCAAATTAGAAGAGGAGCTGTCTCTATCAGGGCTGTAACTGGAGGACTCTTTTCCCTTGTTCCTAAAGGAACCTAAACATTTGGATGAAAAATAAAAAATTCAGTCAATCAACCAGATGTTTGCTACCATTATGTCAAACATCAGGCTACTTTGAAACATCTCAAGAAATGAATGAATTCTAAACTTTACATCCAGATAATTGTGATCATACTGCCATAGAGTTTCCATATGAATGTCAAACGTGGCGCAATCTGGAGATCTCCTTTTAGCATTTATACATAATCTGTAATGGGCCTCCCTGGTGGCTCAGGGGTAAAGAACCTGCCTTTAGGAGATGTAGGTTTGATCCCTGGGTCATCCTTTGCTTTTTATGCTGACAGTCAGTAAATTTAGGAAGACCCTTGGAGAAGGAAATGATAGCCCGCTCCAATATTGCCTGGGAAATCCAATGGCCAGAGAGGAGCCTGGCGGACTACAGCCCATGGGGTCGCAAAAGAGTTGGACACAACTGAGCAACTACGCAAGAGCAACATAGTCTATAACGCATAGAATATTTTTCATAGTTAACACACTAAGCTTAAAAATTAAACGAAATGGATGAATCACATAATTACTCTATCATTTCTAATCTTCCAAATAAAAAATGAAAAGTATGTCTACTCATTTTTCCTCATGGAGGTATTATATAGATTCAGTTCAGTTCAGTCGCTCAGTCGTGTCCAACTCTTTGTGACCCTGTGGACCACAGCACGCTAGGCCTCCCTGTCCATCACCAACTCCTGGAGTCTACTCAAGCTCGTGTCCATTGAGTTGGTGATGCCATCCAACCATCTCATCCTCTGTCGTC
Organism: Bos taurus; assembly: GCF_002263795.3. Taxonomy (NCBI): domain Eukaryota; kingdom Metazoa; phylum Chordata; class Mammalia; order Artiodactyla; family Bovidae; genus Bos; species Bos taurus. Next base: position 13,348,307 of record NC_037331.1, read on the forward strand.
CCCTTCTCCTCTTGCCATCAGTCTTTCCCAGCATCAGGGTCTTTTCCAATGAGTCAGCTCTTCGCATTAGGTGGCCAAAGTATTGGAGTTTCAGCTTCAACATCAGTCCTTCCAATGAACACCCAGGACTGATCTCCTTTAGAATGGACTGGTTGGATCTCCTTGCAGTCCAAGGGACTCTCAAGAGTCTTCTCCAACACCACAGTTCAAAAGCATCAATTCTTCAGCGCTCAGCCTTCTTCACAGTCCAACTCTCACATCCATACATGACCACAGGAAAAACCATAGCCTTGACTAGATGGACCTCTGTTGGCAAAGTAATGTCTCTGCTTTTCAATATGCTGTCTAGGTTGGTCATAACTTTCCTTCCAAGGAGTAAGCATCTTTTAATTTCATGGCTGAAGTCACCATCTGATTTTGAAGCCCAAAAAAAAATAAAGTCAGACACTATTTCCAGTGTTTCGCCATCTATTTCCCATGAAGTGATGGGACCAGATGCCATGATCTTCATTTTCTGAATGTTGAGCTGTAAGCCAACTTTTCACTCTCCTCTTTCACTTTTGTCAAGAGGCTCTTTAGTTCTTCTTCACTTTCTGCCATAAGGGTGTTGTCATCTGCATATCTGAGGTTATTGATGTTTCTCCAAACAGTCTTGATTCCAGCTTGTGCTTCATCCAGCCCAGGGTTTTTTATGATATACTCTGCATATAAGTTAAATAAGCAGAGTGACAATATACAGCCTTGATGAACTCCTTTTCCTATTTGGAATCAGTCTGTTGTTCCATGTCCAGTTCTAACTGTTGCTTCCTGACCTGCATACAAATTTCTCAAGAGGCAGATCTGGTGGTCTGGTATTCCCATCTCTTGAAGAATTTTCCACAATTTATTGTGATCCACACAGTCAAAGGCTTTGGCATAGTCTTGTTTTTCTGGAACTCTCTTGCTTTTTTGATGATCCAGCGGATGTTGGCAATTTGCTCTCTGGTTCCTCTGCCTTTTCTAAAACCAGCTTGAACATGTGAAATTTCATGGTTCATGTATTGCTGAAGCCTGGCTTGGAAAAATTTGAGCATTACTTTACTAGCGTGTGAGATGAGTGCAATTGTGTGGGAGTTTGATCATTCTTTGGCATTGCCTTTCTTTGGGACTGGAATGAAAACTGACCTTTTCCAGTCCTGTGGCCACTGCTGAGTTTTCCAAATTTGCTGGCATATTGAGTGCAGCACTTTCACAGCATCATCTTTCAGGATTTGAAATAGCTCAACTGGAATTCCATCACCTCCACTAGCTTTGTTCATAGTGATGCTTCCTAAGGCCCACTTGACTTCACATTCCAGGATGTCTAGCTCTAGGTCAGTGATCACACCATCGTGATTATCTGGGTCGTGAAGATCTTTTTTGTACAGTTTTTCTGTGTATTCTTGCCACCTCTTCTTAATATCTTCTGCTTCTGTTAGGTCCATACCATTTCTGTCCTTTATTAAGCCAATCTTGTAAAGACTAGTTTACAGCAAAACAAAGTAGACTCTAATGGGAGAACTCTGATGCTCCAAGGTATTGTTATTCTTTTTTTTTACATTAATTTGACTTATTTTAAAAACGGAAGTATAATTGGTTTACAATGTTGTGTTAGTTTCTGGTGTACAGCAAGTGATTCAGTTACTCCTGAATGTATGTGTGCATGATCAGTCTTGTCTGACTCTTTGTGACCCCATGGGCTGTAGCCCACCAGGCTCTTCTGTCCATGGGATTCTCCAGGCAAGAAAACTGGAGTGGGTTGCCATTTCCTACCCCAGGGGATCTTCCCGACCCAGGGATTGAACCCGCGTCTCTTCTGTCCCTGCCCTGGCAGGCAGATTCTTTACCATGGAGCCACCTGGGAAGCCCACATGTATAGTTATTCCTTTCATATTCTTTTCCATTATGATGTATTACAGGACATTGAATATCGTTCCCTGGGCTGTAGAGTAGGGCTTGTTGTTTATTTTATATATAGTAGTTTGTATCTGCTAATGCCAAACTCCTTATTTATGTCTCCCTCCACCCCTTTCCCCTTTGGTAACCATAAGTTTGTTTTCTGTGTCTGCGAATCTGTTTCTGCTTCGTAATAATTTGCCTTTTTATCAGATGTAAAGAGTATTCTGAATTGGAGATGGGTGGCTTTTGTGACATTTCCAGCTTTTTTGAAATGTGATGTAGTTAGGACAGCACTGTGTGTTGAATGAGTGAATGAAGAGAGGACACACTAATGGATGGAAAAGTAGGACTTAGAGTTCTCATCTTGTGGGGTTGCCTTCTGGTTGATCACCGACTATGTGTTTCTGTTTTGTGAAAATATCCTTACTGTTTATTTTTCCCTAGTTTAGTCTCTTAACAGACTGCAAGGTTTGGAGCAGTATTTGCTGGGATTTAAGTGAAACATGGAAGCAATCAAGTGGTTTAATTCTGGATTTTTCAAGTTTAATGACATTCCTTTATCTGTATTGATTGGAGCTTTAGCAAATTCAATTGTTGATACCACCTGGATAATTTTAAGTCTTTATGAAGTTTTAAACAAAATGTCTCCAACATAGCTCAAGCAACATAAGAATTTCATCAGTTGAAAACTAAGAATCATTTTGGTGGGATGTGTAAAACAAGAAGCTGACCAGCATTATTTTCTTTTTCTTTAATTCAGTACCATTATTGAGAGTTATTCTTGAACTTTATGAAAACCAGATTGGGGCACCAGCATGTTCTCCATCGACCCGCGTTCAAGAAATTGGAACTGAAAATCATTCAAACTGGGAAAACGTGACATTGAAAAATAGTCTACATTCTTCTACTTCAGAGAATCTGAGACTCTTTCTAAGCCTTAGGCTGATAGTAGATCTGATATATTTTTTAATGGACAGTGAGTTTCCCAGTCAGAAAGAGGTCATCATTTCTTTTTCAGTCATTTCTTCATTTTACTGGCTTATCTGGTACAACCACTGACCCTCTCTGTCTCTTTCTCGCTCTCTCTTTTTCTTTTTTTTTTTTTTGCGCAGAAAGCTGTGACTTCTCACTGTTGCCCACAGAAAACAATTCAAACAGTACCCTCCATTCAAGGTTCTCTCTTGCCTGACCCCTCGGCCACATTTCCCACTCTCCACATCTTCCACACAGGCTCCTTCTAAGCCAAACCAGACTGGCTGTTCCCCGGCCTCGGTGCCTCCAGTCTTCTCCATTACCCCATCTCTCGGGGGGTTGCTGTTGCTTTTCCTTTCTACTTGCTGAACGTTCCATATTTACATCAAGAGTGATACATTCCCTTTCATGAGGTCTTTCTAACTTTCCCACCCACTCCACTCCCCTCTTTTTTCCCCCACTCCTAGCTAAAGCAAGCCTTCCTCACCACTCCCATCAAACCCCCACACACGTTCGTATGATCTGTTCACGGCCCCTGTTGCCTTCAGGACTGCAGCTTGTGTATGCAAGTCGTGACCTGCATAAGCATCTCAAACCCAAGGGACAGTGAGGACAAAAATCCACCTTCCTCTCCACTTGCCAAGGCACGTACCTGCCCACATGACCACATAGTGCAGAGAATCACCTTTATTTTTTAAACTCCATACAAAGGCATGGACTAACATGGAGACACTGGCAGCAGTATGTTCCTCACACACATGCTTTTTAATTCCCTTTCCTAGGGCACAAGTTTGTCAAGGGCAGCGACTCCCTTTGTATTCCCATCATGCTGGTACAGTGCCTTCCTTACACAGGATCATCCATTGAATTTAGTTGAAAGGATGAAATGTATTTATTAAAAACAAGCCCTTGTGTGTGTAAGCACAACCGTGTAAAGCAAAACAGGAATCCTTATGGACTTCTCAGCAAATGTGGCACAGCCAAGTTGTCTGATTTTCAAATGTATCATGGCTCTGTCTGAGCTAAGTAATTTCCTATAAAATGTAGTGCCCAGTAGTCTTTTGTGGCACTTTAGAAACCACATTCGTGATGCTCTGACAGGCCATGGCAGAGTTAGATGAAAATCCATTTTTGGCTGTTTGTTAAAATAGGCAAAGAATAACATTAAGAATTGTCTGAAGTGGGCAGGATGAAGGTCAGGAGAATACCCATGGGAGTTGAGGGAATTTGGGGAGGAACCAGTTGGATCAGTCTGAGGTCAGTTCACTTCCTAGAAGTCTACATTAAGCCAAAAAAAAAAAAAAGAACCCCGTCGCAAAGTCCTCAAAGGCTTGCCAACGCTGTACAGTGATGAGGACATGCCCCCAGAGTAAAGAACTGCTTTGTGAAGGCTTCAGTGGAGAATTAATATTAATTCTGATGTCGTTGTATTGATAAATGGGAAATTTCCACAAACCCAGCTTTACAGACCACAGAGCAGTGATGTACGTGAGATGGGTCTGACGCCTATTTGATGACATGGCCAGGACTTCAGATTTCAAGCTTCAAGCAGTAAACATTGGTCGATCTCTCCCGGGAAAGTCTGTGTCCGTTACATGATGTTCTACTCACTCTTTGCTGAACAGTTGCTTTGTGATTTCTAGGAGGTTCTGAGTTACTGTGACTAGCGGTTTCCTCTTCAGGATAAAACAAGCCTCCTGAGACCCTTTCACAGCATATCTGTCTCCACTTTCCCTCCACAGTCCTCCGTGATGTCTGTCTGCTTTGCTCGATTCCACCCCAACTTGGTGGTTGGGGGGACTTACTCGGGCCAGATCGTCCTGTGGGATAATCGCAGTCATCGGAGGACGCCTGTCCAGCGGACGCCCTTGTCTGCGGCTGCACACACGGTACGTCCAGTTCTCATCACATCCCAATCAGCCACCCGAGCCCTGAAAGAGGGCGTAACTGACAGAGGTACTTCTGTGGTTAGTGACTCCAACCTGCAAGTATCTGATTTATAGTGATCACATCCTGACGAAAGGAAAGCCGAGTGAACAGTAGATGGAGGAAGCCCTGGGTTTAGAGGCATCTCTTAGTAATCTACAAGTTTGAACACACAGTGGAGAGGAGATGGCACCCCACTCCAGTATTCCTGCCTGGAGAATCCCATGGACAGAGGAGCCTGATGGGCTACAGTCCATGGGGTCACCAAGAGTCGGACACGACTGAGTGACTAACTTTCACTTTTTTAACACACAGAAAGGATCTCTTTTGGGGTCCCCAAAGCAACCAGGGAGGATAGCTTAAAACTAAAAAAGGACAGAGAAAGGAAGAGGCCTACGTGGAACTGTTTTTCCAAAGAAACTCTTCACGTGTATATTACAAGGTGGAAACCCATATTTTCTTTTTTTAAAAAGTTATTTATTTTTAACTGAAGGATAACTGCTTCACAGTGTGGTGTTGGTTTCTGTCGTACATCAGCATGCATCAGCCACAGGTATACATCTGTCCCCTGCCTCTTGAACCTCCCTCCTTCCTCCCACCCCATCCCACCCCTCTAGGTTGTCACAGAGCCCTGGTTTGAGCTCCCTGAGTCATATAGCAGATTCCCACGATCTGTGTTTCACTGGTAGTGTATATGTTTCCATCCTACTCTCTCCGTATTTTCAAACAGACCATGAAGAGTAAGCATTTTCTCTTTAGAGATGGCTTATGGGGCTTTGGCCAACAGGCTGTTTCCATTTGTGATTCAGGGAGTGCTATGGCTTTAAACTCTGGAATGCATGGTGTAAGTCTCAACAGTAACGTCTACAGTGACAATATAATCCATAGGGTTAAAAGTCAACATCTCAAAACCATTACCCATAATTTAGCAGAAGAGGTTCAGTGTAGTGTTCGTAAGACAACTACTCTTGTCATTTCCTTTAAGAGAATGACAGGTGTGTTTAGCAATTGTCAGGAGGAATGAGAAGACAGGCATGTCTCCATCAATCTCTTCTACCGTGACATTCAGGGGAACTGATGTCCTTTCTCCGAAATGCCCAAATTATGCCCATGGATACAGCTCTACTATTGTTTCAATTTCCTTAACGTGGTTGCCTCATTTGTTTCCTCTGCTGGCCTTAAAACCATCTAGCTTTGAAAAAGGACTGCCAGTTGCTTTAGCTGAGACCACGAAGAGGAACACTCTCCCTCTCTCGCAAGATCGACGATGGGAAATGACAAATACCGAGTCAGCCTTAATTCTGATTGACTCGGACCTAAGACACACGCAGGTGAAACTAGTTCTCGGGAATCTTAGAAAATTGCTCTTGCCTACCCCACTTGTTCAAACTAATAACAGAAAATTGTGACGCAGGAGGAGACAGGCCTGATGCAGGTGTTTGCTCAAGAAGCATGAAGCCACTTCTTGGCTCCGTGTGCCTATCTGGTGTGCGTGTGAGCAGACCTTCTGAAATTTCAAGAAGTCATAAATCCAACTATTAGAACATTCAGCACGAAGCTTTTGGGGAGAATCCAAATGCAGGGCTCTTGCAAAGTATTCATCTGTCTTTTCCAAGCAACTTAGGATGTGATCATCACAACAAAAAAGCTATTATCAAACACTGACACTATCCCTGTTATCACGCAGTTACTTCTGTTAGAAAAGAACAACTCTGTTCTCTTTTGCTGTGTTCTGCTGAATCCACGGCTCAAAGGGCTCGGTTAATTTTGTGACTGTCTTTCAACCTCCACTAATGCCTGGCAGATTGGTACCAGGATCAAAAGTGGTTAAGGAAAAAGAGGCCCACCACAGATTACGAACTAATTTCCTTTCACACCCACCACACATATGCATTTGGGACAACAGGAAATCCTAATTAAAGCAAAAGCCTTCTGCCACACAGCAAGTTTATTCCTAAAATAAATAAAAACAATCTGGCCCCTGTACTGGAAAAATGAGCTGTGCTGGTGCTTTTTTCTTTGCATTGAGTAGAGTGATGCGTGTGTGTGTGTGTGTGTGTCTGTCTGTGTATAAGTAGGCATGCCCATGTGCCTGCTTCTGTTCTGGTTTTTTTGCATCTCTCTCTTTTCTTTTAAGCTGAGCTTTATTACTCTTGAAAGCACAGGCCAGCAGTACTGATTAAAGCCAGGGAGGGGCTCCCACACACATTCCTTCTCGGGGCATTTGCTCTATGCCTCCTTCTGGAAGCTTTCTTTTCATACTACACCCACCCTGAGGGGTCCTGACCCCTTAGGGTTTCTGGTGATTTGTGCTGATGCTCCATGGTTAAAAGAAATCCCCGCTGGACTCTTCCTGAAAAACACTAGGCGGGCTGGGGGCTTGTAACCATGTTTGGAGCTTGCTTTCTCATTCTCATTATTACCGTCTGCCATTTTCAAGCGAGAATCTGTCTCATCCATTCTTTCATCTGTTTGCCCGTAGAGCTCAGGACGCCACATGACTCACCCTTGAGTTTCATATACCAGAGACTTGGGAGGAAGCATTGTCCACAACCGATCAGTCCTCTCGATAGTTAGAGACCTGATGAGGAGAACATTTCACTTCACATCTCTGCTGTGCTTTCCACTATCCAGGCCCACTGAGGCCGATTCATTCGAAGGTTTATGTAGGAAGACGGTGTGAAAAACACATAGGGACTTGGTTGACTCTCTGTCCAGCAAGGGTAAATGCGGTGATGCAGTTTCCGAAAAAGCAAGTGTAAATCTTAGTAGACATTTGTGCAGGCATATTTCTTTTATCACATGAGGAGTGACAGTTCAGCACTCCCATATTTCTATATCCTGTGAGTCAGAGTATAGGCAGACAGTTGTGTTTCGTTCTCAGAACTTCACTGGCAGGAGAACTCACACAAAATATAGCAAAATAGAAGAGAGTGACCAGGATGGGGAAGGTATTGAAAACCAGATACTCAGACCAGTTGAAGGAACTGGTGATGATTAGTCTGAGAAAGACAAGACTGGGGTGGGGGGAAGGGGATAATACAAGAACAATCCCTTAGTGTTATTTTGGACTTGATGAATATGACGTCAGAAGGTGCTTCACTAAAGATACCTCCTTGAGCTTTCTTTATTCCCATCGGTAGAAGGCAGGATCACCCAAGAATTAATGCTAAAATTGGCTAAGAAAGGTGTTTCAGCAGAGTTTGGACTACATCTTGGGAGAGGCAGATGAATAGCTGCACTTGATGGTTATTACAGTTCCTTCTGACCAGGAGTTTATATGATAATAATAGTTGGGGAACCATCCTTTATATGATATCAACTTTCCAATATTAGAGATTGTTTCATCGTTTTTTTGGCTAGGTCTTATGGACAGTAACTCATCAAGAGAAAGACTGTCAGCTGTTTGCACAGAGAAGCATCAGCTAAGTTGTGGTTTGGCCACTGAAGGCTAAGCTGCCTGAAATCTAACCCAAATTACCGCTAGGTTCTGCTTATGCTAACCTTCCATTTAGTATTTAATGTGCAGCTGCAAATGATTTGAGCTTACCATTTAGGGCTCTACCGAGTGGAATAACCTTCCTGAGTTATGACAAAAGGTTAGAGCATCTTGCTTATGATTCCTGGGATGTTTAAGTGACCTTTCTCAAGGCCCTGGCCAAACGTAAGCCTCCATCCTACCCTAGCAATATTTTGGGGGGAAAAAAAAACAAAAAAAAACTATCATTATCCTAACCTAGATGTTGTAGCAAAAAAAGAACCTAATTTTATCTCACTAGGTTCCTTGTGCCAATAATTTCCACCACCAGTATCTCTCCTTCAAATCAAAAGAAGCATCAGCCTCTTTTTGATGAATTTAACCAGATATTTTGATGAATATTAACCACTTTTTATAAAGAATGTTAACAAATGTTTGGTGCTGTGGCTGTGATGCACTAAACTTGAGATTTAGTAACACTCCTTCCAAAAGTCAATCATTCTACCCTTCTGAGGACTGTCCGTTTCCATCCCTCATGGTGAGCTTAAAAGCCAAACTCCATGCTGGAGCCTCATTTAAGTCACACACATTCACCTGTGTTCTTTAGTCCCACCAGTCCTCATTGGCTCCTGCTTGCTTCAGTTCCATTCCGCTGCCTCTGACCGAGCAAGGTGAAGCTTTCTGAGTATTTCCACTACTCCGTGGTGCTGCCAGAGCTTTGAAAAAGAAATCGGGTTCCAATCAGAAGTGGCCAGTGACCCGAGGCTTCCATTATTGTAGGATTATGTCACTCTTTAATCCTTGTTTCAGAGTAATGTGTCTGACACTCAGATGTAAGCATTTCCTCTTGGACCAGCATCTGATCCTCCACGTTTATGTTTCTGCAGCATCCCGTGTACTGTGTAAATGTTGTTGGGACCCAAAACGCTCATAACCTCATCACCGTCTCCACCGATGGCAAAATGTGTTCTTGGAGCCTGGACATGCTCTCCACTCCACAGGTGGGTTTGTTTTCCCCTACACAGAAGAGCCTCCTGGTTAAAAGAGATACCTGCCTAATGGAATGGAGTTCCTAAAAGCCAAACCCTCACATCCTATAGGATCTCAAATCAGTGGGTACACTTGAAAGAGTGGGGCCTGTTTTCGGCAGCCTTCTCTGGAAGCCAAAACCCATTTCCTTTACCGCACATCATGTAATTACTGTAATACGTTAATCCTTAGGTCAGTTTCAAGTGAAAATGAAATAATCCATTTCAAAGCATAGTAATTATGGAAGTTGGCTGCGGTAGGAATCCTGCTTACAGCATTGTTAAACAAATGCAGAGCGATCCCGATGGGTGCTTGCTTTGGAGAAAAAGGTATCCCTGCGAAACAGAAATCCAAGCCCTAGCTCACATCTGTAGCCTAGACAACCGCCTCGTGTGTTTGAAGAATTTGTCCAGCCATCTGTTTTCTCCTCTGGAATGTTTGTTAGGGTGGCTCCTGCCATTCCTTGCTCAACAAGCGAGAAGCTGAAAATGAAAAGTTCCAAGGTCTCCAAAGTGCTCCTGATGACAGTAATGGGAGCCAAACGAAGGAGCAAAAGTGGAAGAGACCATGGGGGGAGACAACTAAACGCAACTTTCAGGACATACGTGTGTACACACACACACACAGAAGACAACACACATACACGCAAACACACAAAGAGCCGCGTCTTTCCACTTTTCTTTGTGGGGGAATAAAGTACTTCGCTGTCCACCAGGTAAAAACAGAGCAGAGTTTCCTGTTGTAGCCGTTGACAATGTGCGGAAACATCAAGAAAGTTGTATAAGATAACTAGGAGATAATTCTCAATTTTAATTTTCCTTTCCCCTTTCCTGAACTAACAATGCTAGAATGTCTCCATCAGAAGTTTAGAAGATACTGGAAATTTCAGGAGACGTAAGGAAATGTGGAAACCAAGAAGAACCTCCCAAAAGTCGCCACAAAATAGGGATATAGAGAATAGTAAACCAAAGTTCTTTTTATCATTTTAGTGTCGGGGGAAGAGCTCATAAGTTCCTTACCGTTTAAGTTCCTCTGCTTTTGCCGATCTTTAACATTTATACAAGTTTGGGGAGTTGTGTGTGGGTATTTTACAGCTTTGTCTTAAATTTCTCAGCAATATGTTGTTTTCTTTGAAAAGCCCTGGAGATTACAAACAGATACGAGTAAACCTTCTAATTAGGAATTTTTAATTGCCCATTTTGATGATTGAATGTGTGTGTGTGTGTGTGTGTTTAGGTTACAGCCCCTCACAGGGGGAGCTGCGGGGTCATTTTCATTAATTTTAGGGGGCCCGCAGACGCCTGTCTCTGGCCAGAGATGGAAAAATTTCGGTGGTATGGCTGTGGATGACAAGCAGACAGGGGAGCAGAAGACATTTGCCCTGCTCCCTCTCTGTCCCAAGTGGGTGCCCATGAGGCTGTGCCCTCCCTCTGCTAATTTTGGCAATGGCACGGTTTGTGTTACTGCCGTCACAGCATCCGCTCACTCAGACACTCCCCGCGTCTGGGTCTCGCAGACTGTGAGCCTGTCACATGACCACGTGGTCTGCGTGTTCCAGACTGCTAGCATGTGCTTCCGATTTATAGACTCCATGGCCGCGATGCCTCGGTTTATTTGTTTGCATAAAAGAGACTAAACTTCCAAATATAATAACATGGTCCCTCAGAAATTTTTTTTTTTTTTAATTACTTTAGGTGTACCAGGCAGGCTTTTGGGCATAAATAACCAGAAGTATTCAAGAATGTTAGTTCCACCTAACTACTCTGCACTGTCCTTAAACTCAATTCAGCAGAATGTCTTTTACAATACACTGGAATTCCCGATTCTGAAAATCATTTTAGATAAAATAAAGACCCTCATTATTATTTTAAAGACCAACTTAAACATTGTTTTTTTGCAGACTTAACAGCCTACACACCCAATGTCTGCCCATCATGAATTCGAGTCCCTACTGAAATCTGGTTCTTATGACCTGAGTGACAACTCTCTGGTTTTAGCCCACGGAGGACACACACTTCTGCTTTGACAAATGTGCTCCGTACATCTGATATTAATACATGCGTATTCTCATGAACAATTGATTTTGGAAATGTTTGTAAATACAAGGGTATTGTGTGTTTTACTAAAGCCTGGGGCTGACAAGTGTAACCATTACAGTATTATCTTTAGTTTCTGCACCATTAGTTTCAAAATTCTCACCTGTCATCTCTGCCTGACTTCAGAAGCAACAGCACACGCTGATGAAATCCAGCCGCTGAAACCAGAGATACACAGAAGCTTGAATGTCAGGGGCAGTAAAGCGTGGTTTCTGGCACAGCCGGGGTCTTTTGTAACGCTGTGTGAAAAGCAAACAGACGATTTAGTCGAATGATTTTTCCGTGCTATCTTTGGCATGGCAAGGAGTTGACAGAGGAAATGTAACCGCGCCGTGTTTTGGTAGGAGAGCATGGAGCTGGTGTACAATAAGTCGAAGCCTGTGGCCGTTACTGGAATGGCTTTCCCCACGGGAGACGTCAATAACTTCGTGGTTGGCAGCGAGGAGGGTACAGTCTACACGGCCTGTCGTCATGGAAGGTGAGTTTCTGTTTTCTTACCCGTGACGTGTTCTTCATTTCCGAAAGTCTGTTATCGCTTGCTGGATTGTAACACCTTGCATTATGAGAAAGGCATTTCTGCAGAAATGCAAATCACAGTCTCATGTCTTCACTGTTTTATAGCATCCGTCTGCTCTGGTCATTAGCCATTTGTAAGCCTTTGGTGGTTCACATTGCCTGGAGGAAAAAAGCCCAAACTTTTTAGCATATCAGAGAAGATTCTTGACTGCCCTGGCCTGCCCTTCCCCAGCTTCAGCCTTCAGGCTCCCCCACGCACCCATCCCCACATTGCTGATCCCACTACGGATCTGTGAGTGAGTTTGTACATCCAGTTTCTCCTGCTGCATCTGGTATTTCTCTCTTCTTGGCCTGATTAATCTCCCCCGCCCTTATCCTTCAAGAGCCAGCACAAAGGTCTTTCCACGAGCCTCTCCTGACTTCCTTGGGTGAAGGAAATCATTTCCTCCTTTATGTTTCCATAGCATTTTCATCCTCTTTACTCATTCGTTCGTTTAAGGGATATTTCCTGAGAACCTACCATACGTCAGGCACCATCACTTTATAAGGAATGCGGTAAGGAACAAAACAGACCTGGAGTTTATATTCTGAGGGTGACTGACAGTAAACTAATAAGCAAATATGTGATTTGAGAAGATGAGTACTTGGAGAAAATTAAAGTAGAATCAATGGGATAGAAGTACAAGCTGTCAGATGGGCTTGTTTTTTTTTTTACTTATTTTTATATCACTTCTGCATTAGCATTCATCACATTTTTAACAATTCAGGCATCTGCCCTTTTTTTTTTTCCCCTGAACTATTTCCATCTCATTATTGATTTCCTGCTTGGTGCTGGGAACATAGTAAGTGAGGAGTTAAAAATCTATATAAGGAAATAAGAATGAAAATAACTGCATAATATAGAGAGGTGCCTTAGGGCCCTTCCTCCCAATCAGAGGCCAAAATAGTATGAGATACACGAGGTGGAATGAAGATTCAGAATGAAGATAGGTAATACAAACTCTTTCTTGATTGAGAGACTGGCAAATGCTCCTAGGAAAATCTCAGGAAAGAAGTGGAATCCGGTAGTTTAGCTAGATTATAAAATTACACACAAGATTTAACGAATGGACTCATATTTTGAAAGTTTCACTGTGTTCACCTTGGTGCGTTATTTCCCTTTCACTTTAGAAGTTCTAATTCAATTGATTTTGCATCTCTTGCACTCAGGCTATTTAGATTGCATGAGGAACCAGGAATTGTTCCAAGTCCTTACTCTAATGTGTTTGTGATTCATTGAAGAATGAATCCATGGCCCAGGTGTATGACTCTCCCATTCACACAATACAAATTATGAAGTTCCTACTTTGCTGCCCACAGAAACCAGCAGTATTTTCCCTCCTCACGTGAATAAAAGATGACTAGGAAGATGTTATATGACTAGGAAGATTTCATAGAGTTGTTCTCTCAGTTGTGTCTGACTCTTTGTGCCCCCATGGACTGTAGCCTGCCATGCTCCTCTGTCCGTGGAATTCTCCAGGTAAGAATACTGGAGTGGATAACCATGTCCTCCTCCAAGGGATCTTCCCAACCCAGAAATAGAACCCAGGTATCCTACATTGCAGGTAGACTCTTTACCTAGTCTGAGCCACCAAGGAAGCCCTCTCCTCCTTCATTAGTACCTTCATTATAACTATGCATCAAAGTTTTCTAAAAGCAGAGAAAGATCTGATAAAGTTGTTCATTCTTGGAAATGTTAACTGCACAACTACTCAGCAAAAGGCATTGCTAGACGTTGCTGGGCATGCAGACATCATTTAAGCCTGTTCCTGTCTTCAAGAAACTGATGATGGTGGGAAAGGTAAACACAGAAACATCTGCAAGACAGGTGGAACGCTGTGAATGGAAGGAGAGGAGCACAGAATGCAGAGTGGACCAAACAAAGGCTCACAGGTTTATCTACGTATTTATTAGAACCGACAGGACACAGGTTCAGTTCCCTTAACCCAGGGCCTTAGTTATCTGTGAGGGCTCCAGAACATGTTCACTGATAACTTTTCAGATTTTTTTTTAATTCTCTAATGTGAGTGTTTTCATGATGAATGTTTTTGCTCTGTGGCTCTTTTCCTTTTCAAGCACAATCAGAAGATGCACTGTTCAAAAGAAGGGGACCTACGGGGCTTTCCAGGTGGCACTAGCGGTAAAGAACCTGCCTGCCAATGACATAAGAGATGTAGGTCCGATCCCTGGGTTGGGAAGATCCCCTGGAGAAGGGAACGGCAACCTTCTCTAGTAGTCTTGCCTGGAGAATCCCATGGACAGGGGAGCCTGGCGGGCTATAGTCCATAGGGTCTCAAAGAATCAGACACGCCTGAAGCGACTTAGCATGCACGCAAGGTACAAACCACGTCATTTTACAACAAGCTTGATTTTGCTTTTTACATTGGTCCATCCGTCTGAAATATAAAACACAGATCTTAGTAAAGTTATAAAGTCACAGGCATTTGGCTTCATAGTAATCTTAAGTGGGTCATACAGGGCTACAGAGGAGAGGTGTGAAATTTCTGTTTTTCACCTAACATGGAAAAGGTGCAAATCCACTTCCATAAATCAAATAAGGTCCTCATTTTGCACACTATAAACCCTTTCAGGATGCTCTTACGGGCAAGCGGAACCTCACCTGGGGCCACTTCAAAGATCAGTTCCTCGAGTTCTCTAGAACGAATGTAAATGATCACATGTAGAAAGGCTGTTGGCAGTTTTACCAGGCATAATTTTTGAGTGCTTGTTACACTACAGTATTTGGCTAGTGATTTCAAATTTTGCTCAACACGCTGACATTAACTGGTGCCCCAGAAGCTCACATGCTTCGATAACTTAATTCATTTTCATTCTTTGTGATGTAATATTTAGAAGCCGCAAACCCTCTGTGTTTGTCATATTTATAACCTGTGTATACTTATTTTGTATAACCAAAATACAGCATTTTGATTTATTTTCTAATTGGGTGTTATTGCATGCAGACTGTTGTATAAAAATGGGTAATGGAAACAATCCCAGCTTAGTTAAAGAAATGACATATGTCTGTGGATAACTTTCAAACTGTGGATCACTATTTCTTAAATGAGCTTCTCTTGGGGAGAAAGGCAGGAGTTTGTCTGTCTCTTCCTTTGTTTTGTTCAAGAAGTGTTTATTGAACACTTACTACACTATGCAACAAGAAAAACAAGGCACCAGCCCTTACGGAGTTTACACTTAGTGGATTTGTAAATTACTCTCCTCCTTTCAGTGAAAACATAAGTTCCTCTGTATTACATTTAAGTTATTTTGCCTATGATTTTTATGACAACAGTGGTTTCCACGAAGTTTTACATTTTCAGGAGTATCAACCTAATTTAAGAAATTTTCTTGAGGGACTTCCCTGGAGGTCCAGTGGTTAAGGCTTTGTCTTCCAGTGCAAGGGGTGTGGGTTTGATCCCCAGTAGGGGAGCTAGGTTCTCAAATGCCTGGTGACCAAAAAACCAAAACAGAAAAAAACAGAAGCAGTGTTGTAACCAATTTAATAAACACTTTAAAAATGGCCCACATCAAAATAATAATAATAATAATGATAAACTTTAAAGAAAAAACATTTTCTTGAAAGGATAAATACATGTACTCAAGGATATGTGAAGTTTTATAGCCAAAGTGAAGTTGCTCAGTCATGTCCGACTCTTTGTGACCCCGTGGGCTGTAGCCTACCAGGCTCCTCCGTCCATGGAATTTTCCAAGCAAGAGTACTGGAGTGAGTTGCCATTTCTTTTTCCAGGGGATCTTCCCGACCCAGGGATAAAACCCAGGTCTTAAGTCTTCTCTAAAAGGAGTTAAAATGGAAGTTGTGCCAAATGTCATCACAAGAATAGAATCATCTTATTATAACTATGAAAGCTCTGGGAGCTGAGTATATAGTTGTCCTCTGGTGTCTGAATCCATGGGGAATTGGTTCCAGGAGCCCTTATAGGTACCAAAATCTAAGGATGTTCAAGTCCCATCTAAAAATGGCATGGCATAGCTGCCCCTCCATATCACAGGTATCAGGGGATGTGATGGTTGACTGTGTGTGTGTTCCATCAAAGTATCAATAGCTTCATCAGCAGTGATGGGCTTTGAAATACTCCTGAAAAAGGATTAAGTGATAAAAGTCGGTGTTCAATTCTGAAGATTAAAAAGATGTTATTGCTCCGTGTTGTTTTAAATCACTGAGAGCAGGATAGCATTTATTTCTCTCAACATAACTGTGACAGTGAGTTTCATATCTGGTGGTTTATGCCTGTGTTAAATTATGGAGAAGTAATCATGCAGAGACAAACCTTTTTTTTTTTTTCCTTAAAAGCAGTCACCAATTTGTGAAGGTCACTGAAACTCTTGTCTTGTGTGGTCTTCACGCAGCAAAGCCGGCATCGGGGAAGTCTTCGAAGGCCACCAAGGGCCGGTGACAGGAATTAACTGCCACATGGCAGTGGGCCCAATCGACTTCTCACACCTGTTTGTCACATCGTCATTTGACTGGACCGTCAAACTGTGGACTACAAAGGTGAGCACACCTTGATTTACTCTCCCAGGCCACACCTAGGCAAGAGGACAGCATTGTCCCCTGCAAGGAATTGTGGGGAGCCTGAAGTCTCTTCTAGGAGACCTGACATTGGGAATTCATACAACTTTCTGGTGAACCCGACCTGCGTGTGAGCTAGTTAAGGCTCACTTTCTCAGTCCATTTAATTTAGTTTAACATATATAAGTAATATATGTTACTGGAGAATACTCTCATTGTAAAAATTCATACAATGCAAATAATGATAAAACAAGTCCTTCTTCACCAACACTAAGCCTTCCCATGGCATCCCCTTCATTGACTTTGATCCTAACCTTTTCCCCAGAGGTGTACCCCCTGTTATCACTTCAGTTTTGAGTATCCAGAGCTTTGCAGTGGTTATATACATCTGTATCTATGGAAATACAGGACTTGAGACGGGTTTCTTGGTTTTGGAGGTTCGGGTTTTGGGATCTTTTTGAGTTTTGATGGTTTTTAAATGAGTAAATGGCACTGTCTTATTTGTACTTTTAAAAAATATTTATTTATGACTGCGCTGGTCTTTATTGCTTTGCATGGGCTTTCTCTGATTGCTGTGAGTGGGGGCTACTCTTCATTGTGGTACATGGGCTTCTCATTTCGGTGTCTTCTCTTGTTGCAGAGCACAGTCTCTAGGCACGTGGGCTTCAGTAGTTGTGGCACATGGGCCCTAGGGCGCAGGCGCAGTAGTTGTGGCGCATGGGCCCTAGGGCGCAGGCGCAGTAGTTGTGGCGCATGGGCCCTAGGGCGCAGGCTCAGTAGTGTGGCTCATGGGTTCATGTGCTCCGGGGCCTGTAGGATCTTCCTGGATGAGGGATCGAACCAGTATCAGCTGATTGGCAGGCAGATTCTTATCCACTGTGCCACCAGGATAGTCCTCTGATTTGTACTTTTAAAGGTAATTCTGATCATGTTTGGGAGCAAGAAGAACTAGGAAAGGCCACTCACCTACAAGAAATGTGCAGGAGTTCAGGGAAGAAATGACAGTGGCTTAGATCGGGAATTTGAAATGGAGAAAAATAGATGGGTTCAAGAATCATTTATGAGGAAAAAGTCACAGAATTTGGCAATTGATTTGATTCAAGGAAGGCGAGAAAGAGAGAGTCAGCAGAAAAGAGCCCAGGTTTTTTTTTTTTTAAGACTGGGGCAGCTGGAGATCTGGGGTGGCATTCATTGTGCTGAGCAATGCCCAAAGAAGGGCATGATGGTAAGGGGCAACATACAGGTTGGGTTTAATGGTACCTTGGAGGCACAGTTCACAGCCTTCACTACGCAGTTTGAGAATTGGGACAGAAGAAGAGGGAGAGTTTGGGGCTGCAGGTACAGACTTAATTGCAACAAGAATAACAATGATTATTAAGTCCAAGGAGTGGATCTTAAAAGAAATACTGAAACACAATTCAGAGAAAGAAAATATTTAGGAAATAAATAGGAGTTGTGGAAGTAGAAAAGGAGATTAAAAATTAACCCAAGAAATGGGAAAACATAAAATTGTTTGCAAATGGGGCTTCCAGGATGTTAATGAAAAGAGAACATATCAAGAGGACAGAGTTGGCTCTTAATTGCGTGAAAAACAACCACACTTAGAAATTCACACTAAAACCAAGTTGAGAAACCTTTTTTCAACTATGCTGCTAAGTCGCTTCAGTCGTGTCCGACTCTGTGTGACCTCATAGATGGCAGTCCACCAGGCTCCCCCGTCCCTGGGATTCTCCAGGCAAGAACACTGGAGTGGGTTGCCATTTCCTTCTCCAATGCATGAAAGTGAAAAGTGAAAGGGAAGTTGCTCAGGCGTGTCTGACTCTTCGAGACCCCATGGACTGCAGCCCACCAGGCTCCTTCGTCCATGGGATTGACATAAATACAGAAGATAGCATTCTCTGTGGTGAGACTGAAAGAAAAAACCATTCTCCTACAATGTCATTGGACATGCAAACAGTACAACACTAGGGAGGGGAATTTGGCAATATCTAAAAATAATGAATACATATTTGCTCATTGATAGAGCAGTTCCCACTTGTAGGATTCTAATGCCAAAGATATACTAGCAATAAATAAGAAAAAGACTTACACAGAGAGATTTCTTGATAGAGAAAGGCTACTTTGAATCTCAGAACACTGGGGAAAAAACCCAAAAGTCCATCAGTAGGACACTGAACAAATCACAGATGTAGAAATTCAGATGTAGAAAGAAATGAAGATGTTCTCGTACCCTTATGAAGCGATCTCTAGAATATATTTCTTAAATGAGAAAAGCAAGGTGGAGAAACATGTAAACAGTTTGTTGTCATCATTTACTATTTACTTACGTGTTTTTAACATTTAATTTTTGTTTTGTATTATAGTTGACTTGCCATGTTGCGTTAATTTTAGGAGTCCAGCAAAGTGGTTCAGTTCCTTTTCAGGTTGTTTTCCCATGTAGTTTACTGTAGGATCCTGAGTGGAGCTCCCTGGGCTATGCGGTAGTGTGTGTGCATGTCAGTCCCAATCTCCTGGTGTATCCCTCCCCCACTGTTCCCCTTTGGTAACCATGAGCTGGGTTTTGAAGCCTGTGAGTCTGTTTCTGTATTGTAAATAGGTCCATTTGTATCATTGTTTTAGATTCCACATACGAGTGATATCATATAATGCATGTATTTCTGTCTGATTACTTCACTTAGTATAATAATCTCTAGGTGTGCTGCAAATGGTATTATTCTTTGTCGTGACTGAATAATATTCCATTGTATATTATATACCACATCCTCTTTGTCCACTCTTCTGTCTGTGGTCATTAACGTCGCTTCTATGCTTCGGCTATTGTAAATAGTACTGCGGTGAACCTTAGGGTACGTGTATCTTTAAAAAAAATTTTTTTTGGAGTATAGTTGATTTACAGTGTTATGTTAGTTTCAGATGTACAGCAAAGTGAATCAGTAATTCATACACATATAGCCATACATTTCTTTAGATTATTTTCGCATATAGATCACTGCAGAGTATTGAGTATAGTTCCCTGTGCTGAACAGTAGATTCTTATTATTATCTAATTTATATATAGTAGTTGTAGTAGTAGTGTATTTATATCTATATAACATATGTAACATTACATATATATGTAATATAGATATAATGTGACATATATATATGCAAATCCCAATCTCCCAATTTATCCCTCCCCTACTTATGCCCTGATAACTGTAAGTTTGTGTTCTACATCTGTGACTCTACTTCTGTTTTGTAAAAAATTCATTTTACCCCCCTCCTTTTTTAGATTCCACATATTAGTGACATGTGATATTTGTCTTTCTGTGTCTGACTTACTTCACTCAGTACAACAATATCAAAGTCCGTCCATGTTGCTGCAAATGGCATTATTTCACTCTTTTTTATTGCTGAGTAATATTCTGTTGTATATATATGCCACATCTTCTTTATCCATTCCTCTGTTGATGGATGTTTAGGTTGCTTCCATGTCTTGCCTATTATAAACAGTGCTGTTTATAAACATGGGGTGTATGTATCTTTTCTAATTATGGTTTTGTTTCAATATATGCCAAGTAGGATTGCTGGATCATATGGTAACTCTGCTTTTAGCTGTTTAAGAAACCCCTATACTGTGTTTTATAATGATTGTACCAATTTACATCCCACCAATAGTAGAGGAGAGTTCCCTTTTCTCCAAACCCTCTCCAGCATTTATTGTGTGTAGACTTCTGGATGATAGCCATTCTGACTAGCATGAGGCAGTATGTCATTGTAGTTTTGATTTGCATTTCTCTAACGGTTAGCAATGTTGAGCATCTTTTCATATGCTTTCGGGACATCTGTTTATCTTCTTGGGAGACATGTCTCTCTATACCTTCAGCCCTTTTCTTGATTGGGTTGTTTGTTTTTATACTGAGCTGCATGAGCTGTTTATATATTTGGAGGATTAATCCCTTGTTGGTTGCATCATTTGCAAATATTTTCTTCCATTCTGTGGATTGTCTTTTGATTTTGTTTATAGTTTCCTTTGTGGTGCAAAACCTTTTAAGTTTAATTTGGTCCCACTAGTTTATTTTTGGTTTTATTTTCATTACTCTTGGAGGTGGATCCAAAAAGATATTGCTGTGATTTATGTCACTGTTCTGCCTATGTTTTCCTCTGAGGGGAGCTTATTTTGTGTATGGTATTAAAGGATGTTCTAATTTCATTCTTTTACATGTAGTGGACATGTAGTCAACTTTATTCAGCAACACTTATTGAAGAAACTACCTTTTCTCCATTGTATATTCTTGCCTCCTTTGTCAAAGATAAGGTGCCCATAGGTGCATGGGTTTATCCCTAGGCTTTCTGTCTTGTTCCATTGATCTATATTTCTGTTTTTGTACCAATTTCATACTGTTTTGATGACTGTGGCTTTGTAGTATAGTAGAAGCTCTATACAGTCAGCAAAAAGAAGACCAGGAGCTGACTGTGGCTCAGATCATGAACTCCTTGTTGCCAAATTCAGATTTAAATTGAAGAAAGTAGGGAAAACCACTAGACCATTCAGGTATGACCTAAATCAAATCCCTTATGATTATACAATGGAAGTGAGAAATAGATTTAAGGGCCTAGATCTGATAGATAGAGTGCCTGATGAACTATGGAATGAGGTTCATGACATTGTACAGGAGACAGAGATCAAGACCATCCCCATGGAAAAGAAATGCAAAAAAGCAAAATGGCTGTCTGGGGAGGCCTTACAAACAGCTGTGAAAAGAAGAGAAGCGAAAAGCAAAGGAGCAAAGGAAAGATATAAGCATCTGAATACAGAGTTCCAAAGAATAGCAAGAAGAGATAAGAAAGCCTTCTTCAGCTATCAATGCAAAGAAATAGAGGAAAACAACAGAATGGGAAAGACTAGGGATCTCTTCAAGAAAATCAGAGATACCAAGGGAACATTTCATGCAAAGATGGGCTCGATAAAGGACAGAAATGGTATAGACCTAACAGAAGCAGAAGATATTAAGAAGAGATGGCAAGAATACACAGAGGAACTGTACAAAAAAGATCTTCACAATCACGATGGTGTGATCACTGACCTAGAGCCAGACATCCTGGAATGTGAAGTCAAGTGGGCCTTAGAAAGCATCACTACAAACAAAACT
Source organism: Bos taurus (assembly GCF_002263795.3). NCBI lineage: Eukaryota > Metazoa > Chordata > Mammalia > Artiodactyla > Bovidae > Bos > Bos taurus. The sequence goes on from NC_037331.1 coordinate 13,369,943, forward strand.
AGTGGAGGTGATGGAATTCCAGTTGAGCTATTCCAAATCCTGAAAGATGATGCTGTGAAAGTGCTGCACTCAATATGCCAGCAAATTTGGAAAACTCAGCAGTGGCCACAGGACTGGAAAAGGTCAGTTTTCATTCCAATCCCAAAGAAAGGCAATGCCAAAGAATGCTCAAACTACCACACAATTGCACTCATCTCACACACTAGTAAAGTAATGCTCAAAATTCTCCAAGCCAGGCTTCAGCAATATGTGAACCGTGAACTTCCTGATGTTCAAGGTGGTTTTAGAAAAGGCAGAGGAACCAGAGATCAAATTGCCAGCATCTGCTGGATCATGGAAAAAGCAAGAGAGTTCCAGAAAAGCATCTATTTCTGCTTTATTGACTATGCCAAAGCCTTTGACTGTGTGGATCACAATAAACTGTGGAAAATTCTGAAAGAGATGGGAATACCAGACCACCTGATCTGCCTCTTGAGAAATTTGTATGCAGGTCAGGAAGCAACAGTTAGAACTGGACATGGAACAACAGACTGGTTCCAAATAGGAAAAGGAGTTCTTCAAGGCTGTATATTGTCACCCTGTTTATTTAACTTCTATGCAGAGTACATCATGAGAAACGCTGGACTGGAAGAAACACAAGCTGGAATCAGGATTGCTGGGAGAAATATCAATAACCTCAGATATGCAGATGACAGCACCCTTATGGCAGAAAGTGAAGAGGAACTAAAAAGCCTCTTGATGAAAGTGAAAGAAGAGAGTGAAAAAGTTGGCTTAAAGCTCAACATTCAGAAAACAAAGATCATGGCATCCGGTCCCACCACTTCATGGGAAATAGATGGGGAAACAGTGGAAACAGTGTCAGACTTTTTATTTTTCTGGGCTCCAAAATCACTGTAGATGGTGACTGCAGCCATGAAATTAAAAGACACTTACTCCTTGGAAGGAAAGTCATGACCAACCTAGATAACATATTCAAAAGCAGAGACATTACTTTGCCAACAAAGGTTCTTCTAGTCAAGGCTATGGTTTTTCCTGTGGTCATGTATGGATGTGAGAGTTGGACTGTGAAGAAGGCTGAGCGCCTAAGAATTGATGCTTTTGAACTGTGGTGTTGGAGAAGACTCTTGAGAGTCCCTTGGACTGCAAGGAGATCCAACCAGTCCATTCTGAAGGAGATCAGCCCTGGGATTTCTTTGGAAGGAATGATGCTAAAGCTGAAACTCCAGTACTTTGGCCACCTCATGCGAAGAGTTGACTCATTGGAAAAGACTCTGATGCTGGGAGGGATTGGGGGCAAGAGGAGAAGGGGACGACAGAGGATGAGATGTCTGGATGGCGTCACTGCCTCAATGGACGTGAGCCTGAGTGAACTCCAGGAGTTGGTGATGGACAGGGAGGCCTGGTGTGCTGCGATTCATGGGGTCGCAAAGAGTCGGACACGACTGAGCGACTGATCTGATCTGATCTGATGAAGTCGGGGAGCCTGATTCCTCCAGCTCCATTTTTCTTTCTCGGGTTTACTTTGGCTATTCAGGATCTTATGTGTTTCTATACAAATTTTAAATTTTTTTTGTCTAGTTCTATGAAAAATACCATTGGTAATTTAATAGGAATTGCATTGAACCTGTAAATTGCCTTCAATAGTATATTCATTTTGATAATATTGATCATTCTAATTTAAGAACATGGTATATCTTTACATGTGTTTGTATCATCTTTGATTTCTTTCATCAACGTCTTACAGTTTTCAAAGTACAGGTCTTTTGCTCCTTATGTAGATTTGTTCCTAGGTATTTTATCCTTTTTGGTGCAGTGGTAACTGGGATTGTTGCCTTAATTTCTCCTGGTGATCTTTCATTGTTAGTGTGTAGAAATGCATGAGATTTCTGTGTATTAATTTTGTATCCTGCAACTTTACCAAGTTCATTGATGAGTTTTAGTAGTTCTCTGGTAGCATCTTTAGGATTTTCTTTTTTTTTAATTATTTAATTGGAGGCTAATTACTTCACAATATTGTGGTGGTTTTTGCCATACATGGACATGAATCAGCCACAGGTGTATGTGTCCCCCATCCTGAACTATATGTCGTATCATGTCATCTGCAAACAGTGACAGTTTTACTACTACTTTTTTCAACTTGAATTCTTTTTATTACTTTTTCTTCTCTGATTGCTGTGATTAGAGCTTCCAAACCTATGTTGAATAAAAGTGGCAAGAGTGGACATTCTTGTCTTGTTCTAGTCCTAGAGTAAATGCTTTCAGCATTTCCTCATAGAGTGTGGTGTTAGCTGTGGGTTTGTCATATATGGCTTTTATTATGTTGATATAGGTTCCTTCTATGTGCACCTTTTAGAGAGTTTTTTTTTTTTTATCATAAGTGGATACTGAATTTTGTCAAAAGTTTTTTTCTGCATCTATTGAGATGATCATATGGTTTTTATTCTTCAGTTTGTTAGTGTGATGCATCACACTGATTTGTAGATGTTGAAAAATTCTTGAATCCCTGGATAAATCCCACTTGATCAAGGTGTATGAGCCTTTTAATGTAGGAATTATGTTTGCTAGTATTGTGTTGAGGATTTTTGCATCTAAGTCCATCAGTGATATTGGCCTGCAGTTTTCTTTTTTTTATATATTTTTGTCTGGTTTTGGTGTCAGGGTGATATTTCATAGAATTAGTCTGGGAGCATTTCTTCCTGTGCGATTTTTTTGGAATAGTTTCAGAACTATAGATGTTACTTCCTCTCTAACTGTGGGTTTCCCCAGTGGCTCAGTGGTAAAAAATCTGCATGCAGTGCAGGAGACACTGCATTGAGACACAGGTTTGATCCTTGGGCCAGGAAGATCCCCTTGGAGGAGAAAATGGTAACCCACTCCAGTATTCTTGCTCGAATGCTATAGACAGAGGAGCCTGGAGGACTTTAGCCGATGGGGTCACAAAGAGTCAGACATGACTGAGCATGCGTGCACACACTTCTCTCAATGTTTGATAGAATTTTCCTGTGAATCCATTTGGTTCTGGACTTGTGTTTGTTGGGAATTTTTAAGTCATAGTTTCACTTTCAGTGTTTGTGATTGTTCTGTTAATATTTTCTGTGTCTTCCTGGTTCAGTATTTGTAGACTGTATCTTTATAAGAATTTGTCTACTTTTTCTAGGTTGTCCGTTTTATTGGCATAGAGTTGCTTGTAGTAGTCTTTAATGATCATTTGCATTTCTGTGATGTCAGTTGTAACTTCTCCTTTTTCATTCCTAGTGGTATTAATTTGAGCCCTCTTTTTTCTTGATGAGTCTAGCTAAAGACCTATCAATTTTATCTTTTCAGAGAACCAACTTTTAGTTTCACTGAGTTTTTTTCTATTGTTTTCTTTATTTCATTCATTTCCGTTCTGATCTTTGATCTCTTTCATTATACTAGCTTTGTGCTTTATTTATTCCTTTTCCAGTTGCTTTAGGTGTAAGGTTTGGCTGTCTATTTGGGACTTCCTCATTGATTTCTTCAGTGACCCATTGGTTGTTTAGTAGCGTGTTGCTTATCCTCCGTGTGTTTGTGGCTTTTACAACTTTTCTTATAGTTGATTCCTAATGTCATATCATTCCCGTCAGAAAAGATGTTTGATATGTTTTCAGTTTTTGTATGTTTATCAAGGCTTGCTTTGTGGCCTGGCGTGTGATCTATCCCAGAGAATGTTTCATATGCACTTGAGAAGAATGTGTATTCTGCTGCTTTTGGATGGAATGCTCTATCAATAGCAGTAAAGCCCCGCTGGTCTGATGTTTCATTTAAGGCTTATGTTTCCTTATTTTCTGTCTGGACGATCTGTCCATTGCTGTAAGTGGGGTGTTAAAGTCCCCCACTATTACTGTGTTACTGTCAATTATCCCTTTAGTGTCTATTGGTGCTTGTCTTATGAACTGAGGTGCTTCTGTGTTGGGTGCATAAATATTTACAATTGTTATGTCTTATTGGATTGATCCGTTGGTCACCATGTAGTGTCCTTCCTTGTCTCTTGTAATAGTCTTTGTTTTGAAGTCTATATTGTCTGTTATGATATTTGATTTCCATTTGCATGGAATATCTTTTCCCATCCCCTCAGTTTCAGTCTGTATGTGTTCCTAGGTCTGAAGTGACTCTCTTGTAGACAGCATATATACTGGTTTTGTTTTTGTATCTTTTCAGCAAGTCTGTGTCTTTTGATTGGAGCATTTCATTCATTTTCATTTAAAGTAAGTATTGATACGTTGCTGCTACTGCTAAGTCGCTTCAGTTGTGTCCGACTCTGTGCGACCCCGTGGATGGCAGCCCACCAGGCTCCCCCATCCCTGGGATTCTCCAGTCAAGGACACTGGAGTGGGTTGCCATTTCCTTCTCCAAAGCAGGAAAGTGAAAAGTGAAAGTGAAGTCGCTCAGTCGTGTCTGACTCCCAGCGACCCCATGGACTGCAGCCCACCAGGCTCCTCCGTCCATGGGACCCTCCAGGCAAGAGTACTGGAGTGGGGTGCCATTGCCTTCTCCGAAGTATTGATATATATGTTTCTGTTGGCATTTTCTTAAATGTTTTGGGTTTGTTCTTGTAGGTCTTTTTTCTTTCTTTCCCCTTTTGTTCTCTTTTGTGATTTGATGAGTATCTTGAATACTGTGTTTGGATTGCTTTTTTATTTTTTCTGTATATGTCTATTATACATTTTTGGCTTGTGGTTACCATAGGTTTTGATATAGCAATCTGTATGTATCCAAGGTTGTTTTATGTTCAGTCAGTTCAGTTCAGTTGCTCAGTAATGTCCCAACTCTTTGTGACCCCATGAATCACAGCACGCCAGGCCTCCCTGTCCATCACCAACTCCCAGAGTTCACTCAAACTCATGTCCATCGAGTTGGTGATGCCATCCAGCCATCTCATCCTCTGTCGTCCCCTTTTCCTCCTGCCCCCAATCCTTCCCAGCATCAGGGTCTTTTCCAATGAGTCAACTTTTCACATGACATGGCCAAAGCATTAGAGTTTCAGCTTCAGCATCAGTCCCTCCAATGAACACCCAGAACTGATCTCCTTTAGGATGGACTGGTTGGATCTCCTTGCAGTCCAAGGGACTCTCAAGAGTCTTCTCCAACACCACAGTTCACTGGTCTCTTAATTTCAAATGCATTTCAAATATCCCACATTTGTATTCTCCTCTTCTCATGATTGCTGGTTTTGTATATTTGTGTGTGAATGATTTCCTACTTTTATTATATATATTTACCCTAACCAGTGAACTTTTCTGTTAGTAATTTTCTTCTTTCTAGTTGTGGCTTTTTCTTTTCCTCCTAGAGAAGTTCTTTTTGCACTTGTTACAAAGCTGGTCCAGTGGAGCTAGATTCTCTTAACTTTTGCTTGTCTGTAAGGCTATTGATCTCTCCATCAGATCTGAATGAGAGCCTCGTTAGGTAGAGTATTCTTGGTTGTATGTTCTTCCCTTTTATCACTTGTAATATGTCATGTCCCTCCCTTCTGTCCTGCAGAGTTTCTGCTGATAAATCAGCTGATAATCTTATGGGAGTTCCTTTGTATGTTGTTTGTTGCTTTCAATATTTTTTTCCTTTAATTTTTGTCAGTTTGAGTACTGTTTTTCTCAGCATGTTTCTCCTCGGGTTTATGCTGCATGGGCCTTTTTGCAATGTCTGGATTTGGGTGCCTATTTCCTTTTTTGTGTTAGGAAAGTTTTCAGCTATTATCTCCTCAAATATTTTCTCAGATCCTTTCTCTCTTTTCCTTTTGGGTCCCTTAATGCAAATATGGTACATTTAATGTTGCCTCAGAGGTCTCTTAGATGTTCTCATTTCTTTTAGTTCTTTTTTCTTTATTCTGTTATGTAGCAGTGATTTCCTCAGTGTGTTTTCCAGGTCACTTATTCGTTCTGCCTCATTTATTCTGCTATTAAACCTTCTAGTGTACTTTTCATTTCTGTTATTGTATTGTTCTCCTCTGTTTGTTCTTTAAAGCTTCTGTTGTTGTTGTTCAGTCACTACGTCATGTCCAGTTCTTTGCGACCCCGTGGACTGCAGCACACCAGGCTTCCCCATCCTTCACTATCTTCTAGAGTTTGCTGAAACTCGTGTCCATTGAGTAGGTTATGCTATGTAAGCATCTCAACACCTTCCACCCCTTTCTCTTTTTGCCCTCTATCTTTCCCAGCATCAGGCTGTTTTCCAGTGAGTTGGCTCTTTGCATCAGGTGGCAAAGTATTGGAGCTTAAGCTTCAGCGTCAGTCTTTCCCATGAATATTCAGGGTTGATTTCCTTTAGGATTCACTGATTTGATCTCCTTGCAGTCCAAGGGACTCTCGGGAGTTTTCTCCAGCACCACAGTGTGAAGGCATCAATTCTTTGGCTCTTTATGGAACATTTGTTATATCCTTTTGGTCTGTGTCTCCAATCTGTTTCCAATATCTTAAATCATCTTTACTATCATTACTCTGAATTCTTTTTCAGAAAATTGCGTATCTCAGCTTCACGTAATTGTTCTTTATTTTCTTCATCTGCAGCATATTTCTCTGCTGTCTCATTTTGCCTGACTTTCTGTGTTTGTGGTCTCTGTTTCTCAGGCTTTAGGGTTGTAGTTCTTCGTGCTTCTGATGTTTCTCACCTCCCTTGTGGGTGAGCTTGGTTTAGGGGCCTGTGCAGGCTTCCTGGTGGGAGGGGCTGGTGCCAGCTCAGAAGTAGGTGGAGCTGAGTCTTATCCGTCTGTGGGTAGGACCATGTCAAAGAGTGTGTTTGTGGGTGGCTGCTGGCGCAGATGGCTTTGGGCGGCCTGTCTGCTCATGGGTGGTACTGTGTTCTCACTCTGTTGGTTGTTTGGCCTGTGGCATGCCAGCACTGGAACCTGTGGGCTGTTGAGTGGGGCCAGTTCTCAGCGCCAAAATGGTGACCTCTGGGAGAGCTCACACAGATGAATGTTCCCTGGATCCTCTGCCACCAGTGTCCTTTCCTCCTCAGTGAGCCACAACTGACTTCTGCCTCACCAGTAAATCCTCCAAGACCCATCGGTAGGTCTGGCCCAGGCTTCTGTGGAGTCACTGGTTTGTCCAGGTTTTCTGGTGCACATGGAATCTTGTGTGTTCCCTTCAAGAGTACAGTCTCTGTTTGCCCCAGTACTCGAGGCCTGCTGACCTTCAGGGGCAAATGCTCTGGGAGCTCCTAGTCTCAGTTCCAGACCCCCAGGCTGGGGAGAGTGACATGGGGCTCAGAACTCTCATTCCTATGGGGGAACCACTGCAATGTAATTGTTTTCCAGCCAGGTGGCACTAGTGGTAAAAAAATCTGTTTGTCAGTGCAGGAGACCTAAGAGACATGGGTTCAGTACCTGGGTTGGGAAGATCCTCTGGAGGAAGGCATGGCAGTCTACTTTAGTCTTCTTGCCCGGAGAATCCTATGGACAGGGGAGCCTGGCAGGCTATGGTCCATAGGATCACAAGGAGTTGGACACGACTGAAGCAACTTAGCACACACTTGGTACATATGGGGTTTGATTATATTGTCAAAGCACACCTCCTACCATCTGTCTCTGGGTGTAGAATATCTCTTTGGGTAAGTTCAGTCTTTTTTGTTGATAGTTGTTCAGCAGTCAATTGTGATTCTGGTGTTTTCATGAGAGGAGTTGAGCTCAGGTTCTTCTACGTTCAAGTCCTTCTACTCTGCCTTCTTGTCTCCTCTCCTAAATTAAATGTCTACTTAAACATTTTTAAAAGTTTGAAAGATGAACCACGCACACAAAGATTATTATTTATACAGAGGCTGAAGCCTTAAAGGAACAGCCATCCTTTCTTGAATATACCTTGGTAGTACATTTGGCTTGAGAACCATGTAAATATTATTTTACATGGTAATAAATTTCACAATTGGTTCCTTTACATTGAAATAACATGAAATCAACGTTAGTGTGGTTCAAATTGAAGGCAAAACCTTACAATATGGGACAATTCTAAATGACTTTAAAACCCTGTTTTTTTCACTATATATTCCAGAAAAGATATATTTTAAGGATAAAAAAACTACCCCCCGCCAAAAAGAAAATCATTTAACTACTTCCGGTATTCATATTGCTGATGGTTTTGTTGTTTCTGTCTCTGATACTGTTGCATTTGTATCTTGATGTTGATGGCTGTGAGGTTGAGGTCATTGAGAATTCATATAATTAGCAGGGTTGGAAGAAGATACAAGTAAACAAAGTTAAGTAAAAACTGTTGTAATCTTGAGTTTGAGTTGGATGTATCAATAAGTACTCATGGTGTTTGTTACCTTTAAATCTAAAAGAATACATATTCATATGTCTGTCTACCAAAAAGGTTTAGAAACAATGATCAATCCAGTATCAGTGACTCTTCTGGTGTCCATATATTGCTTTCTAAATGCCAGTGGCTCTAAAAATACCCCAGAGATCCTCGAAGAAATTAATGATTCTAGATCTGGAGCAGGAAATGTATAAAATGAGTCTGAAGTATTTCATCATAATAGAAAGTAAGGATGCTAACAAATGCTACAGATTTCTTGTTTAAGAGTTTGGAAAACAAGCTGAATAAGCTTCTGCTGTCTTTAAGAGTAATAGGTTGAGATCATAATGATACTGAAAAATGAAAGAAACCCATTGATTATCATTGGAGAATATTAAGGAAACCACTTTATTATTTTAAAAACTAATAACTAAAGGAAAAAATCAGTCATTTATTCTGAAAGAATCTTATTTTGTCTTTTCTGTATGATCTGTACTTCAGAGTTACTATATACTTGATGAGAGTAGTGTTTATTTGTAGGAATATTATGGGAAAAAGAAATGATAAGATTGGAATATTATCACTTTGCAACCTCTAATGATCTAAGCAATGATTATTGCTGATAACATCTTAAAAATAGAAACCACCTTCATAATTATGGAAGTATATAATACCACTTTTGAAGTAGGTTTGTCCCCCAGATTGAATCTGAATCTTATCAATCTACCAGATCTCTGAATTTAGAGGCAGTAGGAGGTACAGATGCAAAATGTCAAATAATACCACAGGGATGCAATCAGCCAAATCCAGACTGTGGGGAAATCTATAGGAAAACTAATCTCATTTCAACATCAAAATCAAGATAGTTTTTTAAGGGGGAAAAAAAAAAAAAGAAATGGAAGGTGGAAGCTATATGTCAAAACAAAATAGAACAAAACAAAATTTGAGACATTTCAGCCAATCTCCAGATATGGATCCTATATAGATCTTGATACAAGCAAACAACCCATAACAAAATTAGAAAACTACTAGGGAAATATGAATATTGACTGAATATTTGTTGATAATCATGAATTGTTAGTTTAGGTGTCCTAATGACACTGTGATCACTTTAAATGGTTTGACCTTTTAGAGATGCACACATACATATTTATAGAAGAAGTCATATGATATCAGGGATTTATTTAAAAATAATTTGTTGGGAAAGGGATAGCTTGTGAATATTGATGAAGAGGATTAGTCATATATTGATAAATATAGAAGTTGGATATTGGTATTACCGTATTTCTAAATTTTTGAAATTTTCTATAATAAAAAAGTCAAAGGCAGCAGAGGAGGGAGTAATCAAAAGTAACAAGGACTTTAGAGAAGTAATATCAAGACGGCAGTATATCCTTTGTATTTAATACCTCCACTGGTGTGCATGACAAGTAGAGTCCCATTGAAGTACATTGAGAGTGGAACATAGATAACAGTGGATTAATAAGTGCATGGAAAAGGGAAAGTGCTGAAGAAAAATCAAGAAGCTTGGCTATGAGGAGAGGAAGATGGGAAGTGGAAGGTGGGTTTTTTCTTTTTTTCTATTTTCTTTCCTTTTTTTAAAGATTTCAGAGGCTCTTGAGGATATTGCTATTGTGGAAGAGTCAGTAAAGAAAATAAGTAGAAAAAGCCGATAAGTGTAAGGCAGAGAAAGGGTCCCGAAAGTGCTGGAGTGAATGTGATGCACAGCATAGGCAGGGGAAAATTTTAAATTTGATCAGGTGACACTTCTTCTGTTGTAACAGAACAAGATGGGAGCAAATATACGTAAGCCCGTAGGTTTGGTGAATGAAAGCAAAGAGAACTCTCTCTTGGTCCTATTTTCTCAGTGAGGTAGGAGATGAAATATTCTGCTGAGGGGGAAGTGGAGGTGCTGAGGGGAGCAGGTTCCAGCTGGGCACAGAAGAGAACAGAAAGGACTGATTAGGGAAGCAAAGGGGGGCTTGGGTGGTGTGGAGGACCAAGTGGGTGGGAGACCCGGGCGTTTCAGTGGCATCAGTCTTCAGGGCTGTCTTCCTCTGAGAGAATTTGGCAGCACAAATGTGGACATGGGTGAGATATCCAGCTAGATGGAGCCTGGGCTGGAGCTTTGACAGGATTGTTGGAAGGACAACAGCACAAAGGGTTTGGAAATGCGGACAGGACAGTGTTTGATGTTAGACTAAGCCGGAGCAGAAAGAAATGAAAGGAGAAAGGAGACATTCCCTGTAAGAAGTCCCTGTAAGATCAAAGAACGTTACGAAGAGAGTGATTGGGTAAGAGAATTAGTAAATGTTTAGAAATTGATACTTTTGAACTGTGATGTTGGAGAAGACTCTTGAGAGTCCCTTGGACTGCAAAGAGATCAAACCAGTCAATCCTAAAGGAAATCAGTCCTGATTTTTCATTGGAAGGACTGATGCTGAAGCTCCAATCCTTTGGCCACCTGATTCAAAGAACTGACTCATTGGAAAAGACCCTGATGCTGGGAAAGATTGAAGGCAGGAGGAGAAGGGGGTGACAGAGGATGAGATGGTTGGATGGCATCACCAACTCGATAGACTTGAGTTTGAGCAAGCTCTGGGAGTTGGTGGTGGACGGAGAAGCCTGGCGTGCTACAGTCCATGGGATCACTAAGAGACACAACTGAGCTACTGAACTGAAATGAATAGAAAGTGGGATGTTTGGATAGAGCATTTCACAATTAAATTCCAAGTGACTGGGATGACCCAGAGGGATGGAATGGGGAGGGAGGTGGGAGAGGGGTTCAGGATTGGGAACACGTGTACACCCGCATCAGATTTATGTTGATGTATGGCAAAACCAATACAATATTGTAAAGTAATTAGCCTCCAATTAAAATAATAAAAAAAATTCCAAGTGATTTAAAAAAAAAAAAAGGTCTAGGATGTGGTCATGTCTATAGCCGCCGTCCAGTGAAGTTGAAGTTCATTGGAAATGATGTAGTCACAGAAACAAAAGATCAAGTCCTAGTGTGCTGTGGGCTTTGAAATGAGCCAGGATAATAAATGGCAAGACAGGCTTAGAAAAGAAGACAGTGATCCCAGTGCTAAAGTCTTTAATGAATTAGGAAGAGAGATCAAAAGAGGTAAAGGATAGCTCAGACAAGTGGCCTGAGCTTGAAAGAAGGCAGGACTGTTTTCTGGAGGGCTGAAGAGCCCTGGAACGGCCCTGGTAAGCAAGGAAGAAGCGGAGTATATCACTGTTCTGAAATAGAATACGCCATGGTGAATATAGCAGGGGAAGTGGTGAGCTTATGAGGCAGGCAGTCAAGGGAGCTTTCAGTGAGAAGGCTGAGAATGGAGGCGCAGGCGTTTACCATGGAACGGGAGACACGAAGGGCACGGGAGCAACATGTGGAAAGGAGGGGGAGCAGTGAGTGGTTGGTTCAGGTGAAGCCAGTACTAATAGCCATCTCTAGAAAATGCTGAGACCACTGGAATGAGGAGGAAAGATGCAAGAGGCGAATTGCAAACAGGATGCTAGTTTTTGCAGATTCTGGTGAGGATAGCATGAAAGGAGAGAGAATTCAAGCACATTACATTGCCCTCCTCCTACCAAGTTTCATCTTTAAACCACAGTCCAGGAAGGCTTCCCATTGAAGCAGAAACGTTGTTGGAGAAGTTTACCTGGTAGACCGCAGACCAGGTTGCCTTCTTGTCAGCTGAATCAACAAATAAGCAGCCATTTCCACCTAAATCATTGAAAGCAGGGATCCTGTTAGGAAACGACGTGCAATGAGACTGGAAAGATAGGTGTATGCTTGATAGTCTAGATTTACTTTTATTTTATGAACAGTGAACCAAAATTTGATTTTATCAATGAATAAGTCATTTTACATATGAATCAAAATTTAATTTTAGGGAATTTTCCAAGGAAGGTGATTTGCAGGGATGGGGGAGGTGGAGCTAACACTTACTGAGGTTGTACTGTGTGCTAAATGTGTTACATACATTAGTCCATTAAGTCCTCACGGAGTTACGCGTAGATAGTGTTATCCCATTTTATAGAAGAAATAGGCATAGGAGAGCTTAAATACCTTGCCTGATGTGCTCAGTGCAAAAGTGGGGAAACTGGGAGTTGAACATAGATTTGTGTGACCACCCCCAAAGCCGTGTTCTTTTCCACACCCACGTACTAAGTCTAGAGCCAGGACATCCAGTTACAAGGCCAGTTAGATCATTCCTGTGAGAGCCAGGATGTTGGCAGTGGCAGAAGCAGTGAGCTTGTGCAGGAGAACCCAAGTCTGAGAAAGTAAAGCACATGTAGTGACCAACTGACTTGAGAAGAGGGGACAGTGCCTGTTCTGGTATTTGTCCCTTAAGCATCTGAGTGAAAGAACAGCAATGAGCAACTGGGACAGGAAGTAGGAGAGGAGAGCAGCAAGCTTCAGTTGGGGTAGAAATTAGCATTCCGTGGCATGCTCCACCTGAGGTGCCTGAAATTTCTCAAAAGTAATGGCAAAAATAGCAACTCAGAGGCCAAGAATGGAGTTAATACTATAGCTATGATGTGCACGCATGCTCAGTCACTAAGTCGTGTCCAATTCTGTGCGACCCCATGGACTGTAGCCCGCCAGGCTCCTCTGTCCATGGGATTACCTGGCAAGAAAACTGGGGTGGGTTGCCATTTTCTCCTCCAGGAGATCTTCCTGACCCAGGGAACGAACACACATCTCCTGTTGCTTCTGCATTGCAGGCGGATTCTGTAGCCGCTGAGCCAGCTGGGAAGCCGCATAGCTATGACAGTGATCAACATATAGTTAGTCATTTCTTCCAAGGGAGAAAATTCTAAATAGAATGGGAATTGTACAAAGGTACAGCTTTAGAGTTGCTGACACTGCAGGATGAGGAGGACAGAGATCAAAAGGGCAAGAGGAGGGTGGTGTGGAGCTCAGTGAGCAATTTCAGTAGAGCCCTGGGGACAGATTGCAGGTGGTTGCAGAATGAGGAGGGAAAAGAAGTGGACCAAAAATATAGACTGTTCTCCCAGCCATTAGGCTGCAAACTGAAGGAGATCCAGTGAGGCTGGCAGGAAAGGCCGAGCCAAGGAAGGATTTGGTCTTTCTGAGGGATTTGAGCACATCTGTGGTCTGAAGAGAAGGAACCAGTGAAACATAGGTCAACAGAAGATGGTTTGAAAAACTGATAAAGATGATGTCAGGTGCCTGTATAGGATCGGGTTGGGGAGACAACAGGACACCCCAAAGACTAGAGGAAAAGGCTTATGGGTAGATTTAGGTGATGGCAGGAGACGGGGAAGCAGAGAATGATGGAAGGTCCCTATTTTCCAGCGAAGTCAGAGGCACTTTCACCTTCTAACAGTGATGGGAACTGGGGTGTGGCAGGGAGAGAGGGAGTTTAGATCAGGTCCTGTGAGAGATGGGAGGGAGCCTCGACTCCAGAGGATATCTGAACTTCACCAATCTGAGGACCAGCTGGCATTAAATATCAAAGATTCATTTCAGTTTTACAAGAACACTAAAATTTTTGGCAAGTTGTCATTGATGAATCTCTTATTCTTGTTCAGTCGCATCTGACTCTTTGTGACCCCATGGACTGCAATGTGCCAGGCTTCTCTGTTCTTCACTATGTCCTGGAGTTTGTTCAGGCTCATGTCCATTGAGTCTGTGATGTCATCCAACCATCTCATCCTCTGTTGTCCCCTTCTCCTCCTGCCCTCAATCTTTCCCAGCATCAGGGTCTTTTCCGATGAGTCAGCTCTTTGCATCAGATGGCCAAAGAATTGGAGATTCAGCTTCAGCATCAGTCCTTCCAATGAATATTCAAGGTTGATTTTCTTTAGGATTGAGTGGTTTGATCTCCTTGCTGTTCAAGGGACTCTCAAGAGTCTTCTGCAGCACTACAGTTCAAAAGCATCAATTCTTTGGCACTCAGCCTTCTTTATGGTCCAACTCTCACATCTGTACATGACTACTGGGGAAACCATAGTTTTGACTATATGGACCTTTGTTGGCAAAGTGATGACTCTTCTTTTTATATGCTGTCTAGGTTTGTCATAGCTTTTCTTCCAAGGAAAAATGTCTTTTAACATCCATAGTGATTTTAGGGCCCAGGAAAATTAAGTCTGTCACTGTTTCCATTGTTTCCCCATCTATTTGTCATGAAGTGATGGGTCCAGATGCCATGATCTTAGTTTTTTGAATGTTGAGTTTTATGCCAGCTTTTTAATTCTCCTCTTTCACCTTCATCAAGAGGCTCTTTAGTTCCTCTTTTCTTTTCTGCCATTAGTCATATCATCTGCATATCTGAGGTTATTGATATTTCTCCCAGCAAACTTGATTCCAGTTTGAGCTTCATCCAGCCTGGCATTTCACATGGTGTACTCTTGCACAGACGATGAATCTCTTAGGTGGTCCTTAAAAACCTCCTGACTCTGACATTCAGAACTGTCCAAAACCTATCCCCAACTTACCATAGCAGGTTGACAGATTCAGGAGTGGAAGATATACCACTTTTCTACAGTTCTAAACAAAGGGTTCTCAAAGTGCAGCCCCTTGATCAGCAAAATCTAAGACTTAATAGAAATTCAAATTCTTTGGGCCAGAACTTTGCATCAAAGGCTCTGAGAGTGAGGCCTGGCAATCTGAATTGTGATAAACCCTCTAAGAGATACTGATGCTACTAAAATTTGAAGAGCTGTGCTTTAAACCAATGTAAAGCTCTGTTTCAAATTCTCTGTTCTTCTGATCTGGGTTAGGTAAGTTCAGTTATTTTCAGGAGTCTCTCCTTTCTCCTCATCCTGTTAGGGACTAGAGAGCTAGGTCATGATTCAGGCAGGAGAATGAAAACCAGTGTCCCACTCTCCAGCCAGGTTTCATGATATAATTAGTACCCTACTTGTTCTCCCCAGAGGTTTGGACTGTGAATATATTTAAAACCGCAGATACATAACCTTTTGTGGTGATGTACTGAAACAGTGGTTATGCTTGATACTCTTGACAACATGGGCTAGAGTCTTTCTCATCTTTGTGATCTTAACACACATAAAATTTACAAGAAATGGCAGAAACATCTCCTAAAATTACTAGTCACTTTTGCAAGACTGTGCCTGAACATAACCTTCTTTATCCTAATAAAAAGAGAAAAGTGAAAATATATTGTTTTAAAAATTCTGGAAAGCAAGGCTTTAAAAAAATTTTCTTGTTGACAATGACCATTTTCAGATAGGTGTAAAGCAGAAAAAAATAAGATGAATAATTGTTCTTTGAGGCTTCTCTGGTGGCTCAGAGGTTAAAGAATCTGCCTTCAGTGTGGGAGACCTGGCTTCGATCCCTGGGTCAGGAGGATCCCTTGGAGAAGCAAATGGCAACCTGCTCCAGTATTCTTGCCTGGAGAATCCCATGGACAGAGGAGCCTGGCGGGCTATAGTCCAAAGGGTCACAAAGAGTCGGACATGACTGAGCAATGAACGCTAACTTCTTTAGTTCCGTCTGATAATAATGGTTACCTTGATAATCTTTAAACTCATTGGATAACTTGGAATCCTTTAATGATTTAACAAAAGTAAAGAAGGTTATGGTCAAGGCTTTTTCAATTATGAGTTAGTGATACCCTAAGATGCTTAAGTTATCTTATTCTATTTGACTGCTATAACAAAACATCAAAGGCTAGGTGGCTTATAAACAACAGAAATATACTCCTTATAGTTCTGGAAGCTGGAAAGGTCAAGGCTAAGGTACCAGCATGGTCACATTCTAGTGAGGCACCCTTCCTGGTTCATAGCCAATGTCCTCACTGGTGGAGGGGCCCAGGGAGCTCTGTGGAATTCTCTTTAGAAAGGCGCTAATCCCATTCACAAGAACTCCACCCTCATGACCTAAACATCTCCAAAGGCCCCACCTCCTAATACCATCATGTTTGGGGATTAGAATTTCAATGTATGAATTTCAGAAGGATACATTCAGACCATCAGATCAGATCTGTCACTCAGTCATGTCCGACTCTTTGCGACCCCATGAATCGCAGCACGCCAGGCCTCCCTGTCCATCACCAACTCCCGGAGTTCACCCAGACTCACGTCCATCGAGTCAGTGATGACATCCAGCCATCTCATCCTCTGTCGTCCCCTTCTCCTCCTGCCCCCAATCCCTCCCAGCATCAGAGTCTTTTCCAATGAGTCAACTCTTCACATGAGGTGGCCAAAGTACTGGAGTTTCAGCTGTAGCATCATACCTTCCAGATAAATCCCAGGGCTGATCTCCTTCAGAATGGACTGGTTGGATCTCCTTGCATAGCAGATTGCAAATTAAATAATGTAAAGAAAAATCCTGAAGTCATATTTTTAAAGTGGCTTCAATATAATACTATGTGCATAAAAATAAGTATAGCTCATAAAGATAACAAAAAAGAAACAATAGGTTTAAGGGAAAACCAAACAACAGAAAAATTTGCCAAGGCAAACATGCATTTTGTACATTATATCGATTGAGAATTTGCATTTCTAACACAAAGATAATATTAGCAAAGAAAAATCTGTATTCCAAGGGAAAATGTGATGCTGGAATTAGCACCCTGAGTGAAATGAATCTAATTTTGAAGCCTGTAGCAAAGTCCATACCAATTCACTTTGCATAAGTAATGTGATTGCCCAAGAGACAATAGCACTTCCCACACTTTTAGAAAGAAAGAAGCTATGATTTTGAAGATCAAGACTAAAAAATAAAATTGCTCTACACCCAATTTTAGAAATATTATAGTTAAATTAAAAAGTATACTTGGAGGAAAATGCAGTCATTGTCAACTCTGTGATTTGAGAAACTAATACTCCCATCAACTTGACATATGATTTTAGTTAAATTTTGAGGAAAGGCTAAAGAGAGAACGTAATATGGTATATGGCATATTTTTGGAGTTTTGGTCTTCTAAAGAGTGATTTAGCTCACTAACACCAAATAGACACATTGCTTACAGAATCTTGAAATGTGTAAGTGCTTCTTTCTGATTTCATTAGCTTAGTTGACTTACGAAGAAAATAAGTACAGTTGGTCTTTGAACAACATGGAGGTGAGGAGCGCTCACCACTGTCCGTTGAAATTCTGAGTACTGCTTTCTCTGCTTCAAAAAAAGTGGAGGAGGAGGGGTGGAATTTTTGATAAATGACAAATCTAAGGGCAGCAAGCTGAAAATTTGGATAGTTAGGGCTCAAACCCTAGTTCTCTTGATTCCAGATATTGTGACCTCTAATCAAATAGAAACTTCCCCTACACTTAGTTAAAGATCTATAAAATGAAAATACAGGTGCGATGTTTATTGAAAAAAAATCCATGTATACGTGTACCCACGGAGGTCAAGCCTGTGTTTAAGGGTCAGCTGTAATTGCATGTTAGTGATAGAAGCATTGAGGAGTTTTTGGTGTTTGGCTTTGGAAGGTGGTGGTTGTTGGTCAGAAATTTAAGGCAATATAATTAAAGGCACTTTTTTTTTTTTTTTTTAAAGAATAGGAATGCAACCATTTTCAGTAGTGAGAGGAGCCTTGTTTATCACCTTAATTATCAGTGTTTTTAACCCCTTGTAAGAGAGGTAAAGGAAATAAATTATATGACCCTTGCCTCAGTGGATGAAGAATAGACATGCAGCCATGCATAGCAGATAGTCTTTTTTATGGTCGGTTACCACATAGACAGTATATGGAAGAGTCCAGATGAATAATAAAACAGACAGGTGTGTCCCCCGCCAGGGTGTGGGTGGGGCATGGGAGGTACAGGTCCTCTCCCTGTCCCTGTGGGGGACTGGCATAGCGTCACCCATCCTTTTCTCTCTACACCTGCCATGTCCTTCCCTCCAGTTTATTGGAGGGGGGAGGTGGAGAAGGCAAAATAGAAACACCCACCTTGGATCTTGCTGCTCCTTTCCAATCCTGTTTATCTTCTGCCTATTTTTTTTTTTTTAACCAAAGTGAAGTTTTACCTCCTACAGTCTTTCCCGGTGATCACCACCAAGCCTGCTCCTTCCAAATGCCCCAACCTCCTTGCCTGTTCCAGGTCACTTCGCCTTTTCATTTCCTCTCATGACTTTGCTGTTTCAATAACGTTGATTTGTCCCTTGGATAATTCTTCTTTAAATATATCGAAGAGGTTGTTTTTAAGAGAACAGTAAAAGGCTGCATATTTAAAAGTCTATCCTTGATGATCCTTTAAACAATAAAGCATTGCGGGAATAAATTCTGTTTGAGTGCCAACTCTTACCTTTTACTGTATCTTAGCACATTAAATTTCCCATCCATCAGGAAATGTTGGAATTGATGCTTAGACATAAAATATGAGCTCTTGGCTGAATTAAAACATTCATTATTCCACTCAACTTTTCTGTTTGCTGAGGTTTGGGATAATTTTTTTCCTGTGCTGTAGTTTAGTTTAGTGGCTAGACAAGTTATGAGTCTTTGGACTTTTTATCACTGCATGCAGTTTGGAAAGTTTCAGTGGATTCCAGTTAAATATTGGGTTAACATTTATTTTGGTCCTGGTACAGCTTCACAAGGATTTGGGTTCTTGATCCTGTTTGTGTATTCACAAGGTCAGTCGTTTCCTTTAGACTTCAAAGGACTCAGATTTCTTCCACTTGTATTGATATGATAATATTCTCTAAATCCTTTCTGCACAAGAACTTTTGGTCTCTAAAATGCAGTTCCTTTATGCTGACTGGTCTGGTGTATGGCCTGACTTAACCCACGTGCCAGTATGTTGGTATTTGATGTGTATGCTGGGCAGCACCCTGGGGTGCACTCATCCAAAAACCTTTCAGGACACATGTTTGATTGATGGGAGTCACTGACTTCCTCCAGGTGTTATCTGTCTTGTATTGACATTGTATAATTTGTCTTAGCAGTTAACATACATCTCAGTCCCCTAAGCTTTTAACAAAGCAGTGAATCTGACAATGAAATTTTCTAAGTGACTGAAGGGTGAGGACTTTGCTAAAATTTGAAAGATAATCTTCAGTTTTCAAGCAATACTGTGAGATCAATAACTATTACCTATTTCATATTTATGAATACATCCTCTGCCAGTGTTAAAATGTAAAATGACTATCTTAGCTGATTTTCCACACTCTTAGCTACTAGAAAGGAATCATCATCTCAATTTTTCATGAATAAAAGAAGTTGGAAAAAATTTGTTTCTTAGGAAAACCATTGGTTATTACCTTTAAAATAGATTCGTTAAAAATGATTAGGTATTGTGATAAATGTTAAATGTAGCTAAAGGGCTTCCCTGGTGACTCAATCGGTAAAGAATCTGCCTACAATGCAGGAGACTGCTTGCGATGCTGAAGACCCAGATTCAGTCCCTGGGTTGGGAAGATCCCCTGGAGTAAGAAATGGCTACCCATCCCGGTATTCTTGCCTGGAGAATCCCATGGACAATAGAACCTGGTGGACCACACAGTCCATGGGGTCGAAAAGAATTGGACACAACTTAGTGACTAAACCACAACAATTATAGATAATGCGATAATAAAAACAGCTTGGTCTTAGTCACTGAATCTCATTATCATGTGGAGAATTTCTGCCCTTTCCCTGTAAGACCAAGAGCTCTTTGAGTATAGACCCATGTTATTCTGTATATTTTCCCCAGTACCTGGCATAGTGCTTGGCACCTGGTAGGCACATAATAAATCACTGAATTAATACATGGATGAATAAGTCCTGGGTCATTTAAATATGTACATTAAAGAGACACTGTAGCGAATATTTAGTTAGCAGTGGTTTTGAGTAGTAAAATTTGTAACCATAATTTAGAAATATAATTATTAGAAAACTGAGGTTAAGCTTTAAAAATCCTATTAGGAAATATTGAAGAAACTATAATTTGGGGGAAGAAAATCTAAGGCAACCATCCAGGGATCGAGGGCCTCCTGATATTTTTCTTACAAAGTAGGTGATTAGAATTCCTATTAGTTTGCAAGAAGGATCCAAAGAGAGGGCCAACCAGAGTGTGTGTCCTTAACCACCCCTTTCATTCAAACTGGTGAGTGTTTAATCAAGTGATCAAAGGAGGACTTTCCCTAACAAGTCTGAAGGTGGCCCCTTGGTTCACTGTTACATGCAGTTTTGCTCTTTCTAAAGATGCCTCTGGGAAAGTCTGACTCTTTTAGGAAGTGATTCTTTCCAGAGGAAGGGGACTCAACTCTTCTCTAAACCAAGTTTATAAGAAAAATCCCTAACTCAGACTGAAACAGTGGAGAGGGGATAGAGAAAGAAATATGCTACAGAGGCTTCTCAAAGTAGGTGACATTCAAGGTGAGGCTCTGGAGAAAGGGAAAGGAATTCAAGCAAAAGGAATGGAGTGTTCAAAATCAGAAACATGGACTAGTTGACACTCCAGCTGTGTGACTTTAGGAGAGGCCCTTGACCTCTTTGTGTGCAGTGTATTCATCTATACAATGGGGATTAAAACACGACCTGTCTCATGGGGTGCTTGTGAAGGTTACATGATTTAGTATATGTATAAAGCTCTTGGAACAGTGCCAGGCCAGGGTATGAACAAAGTAGAAATCCTTTTATTGCCATTAAACAGTGTTCCTGTTGCTATTGTTGTTGTTTGGAGGTCAAAGTAGAGTTGAACTGGAGCAATGCGCTCAAGGTGGCAGGAAGGGAATAACAAAAGGAAGGCTCTCGAGGCCGAAAGGCATGATAGAAGGCAGTCTGTGATGCCACGCGATGATGATGTGTGCACTTCTGGAGATGACAAAGTGAAGTCGCTCAGTCATGCCCAGCTCTTTGTGACCCCGTGGACTGTAGCCCACCAGGCTCCTCTGTCCACGGGGTTTTCCAGGCAAGAACACCGGAGTGGGTTGCCATTTCCTCCTCCAGCAGATCTTTCCCACCCAGGGATCGAACCTGCGTCTCCCACATCACAGGCAGATCCTTTACCCTCTGAGCCACCGGGGAAGCCAGAGATGACGAGGGCAATGGCTTATGATCAAGTGGGCCCTTACGCCTCTTGCTTGGTGCACTGAGTGAACCTGGGCACTAAGACATCTCACCTTCCCCTCAGGATTCTGAACCACAGGGTCAGCCTAATGTTCTATGTCTACTGCTGCTTCAGAAGATTACCAGCGATACTTGTGTCCCACAGTAGCCCCTGGATTCAGCATAGTGATCTCTCTTATCTCAACACCAGCTGGTTGAATTATTAATGAACACTCACGGTTCCACCACATTAAATAGTAGCATCTTTTCTTTTATTTTTTAATTTATTTTTCTATTGGAGGATAATTGCCTGACAATGTTGTATTGGTTTCTGCCAGACATCAATATGAATCAGCCACAGCTATATTTATGTTTCCTGGTGGCTCAGACAGTGAAGAATCACTCCAGCAGTGGAGGAGACCTGGGTTCCATCCCTGGGTCTGGAAGATCCCCTGGAGAAGGGAATGGCAGCCCACTCCAGTATTTTTGCCTAGAAAATTCCATGGACATAGGAGCCTTGTGGGCTACAGTCCATGGGGTCACAGAGAGCCGGACACGACTTGAGTGACTCAGCACACACACCCACCTCCCTCTTGAACTTCCCTTCTACCCCCATCCCACCCCACCCTTCTGGGTTGTCACGGAGCACCGGGTTTAGCTCCCTGTGTTACATAGCAGTATGTAGCTGTGGGTTTTACACATGGAAATGTATATGTTTCCATGCAGTAGTAGCAGCTTGATTAACCAGAATGTTTATTTTTGCAACCCTTCATGGGACTCCCCTCCCAGCTCACTCCTACACTGAAATATTCAGTCGAAGCCCTGTTATGGTGTTAAAGACTACAGTGGTAATAATAATCATCGTAATAACAAATGACATTCAGCTGAACACTTCCACATGACTGGCTTTTGCTAGTGATATCATGTAATGTTAAAATTATTTTTGTAAATATTTTGCCACGTGCCCCGCCCCCGTCTTGAGGGGGTTATTACAGAATTGTCTCATCTGACCTTTCTGCTAGCTTTATGTTTGCGTTTTCATCTGTTGTATCTTCAACTGGACTTTTTTTTAAATCAACTTCTAATTGTTTTTAAATTTTTGATCCAAATATATATTCTCTTTCTCATCCTTCTTAGCTCCAAAAAAATCTGTCACTGTCTCTTCTAATCCTCACCCAGAGCACTATAGATTTTTTTTTTTTGATACCGGTCCCCTATCCCTCATCGAGTCCTGACTTCTACAAGGGGATTTAAATATGGCAAGCCTAGAAAACTGATAATACTCTCATTTGTCTTAGATCTAAAGAGAACACATGGAAGGGTTTTTTTCTTAGTGTATTCTAGTGTCAATTACTTTCACAGTTTCTGGATTGTTTCTTTAACTTGTTTGACTATTTAGGATGTATTGATATGCTCTTTTTTTCGAAGTAGGGTATCACTTTGATGATCTTTATCCTGCTTCTCATATATGTTAGTTGCCAGGATTACAATATGAACAGAATTTGACCATTAGGACAAATTACTACTACATCAACTCAGGACAATAAAAATTGAGAGATTGTTCTTATTCTTCCAGTACTTTGTAAAGAATAAATAAAAGCTTCGTAGAGGAAAAATAAATATGATCTTTGAAAACGCTCCTTTTTCCTTCCAAAGTAGAGTAACAGGCCCTCCCATAAATTCTGGGGAAGCGACCTCAGTGTTTACTACTGGAAGCTCACCAGTGCTGGGGACGTTTCTGGAGAGGAATGTTGTGGAATTGGCCGTAAAAGTGAAATAGTTTTCTCTCCTGCCCCCTGCTCGCTGGCTTGAACTACACCCAAGTCAAAAGTAAGAAGAAGTCTCTTAAAAGTTGTCTGTTTCCCTCTCACTTAGGACCTTCCTTAATGATTAAAAACGTAGCTTTTAAACCAAATTTCCCCTTTACCACTCTGCCAGACCCAGCTGCGTTAAGAGCCATAAAGGGCGCCCCCATCCAGGAGGGTTATGTTTGAGCCTCTTGGCTTCTGCCCACCTATGAAACCTAACTTATGCCTGATTGGTTTGCTTTTTCTCTCCCTCAGTCATCCTCCTTTAACAAAATTTAGTTAATGAACCGAGTTTTGCTAGTCCTTTGCTATTAAGACCATTTTTTTTTTCAGTATAGCAATCCATGGGCCATCAAAATGAAATGTCTTTATGTCTGTGAGTGTGTGTGTGATACTGTTTATTCTTATTACAGTATTTTGTGTATATCTAGATCTGTAATGAATTAGAGCAGGCACACACCTCACTAAGAATGCCTTTTCCAGTC
This sequence comes from Bos taurus, assembly GCF_002263795.3. NCBI lineage: Eukaryota > Metazoa > Chordata > Mammalia > Artiodactyla > Bovidae > Bos > Bos taurus. The sequence continues at coordinate 13,393,451 of NC_037331.1, forward strand.
TGGAGTCTGTCTGAAAAAACAGTTTCTTAAGAGTAGAGAATGATCATGTCTTCTTTAGCAAGTTTGTGACGAAATTACTACCAATTTCTCTGAGATTGGTCCCTCTTCATACTTACGCCCCCTACATAATCCTCTTAGATAATCTTCCTAAAATAAAATATATCACAATATATAACAGTGTTTGTATTCTGTGGAATCTTAATGGGTGTTTTTTTAAAGCCAGGAGAAGAGGTTCCATGATTTAAAAGCAATACAGAAAAAGTTAAAGTGAACAAGTATTTTTACCCGAGAGGCCTTTTAAACTTATTCTTCAGGAATGGGCTGATTTATGCCATGCAGAGGTCCCCAAACTCATCTGGATATGGAACTCATTTTTACCCAGACACACAGGAGAACAGTATTCCTTGGAATATACTCTTGGAAACTCTGACAGATACCGCTCCACTTGCTCTCCTAATCACTTCAGACACCTCAACCTGCATTTCATGGTTTTCCACTCTCTTGGACAAGCATGTGCCCATTAGTCCCACGAGTCCTAAATGCAGTCTTTCCAATATGCATTTTCCAGTAGTAATGTTAAACAAGCAAACAAAAAAATCAGTAAGGATTCAGTAAGGGTAAAGATGATGTAGTTTAGTCACTCAGTCATGTCCGACTCTTTGCGTCCCCATGGACTACAGCTTGCCAGGGTCCTCTGTCCATGGGATTTCCCAGACAAGGATGAGGTGATTAGTGAACCTTAATTTCTAGAGAGGAAAGGAGAGAGAGACTTAAAGGAAGAATTAAGTGTCCAGAAATATTATTTAGAGATGGAGGTGTGACAGGCTCTGAAAGCCGTGCATGGAGATTTCCATGAAGATAGGTATGATGCCAGCACCACTTGGAATAGTGATTGAATAAATATACCACTTATTTTCTTATAAACAGTTTTTGTGTCCTTTATGGAATCGAAGTCTATGGGTGGGAAACAAGAAAGAAGAGCAACAAGGAAATATGGCTTAAGTCAGAGAAGTTAGACCTGAGGCGTCCTTTACAGACCCACTGTGTGATTCCCTAATATTACAGTGAAGAAAACCACTGTGTAAAGAGGAGTGATTTAGATATTCTTTTAGTTCCATAGTTTCCACCTCACATTGATTGTAACTGAGTCAATTAGAAATCAGAGCATTTTTAAAAAGTCTATAATATTTTGGAATGTCCACCTATTTTTATTTGCCATATAGTAATGAACTCAAATGCTGGAATAACTTGCAGTTTTCTCTTGTTTAATGAGGCATCACTCTATTGTCATAAAAATATTTTTACAATAATTTTAGTTGGCACCAAAAAACTCAGCACTTTAATATAATGTAAATGTCTTTATTTGTTGTTTCCCTCTTTTTACTGAGCCACGAGCTTCCTGAGGTCAGTGGCCATGGTTCACATCAATTCTATATTCCCCACAACTTTCAGTCAGAGCAATAAATGCTTAATGTATAATACAGGCTGATTATCTTACTGACACTTTTATTGACTGTATAAATTAAATAAAGCTGCTAGCAGTTATGGGCTACCCTGGTGGCTCAGAGAGAAAAGAATCTGCCTACAATGAGGGAGACCCAGGTTCAATCCCTGGGTTGGGACGATCCCTTAGAGAAGGGAATGGCAACCCACTCCAGTATTCTTGTCTGGAGAATTTCATGGACAGAGGAGCCTGATGAGCTACAGTTCACGAGGTTGCAAAGAGTAGGACACGTGACAAGTCAGACAGGTTATTAACGCACACAGCAGTTGTGTAGCTGATTAATGACAGGGTAAAGTCTGAAGTTGTATATTTGCTACAAATTTATTTTAATCCACTCTACCCCGAACTGGACCTGCAAAGACACCTCTGTCCTCTCTTTATTTAGGCTGTGCTGGGTCTTCGTTGCTGAACAGACTTTTTCTGTAGTTGTGGCGCGCAGGGGCTGCTCTCCACTTGCAGTGCTCAGGCTTCCCGTTGGCATGGCTTCCCGTTGCAGAGCACAGGCCCTAGGCACATGGGCTTCAGTGGTTGCAGCTTGCGGGCTCTGGACACAGGCTCAGTAGTTGCGGTACACAGGATGAGTTGCTCCACCGCACGTGGGATTTTCCCAGACCAAGGATTGAACCTGTGTCTCCTACATTGGCAGATGGATTCTTTACCACTGAGCCACCAGGGAAACCCCCTCTGTCCGCTGATATCTTTGATTACTACATTATCCACTTATCACCTTTTTTTCTACTCCGTTGTGTTTTTTTTTTTTTTCCCGTTCTGTCCAATCAGTTGTATAAACATAGAAACTTATGGATGTTTACATATCAACCTACGTGGTATCATCGTAACACATGCAAGAATGTAATAACTGTGGATTTTTGTTTTTCATATTCACCCAAAGTCCACAGTTTAGGGTTCACTCTTAGTGTTGTAGTGTCTGTGGATCTGTACAAACACAACATGTAACCACAATTATAAGATCATACAGAGTAGTTCCCTGCCCTAAGTTTATCCTCCCCGTTCATCCCTACGTCCTCCCAGCTCTTGGCGACCACTGATCGCTTCCTGTCTCCATAGTTTTGCCTTCTCCAGAGTGTCCTATACTTGGAATCATAGTATGCAGCCTTCCAGATTAGCTTCTTTCACTTGGTAATATGCACTTAAGGTTCCTCTGAGTCTTTTCATGGTTTGAGAGCTCATTTTTTCTTATCAATGAATAACATCGCCTCAATATAATATAGTTCGCTAGTTCATCAGGACATCTTGCTTGGTTCCAAGTTCTGGCAGTTGTGAATAAACCTGCTGAAAGTTTTTATATACCAATTTTTTGTATGAGCCTCAGTTTTCACTTCCTTCAGGTGAATACCAATGAGCATCATTGGTGGATCATTTGGTTAGAGTATGTTTAATTTTGTAAGAAACTGCCAAAATGTCTTCACAAACGGCTGCACCATCTTGCATTCCCATCAGCAGTGAATGAGAGACCCTAGAGGCCCCCATCCCTCCCACTAAGAATTAAATCTGCAGCCCTCCAGGACTGTCTGACCAAACTTGCTCTAACAGCAAATGTTTAGGGCAGAGAAACTGCTCTGTATGACGCCACAGTGGTGGATGCTGCTAAGTCGCTTCAGTCGTGTTCCACTCTGTGCAACCCCATAGACGGCAGCCTGCCAGGCTCCCCCGTCCCTGGGATTCTCCAGGCAAGAACACTGGAGTGGGTTGCCTTTTCCTTCTCCAATGCATGAAAGTGAAAAGTGAAAGGAAAGTCGCTCAGTCGTGTCCGACTCTTCGCGACCCCATGGACTGCAGTCCACCAGGCTCCTCCACCCATGGGATTTTCCAGGCAAGAGTACTGGAGTGGGGTGCCATTGCCTTCTCCACAGTGGTGGATACATGTCATCAAACATTTGTCACAACCCATAGATTGCACTCTGGGAGATGGTGAAGGACAGGGAAGCCTGACGTGCTGGAGTCTATGGGGTTGCAGAGTCGGACACAACTTAGTGACTGAAACAACAACAGATCGCACAACACCAGGAGGGAACACTAAGATAAACTATAAACTCTGAGTGACAGTGATGCTTCAGTGTAGAGTCGTCGGTTGTAACAAATGTACCATTCTGTGTGTGTGTGCATGCGTGTGCGTGCTCGGTCGTGTCCTATTCTTTGCTACCACGTGGACTGTAGCCCTCCAGGCTCCTCCGTCCATGGGATTTTCCAGGCACGAATACTGGAGTGACTTGCCATTTCTTTCTCCAGGGGATCTTCCCAGGGATTCAACCTGCGTCTCCTGCACTGGCAGGCAGACTCTTTACTACTGTTCACCTGGGAAGCCCACCACTCTGTGGGGCACGTTAATAATGGAGGGAGGCCGCAGAGCAGGAGTGCATGGCAACTCTTTGTACCTTCCTGCCAGTTTTTCTGTGAATCTAATACTGCTCTAATAAAGATAAAAACAAAACAAAAACAAAAATCTTGCTCTATGGAAAATCAAAAACTTCAGGGATAAAGTAAAGGTATATTTTTAAAATTAATTTTTATTGATATATAGTTGATTACAATATTGTGTTTGTGCTATATAGCAAAGTGAAACAGTTTATATATGTGTGTGCGTGTGTGTCTGTATTCACTCTTCTTTAGATTTTTTTCCCATGTAGGCCATTACAGAATACTGAGTGGAGTTCCATGTGTATAGAGTAGGTTCTTATCAGTTATCTCTTTTATGTATCAGTCAGATCAGATCAGATCAGTCGCTCAGTAGTGTCCGACTCTTTGAGACCCCATGAATCGCAGCACGCCAGGCCTCCCTGTCCATCACCAACACCCGGAGTACACCCAGACTCTCGTCCATCGAGTCGGTGATGCCATCCAGCCATCTCATCCTCTGTCATCCCCTTCTCCTCCTGCCCCAAATCCCTCCCAGCATCAGAGTCTTTTCCAATGAGTCAACTCTTCACATGAGGTGGCCAAAGTACTGGAGTTCCAGCTTTAGCATCAGTCCTTCCAAAGAACACCCAGGACTGATCTCCTTTAGAATGGACTGGTTGGATCCCCTTGCAGTCCAAGGGACTCTCAAGAGTCTTCTCCAACACCACAGTTCAAAAGCATCAGTTCTTTGGTGCTCAGCTTTCTTCACAGTCCAACTCTCACATCCATACATAACCACTGGAAAAACCATAGCCTTGATTGATGGACCTTTGTTGGCAAAGTAATGTGTCTACTTTTGAATATGCTATCTAGGTTGGTCAAAACTTTCCTTCCAAGGAGTAAGCATCTTTTAATTTCATGGCTGCAATCACCATCTGCAGTGATTTTGGAGCCCCCAAAAATAAAGTCTGACACTGTTTCCACTGTTTCCCCATCTATTTCCCATGAAGTGATGGGACCGGATGCCATGATCTTCGTTTTCTGAATGTTGAGCTTTAAGCCAACTTTTTCACTCTCTTCTTTCACTTTCATCAAGAGGCTTTTTAGTTCCTCTTCACTCTCTCCCAAAAGGGTGGTGTCATCTGCATATCTGAGGTTGTTGATATTTCTCCTGGCAATCTTGATTCCAGCTTTTGCTTACTCCAGCCCAGCATTTCTCATGATGTACTCTGCATAGAAGTTAAATAAGCAGGGTGACAATATACAGCCTTGACAAACTCCTTTTCCTATTTGGAACCAGTCTGTTGTTCCATGTCCAGTTCTAACTGTTGCTTCCTGACCTGCATATAGGTTTCTCAAGAGGCAGGTCAGGTGGTCTGGTATTCCCATCTCTTGAAGAATTTTCCACAGTTTATTATGATCCACACAGTCAAAGGCTTTGGCATAGTCAATAAAGCAGAAATAGATGTTTCTCTGGAACTCTCTTGCTTTTTCCATAATCCAGTGGATGTTGGCAATCTGGTTCCTCTGCCTTTTCTAAATCCAGCTTGAACATCTGGAAGTTTATGGTTCACATATTGCTGAAGCCTGGCTTGGAGAATTTTGAGCATTACTTTACTAGTGTGTGAGATGAGTGCAATTGTGCGGTAGTTTGAGCATTCTTTGGCATTACCTTTCTTTGGAATTGGATGAAAAGTGACCTTTTCCAGTCCTGTGGCCACTGCTGAGTTTTCCAAATTTGCTGGCATATTGAGTGCAGCACTTTCACACCATCATCTTTCAGGATTTGAAATAGCTCAACTGGAATTCCATCACCTCCACTAGCTTTGTTTGTAGTGACACTTCCTAAGGCCCACTTGACTTCACATTCCAGGATATCTGGCTCTAGGTGAGTGATCACACCATCGTGACTATCTGGGTCATGAAGATCTTTTTTGTACAGTTCTTCTGTGTATTCTTGCCACCTCTTCTTAATATCTTCTGCTTCTTTTAGGTCCATACCATTTCTGTCCTTTACCGAGCCCATCTTTGCGTGAAATGTTCCCTTGGTATCTCTAATTTTCTTGAAGAGATCTCTAGTCTTTCCCATTCTGTTGTTTTCCTCTATTTCTTTGCACTGATTGCTGAGGAAGGCTTTCTTATCTCTCCTTGCTATTCTTTGGAACTCTGCATTCAGATGCTTATATCTTTCCTTTTCTCCTTTGCTTTTTGCTTCTCTTCTTTTCACAGCTATTTGTAAGGTCTCCCCAGACAGCCATTTTGCTTTTTTGCATTTCTTTTCCATGGGGATCGTCTTGATCCCTGTCTCCTGTACAGTGTCACAAACCTCAGTCCATAGTTCATCAGGCACTCTATCTATCAGATCTAGGCCCTTAAATCTATTTCTCACTTCCACTGTATAATCATAAGGGATTTGATTTAGGTCAAACCTGAATGGTCTAGTGGTTTTTCCCTACTTTCTTCAATTTAAAGTCTGAATTTGGCAATAAGGAGTTCATGATCTGAGCCACAATCAGCTTCCAGTCTTGTGTTTGCTGACTGTATAGAGCTTCTCCATCTTTGGCTGCAAAGACTATAATCAATCTGATTTCGATGTTGACCATCTGGTGATGTCCATGTGTAGAGTCTTCTCTTGTGTTGTTGGAAGAAGGCGTTTGCTATGACCAGTGTGTTCTCTTGGCAAAACTATATAAGCCTTTGCCCTGCTTCATTCCGTATTCCATGGCCAAATTTGCCTCTTACCCCAGGTGTTTTTTGACTTCCTACTTTTGCATTCCAGTCCCCTATAATGAAAAGGACATATTTTTTGGGTGTGTGTTCTAAAAGGTCTTGTATAGTTGTAGGTTTATGGGGCTTCCCTGGTGGCTCAGTGGTAAAGAGTCTGTCTGCAATGCAGGAGACCTGGGTTTGACCCCTGAGTTGGAAAGATCCCCTGGAGGAGGGTAGGGCAATCCACTCCAGTATTGTTGCCGGGAGGAGTTTGCTCAGATTTATTTTCCATTGAGTCGGTAATGATATCCAACCATCTCATCCTCTGTCACCCCCTTCTCCTCCTACCCTCAATCTTTCCCAGCATCAGGGTCTTTTCCAATGAGTGGGCTTTTCGCATCAGGTGGCGAACGTATTGCAGCTTCAGCTTGAGCATCAGTCCTTCCGGTGAATATTCAGGGTTGATTTCCTTTAGGATGGACTGATTCGTAGCATCATTTATTAAAGAAAGATATATTAAATATAACAAGACTCATGACAACCACAGACAGAGAACCTAAGAAGAAGACAGAAAACAAAGATGGGGGCCTGGGAGGAAGAGACATCGCTGTGTGTGTAGGGGTCCGAGAGGGGATTGCTCAGGTCAGCAGGCCTTCATAAGGATCTCAAGATTGGTTTACCAGGAAGAGAGAGAATCCTTTTTTTCTTAAGTGGTAGGAAGCAGCAGTGTGAACACAAGCTTGAAGGCCAGAAGGGATCCAGTGTGCAGAGGGGATTGTGAATGCAGCCAACTGGCTAGAGCAGAGGGTTTTGATTAGGGGGTGAGGAGTGGTGGTGGGGGGGCACGTTTGGAACACGTGGTCCATTTCAGCGCTGATCTGCCCCAGGGGATCAGATGGTGGTATTCATATCCCGGGACTGTCTAGCTGGAGCCCTGGCTCTGGCTGTGTGGCATGGAGGTACTTTCTCAATGTAGCTATTTGTACCGAGCCTGTCACTAGCTCAGCAGGAGGTAAAAATCACTTGACAGTCTCTCCTGGCTCTCACCCATCCAAAGCCTGAGAGAGTGGGGGTGTCAGAGTGGGTGGGCGCTGGGGGGAGGGCGTGCTTAAGAGCTAAGCATTCAGTGAAGGGGAGTAACGGGCACTGAGAGGCTTGCCCACAGTCCAGAGCCACCCGTGCCAGGCGGACGGGCCCCCACGGTGGGGCCCCTGGGCTGCACGCTCCTCAGGGTTGGCTTTTCACTTTCACCGTATTTGGTTCTGTTTGGAAATCTCTCTCGCACTCTCTTGATCTCGTTTTTTGCATGCACACACATATGCATAATTATTACCAAAAAATCACTTTAGAATGTAAACTCTCAGCTATAAGATCCTTCTCCTGAACAAAAAGCTAGAAGTGAGCGCACTTCTGTTTGTTCCCGATTACATGGGAAACAGGAACCACTCGCCACATGCAGTACCTATTAAACCCATCTGACTTCTAAAGGTGAGAACGATAACATTTTGGATTTCATTTTTGTTTGTCCTCAGAGTCTTGAGTTTGGGCCAAAAACCCAGGCCCTGGATGAATGCGCTTCAGACCTCACTTTTTGTCACGAGGCCAAGTGGACTTGGGAGAGAGGGTGGAGCTGTCTGTTCAGACATGATTCTTAGTTTTGCCCTTTGCCTCTGGAGCCAGGGCCCTGGCCCACATCCAGCCGCACGATGGGAAGATTATGGTATTTTCTAGGTAATTTTAAGGAGCACAAACCCAAAGTAAAGTCAGGTGGTTTCAAGCCTGCACTGAATTTTTCATGTTAAGGATTTGTCCTGATTTGGGTTTTCAGCAGAGCTGTATTTTGAATGATGAAGGGAGCTCTATTCTTCTGGAGACAGGCATGTTTTGGTTGTTTGCTAATGACCTCTGGTTTTGCTTATGGGGAGTTTTGTTAACAAATGGAAATGTAGCAAAATAAAACACTCTCTTCCATACTTCCTTTTTTTTTCCCTCTTCCTTTTTCTCCTTTATTTAAACAATGGGAACACTTGCAATAAACTGTCAAAACCAGGCTATAGATATTAGTTATTGTAGCATCGTTAATACTGTGTAAAAATAAATTAGTCACTTTGGCAATCAAACACATTCTTGTGATCTGCCGTCGGTGCTTTTAAACAGAGCCTTCCCTTCCCCGTTTGATAGATGCTATTGTTAAGAGAAGGGGCTGTGGAGATGTATTCAAAAATTCTTTGAAAATTTTCCAGCCTCAGGAACCCATTATGCAGGAGTTAGCCTTTAAAGGAGACTGAAAATGAGTGGGCTTTCCAGATGGCTCGATGGTAAAGAATCCATCTGCCAATACAGGAGACACAGGAGATGCATGTTCGATTCCTTGGTTGGGAAGATACCCTGGAGTAGGAAATGGCAACCCACTCCAGTATTCTTGCTTGGAAAATTCCAGGGACAGAGGAGCCTGGCAAACTACAGTCCATGGGGTCACAAGAATAGGACTGAGCACACAGGAGAGCCTGGCAGGAGCCTGCCTGCTCTGGAATTGAAAGGTTAACAACCCGGGAGAGGAGGGCTCTGCCTGGGGACCCTAGTTGCGCTGGCTACCCTGCCTGCTTGCCCTCTCACCCCATCCCTACCTCACCCTCCAAGCTTCATTTCAGGGCGGGGAATAGCTCTGTATTCCGGCAAAAGAAACTGAATCAGACAGAACAGTCGTTTCTGGTTCCCGTTCAGTTGGGTCCCTGCAATGGTTTGTTTGGCACATTGGTATTGAGGTTGCACAGCGTTTTCCAGTCTCCATCCTCCCTTGTCCCAGTGGTCTCAGACACATGGCAGAACTACTGGTGTGATATAAGGTGAAGCTGAAAATTAAGAAGAGGCTCTGCTGTCCCTGTGTCTTGGAAGACACAGGGTGGGCCTGCCGTTGCTGACTGCGTGTTAAGTCCACGCAGTGTTCGGTCTTGCGCTCTTGGGGGAAATTCCATAAATTCAGAATTTCAGAGAGTGTGTGTGCCCGTGTGGGTGTGCACTGGAAGCCAAGGAAAAAAGAGAGCCTTCTTTCTCTTTTCCTTGGAGAGCTGCATCAGTTTGCTGGAGTCGCCATAACAAAGTATCAGAGATGGGATGGTTATAACAATAGAAATTTATTTCCTTGCAGTTCCGGAGACTGGAAGTCCAAGATCAAGGTACTGATAGGGTTGTCTTCTGAGACCTCGCTCCTTGGTTTGTGGATGGCCATATTACCCCTGTGTCTTCCCCCCGTGCCTGTCCATATCCAAATCTCCTCCTCTTTTAAGGACACCAGTCACATTGGATTAAAGCCCCCCATTATCTCATTTAACCTTAATCACCTCCTCTTTCTGGAGGCTATATCCAAATAGTCACATTCTGAGGTGCTGAGGGTTAAAACTTCAACAGTGACTTTTGGGGCCAACACAGTTTAGCCTGTGATAAAAGCTAAGCTGTTATGGACAAACAGCTTAACAATAATGAGAGTCTCCTGATGTTCTTACACACACACCCACACCCACACCCCTAGTGCCTGAAGAGTTCTAATCCCTCCACAGCTGGCTCCCAGGGGCAGCAGAGCCTTGAAGGACCCATGGTTGGTGAGGGAAAGTTGCAGGAATAGTCGATGCATTATAGCTAATGTGAGAAGTAAGTTTGTTTGCTTGGGGGTGGGGGGAGCAGTGTTGCTTCCTACAGGACTTTCCTACATTTAGTTCCTGATTATTGGCATTTGTGAATGGGATTTTGCATAACAGTCATGGACTTACATTAATAGCTTCATCTTTAAATGCCTGAGTTTATAGCATAGAAATTTCTTCCACAGTATAGAAGTAACATCAGTTGTTATCGCTGCAGTTTTTTTAAAATTAATTTTTATTGGCGTGCAGTTGATTTTACAATGTTGTGTTTTGCTGTATATCACAGTGGATCAGTTATACATATATGCAGTCTTTTTTAGATTCTTTTCCCATATAGGTCTTTACAGAGTACTGAGTAGAGGTCCCTGCGCTGTGCAGTATTCCTTACTAGTTACCTATTTTATGTAGAAGGGTGCACATATCAGTCACAGTCTCCCGATTTATTCCTCCCCTCACTGTCCGCCTTGGTAACCATAAGTCTGTTTCCTACATCTGTGACTCTATTTCTGTTTATAAATAAGTTCATCTGTACCACTTTTTGAGATTCCGTATATAAGCGATATCATCATGTGGTATTTTTCTGTGTCTGACCTACTTCACTCAGGATGACAGTCTCTAGGTCCATCCACGTGGCATTATTTTGTTTTCATGGCTGAATAATATTCCATTGTGTATGTGTGTATACACTGCCCCCCCCCCATATCTTCTTTATCCATTCCTCTGTTGATGAACTATCCAGGTTGCTTCCATGTCTTGGCTATCGTAAATAGTGCGGCAGTGAGCACTGGAGTGTGTCTATCCTTTCGCTAATAGTTTTCTGCCCAGGAGTGGGATTGTTGGATTGTACGGTAGCTCTGTAGAGAAGTAAGTTTGTTGACCCTGAAGCCAAAGACCCATCTCATCATTATTACTGTGTTCAGAATACATTTACAGACTGGTGCGGGATGGCTAGTCCCTGTGGGGTACTGATTTCAATTCAGGATCTTTTACCATCAATACAACATTCTCTTGTTTCTAGGTATCTCTCTTCTTCTCCAGACAAATAAACATAAGAATATGTGAATGTAAAAATATTTCATGAAAAATTATCTCCCTCTCAGTCAGTCTCTCTCTCTCTTCCTCTCTTCCACCACCCTCCACCCCCACACTAATAGAACTGAATGTTTTAAAAAGAATCTCAGGTACATAGTAGTGTTTTAAGTCCACAGATTACTTTTGTTTGTGTTCAATGAGATAAAATTCATCAGACATTTAATTCCCAATGCCCTGTTCTTATGATACACAGGAAGTACCTAACTGGGTTCCCTACCGTCCCAGCCTACATTTCATATCACCTTCCTCCACAAGAACAGTCCTTCATGTTTGCTATGGTGCCCGTTCTGTACAAACGTGCTGACCCCTTTGCCATGATGGGGTGCTCTTCATCAGAGATAATATTTAAGGTAGCACAGTGAAGGAAAAGGTTCGAACCAAAGTAGCATGCTCGAATAAGAGTCTTAGGAGGATGCTGAATCAAGAACCCATCAGGAAAAGCAGAGGTTCAGTCCCGGGGAGACCAAGAAAGACTCCAGAGCCCAAAGAATCAGGGGAAAGTTCAAGGCTCTGCTCAGAGGTGTCAGAAAAAGATGGGCGGCACCCAGATGTTCCCTGCATCAATACCCACTTTCAGTGCATCTCCTCTGCCTCCTGTTTGCCAGGCTTATTGCCAAGTGTGAGATATGAAGCTCCACAAGAAATGGTCTGAAATACCAAGGATGGTACATCAAAGTGGCAAGGGGGTGGTCTTATGGAATAAGGAAAGCAGCCCTCGACACAAACCCTGGTAACACTAGGATCCTCTTAGAGATCTTGGAGATACTCTGGCCACCTGATGCGAAGAGCCGACTCATTAGAAAAGACCCTGATGCTGGGAAAGAGTGAAGGCAGGAGGAGAAGGGGACAGCAGAGGATGCAATGGCTGGATGGCCAACTCGATGCATGTGAGTTTGAGCAAGCTCTGGGAGTTGGTGATGGACAGGGAAGCCTGATGTGCTGCAGTCCATGGGGTTGCACAAGACTGAGCGACTGAACTGAGATATAGGTGGTTTGTGATTGGATGACTTTAACTATCACAAGCATGTCCAAAAATTTGGGTTAGCTTGCCAAACCAATCAAAGAGCCAACATGCCTGCAGTCTACCTGCAGCCATATTTCCTGGCCACTCCTTGACCAACTGTTATTAGTTTTTTGATGCTTCTCTCTCCAAGATCACTGGTGAACCCCCTAACTGTTGAGTGTGATGGCTTCTTTTTAGTCCTCATCTGGCGTCATACTGTCTGCCTAGGACTCATTCCTGCAGCCCTCTGTCTTCTTCCTCACCATCTCTTGTGAAAGATTCTTTGCCATGGACTTCAAGCTTTTCCCCTCTTTAAGTTTCAGACCTACATTTTGACCACCAGCTTAACCTGAGTATCATCTCCAGAGACTCAAATGCACCGTGTTTAATATATAAATCAAATCTTCCAGCCCCACTGTGCCGCTGCTTCTGTTTTCTACAGTAGAAAAGCTGAAAACTCCCACATGAATGTTAGACATCTCTGAACCAATGCCCTGTATATTTATCACTACATGTTTAATAAATGAGTAGCTTATTGCATTAAAAAAAAAGTCTTAACTCTATACCCAAGACCATTCATAACATGTCTTTACCCCCGACTCTATCCAAACAAAAATGATTTCCTATTATTCACAGGACAAATCCTCAGATTCCACAGCCTGTCCCCACGTCTCATCTTCCATCTGGGAATTCCTTGCTGATGTTCACGGCCAAGTCTTTTCATGTTATGATTCTCCCCCCACCCACTGCCTGGCTTCCTTACCATCTATCAAAGTCTGTGCATCTTTCTAGGCGGGTCCCATCACCTGTCCCAGATAATACCTTCCTTGACCACATCAGACTAACGGTAACCACCAACACGCCATCTTCCCAATCTCCGAATTCCTCTGGCTCCTAACATCTGTACCACAGAGTTTAGCACCTGGCTACCTACTTGTTCACTTTCTTTAGTATAAACAAACCAGAAAGCCGGTCTCTTTTCCAGAGATTCACAGACATGGTAAATTCCTCCTTGAGTTTTCCCCAAGAATGTGTCTTTGAGGACATTCTTTCATATTTTTTCCTTTCTTCAGATGGGGAAATCTGCATACCTCCCTGTGACATGATGGGTTTTACCCTTTGTCTTAGTTATCAGGAAATATAGAGCTGATTCACTACCAGATTGTGATAATCAGTTTATCTCAGGATCCTATTAGCTCTCTGTTCACCTGGCTCTGTTGTGTGTTTATTCTTACTTTTGTGGTCTGTTTAACTTGTAAGACAACATAAGTCCTTTTGGAACAATATGAGAAAATGGGCTCCCAAGGAAACAATTTTCTCTTATTACTTCATAATTTTCATTTTCCTACCTGGACTCCAAGTCCTTCTGAACAGTCACATCTTGTCTTTCTATTGATTTCCCGAAGTAGGAAGAATATGGTAGGTCCTCAGTAAGTCATTGTTGATGAATTAATACTTTTGAAGAGCTTAAGTGAAATAATGTATTTTGTTAAGGTAGGTAAGGTTATTTTAAACTCCGATGGAAACATCTCCTTAAAAATTACATAATTCTAGCAGAGGGCCCTGAAGCATGTCTATTTCTGCTAGCATTTTGTTAAAATGTTTAAAGCATCAGAAGAAAAACACAATAAAAATAAAAAGTTAAAGGTTACAGTAACTTGAGCATAACCCTTAACACAGGGAAGATGATGAACAAAATCAGTAGTTTGCGGCCATTAACACTTCCTGGATGAAAGTGCATTTTTCCCCACAACCCCAAAGCCCTGCTGGCTGCCTCTGTAATAAACATGACCTTCAGGTGGTATCTGACTTATTTTTTCTTCATTTATCCTCATTTTCACCCCTTCTTCCCCTCCCTTCCTAACATAAGGTGGCAAATATTAAAATCAGCCTTCTAGAAAACTACCTATGCTAGTCATCAAATTCTTTTCTTCCCTTTTTGTGGGGGGGGCAGAAGGAGGGGGTTCCGTTTTTTAAGCTCACTCAGGGAGAACATTTGAACTGTGAAAGAAACCACAAGAATGTAATCATCAAGTCACAGCCAGACCTAGCCTGTGTTCCTGCTTCCTGTGCATTTACCCCTGACCCCCCCGCCCCCCCAAACAGTCACCCACCAACACATACCTGTTAAATATTTATACAGGCATGTGTGAATAATCCATAGGAGTACAAACACTTTTGAGACTTAAAATTCGCCCTGCTGACTGGTCTTTATCCCTGTGCAAGCAGGGCTTGCTGAATCCTTTCTTGTCTCTTTTAACCAGAGCAGAAGCGTTCGCCCTTTCATTTCAGTGATATGCCGGAGGGCTTGCCTTCCTCATCCTCCTTCTAAGTGCTAATGTTTGAAGAGAGAGTGAGAATGACAAATAACAGATACAACCATGTACATAATCCACGCTTAGTTGCTCAGTCGTGTCCAACTCTTTGTGACCCCATGGACTGTAATAGCCCAGCAGGCTCCTTTGTCCATGGGATTTTCCAGGTAAGAATACTGGAGTGGGTTGCCATTTCCTCCTCCAGGGGATCTTCCTGACTCAGGGCTCGACCCGTATCTCCTGTGTCTCCTGCATGGCAGGCAGATTCTTTACCCACTAAGCCATCTGAGAAGCCCAGATAATTATGAAATTCAAAGATACCTCCACCCTCACCTCCTGATCTAATCTGCATGTTATGTCTGATGTTGGAAGATAAATTAAAACTCCTCATTATCCCCCAGAATAGCTGTGTTTGGATCAAAACAGGGTAGGTCCATCTAGGGCAGCCTCATGTGACCTCTTAGCCTTGCAAATTGTCCAGAGTTCATCATTAATACTAAGTTATTTTCTCATGCCCATCTCCAATGTCCTGAATCACCTCATCTCATGCTTAGCTGGTATTTCCAGTTTGAACAGACGTTAATTTCAACTTGGCTTAGGCAAAATAAAATAGGTCATCAAATCAATAAAGAGGGTAAGCAGGAAGCCTATCAAATGTATTCTGTCTCTGAAATGAATGTTTTGAACTTCTGCTGTGTGGGATTCTCTGTGCCAATTGGAATAAATACACTGTTTCCACCATTAAAATAAATAAAATTGTCAGCTATCCCACTCTTACATATAATATTTTAAAAAATACATTGCATTTAACACCAGGAGATGCAGGGGTGCAGACCCAGAAAAAAACTTGCCTTGACCCTTTGAAAATGTGCCTTTCTTATGTATGTATGTGTGCTGTGCTAGGACACTTCAGTCAAGTCCAACTCTTTGTGACCCCATGGACTGCAGCCCACCAGGCTCCTCTATCCATGGGATTCTCCAGGCAAGAATACTGGAGTGGGTTGCCATGCCCTCCTTTAGGGGAACTTCCCGACCTGGGGATCAAACCCATGTCTCTGATGTCTCCTGCATTGTCAGGCAGGTTCTTAACCACTAGCACCACCTGGGAAGCAAAATTGAATGTACACGATATACACTGAATTGTTGAGCAGGTAGAATGGGATATTTAATTATTTAGGTGAATTTACCATTAGATTTTAAAGCTGGGTATTTGGGTATATGGCTTCTTGAAAAGAAACAAAATTCATCTAAATGTTGTATTTACTAAACGTAGTGTGACCACTAATGTCAGGTTAGCTCTGAGAACTGGCACGTGTTTACCCTGTAGAATTTAGACATAAGAGTGGAGGGAGAGTCAAGATGTACTCTGTGAAGTGAGAGTGAAAGTCACTCAGTCATGTTTGACTCTTTGCAACCACATGGGCTATTCAGTCCATGGAAGCCCCCAGGCCAGAATACTGGAGTGTGTAGCCTTTGCCTTCTCCAGGAGATCTTCCCAACCCAGGGATCGAACCCAGCTCTCCCACTTTGCAGGCAGATTCTTTACCAGCTGAGCCACCAGGGAAGATATAATCTATGGATCTAGGCTTATGTACATGCCTGCACACCTGCTCAGTCATGTCTGACTCTTTGCGACGCTATGGACTGTAGCTCACCAGGCTCCTTTGTCCATGGGGTTCTCCAGGCAAGAGTACTAGAGCAGGTTGTCATTTTCTTCTCCAGGGATCTTCCCTACCCAGGGATTGAAACTTCATCTCTTGTGTCTCCTGAGTTGGCAGACAGACTCTTTACCACTGTTCCACCTGGGAACTCCATCTAGGCTTATACTTTTATCTTTTTAAATCTTTAAGAATTATGTATTTCTAAATTTATATATTTATATTTTTGCGTGCGTGCTAAGTTACTTTGGTCGTATCCGACTCTTTGTAACCTTATGGACTGTAGCCCACCAGATTTCTCTGTCCATGGGATTCTCCAGGCAAGAATACTGCAGTGGGTTGCCATGCCTTCCTCCAGGGGATCTTCCTGACCCAGGAATCAATTCCACATGTCTTATGTCTCCTGTGTTGGCAGGTAGGTTCTTCACCAGTAGTACCACCTGGGAAGCCCATTTTTCTACATATATATGTGTATTTTATAAATATATATACAAATATACATTACATATAAATGTATTTATAATGGGGAGAGAGTTTGTAAGCCAGGCGCTAGAGTTGGATGGAGGTGGACAGTTTAGACCAGAGTGGAGATGTTCCACCACTGAATCTAGCCACTAACAAAATGCCATTGTGCAGTTTAACCCTAAGTAGTAACAAAGAAATACGCAAAGCTGCTTAAGGCTGCAAGCACCGCTATCCTCGCTTGTCTTTCTAACCTTTAAAGGTACAGCTACAACCACACTTCTGGCTGTGTAGGCCCAGTCCGAGGTCATCCCTCTCCACCAGCATGTCCTAAACATCAGTCTCTACCCATTCCCTCCTCCCTCCTGACACAGTCTCTCATCAACCTGAACGTTATCTGTACAGTGAATGTTTCTTTAACTAGCATCATGTTTGGTGTGAAACCACTCACCCGTGGTAGAAATAGAGTCGGGGCAGCAGTAACCAGGGAAGGTCTCTTTTTAAACTAGCTTGCCTCCTTCTATAGTCACAGAGTCTGTATCAGAGAGAAGCCAGCAGTCCAGAGAATGACCACCCGAATGGTACCAAAGAGCCAACCATCAATTGACACTCTCTGCTCTGCCTGTCCCCCAGTCAGGAGGCAGAACTTACCCAAAGCGCCCTAGCAGCTAAGATGAACCCAAACAGTTCAGTTCAGGAGAGCACCCCAGCTTGAGTGTTTTCACAGTAATTCTCTCCAGGCTTCACTAAAACACCCGTTTTAAAGGCGAACCCTTAAGTGCAGCTGATGTGCATAAAAATTGTGCCTGTGTAGGGAGAAATATACTCCTTTATGAACGAGGGAGGCGAAGCTTGTAGGTTTTTTTCCCGTGACTTTAAACACTCAAATACTAGTCAAAACCTGTGAATATGTATACATTCTTTTATATGGATAATTATCCTCTTTATTGGTGGCGCCTCCTGGATTAGAAGGATTTTTCATGCAAATAAGCAGGAGAGGAAGGTAGTGTAACAAAAAACACCTTTTATGTGGCTTATTCAGCAGAACTTCTACATTTATACAGAGGCAAAGGCTTAATTCCTGGATTTCTAGAGCCTTCTTTCTAATTATTTTATATTAACTAATTCAAATTAAAGTCCTCAGATGTACTTTTGGTTGAGGCGACCAAACAACAAGCAGACTCACTCTACTTAACTCTGTTAAGAATAGCTCAGCCAAAGTGTTTATGCCTGACTTTGAATTTCTCACCATGATAGAGGCAGGTAAAGGTAGGATTTGGGTATCAGGAGTATTGTTACAATGTGAGCCACACAAATTAAGATAAATACAGGCTACTTTGTGCTTCAGGAGGACCCAGCATGTAGTTTGCAAATAATGTTTTCCATTTGGTTCAACAGCACCAAACTTCCCAGCACCTTTTTTTGGGCCAACAGAGTTGGTTTTTTGGTTTGGTTTGTGAGTTTGGATTTGTTTGTATAAGGACTTTCTTTTTATGGTAGAGGCATCCATTTTTGTGAGCTTCAAGTTTGGGGGTCCTTTAGTTTTTTTTTTTTTTTTAAGTGATATTGTGGTCTCACATTTTTAATGTTTCCTGGAAGAACTGGCTGGCTATTTAATTACTTCACCAGAACTCACATGACAATTTTTGAAGGACATTTTCTTATTACTTATTGTTTAGTATTATGGTGATGATGATTTTTTTCCCCAACAAGATACAGTTTTCAAGGTAAGATTCCTTATATTTGCTTTCCTTGTATCTCAGAATAAAAATACAGAAATGCTCCTGTTAGTTGTCCACCCCGTCCGACCTACCCATATGATACCCTCTTCCCTACTCCCCACCCTCCCAAAGAAAGGTTCATGGTTTGGGTCGACATTTCTAAGTTGGCTTTGAAAGCTAATCATTTACAGGCAGATGCAACCTCAAGAACCGCAGTGTTTGGAGGTGTTCGGAGGCATTTTAGCACAAAATATTCCTTTTCATCAGCCTTCAAAAAACTAAAGCCCACTGGGACATCTTGAGCTGTCTGATAAGAGGAAAATAAATCATATAGAGGAAAATAAACACTATATTTCCTGGATGTGACTTTGGTACATTTCTGACATCAGAGATAGAAATGCACCTCTCATGAAATCATTTTATACTTAACTGATTGGAAAAATGTGCAGCTCTCCTCATTGTCAGAAGTGTACTTATAAAATCAAAGCTCAATCTAGAGATCAAGTCTTTATTGTAAAACGTTGATGGATGTTGTAACTGTTCATTTTTGAACAGAGTTCACTACCTGCCTCTTGTATGTAAATTTAATATTTTTTAATCCCTTCTCCAACTGGTCAAATAAATCTTTTATTACTTTTATTATTTCATTTTTTTCACTGAAAACTGCCTTCATATATCTTCGTGTATTTTGATGAAATATGAACTCAAAGTAAAAAAATTGCTGAGATATAAATTCCACAGAACATCAAGGAAGATGGCTTTAATTATAATATGTAGTTTTGAATAACTCGTTGTTAAACGTTCACATGCTTTATTCCATTCAGCTCTTACCACAGACAGTCATAGAATCACAAAGCCAGTGGGAACCCTTGAGGTCAGTTTCTCCAGATTTCCATCTTACAGATGAAAATAAACTCCAAGGATGCTAAGTTGAAATTTCCCAAGGTCCGTAGTTTTTGCACTTTCTCCTACTTCCTTTTCTGTTCCATCCTCCTCGTTTTATCCCCATCTATCAGATAATATAATTCAACTGGAGTCCTTCACCCAAGGCTATATCGGCATTGAGTGAACTTGAACCCGGATCTTTGCTTTTAGCATCATTTTATTCTACTCTCTAATGCATGGCCTGCTTTAATCTCTGCTGGCTAGAGGGCCATTTCCATCCTTTTTCTTAGTTTGCTGGAGAGAAAGATTTCTGTTAGCATCACAAGATGCTAAGGGTCCCTGGAATTGTAAGGGTAACAGCCTTGGGATTATTAATAACTGATTCAGGAAATGAAACGTTCTGACTGTGATATTTTTAACTCTTCCTATAAGTTACATAATGTGTGCTTAGTAAGTTTGGGTTGAATTGAATGGGATAGCAGCCAGGACTGGTAACAGATCTTCTCTTTCTGTGAAGACTGAAGACCTTCACTGTGTTTCATAGATTTCCAGAGAACAGAAAATGTACTTAACAGCTAGAAAAACCAAAGAACCAACTCCAGTGTCGCCACGTACAACCTCGGGAAAGCTACTGACTTTCCTGAACTATCATTTTCTTTTCTGTAAATACTGTCTACCTTTCAGAGATTTGATGTGAATTAAATTAGGCAATATGTATATAGAGTCAGGCACATGCAAACACCCAGTAATTTCCCCTTCCCTGCCCTTCAACTCTGTCTGGGAGGTGACTGGTGGCCTACTTCTCCACTTCGAGAATCAGGGCATTAAAATCATGCTGATCCGTGTCTGGATATTTCAGCATTCTGGGGGCACAGCCCTGGAAACTTGTCTGGTTGTTACAGCTTTATTTCATTGGCACGTGTCACACATACTGTTGGCTGCGTTAAAAGGCAGTTTTCCTTTTTCTTTTTTTCTGACAGGTCACCAATACCAAGCAGGGCATCAGAAAAGAGAACACACAAGTGAAGGGGTTTTTGCCTAGTTTTTTTTTTCAAGACAAATTTGATTGTCTTGAAAAACACTTTCTACAGTAACACACAGTGGAATGATATTTACTTTGCTAAGTGGCCTAGTATTTTGCAGAGTAAATATCTAAGATCATCAGGCTTCTGTAGCTTTAATACATACAAATAATGTTACAGGTTCCTCCTCAAAAATCATTGGTCAAATTTGCCC
Source organism: Bos taurus (assembly GCF_002263795.3). Classification (NCBI taxonomy): domain Eukaryota; kingdom Metazoa; phylum Chordata; class Mammalia; order Artiodactyla; family Bovidae; genus Bos; species Bos taurus. Next base: position 13,414,032 of record NC_037331.1, read on the forward strand.
CTACACTTTCCACCTTTTCAAAACTTGTAGTGGTTTAAAACTGGTGCTAATGCAATAGCAAGCTATAACAACTTTGTGGATACAAGCATCTATGTTTCAGAATTCAAAAACAGAATCTTTAGGCCCTAATGCTTTTGACGTATTATATGAAAGTGCTAATATTTCATGATATATATGTAAATTAGGAGATGTTTTATATTAAGTGTTTGAGACAGATTTTCAGTGAGGTTTTCAGCTTACCTTTTGAGTCCCAAATAAGATAGAATGAAAGCTCCTTTATTGAAAAAAACTGCACTTAATGTTCAGAACAGCAGTGCTTACTATTATGAGTGCATCAGCCTGTGCCTATGGCATCTGCTGATCTAATCTTAGGAACTACTGGTTCATGGATGCTGGTTCCCTTGGTACCCTATTAATGCCTTCAATCCTGACCAAGGCTTCTTCATCCTGTAAATTTATCAAGGTTAAAACAAATCCTTTGACAATATAAATCCTCTCCCTTGCCCCAAACATGCACAATCTATAATTTAGAATTACTTGCATAGTGACTTTTAGAATGGAAGATTCAGTCTTGGAGGTAGGAGGTGATAAGGGAATATTAGCATTTCACTACAAGACTATTTAATATGAGAAAATTGGCTTTTGGTCAGATGAACTAAAAGTTATTTCCAGATGTTTAAAAGGTAAAATATCCAAGATATACTCCAGTTTTGACTAAGTTTATTTAAAAAAAAGGAAGCCACCAAAAGAGAAAAGGAAAGAAACACTAGAGATTAGCAATGTAGTTTGAGAGAATTAACATATGAAATAATATCAGCTTCTTAGAAAATGCCTGGATGGCTTTAAAGCTGGATGGTTTTCTAATTGAGCAAAGCAAGGACTGTAAGTTAGTTATATATTTATTGACTGTCTGTGTTCATCTGTGTCTACCCCTCTGTATACCCAGTTATCCTATTAGCTAGTTTATTAATAAAGGGTCCTGAGAACTGGCTTTTTAAAGCATGTGTAAATCTTTTCTACTGTTTGATTTTAAGAAAAATGTGTTACTCATATTCTCTAACAAATAGTGACTGGCTAGCTATAAAATCAAGAATTTGGGACAGGAATAATCTTCTACTAAGAGAATTTAATACTCAGAAGCGATCAATGAAGGACTACCTACTTTATCTACCCTGCCTTTTTTTTATATATTAATAAAAAAAAAGATGATGTTATCATATTATTTTACGGTATCACTGGATATTCAGATTCTCTGAAGAAGTAAGTTTGAATCATCTAGTCCAAGCAGTGAGAGAGGATGGGAAAAAGCTACATCAATAGCAAATAGGTGAGTAATCTTAGGTCCAAATTAGAGTGCAAATATGGGATAGAATAGCTATATTGGCATAAGAGTTATAATGTAGAGGAGTAAAATACAAAACTATAAAAGTAATGTCCATTTAATTCTTTTTGTGGTCACAGTGTTACATGTTTTTTTAGGTACTTCTTAAATTAAAAATAAGACCACACACACCACCCACCCTACACGCAATGTCTCACCTAAAATCTTCTGTTGCTTTAATAGTCTTACAGCTGTATTCATGTCTCAGCAATGCCAAAGCAAGATAATTCATGGAAGGAGAAATCACTTAGTCACTACCTTAAATTTTTGCATTAGGTTCAGGCTATGGGAGTTTTATTGTCCTCTCACTGATTTTTCCCACTTTGAGTTCATGGAGTCCATGAGCACATGGATTTTGGGCTTTTTCTTTTCCCTCACAGTATATCTTGGGAATTTGCTCAGATATTTGGTGCTGATTCCCCACAGATAGGTTCTTTGAACATTTTCTGCAGAAAGGATTTGCTTGTTCATATTGTGTGTTATCATTTTTTGGTCTTACTACTCTGGCCTGTACAGGCATTCGACTGAGCCCATGAAGAGGGTACAGACAGCTGACTGGATGAAGACATTGGGGAAAAAAAACTCCCATTGTTTAGATTTCTGTCAGAGGATATAAGAATACTTAATTTCTTTTATCTCTAGGGCTTTCATTATCATTTAAATTTCATTTTACATTAATTGATCAGGGATTAGTAAAGCCATTATGCAGAAATTAGAATAAGACAAGCCAGATGGAATGAATAATTCATGAAGTCCAATTACGTTTTATTTCTGGTGTACTTTCATACTTGCCTCTGACTTCTGTGCTATTTTGATGTGACAATATTCGCTGGAAATCAGGAGTGCCATTTTAGTTTATTGTATCCCTCCAGAGGGAAAGCATTTGTATGCAGTAGGGGTGTGTTAATGCATTTCCCCCCAAAACACCGATTTTCAGGGCTCTTAGAAATATTGGGTGAGCTAGAAAATGTGATTCGCCTTCCACGGAGGTTGAGGGACAGTGCATTGAGCCTCACCAATCCACCTGATTTGGGTGAACTGATCCTAGATAGAGAGACCAGAATCTCAGAACCGCAAGATGTTTCACGTGCCCGAAGAGCTACAGATCCCTTTAAAATACGTGACCCCATTCCCGCGCAAAGGAACCATTAAAGTATAAATCTGGCCCCGGAGTCGGATTGGAAGCAGAGCTGCAGCCACGGAAAACGGCCGCTAGGTGGCAGGCGTTGCCTTCCGTGCTAAGGGTTCTGGGTCCCCGCGATTGCCCGGGCTTCCAGAGCCTTCCCCCGCGGGTCTGACCCCGGCGAGCAGAGCACGCCTGGGTTCGGCCCCCAACATCTCGCATCGCGTAGCCCGGCGAGCACCCCGAGTTCCCGGGCCGCCCGTTCACCTGTGTGGAATGTCTCCCACGACTGTGTCTGAAGCCGCCTCCCCGCCCGTCCCAGCCCCGAGCCCCTTAAGAGTCCCTCCCCGCCCCCACCCCCGGTATTTATGTATGCCAGTGGACAGTTCTAGTAACTTTAAAGCTGCGGTTCACCTTCCCGAGGACTTTCATCTCGGGAAGTTTTATGACACTTTGTGAATGTGCAAAGTTTTTAATTAGGCTCGCTAGACAGCCCGAGGCAGCGGCAGCGCCACAAAGTCTTCACGGTCTCTCTGCTTTACAGCACAACAAGCCGCTCTACTCCTTTGAAGACAATGCAGACTATGTGTACGATGTCATGTGGTCGCCCGTGCACCCCGCGCTCTTTGCCTGCGTGGACGGGATGGGGCGCTTGGACCTCTGGAACCTCAACAATGACACCGAGGTGAGCGCAGGCGCCGGACCCGGCGGGCTGGGAGGGGGGCGCCGGCGGCTTCTTTCCGTCTCCCCCCCTCTCTGAAACGGCCTTTTTTGGACAGACCCTCTAATTGCAGCTGTGCTGCCGACCCCCCATTCTCCGCTGCTCTGCAGGGAATTGGCAGATGCATTTGGCCCCAAATCATTTAATCTCACTTCATCCCTAAAACCGTGGCAGAATCCTGGACAATTGACGACCCTTCTTTGCAAAGAGCAAAACCATACATGTTCACGCCTTTCACTGCGGGAAAGGACACTGGGGCATATTTGAGAGTGGTGTTGAAATAACTCTATGGGCAAACACTTGGAAAAGTAAGCTTTTGTGGACTCTGACTTGAGATTGGGCTTTTTAAAAGGGCTATTTGCCAGTGTTTGCTGTTTGCACGATTTGTTTTAAATCCGTAAAAGATGATTCTCTGGACTGTTGATGTTTAGATCTAGTGTCCATTTAATTTTTAGAAGGTAAATAATCCTTGTCTAAGAGGCTGAACTCACCACTTTTATAATAGTTTCTATCTATGAACATGTATATTAAATTCAGTAATTTTTAAAAATATTTTAACATGTCACATTTGGAGTACTTCACAAGTGAAATATTTTTCAAAAGGCAATTAACAACAGGGAAACAGTGTTTTTAAAAATCATGCTGTATATATTCATTTTTGTAAAATTATGTCACATGTCTTATTCCTTTTTTCCACTCAAAATTATTGAGGTGCTGATTTTCAGGTACTAGAGTTTGGGGTGGAGTTTAAAAAGAAACCTGAATATTAAAGGTCCTTCAGTTTAATACAGTAAAATGGTCTGGTCATCAGCTGGTCCGTGATTCAGGGTAGCTCTCCATCAATGAGTGGACAGGTAAGAAGAACAAGTGCTGAAAACTGCGTGTCAAGTGGAGAACAAGGGAGAGGTCTTTTGAAGTGTTGTGAACAGGAAACAGCTCAGCCTTTTTAATTAGGAAGCCTACAGCTGGGGGATGTGAGGAGAAGCGGCTGCCCTGATATTTTTTGGGGAGGGGCAGGGAAATATCCTTCAGGTGTTATTACTGAGTCATTGTATCATACAAGATTATATTCACCGAAAACCACTGCCAAATAGTTGGCTTTTACAAATCTTCCCATTGAACTCTGTTTTTGATTTTTCCTTTTGGCTACCAGAACTACATGACAAGGACAAGAGTTATGTAATGAAGCCTCTTTGGAAATGAAGGGAAGCAGTACTGCAGGGCCCATCATTTCAGACACTGAAACGTTTGTAACATTATTGCCTTTCATGGAAAGGTGCCTACTACTCACAATGTGATGGTTTCCCCGAAGTCTTTCATCACCATTGATTAAAATCATATTGTTTCTCTTTGGTAGAATAAACTCATTCACTGTAAACAACCAAAAAAACACAGTTTTCAGATTGATTTAGGAAACAACCCCCCCCCCCCACCACCACACACACACACACAATTAGAAATCAGATTTACCAGAAGTGAGTTCAGGTGATACTCAACTATTAATATGATGCAGTGGAGTGCCCTACCAACTCCTTAGTAATTCCTCTGTAACTCTTTTTGTTTAGTTTTGTTTTTTTATCTGCTCTTTAGGTAAAATGAAATAATATCTCAGCATTGCCAAATGTGATTTTTTTCCCCCCTTCCCTCTCTCTAGGTATCAAGAGACAACCACATAAGTCTTTTATAGCTAAGCATTTTAAGAAATCATTACTGGGCATGCAAATCATTTAGTTTTGCGGTGAATGTAGTTCTGCTTTTGCAATAATAGTAGATAACATTGAGCCTGATTCAGATCCAGTAATAAACTGAACACTTTTTAAAACCCTCAAATCATTTTTGTCTTCTCTCAAGTTGAACAAGATTTTTCAAATATTTGTTTGATTAGAAATCAGATTTGTTTAAAAAAAAAAAAAAACGCAAAAAACCTGAAACCTCAGTGCTTCTTTGTCGGTGTTCAAAATACAGTGCTTTTTAAACCAACTTATTCCAAGTACTCCTATGCAAGGACAGCTTTTACCTTCCCCTACTGCACTGTTACTGATCTCTACGCAGTGTGGTAAATTATGTGTATATATTCTGTGTTTGCAATTAAAATGATTAAAAACCGTGAAAATATATAAGAAACTGAAATACAAGAATAAGAGACAGTTATGGATTATTTTCATTATCGATTCAGCAACTTTTGAAAACTCATTACTTGTCAAATTAATGAAATATTTTTGTCATTTTCTTCATACATTTCATAATTCTTTTAGCCTGTGTTATAGACTGTCAGTTTCTATTTTTTTACCCCCACCATTTATGATATCGATGAAAAGAAGATATTTTTAAATGGTTAAAATAGAAATTGTTCCAGTTTGCTACATTACTTAATTCTAAATAAATATATAAAATTCTTTAATATGTTTTAGGCATAATTTAAAATGTATCGAAAAATCATTTTATTTTGAGTAATCTTTTGTCATCTTTATATTAAGATTAAATACTTTTTATTCAATTTTTGAGATTGTTCAGAGATAAAATCTGATATTAACCAGCGTTATGAAAAGTGGGAGCCTTATGATCTCCCTAAATTATGGAGTTAAAAATTTTAATTCTGAAAACTATATAGCCGATTCTCAGATTTGTTTTCTGAGTAGCACACGAATGATAAAGTGTATTGACAGAATTATGGCCTATTGCAATTCATATTGTTTTGGCCTTTGAAAAGTTTAGTTAAAAATTCAGTCTACAGCACTGCACAGCAGGTCCCTTTATTGTAGAAATTGTGTATTTAAAAAAAAAAAAACGAGCTGGGACTTTTGTTTTACATTTTTGCTATCAATTGACATACCGTGATTTAAGCAGGTAAAAGAATTTTTATTGATTTCAAGATTAAATTTAAACATAGATTCTTACATATGATGGAGTTTTTATTGCTATTTTAAAGATAGGTGTTGGGTCAATAATCTCATATAAACAGATGGTTTCAATTCCCTTAATAACAGAACGCCAGCGGGGCAGAGGCACAGGCCAGGTCGTGTTTCCACCCTAAGAAGTCATGTGTATTAGACCCAGGTCTTGAAACAGTGGCATGAGATGATGTTGGTGGCCCTCTTTTCACTATATATTTTTTTCCTTTTTGTTTCAACATTTACCTTTTTTGATGGGCTGTTGTCATTTCCTATTCAACATTCTTGTAGAAAGCTCAGAGAGCTGATCTTTCTATCAGTTATAAACTCCCAAACTTCCAGATGTGAGTTCATACAACTCATGATGAAAGAGGGGTAGACCCACTAAAATTCTTTTTTCCAAATAGTAAGGTTCTTATAACAAATCCTGCAGGTTCCATCTCAGCACCTCCAGTTCACTTTAATAATGATTAATATGTGTAATTATCAACGTTGTCAGATTTCAGGTGCTTATTAAAGGAGGTGTATGGCCTTTTCTACAAGTAAGTGCTCCACTCTGTCAGGGTATCGTCGGTTTTCAGAGTTAGCACTTCCTGCACCTTGGTACTGCTGGGAGGAAGGAAAACAGGGCAGAAAGAGGAAAAGAAAACAGGAGAACTTGAGGTTTTGAACTTTTTCTTCTGAGCATCCCTTCCATGATGAGGTTTCAAGGGATCAATACATTTTTTTCCCCTTGAAGACACTTAGTAATATGACTTATTTTTCACCGTACACCCCATCCCCGCCTTTTATAGTATCCTTAATCTTGGTAAATCCTGAAGTCTCCCTCTCTCCATCAATCCATAAATCAGGACCCAATCAAGAAGTCTCACATTTAGCTGCTGTGTGATGTCTGTGTACCCTGCATAATCCGCACAGATACTTAGGTCACTCCCTGCCCACTGACTATGGCAAAAGACTCCCTCTCTTTTCCTTTTTTGTGAAAGTGTCTCTCCTCTCTACCTCTTAATTCAGTGGAGCATATGATTTAAGAACAATGAATCCTTTACCAACTGCACAAGAGACGTACATTACTTCATGCGCACGCAGGCCGCGCTGACTCATCCAGTTAAACGTATCATTGTCAATTCGTATATTTAAGTTCATATTCAGAGATTCTTGGTTTCTGTTGTAACCCCTTTGGCAGGTTCCAACAGCAAGTGTAGCCATTGAGGGGGCGTCTGCCCTGAACCGTGTTCGTTGGGCTCAAGGTGGCAAGGAAGTTGCCGTTGGGGACTCAGAAGGCCGCATTTGGATCTACGACGTCGGAGAGGTACCTGTTATCTGGTTTTGGTGTTTTGATTTAGTGTTTTGGTGTTCAGGCTTCTTTTTTTTTTTTTTGGCTTGTATATCTGGTTTAAATACCTAGTGAAATTTTTGGCAGCACCTTGTGGACTGTGAGAGCCCTCTCGAGTACGTTTGCAAATTTCCATTGACTTCAGTGGGAGTTTGGGGAGACTTCCTTGGGGCCTAATTTGGTCTTCCGACTCCACACACAGGACCCGTTAATTAAGGATCAGGCTACTTTCTGAGTGCTGTAGAATTCCCAGCTATCCTGTGATGAAGCATGGTCCTCTCTCCACCTGCACCCCCATCCACCCCACCCCCCTGCCAATTTCATGAGAAGGAAAAGTTTGCCAAGTTCATCATGCTAACATTGAATTTGGAATTTGTTGTTTATTTTGAAAAGTCAAGCTTTAGTTGGTATGTTCAATTAAAAGCTATATACTATTAGTCTTTAATTAAAAGTAGCCAATTAAATAGCTGAGGTGAGTCAGAACTTTGTACCGTTTTCATGATATTCGAAGTTGTTATATGCAGTGTATACTTCTTGGGTTTATCTTGTTACATGATGTGTAAAATATTTCTGAACATTATGGCACACATCAGAAGAACTACATATTTGATTTCAGATAAATCTCCTTGAATATCCACACTACACTTAATATTACATTACAGAGCAATTTTATGAAAGCAGATCTGTTTATTTTTACTCTCTAGAAAGTGTTGACAAAAATCTTCATTTCTGATGGGGCGAAAGAAGTTTCTTCTTAAAGACAAAATATTGAACTTTCAAGCCAGACAAAATAAGTATGTTGTGTAAATTGTGTTAGTGTGATATGAATCTAACATTTGCATTCCGGGGGGGCGCGTGGAATACACCACATTTCTAGGTGTAACATCCTCCGCCTCAGGAGTGTGCTTGGAGTGCCTGGTGGGTGGGCGGAGCTGATCACCGAGAAGGGTTCTTTGTGGTTTCATCCATGAGCTTTCTACGATTTTGGCAGTCCTGGATGGTCTGTTCTACAGTGGAACTTTGGCGATGCTATATGGCAGAGCTGGTTGTGTTACAGGCTGGATGGTGTCTGTGTGTGTACGTGTTGAGAGATGGGAGTTTCCTGTTTGGGGATGTACCACTCTAAGTAGAATGTCTAGAAGGATCTCTCCGTTTCACTGCATACTATTTCAGTAGACTCCCCCTTAACTATTCCTGATGCCACAGGCTGAGTCATTCGAACAGTGGCAAAGGCTCTGTTAATATTCATCCCCAGTGGTGAGAAGGAAATGGTCTGCTGACTACTGACGTAGCTTGGAATCTTTGAGAAAGAATACCCTTCGGAACTGAAAATATTGCCAATATATTCTAAAGCCAAAATATTGCCAATGTTTCCTTCAGTGAATATTTTAGTCAGTGCATCTTTTTCATGGTCTTCATCAAAATAAAACTAAGCAGCAAAAACATGCATTCTACATTGGTTCATTTGTTTAAAAAATTTGAGAGGTAGGAAAGAAGGGAAATATTAAGAAACAAAGAAGTTTCTCTCTTTCCTTTGTTTATAATGGGTATAATTGCAGCAGAGAAAACAGACGTGCTCAGAGATGAAATGGTAGAAAATAGATGAAATTTAAAAACTCCTTTCTCTACCTCCCTTGATTGTTATACGTAACATTCCTTAACTCTTTTAGGAGTATATACAACATTACTTTATCCAAGAGGACTGGAAAGCATAATAGTTCGACAGTCTGGTTTATTTAAAGTAAGGCATTTTGAAAAATGTGTATGTTGACCACACATAATTCATATATACACATAATTCATATATACATGTAATATACACTCACACACACCACCTTTAGGCAATAAGAAAATACAGCATAACATGTATACAGGATTTACTGCAATAAGTTATAATATAGCCATGGGACAGAATTACTTGAATATGACTCATATTTTGGGAGTATATTTGATTTTGTAAGTTGCTTTGACTGATATGTGGCTGCTAAAACTTCTTCCTACATTGTTGTCATCATTTCTAAATTGTATAGTGTTGTTACACTCATATTTCCTCTATCGCACTAGCAGGTCAGGCTGGTTTTCATTTTGGTATTATTGCCCTTGCTTTTCTAAGTGACATTACAGACTATAGAAATGTCTGCAACTCGAGGCCGGTCTCACCTATTGTCTGGAGTCTAGACGGGCTATAGAAAAATCTCTGTGACATATAATAGGCCCAACTATTTGTAGGGTTGTTTATCCCCACAAATTCACTACCAGGAAAAAAAGGGTTCTACAATTTTATTGAGAGAAGCTATTGTAATCTTCTAGCCCTTTTCTGAAGGACCAAAAATCAGGATAGGCTTATATATTCAAACAGTTCCTTCTGTATTGTTTGATCCTATAAAAAGTCATCTATAGCTCAGAAAAACCCAGACTTTACAACAGAATTTTGCTGAAAGTATATATTTTCCTGAGTATTTTTGTAATGTATTTACAAATTTATCTCATGTGTTTTGGGGGAGAAATAAAGGGGTACTTTTCTGTCCTAATACCCTGTTCTAAGTTTCTGAAGACCAAATCTGTAGAGTTCCATGTACTGAAGGGAAAGATGACTTTCCAACAGCTAAGTTTAGCAGAAGCCCACTTGGGAGAGCTGGTAGATCATGGGAGATACTGCCATGACGGTAATTACTATTGTCTCGTTCACCAACCTGGAACTGACGGAGCGTAACTGTCCAAAAATGTCGTTGTATTGGTCACATCCAACTCTTTGTGACCCCATGGAGTGTAGCCTGCCAGGCTCCTCTGTCCTTGGGATTCCCCAGGCAAGAATACTTGAGCAGGTTGCCATTCCCTTCTCCAGAGGATCTTCCCAACCCAGGGATCGAACCCCAGTCTCCCACATTGCAGGCGGATTCTTTACCGTCTGAGCCACCAGGGACGCCCCTTAGAAGAGAAGGGCACCCCGTAAACAGTACCCCGCCAGCCTCTGTAATCACCCACATTGTGGAAGGCCAGACAGAGTGCCTTTACAGCAACCTGGCGCATCTGAAATACAAGGTCAAATCGAATACCGGTGCACTGCTGACAAAGGAGAAGGGGTTTGAGCAGGAAGTGATTTTCAAAGGAAGAAAATATAGAGGAAAAGAAAAAGGATGTCATTGAGGATCAGACTGCCCAGAAACTGTGCTCCCATTATCTGTATTCAAAATTGGTCCTCCAGTCCCCATTAGAACGAAACCCATCACCAGAGTCACGCTGGCCTTTGGATAGAAAACCTGGCCTGTGGAACCTTCTAGGAAGAAGATGAAACACTTTCAGGTAAGCGTTATAATACAATCTGTATATGAGGGTTAATGGTAGTTTTGAGAGGACACTCTGTTGATCCATTTTCTTGGACCTCAGTACATCAGATGGGTGTCTTGTCTGCCAGAGGACATCTCACGCTTGTTCTCCCGTGGTGTTCTTGACCGAATCTTCTGTTAGGCTGTGGAGAAAGCAGGCTCTCTTTCTCTAAGGTCCTGTTTTAGAGCAAGGCTGGCTTTACCTGTGCTGTCGTCTCGCAGGGCCCCATGCAGAGGAACCCTGCTGCTGCTGCTAAGTCGCTTCAGTCGTGTCTGACCCTGTGCAACCCCATAGACAGCAGCCCATCAGGCTCCGCCGTCCCTGGGATTTTCCAGGCAAGAACACTGGAGTGGGTTGCCATTTCCTTCTCCAATGCATGAAAGTGAAAAGTGAAAGTGAAGTCGCTCAGTTGTGTCCGACTCTTCGTGACCTCATGGCCTGCAGCCTACCAGGCTCCTCTGTCCATGGGATTTTCCAGGCAAGAGTACTGGAGTGGGGTGCCATTGCCTTCTCCAAGAGGAGCCCTGAGCTTGGTTTAAAGCTCTGCTGTCATCGTCCTGCAGTTGTTCAGACATTTTCCAGCAAGGTGCCTCATGTTTCCAGGTTGCACTGGGTCCCTCAGACTCTGTATTCAGTCTGGTCCAGGAGAGTATTGCTTTCAGTACCCTCACAGTACAAATCAGAAATGAAAAGTTCTGGTCTTGATGTAGACCATTAGGAAAGAGAAATCTTTAGAGAGGTGGCTAAACGTCATACCTGCTGTATGATATTATTACCTACTCTTTGCATGCACGCATGCATGCTCAGTCGGATCTAACTCTTTGCGGCCCCAAGGATTGTAGCCTGGCAGGCTCCTCTGTCCATGGGATTCTCCAGGCAAGAATAATGCAGTGGGTTGCCATTTCCTTCTTGAGGGCATCGTCCCCACACAGGGATTGAACCCGTGTCTCCTGCATTGGCAGGCGGATATTTTTCTCACTGTGCCACCCGAGAAGCCCAGTATTGTTATTACCTATTCCTTAGGACTATTTTAAAATGTTGGATGAGAAGAGCAATATTTCCACATTCTCAGTATCATGATATTTGGGTATTTGGTGGATATTCTAGTTCCCCTCCCCACAACCCTCTTTTGATCACATAATTTTAACTGAGAGTGTAATAAGGGAGCGAGCTCTATGATACCTACCTTCAGGTGGAGTTGAGAGGGACAGCCTTTCTCTGTCCCCTGAAAGGAGACTTCTGTGACTCCCAGTGGAGACAGCTCCATTCAAGTCCAGGTCGATGTGCCTTCCTGTGGGACCTGACTCTCAACCAGAGGGCACTGCAGAAAGGGACTCGGTGTCACCAGCATTAACAACCGTCTGCCTCATCTCCTGTCCCAGCCGAGGTGCAGCTGCTGCAGGGAGTCCCAGCGCAGTGCCCGCATGATCGTGCCCACCTCTATTATGTACAGTTGTCCTCCATGACTTTTAAGATGATGGCAGAGAGCAGTGGCTCGGATCCAGATTTACTGATGCGATTTATTATGAACTTCTGAAGGGGTAAACAGGGGATTGTGTGTGCGCTCACTGAAATCACTGGATTGAGTCTGTCCATCCTTTTTTTTTTTTTTTTCTTGTTACATTTAAATGGCAAAGGCATGAGTAACATCTCAAAGCCTATGAGTAAGGAGGTAAAATATAAAATGCAGTGTTTTCAGGTAGGCCACATGATGCTTCGTTTATACAGCATACGTTTTTGGTTGTTTCATTTTGGCATTGTATCTGGAAAATATAGTGTACACATTTATTTTCACAGATAGGGGTCTATTTTCTTTGCAGAGCAGGTGCTTACCTCCCATTAGCATAAATGGAAGTTATATGAATTCCTTGAAAGAGAAGACCCATTTTATTATTTGGCTATAATTTTTATTCTATTCATGCATCTCAAAAGTTACTTAAATAGACAGTGGTTGCATGTACCACTTAAAATTCGAAGATCTAGATTTTAAAATGAGCCCAGCACTTGAGTAAGTTTGCAAGATTTTGCTCCCCAAACTATGGGACACCATCTGTTTTGGAGCTGTGTGATCCCATTCAATTAATTGAAAGATGAGTAAGATAACAAGTCATAAATTAACTACAAATATAACCTGAACATGTCGAGTGTATTCTTCTTCAGACCTGTTAATCATTGTTGGGTTTTTCAAAAATGATGTGTGAACACACATATTCTTAAGAATTAAAAATAAGAATTACTCACGGCCAAGGCTCTTTACCAAATAGCAAGGTTTTCTATATATAGAGAGAGAAAGCTGATTTTAACGGCACATGGGCCAGTGAGTGTAGAATTATTCACGTGTCCTGATGATTGATAACCAGCCTCGCTACCTGTCTCTCTCGCCGATGTGTTTTACAGAAAGCCTGCTGCCATTGTTAATGCTTCAGTGCAGTCACACAGATGCAGCTGTCATAAATATCCCCTAACAACTATGCTTGCTGCTTATCTGAATTAGTTAGAATGCTGTTTGCAGCCCCAGTTGTGAAAGAAGCAGTTTATCTTCTACCTCCTATTTATTTCTTTTTCCATTAACCTCTTCTAGGGAAGATTTTGTTTTCAGTTGGGATAAATATGCATAAGTTTCAGATCCCTGATTTTATTCCTACAGTAGTCAAAATGATAAAATTCCAAAATCATCTCGGCTGAAAGTAGAGTTGGAAAAATAAAACAGCAACTGGAAAACTGTAATTTGGGAGATGAGGAGGTCTTATTGCCCTGGCTTTCTCTGTTTAGTACCCCATTTACTCATTATCTAAGGGAATGTGTATTAATCTTTAAATTTTAACCCTGAGCTCTGGCACCATTTCGTGTGCCTTGTTTGCTGTGACTCTTGGAGGCCAAAAGAAAGGCAGTCATCTTATACAAATTGGAACAAATGCAGTAAATTTGACACTTGTCAATGTGTTAAAAGGGCCTTAAAAACTCTTGGAAGGGGAAAAGGAGACTATGAGATCAAACGCAGTCGCTAAAGCGTGGTTTTAAACGTTCATCTGAATCTATTTTAAAGCTACAATTAAAAACTGGAATGAAAATTCTACTTGGAATCCCAGTAGGAAAAATGACCTATGCAAGATACTTTAGAATGGTGGTCAAGGTGTAATGTACAGGGGCTATAAAAAGTGCCTGCAGCCGTTCTCACAGACAGCTAGAGCAAGAAGAAAGAGGGATTCCGTGAGCCATTTCCCTTGTACTTTAAATCGCTGTTCAGCATAGTAGCACCTGATAAACTGGATGTGTTGGGAGTTAAAAGAGTGTTTGAGAGACGCAAACTAAATAATACACGTATGGTTTTTAAGTGGATTACACTGAGGCAATAATTGTTCGCTTCGTGGAATGACTTCACGTTTTCCAGTAGGACAGGGCCCACATCCCTTTTCCACAGGAATTTATGCCCTGAATATAAATAATCCCCCTCTGTGGGGAAGGCTGGCATGCAGAAGACAAAATACGAAGTTAAACTGAAATTTGGGGGTTGATGCAAATACGAGTTCCTTAATGAAAAAGAACTGCACTTGAAATCAGTCGATTTAATTATTGTGCTTTATGAAAGCCATTATCCTCTGCCGACGAGGAGCCCGATAGCGTGGCTCAGTTCTGGCAGCATCCGGGAGGGGAGGGAAGGGCTGAGCTAGGCTCAGCTCACCGGAGTCCAGTTATAATTGCCCCGAACACTTGTGTTTCTCATTAAACGAGTGTGGCCATAGGTTTCTGGACTCTAGAAGGTCTTTTAAGTGCTAGCTTATTCTTCCATGGGTTAAACAGTGTTTTTTCCTTCGCTAATGCTAAACACTTCTTTTGGTTTTTCCCTCCATGGAAAAGACTTATGTGATGCCCAAATCCAGATAAAAACTGAAAATCCAGATACTTAGTGTTTTTAACCTGAATGTTTATTAGCCACAAACCTGTGCAGTTAAGTAAAAAGCACAAAGGCATATTTGTATGGACAGATTTGGGGTGCTAATAAATATAATTACATAAAATAAGCTACTTTGAAATAATATATTAGTTCATTTCCTTGTCATAATAAATTATATGTATTTGAAATAAAATCATCTGGTTAAAATATATGATTATAATTTTAGTGTTAACATGATTTTTTTCTAGGAAAAGTATGTTAAAAAGAAAGTGCTATTTCAATTAATGTTATAAGTATTCATCTTATAGTAAATGTAGTAGCAGTGGGTCTATTTTGATAATTACATATGTTAAAGACCATGATTAAACTAATTCTTATATAAATAGTGTGCTTATTCAGGTAGCATTAGTTTATAAATTTTCAAGCCACTTTTTTTTCTGAATTGATAAGAAAATACTTATGACTTTTATATTTTACGGAGTACTTGACTAAATGAAAAGAAAACCCTAATATCTAATTTTATAAAAACCAAATTAATGTGTGCATAGTAATTTGCAATATTCAATGAGATTAATATATTCTCATTTTGGTGATAAATGGTCTCTGAATATAAACCTTCTGAAACAAGTATTAGTTTGTATAATTAATCATCTTTATGATTCTTCTGTGGTTTCAAACTGTCATCTTCAATAGCCGTTTGGATTCTGAGGCAGTCATTAATTATAGTGTTAATTTTTTTTTTATGTCTAACAAAATTGTGTTTAGTTATAGAATTTCAAAACTGCTAAATTTTATCTTGAAACATT
Source organism: Bos taurus (assembly GCF_002263795.3). Taxonomy (NCBI): domain Eukaryota; kingdom Metazoa; phylum Chordata; class Mammalia; order Artiodactyla; family Bovidae; genus Bos; species Bos taurus. Next base: position 13,429,512 of record NC_037331.1, read on the forward strand.
ACTGCCTAGAACAGTAGCCTCAAATCACGGCATGAAACTGCTCCAGTCTTATGAGTCTAGATTAACACTGGCCTGTACAGAAATGAAGAGTTATTTGTTTCTTCTGTAAGTATGTGTGTTACTATTGGTATATCTGAAATAGAATATGAAATCAAATATCTGCCTATACATGTTTGTGTATAAATATTTATATGCCATGTAGGCTGGACTTGCAAAGTGAGGAAGTGAATGAATCATTGTATTCCACTTTCATGAAAGGTTTGCATGAATTTCTGAGACTGTCAGCTATCAGAACATCTTTTCCATTTTAAAACATGAATTATTTATCATTTAGGGAATATCAGAGCTTAACACTGTAGGAGCAGTTTTGCACTCTTACTTTTTAGGCTGGCAGATAAAACTGATCAGTGGCCCGGAATTCTCTCTGATCTTTGTCCTCACGGTCGGCCAGTACTTTTGCAACATTTAGATAGAACCTTTCATCGGTCTGGCAGCCCTCCTCTGGTTTATCACATTCCTCACTAGAGTTTTTCTGACCTTTAGAGAGCCACATCTACAGGTCCATAGATACTCACCTATTGTCATCTATTTGAACAGGATAACCTGGCCTAGAACAGTGCCTGGCACATACAGGCACTCAATAGTAATAAACAGGTAAATGAATGTTTCACAGGTGAAAGTTGGAGGTTAAGAAAAAGCGTACTTGTGTGAAGTGCTCAGACGGCAGCCTCCAACTTGTCTATAGATTGATGGCCAGGAAAAAATAACTGTATTTGCATGGGGAAAAGGTATGTAGAACATAAACTTAGAAAGAGTGCTTGTTCTTCCTCTCCAATCTCTATTCCAGTTACTCTTCTCTCCTTTGCTTTTAAAAGTGAGCAGTTGGTCACTAGTCATAATGAAAGCCTAACAGTTGACTCAAATAGTTGTTAAACCACTGGAAAAATGCTTCTTTTTCATTATGCTTTTTTTGGACACTATAGATACGGTAAATCATGAACTACATTATACAAATACCTCTTTTATGCCCAAACATTCAGTAGGAGGGAATGACATTTCCTTTATTACCTTGGTAAATGTTTTTAAGGTGTTTAGCAATAAGCCTTCTTTTTTGTCAAAACTGCTTAGATGCAGTGGTTGCTAGGAACTTACTAGAAAAACTATAGTTAATAATATCAGAAAAAGAAAGGATATATGTTTAGTCAGCTACTATGACAGATCAATTTGAGTAATGTATGCGCTTTCACTTCCCCGTCACCCTGGTCTTTTGTGTTATGGAAAAATAGTGGTAATGAAGTTTAAAAAGTTTATTTTCCATTATTACCCATCAGTCAAACGTCTTTAGCATTTTTTTCCATCTTTTGAACAGAGAAATAGATGGTTCAAAGTAATAGAAAAATAATGCTTAAGACATTTCTAAAGACGAGGGTGACAAGATTTTAATACAGATGTGAGCAAGGTCATCTTTAAGCCTTAGTGAATTAACTCTTTTTCAGCTGTGTGATTTTTTTTTTTTGTTTCCCTTCTCAGGTAAAAACTTCAGAATTTTGTCATGCATCCCATGATGCTAAATTTTAACATGAAGCGTATTTCTAAATGTTCAATTTTGTTTTTTTAAAGAACAGTGTTTAAAATGATTTCCTTTGACATTTGCTGGCTTTTTGAAATTGATAGAGGCCCATCTTTGTCACTGTTTACTTTGGGCTTTTATGTTCTACCTTTATATCTTTCCTTAATTGGGTGGTAATGGATTATTTAAAAGTATTGTTCTAACAAACATGCTATAAAAGTCATTTAAAGATTCTAGGAAGAGAACTTCAGCAGAAAGGTCTCAAGCTTCATGAGTGACTGAGGGTTCCCTTAGATGGGATTTTTAGATAAAAGAAATTCTTTCTTAACCAAAAAATAGTCAGATATCATCAGACGCCCATGGGTTAGCATGCTGCTAAATTTCACAGAAATTTTAACTACTGACTGGTAATAGCAAATGCTACAGAGCGGAGACGAATGTAACTTCTACTTTCTGGACTGCTCTAAACCGGCTGTAAATACTTAGTTACCGCAGAGTACGCACTCTAGTATATTTATGTGCTCGGTACACTGCATTCTGGCTTGGGATTTTGGTTCGTGGTTTCATCCATTGTTACCAGTGATGGTAGACTCTCCAGAGAGTTAAATACAGTGGAGCTTGGTTGTTCCATTCCGACGGCTGTTTCACTGCTTATTACCTCCCACTTTGCTTCCATCTGTGTGTGTGGCAGAGGGAATTGTCCTAAAAAATACAGGCTTCCTCTGAACACAGATGTGTGTTTGTACACCAGTAAGTCCGCAGTCTCCTGAACTGGGGTGACGTTAATAATCGTACTTTTAAAAAAGCTTTTAGAGCTTAGGAGGGTTTAGCAGTTCTATAGAAATCCATGTTCATATCCACAGTTCCTGTAAATGCATTAACAAACAAACAAAAAAATCAACGCTTATTAAAGTGAAAAGGTAATTTGTAAGGTATCATTTTTAAAGAAAACTTTCATTTTTAGGTTAATACAGGAGCTGAATTGTCATGGATCTTTGGAATCCATGGTTAACATAATCAGACTTTTTAAAAAAAATGACTCCGTTTAATTGAAAGATTACAAAGACGCTGATGAACCACATACCCATGGGATATTCATCCCGAAACCTGGAGTCCTGTTCATTTTGTTTGGTTTCTCAGATACATTAAGCATCATAAACTGAAATCATGGAACACTTTTTGTCTTAATTATCCACGCTTTTTTTTAAAAAAAAGTAACCTACTTTTATACTAAGCAAGGCCTGAGATATTTTTTACCGTAAAAAAATATAGCATTGGGCTGGTAGGAGTTACTGCAGATAATGCAGCTATTTAAAATCAGCTGCTAGGTACTATAAACCCTTTAAAATTACTAACAAATGAGGGAGGCTTGACTGAGGACTGTTCAGAATGGTTAGCCATGTGCTTATAAAAAGGGACACATGAATGATATTTGTGTGTTTAACCCTGGTTATAAAAAGTCATTTGATTTTTATAACAGCATGTTCAGTGGTTACAAGGCCTTACGACTTGAGCTAAAAATGTAGAATTCCACTAAAGAAAGTGCCATAAAAAGGAAATAGCTTGATAAAGCTGTATTGGTCATATGTGGAAAAGATGCATGTGTGTGTATGTGTATGTTTACAAGGAATAATTATACTTTATATTTAATTTTTTAAATTAACAAAGCATCCTCTGATTTTTCTTGTGATCTGAAAGAACCCTTTCCCCACACCCAGTTCATAAACCTTAGCTATTATTAAATGTGTGACTGTCTAGGAAGTAATTTGTGTGGGCTTTTAAGAAAGCAAATGTGATAAAATTTAAGGTGTACTTCCAAAAATACACAGCTCTATATAGGTGAATGGAAGGAAATGGAAGAAAGAAAAAAGGAAGCAACAGCAATTGGAGGAGAGGGAATTAACATTAAGAAGGAAAAATATAGGGCAAACAACCCTTAGTCATGGTTTGTAATGTCCAGACACTGAGCTTAAACTCTTTATATTTGGGGGAGGTCTTATTTAATCTTCACAGTGGCCCTGGGAGTTAGTGGCCAGAATTCTTTTCTCACAAATGAGGAAGGAAAGATCTGAGATGCTAGAGACATAAATTTCCTAAGGACACACAGCAAATTATTAGCAGAGCTGTGAAAGAAATCATATCTGGATGATGTCTGAGGTTGCAAAAAGTCCTTCCTGGCTCCATTCTCAAAAGCGAGTTATGCAATCTGTGGCACAGGGTTAGCCTAGAGAGTTAGCTGGGGGTAAGGCAGGGCAGGATCTGGGGGGGGGGCCCATTCCAGTGTGGGAGGAGGGCAGACCGGTGACAGCCTCCGAACTGGAGGGATGGAGGGGAAGCATGAACAGGATAGATTTTCGTGAGTTTCCCCCACAACTTTTGCTTTTTATTTCTGACCCGTGCATCTTTCAGGAACCTTAGAAGGTTAAAAATCATATTTAGACTCTTTTAGCAGGTGACTGAGAACACATGACCTGCCTGCCCTTCTGCCATGGCATGCTGGCATTTATTCCCTGAAGGGGGTGAGGCTCCTGATTGCCCCCCACTGACTGGGGGCAAGTTACGTGGTCTGGAGCAAATCACTGAGCTCCCTGTCCTTCCATTTCCTACCCGTTAGAGGCCTGTTCCTTAAAGTCCTCACATAGCAGACATTCGAAAGAATTCCTAAGGAAAACAGAGCCACAAAAATAATATAGAATTGATATGTATGCCACTCAATATATTAATGTATCATTTTTAGGAATATGTGCAATCTGAGTGTTCAGAGAAAAAGAATGCATGGCTATTCTGTGTTGAGCTCATGGTTCTTCATTAGATTACCTTTCTCATCCTCTCCACATCTCTGCTGATACGTGGGTCAGATGCCATTATCTCTATTACAGTTGAGGCAATGAGAGGTTAGGTGCCTGACCATGGCCACTAAGCAAGCTGAGAGCAGGACAGAAGCTTCCTGTGCAAATCTAAGGTTCGTGTTACCCACTCCGTAAGGCCAAATTGCTACCTCAGAAACTGCCTTTGCCTTAGTTTCCTCAGCTGTAAATATATGGTCATCTCCTTTAAAAGGCATTTACTCTTAGAGCTAAGATTTTGTTATTTCAGGAATCAGCACCCTGAGTGCTTTTGGCATAAAAATGCTTTATACATTTAGCGAAAAGTTAGAAAACAGTCATACAGTTGGGGGTTGGGGGTGGACTAGATATTGGTGAACCCTGATTATGAAGCAGTAGGAAAATCTGAGTCATCTCTGACCTGGGTTGTGGACTTTGGCAGATGAATCTGAAGGCAGAAAATGTTTCCAGATCCACTTTGATTCAGTACAATACTGCTCAATTTTTACAATCTCTTTTTTATGGTGTCCTTTGATATAACTAGGCTATTTGCTTCCCAGTTCTCATGTTTAATTGAAATTACTCATCACCAATAGAAACTTACGAATATTTTTCCTATCAGAAATGTCAGTTGTTTGAAAATTATTCTAAACTAGTGTTTTCCAGTGGGGGGGGAGGGGTGCATTCTATAGTGATGGTCTAGATTTAGCCTTTAATGCCTTGATAGAACTTTGAAGAGATGCTGAAACCATGTCATTAACATGCTATTTGCTTCCCCACTATTTGCGTGACACACAGCACATCCCAGGGAATGTTGCAGTTGTCACTGTAAGAAGGTAAATTTTCAAGTACTTCACTTTCTGAATGTCAGTGAAGTTTAAAAAAAGAAAAAGATGCCAGTATTCCCACATTTTGACCTAAGAAAACATGGTAATTAATATGCATTGTCTTCATATGCCAGAATGATTAACCATTATATCTTCAGTCCTACCCTAGTGTCTGGCATATAGTTAGTACTCAGTCCACGCTGAAATCATTATTAAAAAGACATATATATGCTAGTGAGAAGGGCATGACAGCAGTCTTTTTGACTATGAAACATGACAGAGATTTTTCACTTGCTTAATGATTAAGGCATTACTGGATTAAAAGTCTCCTAGACAGAGTTTCAAATGCGTTTGCGCTCAGGAGAAGAGTTAGGAGCTGCCAAGGGTAAGAAGGACACGATTCTGTCCAGACAGATGCTGTTTAAAATGAAAAGAGTGGTGGTCTTGTTTGTTAGGACACCTGTTTGGTCTTACCTACAATTATTAAAATGGCAGAAATTATTAACTTTGGGTGTGGATACAACCTGTGAATACACATTCACACATTCAAGCTAAGATTATACTTAAAGTGCTTCCTGATAGTGACATTTAATTCTAAAAACGGGGCAATATACAGCTCACCTTCTAAATCTAACATTACGATGATCTTGTTTTTATTGTCAGCTGGGTGAAAAAGTGTAATAGAGTGAGGTAGATAAATTTAAGTTTCTAGAAGCAATTTTGTTTTCATCCTGTGCTAATCAAGCAAAGCAAACTAACATTTCTAGTGAGGAAAATGTTTGGCAAAATAATCGAAAGAAAACTTCTAATATTTTCCCAACCTAAGTGAAAGTTTCACAGATAAAAAAGACAGCGAGCTATGTTAGAATATGGTGAAACATTTTATGAGGGTGAATCTGCATTTTTAAGGACTGTTATTTCCACCACTATGGGAAAAAAGTCACATGTAAGTTCTATGGTAGGGTATATTTTTATCAAAAACTTTTAAATTTGCTGAAACTCATTTTAAATTAATACAGAAATCTGTTACATTTCTATATACTGAAGAAGAAAGTAAAAAAAAAAAAAAATCACATTTAAAATCACATCAAAAGTACCTATGAAGAATTTCCTGGCAGTCCAGTGGTTATGACTGTACTTTCACAAGCCCAGGCTGTTGAATTAAGATCCTGCAAGCTGTGCAGTGCGGCCAAAAAAAAAAAAATTATATGTAAATAAAACATATTTATATATAAAATACCTAGGCATAAACTTAACAAAGGAGGTGAAAGATCTATATACTGAAACCTATAAAATATTGATAAAGGAAACTGAAGATGATTCAAAGAAATGGAAAGATATCCTATGCCCTTGGGTTAGAAGATTTAATATTGTTTAAATGGCCATACTATCCAAAGCGATCTATAGATTTAATACAGTCCCTATCAAAATACCCATGACGTTTTTCACAGAACTAGAATGGATAATTGTAAAACTGATATGGGGATCCCCAAAGACCTAGAATTGTCAAAGCAAAACTGAGGAAAAACAAAGCAGGAGACCTCCCTTCCAGACTTCAGGCTATACCGCAAAGCTACAGTAATCAAAACAGCAGATAGTATTGGCACAAAAATAGACATAGGTCAGGGGAACAGAAGAGCAAGTCTAGAAATAAACCCACACATCTACTGTGAATCTATAACAAAGGCAGTAAGAAGAATCAATGGAGAAAAGATGGTCTCTTCAACAAAAGCTGGACAGCATGTACATCAATGACATCAGAATGTTCCCTCATACCATATAAAAAATAAATCCAAAATAGTTTAAAGAATTAAATATATGACACCATAAAACTCCTAGAAGAGAACATAGGCAAAACATTTTCTGACACAAATCGCAGTAATATTTTCTTAGATCAGTCCCCCAAGGCAGTAGAAATAAAAACAAAAATAAACAAATGGGACCTAATGAGACTTAAACTTCTGCACAGCAAGGAATGGGAGAAAATATTTACAAATGCTGTGACTGAGAGAGGTGTAATAGCCAAAGTATACAAACACCTCATATAACTTAGTATCCAAAAAATAAAAAATTTAAAAATGGGGATTTTTCCCCAAAGCAGACAGACAGATGGCTATATAGGCACATTGAAAAAGTGCTCAACATCACTAATTTTAAGAAAAATGCAAATCAAACCACAACTAGATATTATTATCTCACAATGATCAGAATGGGCATCAAAGAGTAAAAATAAAAGCTGAAGAGGGTGTGGAAAAAAGGGAACCTTCCAACAAAGTTGGTGGGAATGTAAATTGGTGTGGAAACTATGGAAAACAGTATAGAGTTTCCTTAAAAAACAAAACTAAAAATAGTTACCATATGATCTAGCAGTCTCACTCCTGGGTATATATCTGGAAAAACATAACTCTAATTGAAAAAGATACATGCACCCCAGTGTTCATAGCAGCACTGTTTACAGTAGCCAAGACAAGGAAGCAATGTACATGTCCATTGACAAATGAATGGATAAAGAAAAAAATGGTATAGATATATAATGGAATATAAAGTGAAAGTGAAGTCGCTCAGTCGTGTCTGACTCTCTGTGAAGTCCATGGCATTCTCCAGGCCAGAATATAACTTAGCTATAAAAAAAGAATGAAATAATGCCATTTGTAGCAACATGATGGACCAAGAGATTATCATGCTAAGTGAAGCCAGACAAATGTAATATTGCATAATGTGGGAATCTAAAAAATGATAGAAAGAAATGTATATACAAAACAGAAACACTCAGACACAGAAAACAAAGTTACCAAAAGGGAAGATAAGGGGGAAGAGGGATATATTAGAAGTATGGGGTTCACAGATAGAAATTACTATATATAAAAATAATTAAGCAACAAAAATTTATTGATTAACATGGACAACTATATTCTATACTTTGTAGTAATGGAAAATGGAAAAAAGCTTGAAAAAAAATAAAATAATCACTTTGCTGTACAACTAAAACTAGCACAATTTTTATGCCTCAATTTTAAAAAAAACACCTTAAAATTTTGGTGAAACCTACTTATATAAATTGAATGCTTTATTATTAGAAATACTAGAATTACTAGTTTGATTTCTTAAATAAAGGAAAAGGACCTCTGAAAAATGCACTTTTAAGAAATTACATGTGCAACTTCAGATGTCATAAATGATAGTTCTGTCCCATACTGGATCTGGTTGCAAAGTCAACCCTTCATGTCTCATAGTGTTTGTTAGAGTTGCTTCTTAACAGTCTTGCCATGACCACCACATGAAACTGTAAACACATGGACCTGGGGGTTTTTGTAGGATATATTTTCTATACATTGCTGTCAATAAAACATTACATACAGCATCATACAGTAACTTAAATTTGTGCCATTTTAACTAATAATAAAGGTAGTTTTCTGTTTGGAGTCAAACCCCTGGACTATATCACTTTTATTAGTGAGACCTGCTTTCTTCTAATATTTAATGTTATGTGAAGTTACGAGGTATTTCAGATTTAGCTTGATTCTCACCTTCTATGAGACAAATTCATAAGTATGTTATAATAATTGGTGTTTGTCTCCTCCTGAGCTTTTTGTTTTGTGGTTCACTGGGGTGGAGGGTGCTTGGTCAGGAGTTGGAGAAGAGACAGAGAGTAGACCTATGCTTTCATATAAATATGGTGTAACCCATTTCTGCTCGTGCTTTTTGTTAGCTCTTTCATATAATTTATTTTAAGGACTTCATTTCCCCAGTGCAGTATTTTCTAAAATTGAAGAGAAAAATGAAGAATAGTGGAGCACAGGAAAAGAACTCAAAGTAGAGCAAATGAACTGAGCAAAGAGGTAATACTGCCGTTCGAGACTGTTGTGAACTTGTGTCACTGTCTGAACGGGAATGTGGATTCATTTCAGTAACTAGGTAAGTGTTGCACCATTCAGAACTCACTCATGTGACTAAATCAGAGTTCTTGTTAGTATTGCATTTCTCAAAATAACAAATAAGAAAGAAGCACCCCAAAAAAAGTTGTTTAAGAAAACAAGCACCTGTGTATCATTTGCAGAATTATATCCTTGAAACCACCTGAGGACCAGAACATGCACTGAAGGATGTACTTTGCAGGGTGATGATACGACTCTTTAATAAGTTGTCTTGGATAGATCGTATCTGAGAATACCAGCCCCTGTAATAAAAATGTTAAGTTCTAAAAGTTTGGCTTTATACAGTAAGAAATTTTTCAGCTGTAAAAGCGATCTCAGAGTTCAGATTTAGTTGCTTGTTTTTGAAAATGCACCCTGATTGTGATGAGTGTGTTATTGACCTTTATGAAATATGTGGATAGCACGTGCGGCACCAGCATCTGTAGATGGGTTACGTCTTGCACAGCAATCCTCTGAGTAAATGGCTCTACAGTCGAAATACATTGTATTCTGTATGAAAATCATTTGGACTTCTACTTGATCCTGCTCCTCATCTTCAAATAATTCTGTTTTATTCCAAACACTTGCATGGTACCGAAACAGCTCATCTTTGGATGCCATGTAGAGAAATCATTACCCTTCAACTCAGCTCACAAAAATTCATGCATGCGCTTTGTGTCAGATGGGATTAATTTTTCTTACTCAATTGTGCGCAGGAGAAGATATATGTAGGATTATAAGTCCCTCTTTTTGGTGAGTTTGTATAGAATACTGGCTAAGGATATAAATACCAGATGACACTGGCACGGATATTGGCAAGCTGGGCAACTTTGGCAAGATGAGTTGATCTTTTGGTGCCTCAATTGACCTTCTTCTGCAACACGGAAATACTCTGATTATCCAACATAGGATTGCTGTGAGGAAAGAGGAGAAATCATGTCAAGTACTTACAGCAGAAATTTTGATAAATGTTACTATTATTATTATTCATCGGCTTCATCATAGGATCTTGCTAGAAAAGCCAAAGCATCTTATTACAGTAGTAAGGTTTCTTTGCATATATAAACTATACTTTTGTCATATATACTGGCACATTAGCAACATCTTTTTAAAAAGGATCAGTAACATTGACTTAGACAATACCACCATCGTTTCAAAGTCCTAATAATACAGTTTTTATTTGTCATGTTCGCTGTAATTCTGGTCATCTGACTGCAAGTGCTGTAATGCGGCTACTGTATTAACTGTATAGTTTACAGAAGTTTTTTAATGTTTTATAACTCGCACACATGCTTGTGCTTCTGAGAGTGACAGTATTCTTTTAAATTATCAGTTTAAGAGCAGCATTTCAGAGCTCTGATTCAAGGAAGAATATCTGATTTCCTTTGCATTCCATGGGAATCACCTGTTTCAAGAGGAACGGTCATGCAGGCTTCAAGGCTTTCGGTGTAAAAGCTAGCTTGTTGACCATTTTCCGTTCATTTGCTTTGCAGCTTGCAGTTCCCCACAATGACGAGTGGACCCGATTTGCCAGGACCCTCGTGGAGATTCGTGCTAACAGAGCTGACAGCGAGGAGGAGGGCGCCGTTGAGTTATCTGCCTAGTGGACGTGAGCCGTCCCCACCTGGACCTAGAGCTCAGCATCTGCGGTCAAGTCAGCTTGTATTCATGTTCATTCAGTATCAGTATTGCCGTGGCCTTTTGAGGGCCATGCTGTGCCAGCTTTGCTCCAAGTATTCCAGGTGTAGCCCACCATACTGTCCACTGACCTGAAATTCACCAGAGCATTTCTGTCTTTATATTTCTCTCTCAAAAATGGGGGTAGGGGGGTGGGAGCCTTTCTGGGTTGAGTTGTTGCCTTTTAACTACTTAGTAGCTGTATTTAATAGCTGGAAACCTCTGGTTAAATTTGTGCTTACACACACTCCTGGCATAGTCCTATTAAATCCATATGAAGCCAGATATGATTAGGTACAGATGTGGTGTGCTTCATGCCATGGTACAGGGCCAGAGACTTGAGATGTGGTGTTTTACACGGTGACTCACATTATGAATGGATTTACTAGAAGAACATTGCTGCTCCTTATTTATTGTGGTGTGCTGCATGGAACATATTTATTTGAAAGCATTAAAATAAACGATCCTAGAGCATGTGCCTAATGAGAGGACTGCATTGTCTCTCTTGCTGTTGAGGTTACGTTCAGTTCCAAATAACAATTACAGTATGCCGGTTCCACTGAGGACAAGAAATCTTTAGAGGTCTGTTGGCAGTGAATGGAATGAATTTTAATGCCTATTATTTCTAGGTACTTTAACAATATTTCAAATATAGCTGATCATTGATACTTGTCATTCAAGCTAACCCAGTCTGACAAAAGTCTGTGGTTCCTAAATATGACACCAATGTTGCCAATAAAATGTTCCAAACCAGGTCTGCACCAGTGTGGATAAACCCTTTGCTTAGGAAAAGCCTGATTAAAATTCTGCTGTGGCCAGGGGGTAAGAGAGATCCATTAGAGCCATGTTAAAGACTGATAATGAATTTACAGGCAGCCAACCTGGCTGGACTTAAACCAGGACTCTGGTATTATTTTTATGAAGGAACATGTGTGATGTTTCTGGAAAGCTCTTTCTTGTCTCCTCCAGAACCACTCTTTACCCAAAGAATATCTTAAGCATTGGCGTAAGAATGGGTTAAGATGAACCTATACCGAATGCTCCACATTTCACTGTTTTTTGATTTATACGAGAAAATTATGTATACTTCTATTGGACTAGGAAACATGTCTATAAACAACTTTATGGGATTTTTTTTCCAAAAAGTCATTTCATGCTTAAGAGAGAATTAAAATAAATAGTGGTTGAGTCATGAAAATTATTTGAAGAGAGGCTTTTGATGTTTTAGGAAGAGAATTTCCACGGTGCTTTGTTGGTAGGGATTCCTTGAACTGTGAGACTTCTTCTACTTTTGAAATAATTGCTTTTTCTCTAAGTGTCATATGGTAGGTATATCAATATTAAAATTCTTTATTAATATATATTGTTTTTAAAGATAAAATGAGTGTCTAAAATAGGTTTAAAAACAGTCCACAGTCCAATGACACAGAAGACCTGTACTCCGAAAACTGTAAGATCCTGATGGAAGAAATTGAAGACATAAACAGATGGTAAAATATACTGATACCATGTTTCTGGATTGGAAGAATCAATATTGACCATATTGGTTCTTTTAATCAATATATAATCAATCAAAATGATTATACTACCCCAGGAAATCTACAGATTTAATGCAATCCCTGTCAAATTACCAATGGCATTTTTCATAGAATGAGAACAAAAAATTTTTTAATTTTTGTATGGAAACACAGAAGACCCCAAATAGCCAAAAGAATCTTGATAAAGCAAAACAGAACTGGAGAGATCAGACTCCCTGGAGAAATCAGACTCCCTGACTTCACACTACACTACAAAGCGACGTTCAGCCAAACAGTACAGTACGGAGACAAAACCAGAAATGCAGTTCAGTGCAACAGCACAGAGGGCCAGAAAGAAACTCATGCATCTCTGATCAATTAATCTACGACAGAGGCAAGAATATACAATCGAGAAAAGACGGTCTCATCAATAAGCAACGTTGGGAAAGCTGGACAATCACATGTACAAGAATGAAATCAGAACACTCCCTAAGGCTGTACACAGAAACTCAAAATGGATTAAAGATCTAAATGTAAGGCTGGATACTATAAAAATCTTAGAGGAAAACATAAGCAGAACACTGACATAAATTGCAGCAGTATCTTTTTTTTTAAATCCAGCTACTATTATAATGAAAATAAAAATAAACAAATGGGAACTAACTGAACTTAAAAGCTTCTGCACAGCAAAGGAAACCATAAACCAAATGAAAACACAGACTACAGACTGGGAGAAAATATTTGCAAATGAAGCAACTGATAAGGGATTAATATAACAGCTCATGTAACTCTTACATCAAAAAAAATAAACCAATCAAAAAATAGGCAAAAGATCTAAACAGACATTTCTCCAAAGAAGACATATAGATGGTCAAAAATCAATAATCAACATCATTAAGAGAAATGAAAATCATTTCAAAACTGAAAACAACAGTGGGGTATGAGGCATCACATCATGCAGGATGGCCATCATCAAAAAATCCACAAACAATAAATGCTCAAAAAGGTGTGGGGGGGGGCATGTAAATTAGTACAACCAATAGGGAGAACAGTATGCAGGTTCCTTAAAAAACTAAAAGTAGATTTACCACATGATCTAGCAATCCTACTCCTGGGCGTGCTGCTGCTGCTGCTAAGTCACTTCAGTTGTGTCCGACTCTGTGCGACCCCATAGATGGCAGCCCACCAGGCTCCCCCATCCCTGGGATTCTCCAGGCAAGAACACTGGAGTGGGTTGCCATTTCCTTCTCCAATGCATGAGAGTGAAAAGTGAAAGTGAAGTCGCTCAGTCGTGTCCAACTCTTAGTGACCCCATGGCCTGCAGCCCACCAGGCTCCTCCGTCCATGGGATTTTCCAAGCAAGAGTACTGGAGTGGGGTGCCATTGCCTTCTCCGACTCCTGGGCATATATCCAGAGAAAATCATGATTTGAAAAGATACACTCACCTCAGTGTTCATTGCAGCACTGGTTACAATAGCCATGACATGGAAGCAGCCTAAATGTCCATCAACAGAGGAATGCATACAGATGTGGTGCATACACTTATATGTGGAATCTAAAAAAACATGGTATAAGTCAACTTACCTACAAAACAGAAATACAGTTACAGATGCAGAAACAAACTTACAGTCACCAGGGGGTAAGGTGGGGGGGAGGGATAAATTGGGATATTGGGATTGATGTATACACACTATCGATAAAATATTATACATATACACACTATATACAAATAGTTCATGGCAGCACTATAATAGCCAAGACATGGAAGTAACCTAAATGTCCATCAACAGAAGATGAAGTATACACATACAACAGAATATTACCCATTAAAAAGAATGAAATAATGCCAAGAGTAGCACAATGGATGGACCTAGAGATTCCTATACCAAATGAGTAACTCTGACAGAGAAAGACACATATCATATGCTCTTTCATACGTAGGGTCTAATTAAAAAAAATTAAACAATTACACTTACAAAAACAGATGGAAAACACAAAGGGGAACACGGAGGGGGGAGGAATAAATTAGGAGCTTGGGACGAACATATATACACTACTACTAATATAGATAACCAATAATAACCAATACCTACTGTATAACACAGCATTCTACCCAATATTCTGTGATAACATATGAGAAAAGAATCTAAAACAGGATAAATACATTTATAACTGAATCACTTTGCTATACACCTGAAACACAACATTGTAAATCATCTATAATAAAATTCTTTTTAAAAAGCAATCCAATGAAAAGTACTGGGGGAAAAAGCTTCTCAAACATAAGCTAAAGGATCGTGGAACAAATCAGTAACCCATGAGTTGCTACAGACAATCGTCTGAATGAGTCAATGCGTCAGGAATATGAAAACTTCGAAGGCTAGTCATTTGTCATAGGCACATGAAGAATTGTGAGAGCTTACATGCGTGTATGCCTTCCCAGTGGTAAAGAACCCACCTGCCGATGCAGGTTCAATCCCTGGGTTGGGACGATCCCCTGGAGAAGGGAATGGTTACCCACTCCAGTATTCTTGCTTGGAGAATCCCATGGACAGAGAAGCCCAGCGGACTACAGTCCATGGGGTTAAAAAGAGTGGGACACGACTGAGCACGCACGCATATGCATGTATATCCCACCACGGTACAGTCTCCAAGAGAGTCTCCCACTTCTTGTGTGACACGGTCCCATGAAGAATCTGGGATGTGTAATGGGGGAATATGGGCAAATTTGGGGGAAATGATACTATGTGGAGTTCAGAACAAGGTTATAAGAAGACATAGCCTCCTAGAGGAGAACATACGCAAAACACTCTCCGACATACATCACAGCAGGATCCTCTGTGACCCACCTCCCATAATATTGGAAATAAAAGCAAAAATAAACAAATGGGACCTAATTAAACTTAAAAGCTTCTGCACAACAAAGGAAACTATAAACAAGGTGAAAAGACAGCCTTCAGAATGGGAGAAAATAATAGCAAATGAAGCAACTGACAGACAACTAATCTCAAAAATATACAAGCAACTCCTACAGCTCAATCCCAGAAAAATAAATGACCCAATCAAAAAATGGGCCAAAGAACTAAATAGACATTTCTCCAAAGAAGACATACAGATGGCTAACAAACACATGAAAATATGCTCAGCATCACTCATTATCAGAGAAATGCAAATCAAAACTACTATGAGGTACCATTTTACGCCAGTCAGAATGGCTGCGATCCAAAAATCTACAAGCAATAAATGCTGGAGAGGGTGTGGAGAAAAGGGAACCCTCTTACACTGTTGGTGGGAATGCAAACTAGTACAGCCACTATGGAGAATAGTCTAGAGATTCCTTAAAAAACTGGAAATAGAACTGCCTTTTGATCCAGCAATCCCACTGCTGAGCATACACACTGAGGAAACCAGAATGGAAAGAGACACGTGTATCCCAATGTTCATCGCAGCACTGTTTATAATAGCCAGGACATGGAAGCAACCTAGATGTCCATCAGCAGATGAATGGATAAGAAAGCTGTGGTACATATACACAATGGAGTATTACTCAGCCATTAAAAAGAATACATTTGAATCAGTTCTAATGGGGTGGATGAAATTGGAGCCTATTATACAGAGTGAAGTAAGCCAGAAAGAAAAACACCAATACAGTATACTAACGCATATATATGGAATTTAGAAAGATGGTAACAATAACCCTGTATACGAGACAGCAAAAGAGACACTGATGTACAGAACAGTCTTTTGGATTCTGTGGGAGAGGGAGAGGGTGGGATGATTTGGGAGAATGGCATTGAAATATGCATAATATCATATATGAAACGAGTCGCTAGTCCAGGTTCGATGCACAATACTGGATGCTTGGGGCTGGTGCACTGGGACGACTCAGAGGGATGGTATGGGGAGGGAGGAGGGAGGAGGGTTCAGGATGGGGAACACATGTATACCTGAGGCGGATTCATTTTGATATATGGTAAAACCAATACAATATTGTAAAGTTAAAAAATAAAATTAAAAAAAAAAAGACATAGACATTCCTTCTGGGTTTCTTGGCACACTCACTCTTCATTCCCAAGCCATTTTGCAACTTACCCTGTCCCCTCTAGGCTGTTCAAAGGCCTAATCTCACCATTGAGGGGCCATGTGGATACATAGAGATACCCAGCCAGTCCACAGCGTGTCAAGTTATCCCAGCTGAGGTCCTAGATAGAATGTGGGAGTCATGAAAATCTGCCTTCAAGATCTCTGTTGCAAAGAGCATAACTGAGAGCTCCAGTTGTTTTGCTCTTAAATCCTCCAATATGTTTGAGCAAGGCTGTGCTCCCCACAGGCTGCTCCCAGCCAAGACTGAGCATAGCAGGTATAGTGAGGCAGGCCTGTTGCTGGGAGATTCAAGAGTTCTCAGAGATGTGAGTGGCTCAAGGACTCCCTGTCAGCATTGCTAAAACTTTCTTGGAGTTAGCCTGAGTCTAATCTTCCTTCCTTCCCTTCTGTCCGTCTGTCTTAGGGTCAGACTGACAACACTTTCTAATGGCTCTCCCAGCTCTCCTAGCTGGGCACATGTGAGTCCTGATAAGAGAATAAAGACACTATACACTGAAAGGGTTACAAGAATTAGATGTGCCATTAGGGCCAGGGGAGCAGACTGGGTTAGATTTTAAGGAGTCTGGTAAAGGGGCCAGCACGTAAGACTGGGTAGATAAGAATTTATTGACTTTCAGACACTCTTCTGGGATACGTGATTTTATACTCTGGCAAGGACCCCAGGGCATGGGTTGGCTGTTACAGTGGCTCTTTAGAAGTATGAGAAGGCTATAGCCTACACTTGGTGAAAATGTTTGAGTTGCCCTGACTGATGATACAGATAGGAATAAAGAGACGGAGGGAAGTGGGGGGGTTAGAGTGAATGTATTACATAAGACTAGAAGACACATCCAACAATTAAGGTGTCTAAGAGCACCTAGAGCGCACACCCTTCCTCAGAACCATTAGCAATGAGCTAGTGAGAGAGGTACCAGCATCTCTCGGAATTTTAGTCGAGGCCAGCTAGAGCTGATGGAAGGAGAGACAGTCACAGGGCAGGGCTTTTTATATCTGTGGGAAACCTCAAAATGAGATCTCAAAGTAACAGTGGCTAGATGGTGGCAGTTTACCACAGTAGCCAGAGTCATATTTACCTTAAAGGTCTATGGAAAAGACCCTGATGCTGGGAAAGACTGAGGGCAAGAAGAGAGGAGAAGAGGGCGACAGAGGATGAGATAGTTGGATAGCATCACTGACTCAATGGACATGAGTTTGAGCAAACTCCCAGAGACAGAAGCCTGGCATGCTGCAGTCCATGGGGTCGCAAAGAGCTGGACACAATTTAGTGACTGAACAACTACAAAGGGTCCCACTACTCTTTTTCACCGAGTTTGTCCTTAAATGATACCACACCGTTTGGGGACTTACCTAGTGGTCCAGTGGCTAAGACCATGCTCCCAATGCATGGGGCTCAGGTTTGATTCCTGGTCTGGGAACTAGATCCCACATGCTGGAACTCAAGAACTTGCATGCCGCAATGAAGACTGAAGATCCTGCATATTGCAACTAAGATCCGGTACAGCCAAATAAATAAACTCATTGTCTTGACTGCTATAGCTTTCACTAGGTCTTGAAATCAGGTAGTCTTGAAATCAGTACTCCAATTGTGTTATGCATTGTGAAAAATTGTTTTATTAGTTTTTCTAGGCCTTTTATGTCTCTACGTGAATTTTAGAAGCACTATCAAATTCACAAGAAAACCATATTATTTGGATTTCTATTGGGATTTCATTAATCTACAATATATACAAATTTGAGAGAGTGGGTATCTTAATTTAAAATTTTCTAATATGTGAATAAGGTGTATCTTCCCATTTAGTACCTCCTAGTTTTCAGAATTAAAATTTAATTTTATATATCAACCTTGTATTTTCCAACCTTGCTAAATACACTTACTAACTTCTAGTAGATTCTGTAATTCTGTTGGTGATTATGTATATAGTCATGCTCTCTGAGAATAATGAAGACTTTACTTCTTTCTTTCCAATTTTATTATTTTTGCCTTATAGCACTAGCTCAGACTTTAAGCTCTATGTTGTACTGAAGAAATGAGAGAGCTGCTGCTGCTGCTAAGTCGCTTCGTTCGTGTCCGACTCTGTGCGACCCCATAGACAGAAGCCCACCAAGCTCCCCCGTTCCTGCGATTCTCCAGGCAAGAACACTGGAGTGGGTTGCCATTTCCTTCTCCAATGCATGAAAGTGAAAAGGGAAAGTGAAGTCGCTCAGTCATGTCCGACTCTTAGCCACTCCATGGACTATAGCCTACCAGGCTCCTCCATCCATGGGATTTTCCAGGCAAGAGTACTGGAGTGGGGTGCCATTGCGTTCTCCGATGAGAGAGCAGATGTCCTTATCTCTTTTTTAATCTTAGCGTCAAAGAGACTGAGGGCAGGAGGAGAAAGGAGCAACAGAGGATGAGATGGTTGGATAGTGTCATTGATTCAATGGGCATGAGTTTGAGAAAATTCAGGGAGATAGTGAAGGACAGGGAAGCCTGGTGTGCTGCAGTCCATAGGGTCGCAAAGAGTCAGACATGACTTAGCAACTGAACAACAAAACAAATCAGAGTGTTAATGTTTCACTTTTATCACATGAAGGAAATTCCATTTTATTTTTAGATTGTTAAGAAACTTTATCATGAGCAGATATGGAATTTTTTCATATGCTTCTGTTCTGCATCCATTGATATGGGTCTATTTTTTCCCCCACTTATTCTGCTAATGTAGTGAATCACCCTGAGTTGTTATTTTGAATACTAATCCAACCTTGCCATCCTGGGATAAACCTCCTTTGGTCAAATGTATTATCCTTTTAATTTTGTTTCATTCTGCTTGCTAATAATTTTTAAAGGATTTTCTCATGATTGTTCCTTAGGGACACTGGTCTGTAATTTTCTATTCTTGGAATGTTTTTGTCAGGGCTTAGGAACCATGATTATGCTCATATAATGAGCCGAGAAGTGTTCCAGTCTCCTCTATTTTGTGACCGAGTGTAATATTTGTATTATTCCTTCCGTTACTGTTTGGTAGAATTCACTAGTGAAACCGTCTAGCCCCAGTTTTATTTGTGGGAAGGTTTTTGGTAATAAATTATTTATTTAATAGAATAGGGCTATTCAGATGTTCTTTTTTTTTTTGGTTCTATTTTGGTAAGTTGTAGTTTTCAAGAAATGTGTGCATTTCATCTAATTTGTCAAATGTATTAACATAAACTTGCTCATAGAATTCCCCTTATTAGCTTTTCATGAATCTAAAGTCATAGTGATGTCTCCTTTTTAATTCTTGATGTGTTGGTAATTTGCCTTTTTAAAAACAGTCTTGCCAGTTATCAGTATTATTCATTGTTCAAAGCACCACCTTTTGGAGTTGCTGATTTTCTCCACTTATTTAGAGTTGCTGATTGTCCACTTATTCTTCTATTTTGGATTGAATATGCTCTTCTTTTCTCTTATTTCCTAAAGTAAAAGCTTAAATCATTGGTTGTAAAACACTTCTTTTCGTCTAATTTAGGCCTTTAAAGTTGTAAAAATCCCTCTAAGTACTGCCTTTACTGTGTCCCACAAATTTTTGATATGTTATGCTTTCATTATCATTCTGTTCAAAATATTTTCTAATTTCCGTTGTGGTGTTATTTGACTCATGACCTTTTTTTAGAAGCATGTTTAATTTCCAAATATTTGGAAAACTTTCCAGGTATCTTTATTTTCATTTCTAGTTTGATTCTGCTTAGTAAGAAAACATACAGAGTAAGAAATACTACTCTGTATTTCCAAGTCCTTTGAAATTTATTAAGATTTATTTTATGGCCTCGGATATGGCCTAGCTTGGTCAATGTTCCATGTACACTTAAAAAAAGTGAATTCTTCATATGTTGAGTATGTGGTTCTGAAAATGCAAAATAGATTAAACTGGCTGAGAGTGTTGTTTCCATCTTCTATAATCTTACTGATTATTTTCTGTGTGTTCTATAAATGACCAAGAAGGAGATATGAAAATATCCACTTACGGCTGTGATTTTTTCTATTTGTCTTTTCGTTCTCTCCATTTTTATTCTTGCATTTTGAAGCTCTGTTACTAGACACACACATTAAGTTTATTGTATCTTCTTGATAAACTGGTTATTTTATTATGAAATCTCCCTTTGGTGTTCCATTTCAACCTGAAGGGCTCCCTTTAGCATTTGTTGTAGGGCAGGTCTGCCAGGAAAAACTCTCAGCTGTTGCTTATCTAGGAATGTCTTACTTTTTCCTTTATCTCTAAGGAATAATTTTGTCAGAAGTTGAATTTTTCATTGACAGTTTTTTTTTCCTCAGCAGTTGCATATCTTATCTCACAGCCTTTTGGTCTCTGTTTCCAGATAGGATATCAGATGTTAATCTTTCTTAGGAGCCCATGTATATGATGAGTTGCTTCTCTCTTGTAACTTTCAAGTTTCCTTCATCGGCTTTGGCTTTGACAAGTTGATTATGATGCATTTAGGTGTGAGCCTTTGTAAGTTTTCCTACTTGAATTTCATGGAACTTCTTGAATGGATAGATTGTTTTTCATCAAATCTGGGGGAAATTTTAGCCATTATTTCTTCATGTATTCTTTCTGCTGTGTGTCTCCTCCTGGAATTCTGTGTTTATGTTGGCATGTATGATGGTGTCCCACAGGTCTCTGTCAGATTTTCTCTCATTTTTACCTTCTGTTCTTCAGACTGCATAATTGCAATTGATTCTTCATGTTTTCTTATTCCTTCTTCCGTCTATTGAAATCTGCTACTGAGCTCCTGTAGTGAAGTGTTCAGGCTTTGCAGGTGGCGCTGGTGGTGAAGAATGCCTCTGCCAATGAAGGAGACATAAGAGATGCAGGTTCTTTCCCCGAGTCGGGACAATATCCTGGAGGAGGGCATGGCAACCCCGGTATTGTCTGGAGAAGCCCATGGACAGAGAAGCCTGGCGGGCTACAGTCCCTAGGATTGCAAAAAGTCAGACATCACTCAAGTGACTGAGCGAGCACACAGTGAAATCTTCACTTCAGTTATTTTGCTTTTTGACCCCAAAATTTCTACTTGGCATTTTATAATATCTATTAACATCTTCTATTTGGTGAGACGTTATTTGGATACTCTCCTTTAGTTATTTAGACATTATAGTTGTTGTTCAGTTGCTAAATTGAGTATATTCATAATAGTTCATTTAAGGTCTATGTCTAGAAAAATCCAGTATCTGGGCTTTCTCAGACATAGTTTCTATTGACTTCTTTTTTTTTTTCCTTGTACACATGCAATACATTATTTCTTTGCATGTGTATTTTTAGTGGTGAACATACACATGCAAAGAATTACACTTAATATTGTAATATATACAGTCATTATAATATTATAACATACAACTCTGGACATCAGATTTTCTTCCCTCCCCTTCAGTTGGAAACACCGGCTTTCTCTTCCTGTGTATACAGGGCCTCAGTGCCAGCAGGAGGTGAGATCTTCTGGCCTTCTCACGACTTTTCTGAGCATGTGCACAATTCTGAGTACGTGTGTGTTTCTTTCCAGATTCCCAGGGGTCTGTCAGAATTATTCACAGCCCTCAGAGATCTCCTTCCCTAGCCTGTCCTCTCGGATTTTTGGTTAGTCTGTTGTTTATGAGCTCAGCCAGCAGCAACTAAGATATTAGCCGTGAATGCTTTTGACAAATGCCCCCTCAGGAAGCAACGTTAGCACTGCACCGGTTACAAGGTAGGTGCAATAGAGACAGGTATTTTGCCTACCAGGGAGGAGCCAGATAGGTCAGAAGAAATCATCAGAATTCTTTGTGAATGAAGGACTTTCTGCTTCCCGTAGTACCAGAAATATGAGCTGTTATTTTCAGAGCTACTGCTGGACTAGAGAGGGCAGATGGGACTAGGGTAAATTAAAATGACTCAAAGTTCATGATTCTTTCAGAAAATCAATACTGTTCTTCAGTCAGTGTTCCCTTAGTTGCTACAAGTCTTTGGTTAATTTCCAGAAACTAAGAACAAAAGTTGATTTCGACAGTTTCAGCCTGTTGTTTATTGCTTTTATGGAAGGGCAGAATTTGGAGTTTCTTACTTTGCCATTTTGGCTGATGTCATTCCCACTCTTTTACTTTTAATCTGTTCAAGATTTAATATTTGGAGTATGTTTCTTATAAACATCTTAAAGTTGGGTCCATTTCTCTTTTTTAATCCAGTCTAATAATCTTGGCCTTTTAATTATAGGATTTAGTCCATGTACAGTTAATGTACTTTGAGGCATGATTGATTTTTTATTTTGTATTAGTAATTGTTTTTTGTCCCATTCATTGTTCTTACATTCTTCCTCTTCTGCCTTCTTTTTGAGGGATCAAATAATTCTTAGTACTCTCTTACATTTAATCTGGTGACCTTCATTATTTTTAGTAATTTCACAAGAACACAATATGCATGTTTAATAACAGACTACCTTCAAATGACGGAGAAGGAAATGGCAACCCACTCCAGTATCCTTGCCTGAAAAATCCCATGGATAGAGGAAACTGACAGGCTACAGTCCACGGGGTTGTAAGAGTCAGACTTGACTTAGCGACTAAACCAGCACCACCACCACCTTCAAATGATGTTATGCTACTTCTTACACACTCAGAAATATGCAACAGGATAACCCATTTACCTTCTCTCCGTCCTTTGTTCCCTCGTCATGTATTTCACTCCTGTATTTACTGTAAGTCCTGCAATACACTAGTATCTGTGATTCAGTGAATAGTCTTTTATGAATTAAAAGTATTTATAAAGATAATTTTTAAAGGATTTAAGAACTATTGCCTTCCATTTTTCTTTTCTGGTTCTCCTGATTTCTTTCTGGAAATCTGGGCTTTCCATTTACTATCATCTCTCTTCAGCCAATAACATTGTTTTGGCATATCCAATAGTGAGATTATACAAGAGAACAATTTCTTCAGTTTTTGAGTGTATAAATATGCCTTTATTTTCCCTTCATGTATGAAGCTTTTTTTTTTTTTTTTTTGGATATAGAATTACAATTTGACAGTGTTTTCTTCATTAAGAATGTTTTCTAGAATCTTGTCTTATCTGAAATATTTTTGCCTAAGCAAAGGTCATAGAGATTTTCTCTTACATTTTCTTATGAATATTTATAGTTTTAACTCATATTTATGTGCATGATTCATCTTTAATTAATGGCCAGAGAATATAAATCGTATGATTTCAGTTCTCTTCAGTTTATTGAGACTTGTTTTATGGCCTATATTAATGTTGGTAAAGTTTACTGTATACTTAAGAAGAATGTATATTCTGCTGTTGTTGAGTATTCTACAAATGTGAATAAGGTCAATTATTTGATAAATTTGTTCAAGTTTTCTGTATACTATAGATTTCTGTCTGTGAATATCAAGAGAAGTATTTTGAAAATTCAAAGTATGATTGTGCATTTCTTCTATTTCTGTTTATGTCTTGTTAGTTTCTGTTTCATGTATCTGAAGCACTGTCATTAGGTACATATACATTTAGGATTTTGTGTCTCTGTGGTAAATTGACATCTTTATCAGTATGAAATGTCCCTCTTTACCCTTACTACTAGTTCTCTTTCTAAAATATACTTTGGCTGATATCAATATAGCCTACTACACCTTTTTTTTTTAATTTGTGATTATATAGTATGTCTTTTACTGTCAAGTTACTTTCCATCTATCTGTGTTTTTATATTGAGCTTCTTTAGATAGCATATATATAGTTGGACCTTGTTCCCCGCCCGCCCCTTTAATTTCTTCCTTTTAACTGGGGGTTAGGGGGTTAGGCTGTTTGCATTTAATGTAATTATAAATATGTGCTAAGTAACTTCAGTCATGTCTGACTCTGCAATCCTATGGACAGTAGCCCTCTAGGTGCCTCTGTCCATGGGATTCTCCAAGCAAGAATATTGGCGTGGGTTGCCATTCCCTTCTCCAAGGGATCTTTCCAACCCAGGGATTGAACCTGGGTCTCTTACGTCTCCTTGGCAGGCAGGTTCCTTCCCACTAGTGCCACCTGGGAAGTTGAGTCAAATCTACCATCTTGCTCATTTTTATCATCTATTCTTTTTTTTCTTTTCTGTCTTATTTGCATTTTTTAAAGGTTTCCACTAATGTCTTATTAGCTAAATCTGTTTAGCTTTCATTTTTTAGTGTACTCTAGGGTTTACAACATCTTTTACTTATTACACTTTACCTTCAGATAATAGTATATTACTTCATGTATAGTAGTATAGGCACTTTTTTGACAGTGTATTATCATTTTCCTTTCTTCTTTTTTGTGCTGTTACTGTGCATTTTACTGGTATGGATGCTATAAACTGGGGGCCTCCCTGGTGGCTCAGTGGTAACGAACCCTCCTGCTAATGCAGGAGATGTGGGTTTGATTCCTGCATCAGGAAATCCCCTGGAGAAGGAAATGGCAACCCACTCCAGTATTGTTGCCTGGGAAATCCCATGAACAGAGGAGCCTGGTGGGCTACAGTCTATGGGGTCAAAAGGAGTCATATACAACTTAGTTACTAAGCAACAACAACATATAAACGATAAACCTCACAATACATCATCATTGATTTGCTTTAAAGAGTGAGTTATCTTTTAAGGAATTTTTTTTAATGTAATTATTCATTTATTTTCAGTTCTGAAAAAACTCATTAATTTGTCTAGATACAAAATTTCCATCTGGTATCAGTTGTGTTCTGCCTGATGACCTATCATGAACATCTTTAATGGGCTTCCCTGGTGGCTCAGATGGTAAAGAATCTGCTTGCAATGCAGGAGACCTGGGTTCCATCTCTGGGTTGGGAAGATGCCCTGGAGGAGGGATAGGCTACCCACTCCAGTATTCTTGGGCTTCCCTGATAGCTCAGCTAGTAAAGAATCCACCTGCAATGTGGGAGACCTGGGTTCAATCCTTGGCTCAGAAAGATCCACTGGAGAAAGGATAGGCTACCCACTCCAGTATTCCAGCCTGAAGAATTCCATGGACTATCTCCTTCAGTGCAATTACAACAATACTCTGAATTCTCTTTGTTTTTGTCTGTCTTATTTTGCCTTTGTTTTTAAAAGATTTCACTGGGTATAGATTTCTTGGTTAGCTTTATATTTTCAATACCTTAAAGATGTTACTCTATTGTTGTCTGCCTTAAATTGTTTCCAAGTAGAAATGTTTGTTCTCTTATTATCATCTTTCCTTATAGGTTATAGGAACTTTTCCTGTGGCTGCTTTTAAGATTTTTCTTTTTATCATTCATTAGTTTTCATCATTTTCATTATGATATATAGCTCTGTAGTTTTCTTTCTTTACATATGTTTTGCTTGGGGTACAATGAGCCACATGGATTTGTGAGTATATAATCTTAAGCTTGGAAATATTTGAATACTATTTCTTTAAATATTTTTTTCTGGAACGCTTTTTACTGTGCCTTCAAGCTCACTGATCTTCACTTATATAATGTCTTAACATAGTCAGACATTCCATTAATTTTCCATTGGACATATTGTAATTTTTGTTCTACCTTTCGTATCTTCCATTTCTCTCCATATAATGTCTGTGTTTACCCCGACCTTAACTTTATGTATTACCTATAGTAGCTGTCTTACTGGCCTTGCTGCTGCTTCTAACATTTGTCATTCCTAGGTCTATTACTGTTGGTTGATTTTTCATTTTTTATGGCTTACATTGATATTTTCCTTACTGTTATGGGTGACAGTTTTTTTATTAGATTTCTTATTGTGAGTTGTGGGGCTTTTTTTAATATTGTTTGAAATAGTATCAAATTGTGTTCTGACAAGGAGTTAAATTACTTGGAATCAGATCTTTGTGAAGTCTGCTTTTGAGTTTTGTTAAGGGCAGAGCAGCCTTTATCATAGTTCTTATTTTGCACTATTAAGACACTTTTTCTAAGGATTCTACCTGATGTTCTATATATTATGGAGGAAAATTCTACTCCAATTGGTGGGAAAACAAACTCTTTCTCCTCTGTGAGCTCCAGAATTTTTCTGCTTCTTCCTTTCCAGTGGTTCTTTTCCAAGCCTGGTAGTTTCCTCCCAGCACTCAAAGATTGGGGAACGCTCTGTAAAACTCCAGAGCTGTCTCTCAGATCAGCTCACTCCTGTTTGGCTGTTCTGTGTGTCTTAAAATTCTAGCTGTCCTGGCTTCTCTGATTTCTGACCTACATCTTTTCACCTGGGGAGAAGGTTGGGCCCTGTCTGGGTTCTTCCCTGCACAGTGGCTGGAGACTGCCTCCAGGCGGAAAGCTGGTGCAACAGTAGGTCTCACCTTTTTGTCTCCTTTCCCTCACAGGTCACAGATCTATTCTGCCTCATATCCAATGTCTTAAAACTGCCATATAATGTGTTTTGCCCAGTTTTCTAGTTTTCTCTCCTAGTCTGTCATGGCCAGAAGTAAAACTCCCCCAAAAGTATAATTTTTAAGGTAGAAAAAAAGTAAATTAGAGTTTACTGTCTATAGAAATTAAAGCATTTATTAATTACTTCAGGGCTCCAATGATAATTATTTTGTAATTTATCTTTGAAAGTGAAAGTCACTCAGTCGTGTCCAACTCTTTGCAACCGCATGGGCTATACAAGTCCATGGAATTCTCCAGGCCAGAATACTGCAGTGGGTAGCTGTTCCCTTCTCCAGGGGATCTTTACAACCCAGGGATTGAAACTAGGTTTCCCGCATTACAAGTGGATTCTTTACCAGCTGAGCCACAAGGGAAGCCCAAGAATACCAGAGTGGGTAGCCTATCTCTTCTTCAGCAGACCTTCCCGACCAAGGAATCAAACTGGGGTCTCCTGCATTGCAGGCAGATTCTTTACCAACTGAGCTATCAGGGAAGCCCCCAAAATATGGAATGCTTCACGAATCTGCATGTCATAACTTTAATAGAGATAGTAGTTATCCTTTATAACCAACTCATTTCAAATGCCTTAATAATTTGCAATAACTTAGATATGTATGGTTAGAATGGTAAGTTATTAAGCCAATCAAGACACTTTCTAAACGGAGGAAGAGGAAGAAATGTCACAATAATTTCAAGTCCTCAAAAGAGCCAGAAATAATGGCTTTTCTCTTTTACTTTCAGACAGGCAAACTGTTTTTAAAAAGAAAGAAATCACTTACTTAATAAGTAGCGGTCACAGGTAACTTGAAGTTCCAGGTCAAGTGTGAACTGCTTCTTCAGTTCAGAAGGGGAAATACACATTTCATAATGAGACTGGACAAAGGCTGAGATTAAAAGTGTGGAGAAGTCTCTGCTTTCACTGTAATAAGATTCAGAATCAGCAATCACTTCACTTCTGTCTTTAGAAGGAAAAAGACCTGTTTCAATTTCCGTCCTCCCCAGTTTTTCCTTTTTCTGATGTGATGTTGCTCTAACAGAGTGTAAACCTTTCATAACACTGGAGCTGGCCCTAATGAAGAGGTCGTCAGAGAAAGCAACCTCTTACACGGAGTAGCTAACTCTTCATAAATTTTCAAATTAATTAAGCATATTCCATACTTAGAACTTACATTGGAAATTCTGCTTCAAAACAAAAATTCACATTTTGAGATCACTCCTCTGAAAAAGGAACATGACATTTTAATACACAAATACATATATACTCAAACATATATGTATTTATATAGATACATATATGTTTGTGTTTACACACACACACACACACACACACACACACACACCTTTTGCCCAGGAAGAAAATTCCACAAATTTTTGGTGTGGGTTAGTCAGTAATTTGCTTTCATTGATATAAGAATGGGAGAGGGGGTAGCAAAATGCAGTGGTAGATCTCCTCCTTTAAGTTTAGGGACAGCAGGTAACTTGTTGGGAATAGAGCAAGACTTTCCACCATTAGGGGTGATGGAGATTTTATGTCCAAAAGTAATTCCAACAAATCCCACATTCTGTAAACTGTCTCCATTCCCTCCAGACACACTTTGAGGCCAAGTACCCATAGATACTTACTTTTAAGTTGCTTTTCCATTATTTCCAACTTTTGTTGAAGAACGGCATTTTCCAATTACAGTAGAGATTTTTAAGATGGTCCAGTTCAGTTCACGTCATATCACGTTGCACTGTAACAGTTTGTAAATTTATCTCTGCTTTTTCCACATTACCTTCCAATTTTAAACCCGTGGGGCAAATGCTTCAAGTGTACCTTAATCCTCTCTTTACTGACTTTAATAGGCTGTAAAATAGTTTAAGATGAACCTCAAAAGGCTTGTCAGGATTCACCTGGTCCTCAAGCTCTGGAATTGTCCTGAGATAGCAAATGTACTTACAACAGTAACCGGAGATCACCCTTCCCTTCGGCTCTGAGCTAGGAATGATACATCTGATACTGAGAACTGGAGACAGTAAGAAATTCTGGGCATAGCCGATCATATGAACTCCCTCTACTGGGTTGAGAAATGCTCATATAGAAAGAACAGGGCCTCGGGCTGCCATCAGACCTGGATTCAAATTTTAGCATCCTTATTTGCTAGCTGGGACCATGAGCAAGATATTTAACCTGAGTCTTGGTTTCCTCATTTGTCACATGGGGTAAAATAGTATCTACATTAAGGGATGTGGGAAGGGTTTCACAGGATCATTCCTGGCGTGTAATACTCATATTTAATGAGTTCTGACTGGCTGAAGAACTCCAGGCTGGGGCAGGATTACTTGTCCCCCTCTTATTTGAAAGCAGCCCAGTAACACACCAGAGCAAGAGCTTGGCTAAGTAGCAAAGGATGGAGGAGGGGGTGATGAAAGTTAAGGAGCCTGTTGTAATCAGTCATCTTTCATTAACCTGAATTCCCCTTTCCCCATTCTGTGCGTCAGACGAATCGCATATACAGCGTGCTTGCCTGAGTCTGTTCCGAGAGCTTGAGTCTGCTTTTAAAATTTCCTTAAGAACTGCTCACAGCAAAATCAAGCATCTTCCAGGGGGCAGGAGCCCAGCCCAGCCCAGAAGAATCAACTTGGCGGTGGGCACCGGAGCCCTGGTGGCCAGACCAGTGTGCAAGGGGTGTGTCTGGGCCCTTGAAGGAGCAAACCTCAGACAGGCACAATTAGTGTGTCTTCTTAACTCTCCTTCTAAAGTTATTCGAGGGGACTGTGGTTTTGCCTTGAGCAAAACCCCCCTTACCAGCCGGGAGTCTAAAAACAAACAACATTATTTTATTAGGTTACCCCAGCAGATGAAAGCAGAGTGTTCCATTTGGACTCTTTTTGGAGTCAATTAATGCATTAGCTAAAAACAAACCCTTCTGAAAGAGAGTCCCCGTTGTCTTCAGCAGCTTCTAAAGGAAAACTTGCCACCGTACTCCTACAGATGTCAGGCAGTGAAGAGCAGAGGAGTTCTAAGTCATTAACATTCATTGATGCTCATGTGCCTAATGGTACAAGCCTAATGTACCACTAACCTCAAAAGGATGATTTTTTAAGTCTATGTTTTTAACCATGACCAGGAAATTTAAAGATCATATAGTTTACATGAAAGTTCCTGATGACTCAGAGTAACCAGCTAATTGAAACCAATTTACATAGCTGTAGTTGCTTTAATAAAAGATGTACTTACGACTTCTAAAGTAACCGTGGAATACATCAGAATAGGGTTGTTTTAAGTTATGATTTTAACTCCAGCCACTAAAAACACTACTGAAAAGGCCTATAAAGTGGGAAAATGATAGAGATTACTGATTGGAAAAAAAAAATTATCGAAACCCATCCATCCATCCATCCATTCATCCATCCATCCAAATGAAAAGAGCCTACTCAGAGTTCCAGGCACTGTGGAAGTAGCATCACAAGC
Source organism: Bos taurus (assembly GCF_002263795.3). Classification (NCBI taxonomy): domain Eukaryota; kingdom Metazoa; phylum Chordata; class Mammalia; order Artiodactyla; family Bovidae; genus Bos; species Bos taurus. The sequence goes on from NC_037331.1 coordinate 13,459,742, forward strand.
ACAGTTCTCATGGAGCCCAATCTGGGCTTTCAGGTTAAAGACTTCCACTGTTTTCAAGAAACAAGTGACAATGCTCTTTTCTGCCTCAGATCTTAAAACGTGCACCCCCATGCCCCCCCCCCCCCCCACCCGTGGCCCTCACAGCGTGGAAAACAGAACTCTTTGGTGAGGGTTGGGTTGTTCCCAGAAGGTAAAACAAAGGCACCTCCCTCCCCGCCCCCACAAGGGGCTTCCCTAGTGGCTCAGATAGTAAACAATCTGCCTCCAATGCAGGAAACCAGGGTTCGGTCCCTGGGTCAGGAAGATCCCCAGGAGAAGGGAATGGCTACCCACTGCAGTACTCTTGCCTGGAGAATCCCGTGGACAGAGGAGCCTGGCGTGACTAACACTTTGAGGGCAGTACCATTTATGGAAAGAACATTTCACTGCTCTCACCAGGGAATGTGTCTTTTTAAAAATCTTTGGAAAAATCCCCATCCTGAAAGCGTTTGATGACCCTGAACTGAAAATGGGATTTCGCTCAGTGGCAAAGATACAAATTCATCCCCCACAGGATGGCTTCTGCGGTAAAAGGCACATGATGACTCTTAGGGTTTATCTACAAGGTTGCTAAATGGGGCTACAAGACTGTCTACAAATTCCATCGCCCGGAGTTTTCCCTGTCTTTACCTGAAGAATTCCAGCATGCCTTGTGGAATACCTAGTCCGGGGGGAGGTTACAAAGTTTCAAGGACAATTTGTTCCCAGTTTTTATTCCCTGCTCACTGAGTTATGTGCTGTTAAACATTTCCAGAAGACTGTCAAAATGTAAGCATCCTGAGGTTTACATCCGCCACACCATTAAACAACATAGAAGCAACAAAATTTTAAACATTGTTTTCCAGCAATGGTAAATATTTTCACTAAGTAAAAACTGAAGCTTGAAATGCAATAAGCATTTTAAATGACTCCTTTCTGTGCCAGGATTCTTATGTTCCCCTGTGCAACCCTGGCTGCTTGGGATTAAGGCAACCCCAGGGAGCACAGCGAATGGTTGTGGGTTATGAGGTGTAGCATGAGCTTGGCGACAGCATGCCACCCAGCCTCAAGAAACCCAGCCACGGCTGGAACCCAAGAATCAGCGTGTTCATTCTGTGGTCAGCTCCACATTTTTTCCCCTCCTAGAAAAAAAGTTGCTACACAAAAGTCAGGCCTCTCCCCCGCACCCCCTCAAGCAATCAGGAGTGGACAGGGGCAGAGGGAGAGACTCCAGGGCTGGCGGGGCAGGGGGAGGCTGGCCCCCTTGGGTGGGCATTGCTCAGCTTTCAGTCCCTTGACGAGGAGCAGGAAAAGAGCCACTGTAGAAACGGCGGCCACAGCGCTGCTGAGTATTGTGCTGTCACTTCAGGAAGAAGGAAAACCCAGAACAAATTTGACGTGGTTTTCACCGCACGGTGATTGCAGTCCTATTCAAGGATGTCACAGTCACACCACCCACTGAGCACAACTCAGAAGGAAATGGGGCCTCCTGTGTGTCTCCAGTCACTGCCTACCCCGGAACAGACCAAGCCAAGGATTTTAAAGAAACACCGCCATGTGGGCCTATCTCCTTGGCTTCCTGGTACCTCTCTGCTTTCTCCTTTACTAAAGAGCATCATTCTCAGCTCCAGGTAGGACTAAGGGAAGCCAAGACGCTCTCCCACAGATGCAACACCTCCTAAAGAAGCAAGCAGGAGGACTTCCCTGGTGGTCCAATGGCTAAGGCTCTGAGCTCCCAATGCAGGGGGCCCAGGTTCGATCCCTGGTCAGGGAACTAGATCCCACATGCTGCAACTAAGACCCCAGAGCAGTCAAATAAATAAGCAAATATTAAAACAAAAAAGCAGCAAGCAGGGCAGTTCACCGCGTCTTGAGATCTGGGTCAGTATTTATACCTTGAAAATCTGATCTTCCATAAAATTTCAAGCAGTTGAAGAAAAGAAAGGCAAGGAGGCAGGGTTTACACTCAGGGGACTTTTCTCCACATTCAAAATAATAAAGCTTGAGTGCTGTGTTACTGTAACACCACCTAAATTTCTATGACGTATGTGGAATCTTGTGACTGGTCTTGGAGATTAAAATATAAATGTTGCTTGTCACACTGAGCAAGGGACTGGGGGAGGGGGGCAAGTTCAGGGAGACGGAGGGGATTCTCTTTGGTGTTTGCCAAACCAAAACCATGAGGGAGCCATGTATATATCTGTCCTATTTCTGGTGAGAATAACAAAGCTTTTGTTCACTGAAAAAAAAAAAACCCCAAAAACACCACCACCAAAGCAGACTCACAGATGGTTTTTACACTTTCCCATTTTGAACAGTAACTCTGAATGTCAACCTGCTGACCTACCGCAAGACAGAAACTGAAAAACAGCTCTCTTCTGGAGGCAAATTTTGGAGACATAGGAAGTTCAAACTCAACTGACAATAAGTAACTCAGGAACACAACTGCAGCCTTAGGAGCCCGAAATTCTGCTCAAGACTAACACCTTTCCCGGGGTCATCACAGTGTGGGTCCAATATGCTCAAAGGTGGCACACACGGTCTGTGGTTTTGGGATGAGGAAGAGTCAGAGAAGATCAGAAGACACCATGGCCATTTGGTACCAGTTTTCATGCCCGACCTCCAGGGAAACTCGGTATTAATTCTCACAGTAAGAGACTGCAGAGAGCGCTGAGGATGACTAGAGCAAGGGTCAGTCTGCTAGGGTCCTCACTCCTCACAGCCTCTCTCACACTGAACACTGGCATACTGAAGACGTGGGTGCACATCACCCTGAGAGACCAGGGAGACAAACTGAGGCTGACATGAACCAGTCACCCTCAAAATGAGACTCCGAGAGTCCAATCATGACCACTCTTGCAGTCATTTGCCACATGACGTAACAAGAGCAAAAACACTCAGTAGCTTTAAAAATAGTTTATTTCCTTCCGCACAGACACACGAGCCTTCTGACCATTGTTCGAGGCACCACAAATTAAATAAAAATGCATATTACAATGCATTTTTCCATGATTCAAGATAAAGTGGATTTTAAAAGCAAATGGATGCCAACTACGGAGGGCTGGGAGGGGCGAGGGTAGGTATCAGTAACGGAGGGCACGTGTTTTTCTGCAGTGTTTACTGAAACAGGCGGTGGTCAGCACGTGTGCCTCCTACAAGCAGTCATTCCAAGCCAGGAGCGGGGCTGTGTCTCTGGGTTTCTCCATCCGTCGAGTGCAGAGCCAAGAGTACTTTCTCTAAAGTACAAAGACCTCCCCCCTGGTAGCCTGGGTACCAGTAACAGAATATGATTATTAAACATCTTCAATGTGGTTTTCATTACAAAACAACATGTTTCACATCAAAGCTTCATAATATAATCCAGAGTCAGAATTAGTGTGCCTTTAGAATCTGAAGCCCGGCTGGCTATTTCTGATAATGTTTTTGTTTCTTCCAGTGTTTTTTTCTCTTTTTATAAAGATGCACCCAGTCTCCTGCACAGGAGCACTTGCTCGGAGCACCATGATTGCTTCTTAGCAGCTTCTTCTGGGCTGTCATCCTAATCTGAGGAGAATGGTTCTAATTCCTATTCAGACTTGCTTCTTCCTCCAGATCAGGTTAATGTTGGCCAAATCCCAGGAGATGTCAGGTACCAGCACAGGTTTGTGAGAAGAGGCCCAAAGAATAACTATGAATAATTTCACAATGATCTAGTTAGGAAAACACACAGAAAAAGGAATGATTTCACCTTATCAAAAGCCTCAACTTGAATTTAAACAGGAGATGGAAGTGACAGGGATGAAGTGTTTCCATTGGGATGGGGTGTTCTCTCCAACAGTCGCACCAGAGACGCAGCGATGGCCCGGTGGGTGCCAGGCCTCCTACGGGCCTCCACCCATGGCTTGTGAGGTAGATGCTGACGGCTTGAAGAGAGGTAGGTAAAGTCCAAATTTGTTTTCAATCCCTGCAAATGTTGCAACTGCCAGTTTGTAGCCCCCAACGTGATCAGGATTGGGAGCAGGCAGGGTGATCCTGGATTTAGGAACTGGCTCTGATCCCATGGGTTTCCTACAAGAAGGGAAAATAGAGTGAGAACCTGAGGGTTTTTGTTTAACTTGGTAAAAGCAACATTCAAAAACTGCTAACATCTGGATCATAGAGGAGTTGTGGAATTCTGGTTACTTGTATGTTCCCTTTGGAAATGAATCTGATAACATGATTTCAGTATTTTCCTACGTCTCTTCTACTTCATCACAGGGACTAAAAGGACATACCTTTCTGGATGACCACAGAGTATTAGAAGCAGCTGAAGTTTAGCAAGCTACTTACACTCCTCCGAAATCAATGTAGAACCATCGCTGGAGCAATTCATAGGTCAGCAAAGTCACACCAAACTGGGGGGAGGACCGAAACACACGAGCTTGGGGGGAGAATAGGAAGTAAAGGACATGGGTTAAGATTTTAAAACTTCGCCTGATACCAAAGGTTTAATTAAGAGCAAATTATCTCCATACCGCCAGCCCCTTTCCACAAAGCTTTCGGGCCTTCCTCGCGCAGGATCTTCCGAAAGCAATCTATCACTCCGCTGTAAGTGGTCTGGCCAGCCCGGGCGGCCACCTGTAATCGCGTCTTGATGACATCAGCAGGGGTCACCAGTGAGGCTGCAGGCATACCTGCCAGAAAAGACAACACCTTTGCAGTCGGGTCACGCTCTCACTGCGTAAAAGCAACTGTGCCGTGCACTGCCGGCCGTGGAAAGAAAGCTAAGGCTGGGATCGAGCCAAAGGCCTGTTCGCTGTCGCCTCTGGGAAAGGCAGCTGTGACTCTGGTCCGCAGGCTTGGAGGCTCCACCACACCTAATGGAGTACACGCCTCGCCTCTCCGTCCCCAGACCACCAACCTCCATCTGTCACGCTTATATTCTTACAGTCTCAGGAATTATAGATCAACACAACTTCAAATGGTTGAAAACAAATGGAGAACGATTTTGGGGGTTTTTTCTGTTGTTGTTGTTTTACCTTTTTTTTTGCTTTCCTGTTGAAATCAGAGTTATTGGGTCTGATTTTTCAGAGGTGAAGCTTGTTATCCGTTTCCTCTTCCTGCTTCTCTGCGGCTGCTGGCAGTCAGCGGAGGTGCCTTCTCACACACATTCAACCACTCGCACCCTCCAAACCCTAACCTCTCCGGTTACACCAGAAAAGACTTTACTGATAGCTAAACAAACATTGTGTGTGTGTGTGTGTGTGTGTGTGTGTGTGTGTGTGTGTATGCATGTGTGAAGGGGGGGTGACCTGAGGGGGAGGCACCCACAGATAATACTTTAGGACTCCTCTTTCCTATGACTGACATCTCCCGAAAAAAATATCTGCCAGAAATCTTAAAATTTATACTGGCTGATAATCAATGAAAAAGAAAACAGCAACAACGACAACAACAAAACCCTCCCAGAATTACCAATGGGAAATTTTTCTACAGTCATTTTATCCAAACTGGGGCAGCCCATGTTTAGATTTTTTAAAAGCGAGACTGTACTCAGAAGACACTGTCTCTTATGGTTTTATTACTTTTCCATTATGAACCTATTCCAAACCAAATTGGTCAAATGCAGATGCATAAATCTCCTTTGCTTTTTTTAAGGCTTAATAATTCTGTAAGAATTTCGGTCCAAACCAACGTGGTCTGGCTCGCAGCTCCATCTCATCCTTCTAAGAGACAGCTTTAAAGTTACAGGGTGTGCGTGCACGCCCGGGGGAATCCGCATAGTACACGTTTGCATTTGTATCGCTAAGCGGTATCTTCTCCTCTTCCATCTTTCCCAAGGCTCCTCAACCATTCATCTGAACGGTTTTTATGAAACACATGGCATCTTTGCATGTGAAAAAGCTCGCTTTATATCCAGCGCTTCACTGGATAAGTCATACTGAATTTCCTATTAGCTTAGAGGAATTATTTTAACTTTAAGCCAGGAATTTATCCTCCAACATAATGGAAGGAAACATGAAAAATGCTTAGAAACCCACTGTGTTCACACCACCAATTTTGTTTCACTTCCTGGTTTAGAAAGAGTTTAGCAAGGCTGTCTGCTTTAGACATGTAATAAAATCCTTCTTACAAGGGTGGGCAGGCATGGCAGAGTGTGACTGTGAAAGACACACAAGCAATAAAATGGGTAACAAGTTTCCTTCAGTTAGGGTAGTTTTCATAAATAGCTACTTGCTATGAAAAGAGAGAGAAGTACTGGGGAGGGCAGGGAGGAAAGACACTGATCAGTGGAATAAGAATGCTAAGGGAAACGTGTAAGATGTTTAATAAGCTGTCTGGCAAAACTGATTGGGGTGTGTGGGTGCGTGTGTGTGAAGTGGGGGCAGGTGCTGGAAACGGGGCAGCCTGCACAGGACTCTCATCCTCTCTACCACCAGCTCCCACCTCTCCCTGGAGGACAGCTGCTAGGGCTGCGGAGGGGCGGAGTACATCCCTGTGGACGGGATTTCTGGTGTGGAGACTTGCTAAATTCACCGGGAGAACAACATCAGGCTGCTCCACAGCTAGGCCGGGAAGGCAGCATTTACCAGGAAGAGCTTGGCTTCCGGACGTGTGTTGATTTGGGGGATCAGGGATGGAAAAGGCTCGAAGCAACTTTGCCTGGTTTCTTCCGGCTTGCTTAAGGATAAGATGACGCTGATCAAGAGGTCAAGTTTCCTCTGGTCCCAAAGATGGGAGAGCAAGAGGAGGCTAGGAAGCAGGGACGGGACCCACCTCACACCTGATGCTTCAGTGATGAGACACATGATGAGATCTTCGGACCGCGTACTATGTATGACAGGGATGTTCTCCAGCCAATCAAAAAAATGATAACTCTTTAAGGGGCTGCCCAGTAGCTAGACAGGAGAAGTTTGTTTACCACAAAAAGAAAGCATGATTGGCAAAATACAACTTTGGTACAAGGACATATTATTGTATAACACAGGGGATATAGCCAATATTTTACAATAATTACAAATGGAATATAACCTTTAAAAATTGTGAATCACTATGCTGTACGTATGAAACATATAATACTATATATAACCTGTGCCTCAAAAAAAAGACCCCAGCAAAGACCAATAAACATATAAGACCAAAAAAAAAAAAAAACAAAAACAAATCTGGGGGGAGTCAGCCTTAATTTTAACAAATATTCCATTAGTATTTGTAAAAAAAAAATTGCTTCTCTGTTTATGGGACACAAAAGTTAACAGCTATTTATTTGGGAATCAAGGTTAAGAGTTTGCCAAAATCCCTTTGCACCCTTATGTACATTATCTACATGATGTATCAGTTGCTAAGAAAAGCATAAAGATTTTCATTTAGAAAGAGAAAATATCACATTATCGTCATACTTCTAACTTGAGGTTTTATAAGACAACATTATGTCGATACTACAGTGAGGCTCCTTGGTGAATTTTATGTAAGTGTGAAATACGCCTCTGTGCCTCTGAAAGCTGTTTTTAAACCCTGAATTCCATTCAGTTTGACATTAATATTGCTACACTTGCTTATCGTTGGTATTTGCCAGGTACATATTTTTCCATCCATTCTCTTTCCATCTTTCTATGTCACTGTTTTCTCAAACTTCAAATGACTAGATTTCCTTTCACAACTTAGCTAAAAGTGTTAGCTTTCACTGGGGGCACTGAAGGCATTCAGCGGTGGCTCGGAGGTGATTCCGGCCATCCTGGGTTGGGGTTCCAGTTTTTATTTTCTCTGCTTCTAGGTGCTTCCCTTTTGATTTCACCCTTTCCTGACTCAGTTCAACTGAATAATGTGTTTGCTGCACAGGTGTGACAGTTTCAGTGTGTGCAACTGATGAGCCCTGACGTCTTCTCTGCAAGTTGAGGACCCGGCGCCTCACCCGCCCCCCAGCTTTGTCTTCCTTTCTGTTGCCTGCCTCCCAGTGACCCTTCCTGGATAAAAAACACAAACCAAAGTGAGCAGTTATTCAGACCGACTCTAGGGTTTAACTTTGATTTGCTCAGTTTGGTACATCCCACATTCTCCTCTTTCTTAAATTCTCTTACATTCCTTTTGCCTCCCAGAGGTCTGTGGGGGTCCCTGAGCCCTGGCTGGGAGGGACCCCCTTGGGACTGGCACTCACTCCTGAAGGCGAGTGCACCCACTGGGAAGGAGACCAGTTCACGCCCTCCCCTCTGGTTGTGAGGGAACCGGCACCATGGACGAGCAGCCAGTCTTCCATTATTGGTTTGTTTTCTGTCCTCTTTTCCTTATCCTTCTCCCTGGGTAAGTCCTACTAAACAGACGTTAGACCTCCTGGGCTCATCTTACATCTCTCTTAAATCTTCTATTATTTCTCATCTCTGTACTTATGATCCATGTACAGTTGCTCAGTCATGTCCAACTCTTTGTGACCCCAAGGACCATAGCACGCTGGGCTCTTTCTGTCCATGGGATTTCCCAGGCAAGAATACTGGAGTGGGTTGCCATTTCCTGCTCCAGGGGATCTTCCTGACCCAGGGATCGAACGCACATCTCTGGCATTGCAGGCGGATTCTTCATCAGTGAGCCACCTGGGAAGCCCCATTTGTGATCCATATTCTAGAGGGTTTTGTTTCTTTTCTCCCACGCCTTTATTTCCCATGTGTCAAATCTGGTGTTTTTCTATGGACTTTTAATTCTAGCCATCTTTTCATTAACTTTCGAGAAAGCTTCCTGACTGGTTGTTTCTTTCAAATCTGAGGACCTTAATTATAGTTCTTAAAAGTTCTGCTCTGTTCCCTGAATGGCCTGCTTTCTCTGTCATTCTTCTACATACTTAGCTTATTGCTCCTTCTTGTCTGAGGACCCCTGGCTGTCTACTGGCATTCAAGTTCAAAGGCCAGGCTGATGAGTGCTGTGGACGGCTCCCGCTGCACCTGGGTCAGCCTCACCCACAGGGCTGGTGACACAGGTTTTGTGAAATGGGTGAGGCCTGGCAACTGGACAGGAGTTAAAGATAGGCCTACAGGGCAGGGACCTTCCAAGTCCTGCACGTGGGATGCTTCACGCTGGGCGTAGAAGGAATTATTTCCTACCCTTCTTTGGAAGAGATGCCATTAGTTCATTTCTCCCCCTCCCTGTGACTTTGGTTAAGGTCTGGAATTACCATAAACCTTGCCCTGGTCTCCGTTCTTTACAACTGCCCTCTCCAGGTAAGTGTTTCCTTTCTTTAGAACACAGCTCTAGGCTTTTAGCGGGGATTCAAATATTGCCTTCACATAAAAAGGAGAAGAGAGAGGAGCAAGCCGACCTTCCCGCAGTAAATGAAGTTCCTTAACTCGTGTTAACCATTTACCCTACAACCTCCCTCCCACACTCCAGGCATTTTATCCATTGTTCACTTGGAGGTTCAAATTATCTGGTTCTGATCTGACAATAAAGGACAGAAATGGTATGGACCTAACGGAAGCAGATGATATTAAGAAGAGATGGCAAGAATACACAGAAGAACTGTACAAAAAAGATCTTCATGACCCAGATAACCACGATGGTGTGATCACTCACCTAGAGCCAGACATCCTGGAATGCAGTCAAGTGGGCCTTAGGAAGCATCATTATGAACAAAGCTAGTAGAGGAGATAGAATTCCAGTTGAGCTATTTCAAATCCTAAAAGATGATGCTGTGAAAGTGCTGCACTCAATAAGCCAGCAAATTTGGAAAACTCAGCAGTGGCCACAGGACTGGAAAAGGTCAGTTTTCATTCCAATCCCAAAGAAAGGTAATGCTCAAAATTCTCTAAGCTAGGCTTCAACAGTACATGAACCGTGAACTTCCAGATGTTCAAGCTGGATTTAGAAAAGGCAGACAAACCAGAGAGCAATTGCCAACATCTGTTGGATCACTGAAAAAGTGAGAGAGTTCCAGAAAAACATCTACTTCTGCTTTATTGACTATGCCAAAGCCTTTGACTGTGTGGATCGCAACAAACTGAGGAAAATTCTTAAAGAGATGGGAACACCAGACCACCTGACTTGCCTCCTGAGAAATCTGTATGCAGGTCAGAAAGCAACGGTTAGAACTGGACATGGAACAACAGACTGGTTCCAAATTGGGAAAGGAGTACGTCAAGGCTGTGTATTTTTACCTTGCTTATTTAATTTATATGCAGAGTACATCATGAGAAATCCTGGGCTGGATGAAGCACAAGCTGGAATCAAGACTGCCTGGAGAAATATCAATAACCTCAGTTATGCAGATGACACTTTGCTTTATGGCAGAAAGCGAAGAAGAACTAAAAAGCCTTTTGATGAAAGTGAAAGAGGAGAGTGAAAAAGTTGGCTTAAAACTCAACATTCAGAAAACTAAGATCATGGCAACCGGTCCCATCACTTCATGTCAAATAGATGGGGAAACAGTTCAGGTCACTTGCTGTTTCTGACTCTTTGCAACCCCATGGACTGCAGCACACCAGGCTTCCCTGTCCATCACCAACTCCCGGGGTTTACTCAGACTCATGTCTATTGAGCCGGTATGACATCCAACCATCTCATCCTCTGTCATCCCTTTCTCCTCCTGCCTTCAATCTTTCCCAGCATCAGGGTCTTTTCAAATGAGTCAGTTCTTCACATCAGGTGGCCAAAGTATTGGAGTTTCAGCTACAATATCAGTCCTTCCAATGAATATTCAGGACTAATCTCCTTTAGGATGGGCTGGTTGGATCTCCTTACAGTCCAAGGGACTCTCAAGAGTCTTCTCCAACACCACAGTTCAAAAGCATCAGTTCTTCAGCGCTCAGCTTTCTTCACAGTCCAACTCTCACATCCATACATGACTGACTACTGGAAAAACCATAGCCTTGACTAGATGGACCTTTGTCGGCAAAGTAATGTCTCTGTTTTTTAATATGCTGTCTAGGTTGGTCATGACTTTTCTTCCAAGGAGCAAGTGTCTTTTAATTTCATGGCTGCAGTCACCATCTACAGTGATGTTGGAGCCCCCCAAAATAAAGTCAGCCACTGTTTCCAGTTTCCCCATCTATTTGCCATGAAGTGATGGGACCAGATGCCATGATCTTAGTTTTCTGAATGTTGAGTTTTAAGCCAACTTTTTCACTCTCCTCTTTCACTTTCATCAAGAGGCTCTTTACTTCTTTGCTTTCTGCCATAAGGGTGGTGTCATCTGCATATCTGAGGTTATTGATATTTCTCCGGGCAGTCTGGATTCCAGCTTGTGCTTCATCTAGCCCAGCATTTCTCATGATGTACTCCTCATATAAGTTAAATAAGCAGGGTGACAGTACACAGCCTTGATGTACTCCTTTCCCGATTGGAACCAGTCTGTTCCAAATCAGACTGGAAACAATTCAATGGAAACAGTGACAGACTTTATTTTCTGGGCTCCAAAATCACTGCAGATGGTGACTGAAGCCATGAAATTAAAAGACACTTGCTCCTTGGAAGAAAAGTTATAACCAACCTAGAAAGCATATTAAAAAGCAGAGACATTACTTTGCTGACAAAGTTCCGTGTAGTCAAAGCTATGGTTTTTCCAGTTGTCATGTATGGATGTGAGAGGTGGACTATAAAGAAAGCCGAGCACTAAAAAATTGATGCTTTTGAACTGTGGTGTTGGAGAAGACTCTTGAAGAGTCCCTTGGACAGCAAGGAGATCCAACCAGCCCATCCTAAAGGAGTTCAGTCCTGAATATTCATTGGAAGGACTGATGTTGAAGCTGAAACTCCAATACTTTGGCTACTTGATGTGAAGAACTGACTCATTTGAAGAGACCCTGATGCTGGGAAAGATTGAAGGCGGAAGGAGAAAGGGACAACAGAGGATGAGATGGTTGGACGGCATCACTGACTCAATGGACATGAGTTTGTCAACTCCAGGAGTTGGTGATGGACAGGGAAGCCTAGTGTGCTGCAGTCCATGGGGTCGCAAAGAGTCGGACATGACTGAGCGACTGAACTGGACTGAGCGACTGAACTGAACTGATCTGACATTAATAAGAGCAGCTTCTCCTGCCTGTATTTTGGGCTATGGCATTTTTTTGTCATTTCAAGTTTGGATTGGCTGTCTTCTGAAGGCTAGTACTAATAAGGATTTATGGAAACTATTTTCTAACATTTTAAGGTATCTGCGAGGCAAGATCAATGAACATGCTCAGTCCATTACCTTTATCCACCTTCTCTACTACTTGTTTTTTTTTAAGGATCTAAGAATTGCTTTAAATTATCCTAAGCTCTATGTCTACATAATTTAAAAATTGCTATATTTTATATAATTATGTGCCAATGGTACTTTTCTCCTAACTCAATTCTTCTAATACATTTGTGAAAGCATCGTGATCAGTCACACTCATAACTCTCCCGTATCTGTACTTTCAACAGCTGTTAAAGATATTTCTGAATTGCTACTTAAACTAATTAATTCAACGATCACAGGACCATCACTGCAGTCTGACTTGTTCCTCTACCTCAGCACTCTGAAATTAAGACCCTCTGGGATGAGCTGCTCTGTAATATTTGATAAGTATTAGATATCCTTCATTTGATATTATCCATAAAGCACTTTGAAATGCCCTTCTTTAATCAAAAAAGCAACACTTAATTAGAGTGAATTAGACCTTGGTTCCTTAATTTCAGGTCCCTGGCATCAACCCTCACCTTCTGACACGTGAAGCACTTTGGCTAATGAACATAAATTCAAACAGCCGTTAGTCTTAACCCAATCCTGTGAATTAAGAGAGATGTTCCCAGTATTTAAAGATCTTCCAAGTTTATAACCAGATATGCTAAGTCGCTTCAGTCGTCTCCGACTCTGTGCGACCCCATAGACGGCAGCCCACCAGGCTCCGCCGTCCTGGGATTCTCCAGGTAAGAACACTCGAGTGGATTGCCATTTCCTTCTCCAATGCATGAAAGAGAAAGTGAAAGTCAAGTCGCTCAGTCGTGTCCAACTCTTAGCAACCCCACGGACTGCAGCCCACCAGGCTCCTCTGTCCATGGATTTTCCAGGCAAGAGTACTGGAGTGGGGTGCCACTGCCTTCTCCAATAACCAGATATACACAGACCCAAAAAACTGTAATATTCTCTACATTTTAAGATACCGACAACCACCTGTTATGTTAAAAAGTTGCATATTACTAAAGCAACCTAACTTTAAATCAAAACAAATTTTTTGGAGAAAGTCAGGTAATAATTACTGAATAACTAAAATTCCTGTCAAAACATAAAAGGGGAAAATCATATTCACTGAACCCAGATGGATCTTATGTATAACAGCATTGTCCAACAAAAAATATATGTAGCCTGTATAAGAGATCAACTGAAGTATAAAATATAAAAATTATATTTTGTATAAAAATGTTTATTCTGTCACATAAAAGTAGTACTGAGACATTTCTCATAATAAATAAGTTAGTGGTCAATTACTACTCCTTACAGCTTATTTTGAGATCAGATTCCCTCCTTTCTCTTAATGATAACAGAGATCTCTTTGGCCTTGGAACCTACCTACTCCCCAGGCTTTGTGACTATGCACCCCATCAACATGTCCTCTCCCGATTCATTTTTAGGTATTTTAATTTGGATTTTCAGGTAAATAATCATTTTCAAATAATGACAGACTCATTTCTTCTAATACTTATGACTGTTACTTCCCTTTCACGTTTACCATACTGACTGGCACCTCCAAAACAAGGCTCAAAAACAGGGTAACCAAAACCTTCTTAATTTTAATGAGACTGGAGGTCATGACATTTGCCATGGCTTCTGATATTTGTTATGAAATTAAGGAAGTAGCTCAGTTCTCCTTACACAGTTGATACAGACTTGTGGAATATTCAAGATCATCAAGCTTTGTGGCTGATCTGTCCTTCTGAGAAAAACACCAATGACAACCTCTGTCTTACATATCACCCTGCCTTACAGGGAAGGGGAGGTGGACAGTAAGATGGAAGGAGTCCTTCCATGGTCACAGTGCAGCTCGCTCCCAAATGGGCCTCAGTGGTCTTCCCCTCCTGATGTTCTGACCTCTGCCTCTCTGTCGTCTCCGTGACATTACAGAGGCTGATCAGAATGACCGATGGGACAGTGTGGAAATGAAGGGGTGCGACTGTTCATAAAGACACTGCAACTTCTGCTTTCTCTTCTTCTCTCCTACCCCTCCCTCACCTTGCTCTGGGGGAAGCCAGCGGCCGTGGCATGAGGACACCCAAGGAGCCACAGAGCGGCCACGTGGCAAGGAATCAATGGACCAGCCAACGCCATGTGACCGAGCCATCCTGAAAATGCTTCCTCCACCCCGGCCAGGCCTTCCGGAGCCCTGGCTGACATCCCTACAACAGACTTGAGCTAGAGGGCACCCACAGAAGCTGCTCCTGACCCACAGATCCTGGCATAATAAACATATGTTGTTTTAAGCTGGTAAGTTTTGGCATAATGTGTTATGTGGTAACCAATAACTAATACAGATGGTATCTGGAGAACAACTCTGAAAGATGATAGGATGGTTAGAGGGCTAAAATAATAGCAGCATGGGGATATAAACCAGTATGCCTTTAAATAATATATATATATATTTTTTTTTTTTCACCAGTAAACTCATTTCAGAGAATTTACGTCTCCCAAAGAAATGATCTAAAACAGAGAAAAGTCTTATGCACAAAGATGTTTAACAATATTATGTATTTACATTTTTTCTGAAAAAAAGTTTATCATCTAAGATTGACGATGATGTAAGCATGCGGCAATTAAAAATTTCGTTTACAAAGTTTTAAATTAAGAAAATTAATACTAGTACTGAACATTCAAAAATACTTAATAGAAAAAAATTTAAAAATAATAAAAATACTTATTATGTCCCAGGTTCTTTCCTGGATCTTTGTACCTATTAATTCACTTGATCTTTATAATAGTCTTATGAGACTAAGACTATTCATAGCTCCATCCATAGGTGGAGAAACAAACAGAGAGACATTAAGTAACTCATTTGGGTCACATAGCTTTCAGTGGGGAAACTGGAATTTGAACCTAGATAGCCTGAGCCCACAGCACCTGCCGTCTTTCATTTTGCCATGATGGTGACCAACGCTTCAGAAATGATAGTGAGTGAATAACATACCCACAGTGTGATCACAGCCCTGTTAAAAACCACCCAAGGGGCAGAAATGAGCAAAAATGTTAAATGATGATTATCTTAGGTTCATAGAATAATGGAGTTGTTGTTGTTTAGTCTCTAAATCGTGTCCCACTCTTTGGCGACCCCATGGACTGTAGCCCTCCAGGCTCCTCTATCCATGGGATTTTCCAGGCAAGAATACTGGAGTGGGGTGCCACTTTCTGCTCCAGGGGATCTTCCCAATGCAGGGATTGAACCCATGGCTCCTACACTGGCAGGTGGATTCTAAGTGGTATGCTAGTTTTCCCCAGTAGGTCCTACTGGTAAGCTGGTAAGTTTCTCACTTATTTTGGGTAAGTGATTTGAATTAAATGGTATTATAACCTTTGGGCTCAAAACATTATCATTTATACATCTGTAAATGACATATAAAGGAGACAGTGAGTCAATGTGGCCAAACAGGCATTAAAACTGGGAATTCTATGCTCTAGTTATAAAATCATGATTTTCTGATGTAGGTAGAGTAATCTCACTGTGGATTCATATAATAAGGCTTCCTGAGCTGCGAGGGAAGGACAACCCTGCCTCATACAGTAATATCACCACCTTTGAAGAAAAACGATTAACCAAGAATTTAAGGCTTTGTCACCCTGCTTATTTAACATATATGCAGAGTACATCATGAGAAATGCTGGGCTGGAAGAAGCACAAGCTGGAATCAAGATTGCCGGGAGAAATATCAATAACCTCAGATATGCAGATGATACCACCCATATGGCAGAAAATGAAGAGGAACTAAAAATAAAAAGCTTCTTGATGAAGGTGAAAGAGGAGAGTGAAAAAGTTGGCTTAAAACTCAACATTCAGAAAACGAAGATCATGGCATCCGGTCCCATCACTTCATGGCAAATAGATGGGGAAACAGTGGAAACAGTGTCAGACTTTATTTTTGGGGGCTCCAAAATCACTGCAGATGGTGACTGCAGCCATGAAATTAAAAGACGCTTACTCCTTGGAAGTTATGACCAACCTAGATAGCATATTGAAAAGCAGAGACATTACTTTGCCAACAAAGGTCCATCTAGTCAAGGCTATGGTTTTTCCAGTGGTCATGTATGGATGTGAGAGTTGGACTGGAAGAAAGCTGAGCGTCAAAGAATTGACTGCTTTGAACTGTGGTGCTGGAGAAGACTCTTGAGAGTCCCTTGGACAGCAAGGAGATCCAACCAGTCCATTCTGAAGGAGATCAGCCCTGGGATTTATCTGGAAGGAAGGATGCTAAAGCTGAAACTCCAGTACTTTGGCCATCTCATGTGAAGAGTTGACTCATTGGAAAAGACCCTGATGCTGGGAGGGATTGGGGGCAGGAGGAGAAGGGGACGACAGAGGATGAGATGCCTGGACGGCAGCACTGACTCGATGGACGTGAGTCTGAGTGAACTCTGGGAGTTGGTGATGGACAGGGAGGCCTGGCGTGCTGCGATTCATGGGGTTGCAAAGAGTTGGACACGACTGAGCGACTGAACTGAACTGAACTGGTGACTCAGATGGTAAAGAATCTGCCTGAAATGTAGGAGACCCGGGTTTGATCCCTGGGTCAGGAAGATCCCCTGGAGAAGGAAATGGCAACCCACTCCAGTATTCTTGCCTGGAGAATCCTATGGACAGAAGAGCCTAGTGGGCTATAGCCCAAGGGGTCGTGAAGAGTCAGACACAACTGAGCAACTAACGCCTTCACTTCGTGAGCTTGTGGCTCAGATGGTAAAGAATCTGCCTGCAATGCAGGAGACCTGGGTTCAAGATGGACATGACTGAGCACAGCACCCAACAGAATAGTAGGAATTTAAAGAGTAGTTCCAGGGGTTCCTGCCTCCAGGGCTCCTCAGGCTACAGGCAGGACACAGGGGGTCACAAGACTGGAGAAAGTTTCTCAAAGCAGGGGGTAGGTCTCCAGAGAGGCAAGCCACACGTCTGAGGAGAGCACCCCCTGTGTGGAAACTTTGAAGCCAGGCACCCCATGACTGCCTCAAGGTCTGTTAGCTCATTACATGTTTGTCACCGCCCGGGGAGATAATCCAGATTGTTCTACCCTTGGAGTCTCTAAACAAGGAGCCGCCTCAAAGAGCACAGTCATTCCTGTTGGGGCTATAACCAGATTTCCTCAAGGGATTTACATTGGGAATGGAAAAGCCAACTTCCGCATCTGTTTTCTTCCTTTCATACTTGCACAGTAGCACTAGAGAAGACAGTCACTTCTCGCTGAGATTCAGTACATGCACAAACTCCAATCTTATAACCTTACACAGCTAGCTGGAATCGGACCCAAGCAGCTTCCAGTTCCACTACATTTCTTTTCTCTCGATGAGGATAACTATTGCTTAAATTTCCTGGATGAGCTTTTATGTATTACTTCGGTCAGACACTTTTAGGGCTCAGGTATTGACATTTAAGGGATTCCCTGGTGGCTCAGACGGTAAAGTGTCTGCCCACAATGTGGGAGAGCCGGGTTCAACCCCTGGGTCGAGAAGATCCCCTGGAGAAGGAAACAGCACCCCACTCCAGTACTCTTGCCTGGAAAATTCCATGGATGGAGGAGCCTAGTGGGCTACAGTCCATGGGGTCACAAAGAGCTGGACACGACTGAGTGACTTCACTTTCTTTTTCTCACATTAACATTTAAAAAAAAAAAGTCTGAGGGAATAGTTCTTGTTCTTACACTAGTAAATGAAACCCACGAAAGGACATGAGCTTGAATTGGAATCTGACAATGTTACAAAATGCACCGATCTTTAACGAGCCCCTCCCCCCACTTTTTTTTTTGGTGGTGGTAGGCGGGGAGGTAGTTAACGAATGAAGCTTGTCTAACAGCCAGATCTGCCAGAAGTAAGATTCACTTCTTTCCTTTCTTTTCAGGAGCTCTTCAAAGCAATCTCTGGCCATCTCACATCAGGAACTAAGCAAAGACCCCGGCGCACGGGCATGGGCGGGAGCAGAGCTCCAAGGACACTCACCGGCTATGGCGCCAGCTAAGAGCAGGCTTCCAGGGCTGATCTGCCCATCTTCGTTTGCAAGGGCTGCCTTCACATGAGCGTAGCACGGGAAGTAGATGGCCGAGAAAGGAATGTCCCGCAGAAAGCAAGCTTTGGCACCCTGTGTGTTTGCAAAGGAAGAGAAACCACATGAAACACATATCCCATTGAGAAGATCAAGCTTCTTTGGAACTTCCCTCAGAACAAAATATTCCTGGAGAAGACCAAATGTGTACTTACAAGCTGAAAGGGGAATGGAAAAAAGTATACATAACCCGGATTCTGCAAGTAATAAGTCAGAATTTTGTAATTTAAAATAAAGCATTTTATTGCATGGTATGAGCAAGAAGGGAGAGTTCTTCCTTATTCTCAGGGTAAGATTTTGGTGAAAACGGTTTTGGAACTCTGCCTGCAACATCCTTTTAAATCCCTAACTGAGGGCAGGTCACTGGCATTTCAAGGAGGATTTGTTCTCAGAAGGTAGGCATCAACAATCAAGATGCCTCTTCGTTATACACCTGGAAGTGGGCAAATTATAGAGGTGGCAGGGCAAGGGGGTTGTTTTTTGTATTGTTTTTGAGACTCTCATGAAAATGTTGGATTTTTTCCCAGAAAAAATTACACATATGTAAAAAATTATATACCTTTTCAAGGGGTTCATGGATCCCCCAATTTATTCATGTACTTACCCTACTCTCCAGGGTCTATGAAATGTTGATAAATGCCTGTACTAAAACCTTAAGATGTTTATAATAATTCCTGTACATTTAAGAGCTCTGTGTAGAACAATTAGCAGCTAAGGCAAGGTCTTCACCAAATCATTTCTGGTGCCAAAATAATGCTATGGGGAGGCCTTGAAAATTGATGCATGCCCAGAAATATGATATAAAATTCTACCAAAAACCACAAGACATATAATGTGTTTTAGGTAGGCTCAATGGGAAGGAAGCCCCCCTTTTCAACACCATTTCTTTCACAGATTTCTAATACCTAAAAATTTTCACCAAATTGAGAGATTCTTCAAAGACAGGAATGAATCCATTCGATTCCACAGATCTAGCCAAGCCCAGTGACATTTATTGAGGTCTAGTGATGTTGGATCTCGGCTATTAGCCTGATGCCAGGCTTCAGTCTGTCAAAGCTCCTTAACACTACACATCTGTTATCGTAGCCTTTCCTTCTCTAACATCCAAATTATACTCCTGACTCACACTGAGATTGTGGGTAATAAAACCCTTAGTCTTTTTCATAGGAACTGCTATTAACATAGGTCTACTGTAACTTAATTGATTGCCCTAAACAAGTAACATAAGCAGGGCTTTATGTTTAATCCTATTAAACTTCATCCTGGTTTGGCCCATCCTTCTAAGTGGAACAAATGCTTGGAATCTGGATTCTGTCATGTTGGCTGTTATTCAACCAACTCACCCATGGATGTGTTAATAAGCTGCCTCTGCCCACTGTGAGTACAGATATTCTAAATAAATAAATAAAGGACATATCTCTATCACATGTGGCCAATCAGCCCACACTTCTGTTAACCCCAACCTGTTAAATGACTAACTGAAAAGAAGAACCACAGCATTCATCAGAGCCAAATTCCTCATTTTATACATGTGCAAAATGATGCCCAGGACAGTTAACCTATCAACTGCATATTTATTAAGGGACTTGCTGTTGACTTGCTCAAGGGACTTCCTTGGAGGCAGTGCCAGAGACGGGTCCAAAATGCAGGATGCTCGAGTTTTTGCCATCTCGCCCAGTTTTTTCAAGAGGAAAAAGTACAGGGTAACACCAGTATCCATGCAGCATTCAATCCTTTCCTAACGATTTGTTTTTTTAAAGATTATAATCTGGGGAGTTCCTGTGTAGGGGTAATATTGTTACTCATTTGTTTGTCTATTTTCACTTCCTCTTCCCTATTTTGCCTCCAAACCTGCCTGTAAGTTCTCTTCCCTATTTGCTCACAAGCAGAGTCTGTCCAGGAGACATTCAAATTAGATACCAAATGACCATCTCAAATTAAGATCAGTTAAAACTTCTTCATGTTTGACTCCCTCTGTATGGTTAAAAAAAGCAAAACGAAACAGTGCCATTTTACTGACTTCCTAAACAAGTCACTTTGGAGTAACTGTTTAGAGCGATGTCACTCCTCACACAAAGCTTGCTTTTTACTAATCTATTAGTTTTTAACTATTGACCTCATCTCCCGAATCTTTGTATCTATAGCACTCTAGTCTATATGCGCTGGTAATACTACTGGTAATATTTTCCCTTTAACCTATTTTCCTCTCTGATTATAAAGTATTAAGTGCTGATCTCAGACAATACAGGAGAATATTAACAACTGATAAACAGTACAACTACCATATATGTTTCGGAGCGCCACCTTCAAAAGTAATAGTAACAACCATTCCACATCTGGGATCCTGTTTCTGTGGTTCATTTACACCTTTTCTTCTCCTTCGGCTCATGCTATCTGGTTTTCTTTTCTGTGGGCAAGTGAGGGGTGATATGGTCTAACATAGCCTTAGCCAAAACGCCTACATTTCTTTTCTATGTGCTGTTTCAAAAACTCCACCGTCACCATGGTTTTGGCTGTCCCATGGATTAGACCCGGTATTCTCACCTTTGTCAAGGCTTTGCAATGGCTTCCCTGTCCCATGTTCGTCTCCTGGGCAGCCTGATTCCTCTCAGTGAAAGCCTCATTCATCTGACCAGTCAAGGCACACCTATCACTCTGCATCTTCTTTGATGACGGTTAAGCTAGGCACAGCGAGCTCTTACATACCTCCTCTTCATTCATTTAAACCCAAACACCACTCTTTCAAAGTAAGTAGAAAACAGACAAGGAGTGGATTCCACACGGCCCCACACTGTCTGGCCTTCCCAGGGGCAAGGTGGTAAAGAACCCATCTGCCAATGCAGGAGCCTCAAGGGATGCGGGTTCAATCCCTGGGTCAGGAAGATTCCCTGGAGGAAAAAATGGCAACCTACTCCAGTATTCTTGCCTGGAGAATCCCATGGACAGAGGGCCCTGTCCATGGGGTTGCGGAGTCAGACACGACTGAGCACACACACATCACACTGTCTACGCCTCCTCGACGCTATCCTGAGATCGCTGCATGCTCTTCTGTCTGCCTGGATCACTGTTGCCTACTTCAGAGTACAGCCAGAAACTACATCTGATTTAATTTAGAAAACAACAAACGCCTTGGCTGTTAGGGCCTAAGACACATTCCTGGTGACACGGATTTGGCTTTGCCAACTCCCATAGAAAACACCACAACTAAAAGGAGAAATGAGAGGCTTGGGATACACCAATATGTGATCTGAAATTAGAAACATCCCTTACTCTGACACAGAAGAGTAAGGCGAAGTGAAGAAGCAGCTGGGTTTTCCCGAGAAGGAACTCTGCCTTCCTGAAATCATGGCAATAAGCCATGTATCACTGTGAGAACAAGAGACTAACAAGAGGTGTAGTATGCTTTAAGAGATGTTTGAAAACAGTTCCAGATGACTAAGAAGAAAAATGACTTGATCAAAACACAATGAACAAACAAAACCCATCGGAGGAAAAGGCGGAGCTATACTGTGAAACATGAAAGGAAAAAAGGGTCGGGAATTTGTTATCTCTTTTTCTACCAGGGATCAACCATGTGGTCAGATAAGTTACACGTGCTGGAGCCAAGGTGAGACCCTGTAAGAGGTTTTAGGTTTCTGATTATCTGAAAAAAAAAAAAAAAGGAAGAGAAGAGAAGAATGGAAGAATAAAGATATTTTGTGGAACAGCCACCATCTCTGCTCCATAGAAGCAGGGATGTCTTGTCCACAAATGAAAACCTTTAAAAACTCTACTTTCCATTGAGTGAGTTATGAAGGGGCCCTGGGGCCTAACAGATGTACCATCTCCTGGGGCTATATGGCCGGGCGATAGAGGAGCACGGAGGAAAGTTAAAGGCGAAATCTTCCACTTCTACCAAAAAGGGTGACCAAAGGTTGCCTGCTTTGGGGCAGGCAGGGGAACAGGGGTTTGGGAATCCACAAGGAAATAATTATTAAAGTCCCAGGTAAAGTATCAAATCCAGTGCAAGTGTGAGGACTGGTGGGGACGAGGAGGTCTGTGGTCCCTGCCTTTCCTGGCACCTGCTTGGGCATCTCTTGGCAGCCCACGGCTTCTCCCTAGCCATGACGTGCCCCTCGCCTCTCTCACATGCCAGGCGTTAAAGCCCAATTCCCAAGGAAAGCTAACTCTGAAAAGGGTTGAGGAAAAAGGCACAGACTTATTAAATTTCCCTGGTCTCCTTTCCCTACCACTTCCTTCAGGTCTAGGCACAAAGGCAGGTGCCGATTTGTAAGGCTGCCTCAGGCAACACCTGACCTGTTGCTCCCGCACCACGGAGAGAGGCCGGACGTGAGGGAGGCTTTTCAAGTTCCAGCACTGAGAATGTTTCCCAGATTCCTTGGTAAATCCTTCGCGTTGTGGTGAACACCCCTTCTCCCGTCCTACATCAAAACAGAAACCTGTTTGACTCAAACGCTACTTGCCCCACGTACAGTTTTTACTAAGTCGTTACCCATTCTGAACAGGCAACCTTATATTTAATAATAAAGGGAAACATTCCATGCTGCCCAAAAACCTGCGTCAGCAACACAAAATTAAGTACTTTGGCCATTAAAAAATTAATAAATGACAAAGGGTGTACCACCCAAAATAAATCTTTAAATGTTCCTCCCCGTAAGAAAAATCCACAGATTTCCCTGCTCTAGACAGCTCTGCCCTCAGACATTCCCTGGCTGGCCCCGAATTTCCTTTGTACACACAGTAAAATCACTTGGGGGAAATTAATATATGAAAAATGCAATCATCAAATTTTCTTATTCTCCATTAAAGCACTCTTTCACCAAAAACGGGAAATTATGTGTTTTTTTTTTTTCTTCTTGTTAATAAAAGACCCACTAATAACACACAGGAACAGTAAAAGGCATCTTAGGGGAGACCTATATGTGAATGAAGTAGAATCAAAACTCAGATCTAGGTTAATTATCAACTCTGGCTCCATTCCAACCCCATATCCATCCAGAGTCTCTCGATCACCATTCTATTTGATAAGGTCTAGGAACTTCACTTATCCCCACGTTAATAGTCCATGATGGACAGGACAATTAGACAGTTTAGAGACGCTGGCCACAGCACAGCCAGGGTAAAGGAATTATTTGTTTTGCGTCTCATTTTTTTTTTTTTTTCTGATGTGAACACCATGGTGAAAGCCCAAGGGAACTTTAATCAGTTCTTAAGTTGCTGGAATCATCCACCCAAGTTTACTCTGCCAGCTCTGTCTGGCATGAAATTGTCTAAAGATGTAACACAACAGGATTTGTATTTTACACACACATACACGTTGCTATCTCCAGTGTCTTTCTCCTTCTTTGAAAGCTCTTCATCTTGGATGGTATCACACCTGCCCGATAATCCGAGGCAGGGGAAAAAATCCTGAAGGATGGTGGCTGATAAAGAAGTCAGGGCCAGGGCAGATCTTTTCACATGCTAATTCCTGCCTATTCTAGCTGCACCTACAAACAGAACTCCAAACAGACTCCTTCTAATACAGGGGAAGGTAATTACACTCACAAAGGCACCTCTGTGTCAGGGCCCAGCACCAGGAGCCAGCAGGTCTGGGAGACGGAGGCTTAACAGAGACTCCTGCAGTGAATTCACATTGTCTAACACGAGGGAAAATGCCAGACTGGGGGGACCCTGCAGCCTTCAGGCCAACAGTGGTGCACCTTGTCTGGGAAGGTTATTTAATGCTTCTGGCACCTGTAGGCAGAGCCACCCCTCTTTTCCTGCCTTCCAGGTTTAGAATTTATTTGGCATGTATAATTGTATATTTTGATCCTGGAGCTGCAAACAATGGGCGGCATGTCATGTCTTGATCCTTGAGCATTCCTCTTGGTTTCTCCCAAGCGAGTTAACCCTTGGATACTCAACCTGGCAGCACCTCTCCCACCCAGTCAAGGGACAGTTAAGGATTTGAAAAGGGAGCATTTCAGCATCTTACTGAGAAACACCACTGGCGCCTCGCCCGTTATGCTGTGTCACTGGTGTTAAAGCCGAATCAACCAGTCAACAACCGGAGACTCCATGTATGTGACGCTGAAATTAACGTCAACCTGTATATACAATCTCAATGCTTATTCTTTGCTTTCTTTCGTCCAGGGACTTTTAGGATATTGGTGTCTCTTTAATTTCATTGCAGTCCTAACAAAAGCACCTTGACAACTTGAGGGATTTGGGTAGGAAATGCCACACCTGTGCCAGGTGTAATTCTCTAGTCCTCTACCATTGCATGTTGCTTGGCCATCAGTGATGCTCATCATTCAGATGGGATGGAGAGCTTTACCACATGAGACTTTAGTCTCAAACACGTCTTGTCTTCTTCACAAAGCTCATCTGTAAACTATGTCCCATGTTTTTAATCTTTCTGCCCCATGTTTTCAATTTTTCTTTCCTTTCTTGCCTTCTTTGCCCCCAGCTTCTCCATGCTACTCATTTACAAGCTGCACACTCTGTTTCTAGTCCCCAGGTTTAGATCCTGAACATTTTAATACTCTGTAGTCTTCACCTTCCTCTTATATGATACTTACACATTAGACTATTTAAATTACAAGCAACTGCATCTTATGGTTATGTATTTAATTCTAGCTCAACTTACATTAAGCATTATAATTACCATTATATATAGACATTACATTTAAATTCAGGCAAAGTCATTTAGAGTAAATATTTACCACTTTCTTTGCTGTTCATCCCTTGGTCCATCTCCAAACTATCAGCTGGAATCACTTTCGTCTTACCTGAAGTGCATTCTAGAATTTCCTTTGGGAAGATTCTACCAATGATATGTTTTCGGAGTTTTGCTAGTCTAAAAAAATATCTTCATTTTACCCTGTTCCTGGAAGACATTTTCAGAGGCCACAGAATTCTAGGTTGAAAGGCTTTTTTTTTTTTCTGTACACACTGACAATGTCATTCAAATGACTTCCAGCTTCCTCTGTTCCTGCTTCTAAGTTAGCCAACAGTTCAACTGTTCCCCTTTAAAGACAATCTGCTTTCCTCTCCAGCCACCCTTCAGCTTCTCTTCAGCTTCAGTGTTTAGCAGCTTCATTCCGATATGTCTAGTCTGGATTAATTTATCCAGATTGGGATTTGCTGTACTTCTTGAATCTCTAGATTGATAGCTTCCAATAGTTGCAGAGAATTTTCAGCCATCATTTCCTCCTGGTTTTTGTTTATACCCATATTAAACCAGCTCACAATTCCCTGTGTACCACTCTATGTCTCTATTCCAAGTAATTCTCTTATCTTCACGTTCACTAATTCTCTCTTCAGCTGCATTTAATTGGCTGTTAAAGGCAGAATTTTGAAATGTTGAATTTTAAATTTCAATCATCATAAATATTTTCACTTCTACATTAAAAAAATTCACTTTATAGTTACAATAATTTTGAAATTTTGAATCTTTGAAGGTTTAAAATGCTGTCAGGTTGCGTCTGCCACCTCTTTTTAAAGTGTCTCATTTCCTTGTGTGATTTGAGATGTTTAAGAGCTGCTCATTTTCCTTGGAACATTATCTATGAAAATTCTTTAACATCTGAGCTCAGGGTGGGTTCCTCTTGAGAAAACTTGTGTTCTTCTCTCAGGTAGCTAGAGGCACTACCAATTCAAGGTTATTTAAAAATAAATTCCTATATCTTGAGAGCTTTCATATCACTCAAGAAACATAAATTCATGTAAACTCATGTGAGACAAGCTTGGCACTCCTGATGCTTAGGGGAAGGGTTCCCCCCTCCCCCTTCTCTCTCCCTCCACTGAGAAACAAAGCAATTTTCCATGCTGTCTAGATAGTATAAGAGAGCATTAAAAAAAAAAAAAGCTTTTCTACTCAACTGTATTTGATTTACAAGACTGCATTAATTTTAGGTGTACAGCAAAGTGATTCAGTTACACACACACACACACACACACACTTATGCACATCTACATGCAAGTCCTCTCAAAGAGGATGAGAAGAGGTATACTGCATTCAAAGAAATAGTCAAAATATATCATCTCAAATGTGGCTCTATATCTGAATTCTGCCAACTCCACATCAATGGCCAGGATACTGCAAGAGCAAGAATACAGGCTGCAGAGTCAGAAACCTGGGCTCAGATCATTATTCTGCCACTTAACTACCGTATGTTGGGCAAAGTTCTTAAAATCTCTGCACCTCAAGTTCCTCTCCAAAACCAGTGAGGAACATTTGTACTGACATAAGATTTAATTTAAATCCAATGATTAATATGAAGTGCCTAGTACAAGCATCTTCAATGAAAAAAGTGATGATATAAAGATAATTACTATTATCAATGAAAAGCACACTGTCCTGTCAAAGAGGAAAATACAAATAGTTGACATAGTCTTTAAAAAGCTGGCAGCTGGAGTATGACTCCTATATGGTTTCTACATGAATCACAGAGAGAGTTCTACATTTACCAGGCTAAGAGCAAATCTTCTATTTGGCAAAAGACCTAATTCTATTAAGTAAATTTAAAGTTGTTTGCTACACTGATCATACCCCACATAGGACTCTGGCTGTCACAAGACATATCTCCTTTATTTTATATTCAATGCATATCTCTCAAGTTAGCCATCTTTTAAATACAGACCATGGTCAAAATTAGAAACCAGAGAAATGAAAGAACAAATTATAAGAAATATACCTATCACTTTTGGAAAATATATTCAGAGCCCTCTACGAACAGTGGACTGGTAGCATCGTTTTCAGTACTTCTAAATATAAAGGACAGCAAATTATATTCCAAAAGTTAAGCTAAAATAAAAAAGTGTTTTGTTGAAACTAATCCTGCAGGTACTTAGCAAAAAACAAAAACAAAGAAACAAGAACGAAATAAAAATACTAACTTGATAAAAATGTTTGCCTCTAGAAAGATAGGTTACCCATAGCATGAGGCTAGGAGATTCAGTTCAGTTCAGTTGCTCAGTCGTGTCCGACTCTTTTCAACCCCATGAATTGCAGCACGCCCGGCCTCCCTGTGTTCTGTTATTACATACCTTTTTATAGATAAGCTTTCTTCTTTTAAAAACTATACTACCTGTTAACATTAACTTTTGAAAGAACTTTACGGCACTAGAATTATTCTCTCACCTCCCTTAACACTCATCACTCTGAAGGCAATGAGGCCACACTCATCTACATAACTCAGCACACCTCATAGAAGGTCAGCCCTCAACAAATATTTGGTGAATGAATGGAAGAATGATGAAAAAAAACTAACCATTTTGTAATATTTTAAAGGATCTTTTCTAGTCCTGTTCAGCACATTCAGTTCCTTTAGGCATCATTTAATAAAAAAAATATTTTTTCACAGTGTCCCATTTTATTTGCTGTTACAAGTGTAGGTACTATTATCCTCTTTTTACAGATAATGCATCTGAAATGTAGGAACAGAGAGATTTTTTAAATATTTTCTTCCAGTTTATTTTCTTTTAATGCAAACTTCTAAGCACAATATGGACAATATTACATCATTTTGAATATTAGACACAAGCTCACACCACATTAGATACAAAACCTGGCTTCTTGATGTACTTGATACTCTTTAATTTCTAAAATTTTGCCTTTTAATAAGACAAAATGTCCTAAATGTTCATTTTATGGCAGATATTAATGACAAAGTTATCAGGAAGGCACACAGTTATTTTTCAATACTATCATTTGGAATGATAGCCACTTGGCTCACTGTCAGATTATGTGTCTCTCCACAAGGCAGGCAGACTGTGAACTGCTACGTTGGTCAATGCAAGAGTTAAGGAAACAGAATTGCCTCACAATGGATAGTTTTAATTTCTATAATTTAAAGAGCTGATATAAGATCAAAGATAACGTGCTTATTCTAAACAACAAAACAAAGCAAAATTGAGTCATTCTATCTAACGTTTTCGGAGAAGGCCATGGCACCCCACTCCAGTACTCTTGCCTGGAAAATCCCATGGACAGAGGAGCCTGGTAGGCTGCAGTCCATGGGGTTGCTAGGAGTCGGACACAACTGAGTGACTTCACTTTCACGCATTGGAGAAGGAAATGGCAATCCACTCACTCCAGTGTTCTTGCCTGGAGAATCCCAGGGATCGGGGAGCCTGGTGGGCTGCTGTCTATGGGGTCGCACAGAGTCAGACATGACTGAAGTGACTTAGCAGCATCTAACGTTTTAAAAAAGCATTTGGTATTAAAAGCAATTAGGAAAAAAATGATCCTTTAACTACCCTAGCCTAAACTATCACACAATCCATGGCATTTAGTGACCTCTCATCCCAGGGACGGGGGAGCCTGGTGGGCTGCCATCTCTGGGGTCGCACAGAGTCAGACACGACTGAAGCAACTTAGCAGTAGCAGCAGCAGCAGTTCTTTTTATTTCCATTTCTTTAGCAAGCAAGTGTCAACAGTGACACCAGACCTGTGCACTGCTCCGTATCTGTGCATAGCACGGAACCTTGTCTTTAGA
Source organism: Bos taurus (assembly GCF_002263795.3). NCBI lineage: Eukaryota > Metazoa > Chordata > Mammalia > Artiodactyla > Bovidae > Bos > Bos taurus. Next base: position 13,488,435 of record NC_037331.1, read on the forward strand.
CTTCCTTGCGTTATCTATCACGCACAGGCTCTCTCTTACCTGGCTTGATATCTCTATGTGATACCTTGAGTTCCACAGAGAGATTGCACTGAGTTTGAAACCCAGCCTCCCACTTCCTTATAAGGTATAGGACCTTAGAAAAATTACCTAAACCCATCATGTGTTCCTTTCCTCAACTGTAACTTGGAACTGCTTAAAAACAAAAAACTATCTGCATCATAGGCTGTAAGTAATCGTTAGTCGCTCAGTCATGTCCAACTCTCTGTGACCCCCTAGACTATAACCCGCCGGGCTCCTCTGTCCATGGGATTCTCCAGGCAAGAATACTGGAGTGGGTTACCATTTCCTTGTCCAGAGGATGTTCCCGACCCAGGGATCAAGCCCGGGTCTCCCGCATTGTAGGTGGATTCTTTACTGTTTGAGCCATCAGGGGAGCCCAGAATAGGCTGTAATAGGGATTAAATGATGTAAACTGTATAAAGCGCTAAGCATGAGGCCTAGCTCAGAGTGAGCATTGGCCCTAAAGAGCTTGTGTTCACACATTAACACACTCACTCATACACATACACACCTAAGGCTGGACCCTGCCTCTGCCCCTCCTGAAAGTCCTAGCACCATATTTGACCCTGCTATATTTTCAGATTTTTCAAATCCTTCCATCGTCAGTGACTCTTCTGTCTACAGACAGGCATGGTTCTCCCAACAAAATTAAAAAAAAAAACAATAAATCTCCCAACCTCTTCTCTCTGCTAACGTTGCTGCTCAGTTCCATTTTTTCTTCCAGTTGCTATATGCTTTCCCTTTTGTTTCTAAATCTTTAGGCTGAGTGGTTTGTATCTGTGAATTTTTTCTCCTCCAGGTTTCTACCTCTGCCATTCTCCTTAAATTGATTTCTGAAAGATAACTGGTGACTTCCATCTTTCAGTTCATGGGCCTTTTCTTGGATTTCAGTCCCCTGGTCTCTGTAGGACTTGAAAAGCACTCACCTCTTTCTCCTCCACTTCCAGCTCGTCACTCCTGGGGCTCCCACCTGTTCCTCCCAGTTCTCCACTGGACAGCTGTTTCTACTACCCTCTGCCCCACACTTACTTATTCCTGCACCCAAACGAGGGCCGTTGTTGAGTTCCATCATTGGTGTCCCATCGGTTTGGGGGTCATACCCACTCTCATAGCCTCATGCATGCACATGACCCCTAAAGAACATCTCAAGCCCCCGTCCTCTGACAAGGCTCGAGCCCTACATTCAGCAGGGAGAGTAAGAACACCACCAGACGGAGTCAGGAGAAGGCTCGGTCCAGCTGTGCCTCTACCTACCAATCACCGAGCTGATTCTCCTGAGATTTCTGTGCTTTGATTCCTCAGTTATAAAGGTAACACTAAACAGAAGGTTTTTTAAGGTCTCTTGCAGCTTGTCAAATATTATCAAATTACAAAATTTACAGTATCATCATCCACCCAGATGCTCAAGCCAGAAATCTGGCTTTTAATCTTCCTATACTTTTCTCGTTTCATTACTTTCCAAGACTTGGTAAGTGTAACTCTCACATACCCTTTAAATAGATCACCTCCCCCCCAAAACACAGCCCCCCCTCCACACACACCATCGCTCCCTAGTTTAGGGCATGGTCAGCCCTCCTCCCCACCATCCCCAGCCTTCCTCTTGCTCTTGAACACAGCACTCTCCACACTGATGCTGAATGACCCCTCCTCAACACAAACCGGATCATGCCGTCTGTCTCTGCCTTCTCCCTGGCTAACTACACCTCATCTTTCAATGCCATCTCCCCTTTGGAACGGATCATGCCGTCTGTCTCTGCCTTCTCCCTGGCTAACTACACCTCATCTTTCAATGCCATCTCCCCTTTGGAAGCCTTCCTGGCTTTCTTACTATGTGTCAGCTCTATCTCTGTTGGAACGCTGCATGGCTGACCCTCTGACAGCCCTTCTCAACTGCACATGTTGTAGTCCAGTGATCTTGTTACCTGTCTGCTGTTCCCACGAGATGGTAAACTACTTCCTAAACCATACATTAGGGATGCCCTGGTGGCTGAATGGTAAAGAATCCACCTGCCAATGCTGGAGCCTCGGGTTCAAGCCCTGGTCTGGGAAGATCCCACATGCAACTGAGCCCGTGCACCACAACCACTGAGCCTGTGGGCCGTTAACTACTGAGGCCTGCGTGCCTAGAGCCCACGCCCTGCAACAGGAGATGCCCACACACCGCAGCTAGAGAAAAGCCCACGCAGCCACGAAGACACAAGCACAACCCAAATAAATAAATAGATAATTCAAAAAAATATGCATTAGAATTCACTCTCATATTTCCAGTGCCCAGGGCAAAGCTTGTGGATAAATAAATGGAGGCCTCAGAGCTCGGGAAAGCGATCTCTCACCTAATTAGCTATTTCCTTCACATTCAACTTCCCCAGTGTCCTAGTTTTCTTTGGTCCCTACTTGTCAACTTATCCTCTTTCTGTGCTTTCATATCCTTGCTATATAACTTGGCAACACCTGGCTTTTGCTTACCATTCATTTGCTCAATGAATATCGATCAAATGTCTACTCGTGCGCCAGAAGCTGTCACAAGGACGCAGCAGTGAGTAAGCGAGGTCTCTGCTATCACAGTTCACTTTGGAAGAGGAGAGGCAAGATGGGAGTGTCAGGGGGTGATGGGCTGCTTAGAGACCTGGATAAGGGGCTGTGACAGCCAGGGACATGGTGTCCTTCCAAGCAGGTATCTGCGGGGCTAAGATGTGAGGGGAAGAGCCTTCAGGCAACTGAAAATGAAGGGATGAGCTTGAAGGATCTGCAGAGGAAAGGCGGCCAGTGTAGTGAGCAGAGTAGGAGGGGAGGTAGGGGGCAGGGCCCAGGGCGCAGACTGGAGAGGAAGGGCCGGCAGGGAAGGGGCCAGGGCTGGGGTCTACATGCAGTAGCACAAAAGCTGCTAGACAAGTTTCCACCAGAGACATGGTTTCTGTTAGGCACACTAGCCTCCTCTTGACTCTGGTTTCTTCTCAAATATCATCATCTCAGAGATGCCTTTCTGACCACTCTATTATGTCCGAGTCAAGTATCAATGTGAGAGTTAGACCATAAAGAAAGCTGAGCACCAAAGAACTGATGCTTTTGAACTGTGGTGTTGGAGAAGACTCTGAGAGTCCCTTGGACTGCAAGGAGAGCCAACCAGTTCACCCTAAAGGCGATTAGTCCTGGGTGTTCATTGGAAGGACTGATGCTGAAGCTAAAACTCCAATAGTTTGGCCACCTCATGCGAAGAGCTGATTCATTTGAAAAGACCCTGATGCTGGGAAAGATTGAGGGCAGGAGGAGAAGGGGACGACAGAGGATGAGATGGTTGGATGGCATCACCGAGTCAACGGACATGAGTTTGGGTATACTCTGGGAGCTGGTGAGGGAAAGGGAGGCCTCTCATGCTATGGTTCATGGGGTCACAAAGAGTCGGACATGACTGAGCGACTGAACTGAACTGAACTGCGATCCCATGGACTGGGATCCACCAGGCTCCTCTGTCCATGGAATTCTCCAGGCAAGAATACTGGAGTAGGTAGCCATTTCCTTCTCCAGCTGATCTTCCCGACCCAGGGACTGAACATGGGTCTCCTGCATTGCAGGCAGATTCTTTACCATCTGAACAACTAGGGAAGCCCTTTTAAAAGCATGCCCACCCCCCACCCCCACTTTCATCTTTCATCTGGAGTTGGCCCTTCTCCATCCCTTCATCCTGCCTCCTTTTTCTTCAAGGTTCTCAGCCTCACTTGATGTCATATAGTCTTCTGAATGGCTGACTTCTTTTACCCACATAAGTGTCAGCAGGGACTTGGCTTTTCATAGTGACATTCTAAACAACTAGACCAGTGCCAGGCAAACAGTCAGAATGAGTTAATCTGACTTATATTTTAAATTTAGATCACTCTGGCTGCTGTGGGGACTATGGACTTGAGGGAGTTAAGAGTCAAAACAGAGAAACCCACAAGGAAGCTTTCACAGAGCTTCAGGTGAAAGAGAAAGATGGATGAATTACTGCTTTGGCGGTTGTAAAGCCATATAAACATCCCCTGATATTAGAAAATTAGCATGGCACAATGTCCTCCAAGCCATGACTAAACACTTGTTTTCCTTATGTGGGGCTAAGAACTCACAAAAGCAGGTATTTTTATAAACTGCTATCTTCAGAAATTACTCTGACATATTTGTATATTGCTAAGATAAAAGTGACAAACTGATGGGACTTGACAAAATCTACTAATGCTAACAACTGCACATGCCCCTTAACCTAACGATTTAATTGCTAGGGATTCATTGTATTTATTCACAAAAGTATATCACAATATCTGCAAGGATGTTCACTCTGTCATTGCTTGTAATGTCCCCAAACTAGAAACAAGTACTCATCAGTAAGAAACTGCTTAAAAACAAAACAAAACAAAACACAACACTGTATACAGTTATTAAATGAGAAAAGAACATTAAGATACACTGTGCTCAAACGGATTTTGTTTTTGTTAAAAAAACACAGATATAATATTGATGTGTGTGTGTGTGTGTGTGTGTGTGTGTGTGTGTACAAATTGTGATAGGAGAGAGAGAGGGAGGAGAGAAATAAATAAAAATTTAAATTACTTATAAAAAATATATGCAGTGGTAATCTTTTAAAGGGAAAATAGAATGGTAAGGAGTACAAATTGTGATAGGAGAGAGAGAGGGAGGAGAGAAATAAATAAAAATTTAAATTACTTATAAAAAATATATGCAGTGGTAATCTTTTAAAGGGAAAATAGAATGGTAAGGAGTAAAGAGAAAATTTTACATTCTCACAGACATTTATGAATTATTTGATTTTGTTTTGAAACAAACTTGTATTTTCACTTTAAAAGATCAAACAATATCCCTTTGAGATAACTAGCAGAATAATCAAGTCTAGAGGTCTCTTCAAGAAAAGTAGAGATACCAAGGGACATTTCATACAAAAATGGGCACAATAAAGGACAGAAGTGGTATGGACCTGACAGAAGCAGAAGATATTAAGAAGAGGTGGCAAGAATACACAGAAGGACTGTACAAAAAAGAGCTTCATGACCCAGATAATCACGATGGTGTGATCACTCACCTTGAACCAGACATCCTGGAAAGTGAAGTCAAGTGGGCCTTAGAAAGCATCACTATGAACAGAGCTAGTGGAGGTGATGGCTATTTCAAATCCTAAAAGATGATGCTATGAAAGTGCTGCACTCAATATGCCAGCAAATTTAGAAAACTCAGCAGTGGCCACAGGACTGGAAAAGATTAGTTTTCATTTCAACTCCAAAGAAAGGCAATGCCAAAGAATGTTCAAACTACTGCAGAATTGTACTCATCTCACACGCTAGCAAAGTAATGCTCAAAATTCTCCAAGCTAGGCTTCAACAGTACATAAACAGTGAACTTCCAAATGTTCAAGCTGGATTTAGAAATGGCAGAGGAACCACAGAACAAATTGCCAACATCCGTTAGATCACCGAAAAAGCAAGAGAATTCCAGAAAAACATCTACTTCTGCTTTATCGACTACACGAAAGCCTCTGACAGTGTGGATCACAACAAACTGTAGAAAATTCTGAAAGAGATGGGAATACCAGACCACCTTACCTGCCTTCTGAGAAACCTGTATGCGGGTCAAAAAGCAACAGTTAGAACTGGACATGGAACAATAGACTCCAAATGGAACAACAGGTTACATATAGGGAAAGGAGTACGTCAAGGCTGTATATTGCCACCCTGCTTATCTAACTTATATGCAGAGTACACATCATGTGAAATGCTGGGCTGGATGAAGCACAAACTGGAATCAAGGTTGCAGGGAGAAATACCAATAACTTCAAATATGGAGATGGCACCACTCTTATGGCAGAAAGTGAAGAGGAACTAAAGAGTCTCCTGATGAAAGTGAAAGAGGAGAGTGAAAAGCTGGCTTAAAACTCAACATTCAAAAAACGAAGATCAAGGCCTCCAGTCCCATCACTTCATGGCATACAAATGGAAAACAATGGAAACAGTGACAGACTTTATTTTCTTGGGCTGTAAAATCACTGCAGATGGTGACTGCAGCCATGAAATTAAAAGACCCTTGCTCCTTGGAAGAAAAGCTATGATCAACCTAGACAGCATATTAAAAAGCACAGACATTACTTTACCAACAAAGGTCCGTACAGTCAAAGCTATGGTTTTTCCAGTGGTCATGTATGGATGTGAGAGTTGGAGCATAAAGCTGAGCAGTCAAAAATTGATGCTTTTGAACTGTGGTGTTGGAGAAGACTCTTTAGAGTCCCTTGGACTGCAAGGAGATCCAACCAGTCAATCCTAAAGGAAATCAGTCCTGAATATTCATTGGAAGGACTGATGCTGAAGCTCTAATATTTTAGCTACCTGATGCAAAGAACTGACTTCTTAGAAAAGACTCTGATGCTGGGAAAGACTGAAGGCAGGAAGAGAAGGGGATGACAGAGGATGAGATGGTTGGATGGCATCATCGACTAGATGGACACAAGTTTGCACAAGCTCCGGGAGTTGGTGGTGGACAGGGAAGCCAGGCGTGCTGCAGTCCACGGGTTCACAGAGTCAGACAGGGCTGAGCAGCTGAACCGAACTGAATCAAGAACATATTTCGTTACTTGCTTTCTGATTTTATGAACAGTAGCTCCAATAATTCCTTTACATACACACTTCGAATGAGAACACAAACACAACATCCAGGAATTTGGATGGAATATACAGCTGAATGTGAAGCCTGTGCATAGAAGACCAACTGTATTCATTATTCTACACCATTTTATATAAGGGACTTGAGCATCTGCCCCTATGGGTACTGAAGGGATGACTTACTCTGTCAAATACAGTGGGACAGAGGCCTTTGATTAGAAAACAGCAGAGAGGGCTCATATTCCTAGGTGACCTTCCATGCTAGATGGAAGTCTTTGATTTGCAATTACACAATCTGAAAACAATTTTCAACAAAGCTTGATTGCTTCACTGACCACTTTTTGTTCTCAAAAAGAGACATGAATTATTCCATTGCTTCATAAGGAAGCATCTTTCAGTCTATCTTAACTGTGTGACCATTTAACATGAAATAAATCCTATTTCATTAAGAAGGTGCAATCTATGCCCTAAATAAAGCTCTGTTGGCACCTAAGGAAAAGAAATAATCAAAAGTAGATACATATCACTTATAGAATTTATTTTGCTTATAGTTACCTAATGAAAGGGAAATACCAACTCATGGTTTAAGAAAAGTAGTATATATATTTAAAAAGTAGTATACATATTTAAAAGTAGTAGTATATATATTTAATATATTTAAAAAGTTACAGATTTTTAAAAACTACATTATATTCAAATAGCTCTTTCAAGGACAATTAATTACCTGCCTTTACTTCAATCATCTGTGGACTCTGAATTGTAACAATCTCTCTAAATGTTACCAAAATGGGAGGTGTTTTGTTTACAGAGTCTGCTTCTATCTAAACTATTTCTAGCTTTAGGAATGTGAAATGTTTACCACATCCACATTTTTTCAGTTGCAAATGTATATCGAAAGCAACTATTCTAATTACCTTTTACTGGGAAGTCACAGTTAGAATAGCCGGGTATTTTGCAAGTCAATTCAGGAGAAAAACAGAAAGCCTGGTTAAGTCCAATTAAGTGAGGTTAAACACTGCAGGTCTAAACACACAGACAGAGCCTCCCCTCAGCCCTCCTAGGCCCCGCATTGTCATGTTAACAGCAGCAAACAAAAGGGGCCGTGGAAGGAAAGGGAAGACTATCTGGCCCACCTAAAACTAGGATAGAGGTCCTCTGTTTCAAGACTTAACAGAGGGACACTGAACCAGATTTAACAGTATTAGTCACCCCAGGTCACTGACAATTTTCTACTTGGCACCAAGACTAGAAACAGAGAAAACTTGAGTACTGAAAAGAGGTATGCTGAAGCAACGACTTGGCACAGCACACAGCAATGCTGAAGCTGTGAACGTCGCTCAGGCATGGCCGATTCTCCGTGGCCCCTCGGACTGTAGCCCGCCAGGCTCCTCAGTCTGCAGAATTCTCCAGGCCAGAATACTGGAGTGGGTAGCCGTTCCCTTCTCCAGGGCATCTTCCAGACCCAGGAATAGAACTGGGGTCTCCTGCGTTGCAGGTGGATTTTTTTTTTTACCAGGTGAGCTGCCAGGGAAGCCCTAAAAGAAATTTTTTTTTTTTTTTTTTTGGCTGCACCGGGTCTTAGTTGAGGCATGCAGGATCTTTGATCTTTATTGCTGCATGTGGATCTAGTTCCCTGACCAGGGATCAAACCTGGGCCCCCAGCACTAGGAGCATGGCGCTTTAGCCACTGGGTCATCAGGGAAGTCCCTTTACTCAGTCGTGTCCAGCTCTTTGCGACCCCACAGACTGTAGCCCCAAAGACTCCTCTGTCCATGGGGATTCTCCAGGCAATGCGCCTCAAAGACAGGACCTGGAATCAATAGAGATTTCTGACCACAGAGGATTGGGGCAAAGTAGATAAGCCCAGAGAAAAGGAAACTCATGGGAGAGAAAACCTAAGGCTGGAAAGTGGGACAAAACAAATGAGAATGAGCCAGGGTGGCGACACAGCCCAATCAGACTGAGTGAGTGGAGAGGTGATCTGCTGAGGACACCCGTGGCCAGCAGAATGGAAGGGCCTGCCTGCCAGGTCATTCTCTCACAAGGCAATCAAGTTTCCAGAAGCTCAAAGCTCAAATTGTTAGTGACTTCACTTGGTAATTACCAATACACCGAAAGCAGTGTTTTGAAAGGCAGCAGCCAGGCCTGTGGAATGCCTCTGAACTAGATTAAGACACCAGGCTAGTAATTAAACTAACTTTATATGGGAGAGGTCTCTTGCTCAAACTTGAGCAATCCTGCTCATGTCAAGAAAGCCATTTTCACACAAAAGTGGAAACAAGAAACTTTTGAGCCTCAATTTCGGCTCAGATACCACCGTTGGCACCTCTGTTCTCCTAACTACAAAACTAGGAGACCGACTCCTTCCAAGGGGTGTTAAAGGGGATTAAGATTATGAAATACTATGAAGATGAAAAGGACTGAGTCTCAGTCTTGTATCATTTGCAGGTAGTTTAACAGTCTCTGCTTCTGTGTCAGCAAACAAGTTTTAACGTTTTATCCATCTAGACACTTCGATAGCAGCCATTGCTATAGCACCTAAGTGCTTTTTACCAGACCAGCCACTGAAAGACTGCTTGGCATCTTGTCAGAATGACATGGTGCTATATCATGTCAAAGTCTGCACGAGCCTAAAGATTCAGAACAGAAGATGACTTTTCTTCCAATTGATAATGAATGCTATGCCTCACGACAATACTGTTCATGTCTTACAGCTGGATCACAATTTGGTAAATCGTGTTCCACTGCACGATCACACTGAGTATTTTAAGTGCTACTTAAAAAAACATACCAGCATAGGACTTCTCTGGTGGCTCAGTGGTGAAGAACCTGCCTACCAGTGCAGGGCTTTGAGACACAGGTTTTGATCCCTGATCCAGGAAGATCCCACATGCCACAGAGCAACTAAGCCCAAGAGCCACAGCTACTGAGCCCACGGCTGCAACCACGGAAGCCCAGGTGCCCTAGGGCGGTGCTCCACACCAAAAGAAGCCACTGCAATGAGAAGCCTGGGCACCACGGCTAGAAAGTAGCCCCTGCTCGCTACAACTCGAGAAAAGCCCACACAGCAATGAAGACCCAGCACAGCCAAAAATACATACATACATAAAATCACTTTTAAAAAATCAACATGTTTATTCTTAAACACTACAAGATGTCTAAATAAAGGGCGAGGTTCTCCCCAAAACACTAAGAGGGCATCACATCATATTTGATCCTCACAAAGGCTCAGATCTTGGAGTACTCTTCCCACTGCTTGACCTTGAGAAGTCTAGAATTCCAGGTGAGGAAGGCAGACTTGCTTGAAACAACCTCAGTTATCACTCACGCTGATTGTTTACCAAGGTCACCTAAAAAACTGAGTTATAAAGAAAAGGATAAAAAAATATTCCTAGGGGATACTTCTATAAATGCTGTGCTGAATGGCAAAACTAGGCATTGAAAGTTCACTTGAAAAGGCAGTATGTTACACATGGACCATTTATATCCATTCAGGATAAATTGGGAATAGAAAAAAAAAGGAACAACTCTAATGTTACGTGTCTGTGGGACAAGGTTTCCTGGGCCAGTATTACACAACATTCAAAAGGCCTTCCTCTTGTCAGTGTGGAATGAAAATGAAGATGGCAGGCTTTGCAAAACCATATGAACTGCTGATTCAAAATGTGGATTAAGTGGTGATCACGAAACTGGTTCAAAACTCATATGAAGAATTAAATATTTCTAGATATGTTTACATAGAAAAAAGCTACATTAATTCTGTACAATGTGATTTTATATATCTATGTGTAAATAAATGAAAGATATTTTAAGTAGACATTTGACTTACCTTCTTATATTCCTGAAGGTTTACTTATTCAAATTGGCCATGAAACTGTTTTTTTTAAATCTTCTCATTGAAAAACAGTGAACATCTTATGTTTGATGAAGCCTTACAGCAGGGCATAATATAAAGCTAGTTCTAGTTCATTACAACTTCTTTGGCAGAAAAGTGTAAATAACAAATTTGAAGAATCTTCTAAAGTTTTTGTTTTGCAATTGTTCTCAAAAACTATTTCCTAAATGATAAATGGCTGGCACACAAAACAATTATGACAAGGCACACATGCGGAGAGGTTTGGAACGACAGGATCAGAACATAAATTCTGGATCTAGTATGGGCTTCTGGAGAAGGTGATGGCACCCCACTCCAGTACTCTTGCCTGGAAAATCCCATGGACGGAGGAGCCTGGTGGGCTGCAGTCCATGGGGTCGCTGAGGGTCAGACACAACTGAGTGACTTCACTTTCACTTTTCACTTTCATGCATCGGAGAAGGAAATGGCAACCCACTCCGGTGTTCTTGCCTGGAGAATCCCAGGGACGGCGGAGCCTGGTGGGCTGCCGTTTTTGGGGTCACACAGAGTCGGACACGACTGAAGCGACTTAGCAGCAGCAGCAGCAGTATGGGCTTCGCATGTGTGGGGAAACTGAACTCAGCCCGTCTCCCTTGCAAGATGGTGCCCTGTGAGCCTGGCAGCTACCATTCGTGGGCAGCAGTGCTGAGAACCAGATTTTTACATCAGTAACAACTCGATGGACACGGGTTTGGGTGGACTCCGGGAGTTGGTGATGGACAGGGAGGCCTGGCGTGCTGCGGTTCATGGGGTCGCAAAGAGTCGACCCCATGAGTTGACCTCACGACCGAGCGACTGAACTGAACTGAACCTGAACAGATCCAAACAAAACTGCAGCCAGTGCCGTGGCAAACTGTGTGTGTGGGTCACGGCATCACATTCATCCTTGATTTATGTCTTCTAAGGACAGCTACTTGGCAGATGCCAGGAAGGGGCACCTCTTCCTAACTGGCATGAAGATGCCCTATGAGCTCCGGCAGAAGATCTTCTCCAGGTAGACAAATGTGAGGAATCAATTTCACACCAATGAACACTTACTAGGGTAGGAGATGAGCATGCTCTCAAATAAACGACTAACAGGACTCACCTTGTAGATCCCGAAGAAGCCCAAGTCCCTGACGACGGACAGAGCGCTGACTCGGGGCCCTGTGGTGATTTCTCCGGCCACCTGCAAACGGATCTTGACAATTTCCAAAGGGTTGGTGAAAATCACCTGAGAGCCCCCTGCCTAAAAAAGGAGGAAAAGAAAAGATTTAGTATAAAGCAAGGTGGTTCAGGAAGAGATGAGTGATTCTCCTCAAAGGAGCACAGAATATTATATTCTCAATAGACTGGAGTTTCAATTCTTGCCCCAACAATTAAAACAGCGATTATGAATTTGAATCAAAATACAGTGCCTGCCTGGGAGGACTTGGGTCAGGCTCTGTATCCTTCACGTGGAGGCTGAAAGATAGCAAACACCAGAGACCTGGTTCGACACAGAGAGACTCCTGTTGGTCTCCCCCAAGTTCTCTCGCTACAATGACAAACATTCCTTGAAGCGCAATCAACTGCCACCACAAGACTCAAGCCAAGCACACAAAGGCAGCCACGAAATGAAAGTCAAGTGGTGTCCAGTTAAAGAGACACGACTGTGCCTTCCTCAGCACGGGAAGGGGGCAAGGAGAACATGGGCTTTCCCATGATGTTTTTTTTTTATAAATACTTCACAATTCCATCACTATTTCAAAAATTGCCAGAGAACAGGCAAACTTAGATGAAAGCTATTTTTGACTTCTCTTAAAAAATCAGATCCCTCACCAAACACCATTTTATGGCCTTAGGTATTGTTATATTTTATTTATGTATTAACCTGAGTATAGAATTGCTCTTTTCATACAAGATAAATGTCAAAGTAGTAAAAACAAAAAATATGCATTAAATCAATTACAGCCAAAACTATGAACAACATGTGCTCATTCTGGCAAATGGCTGGATGCCACACCTCCGAGATCATCTGTGGAAATCTCTAAAGTGCACACTCTAAGGGAAATTTTAAGCTATTCTGAAGCTATAAGCCTATATTTATTATAAGCAATTACATTCTTACTATACTTCAACTTGTTATTCCTTGTCTCAAACATATCACATTTTTATATCTTCCAAACCAAGGCTGACCCACACATGTAGTTCAGAATCTTCATTACGTAGCCACATCACCAAACCAGACCACAGACGCGGTGCTGACATTTACAGTGTAGCAGATGCTACTGTGGTAACAGGCACAGTTTGGGTCAATTTCATACCAAACTACTTCTTGCTACAGTCTCTGATCCTACCAATGTGTGTGCCCTCAGAAAATGGCCTGTATTAATCAAAACCAGTTATAGGAATGGCCTCTGAAGTATGGTTTAATACCTGGAAATAAAAATCAGAAACAACATAAATATGCAGTGGAAAGGGATAGATTAAATGCACTTGAGTGTATGCCTGCAATGAGATATTATGCTGCCAGTAAGAATAAGGTGGGAGATAATATGCATTATGAAGCAAAAACTCTCAGATGTGTAAACACACGCATGCCTCTCTGCCTGCTATCCCTGACCATCACGTAGCAGAGATACACTACACTGGTAACAGATGGTTTCTTTTCTTTTCTGGTATATTTTTTGTTTCTTCCACATAGACCATGTGATGCTTCCATAAAGAAAAATAAATACTGCTGCATAACTTATCTAATACAAGAGGTAATGTTAACCAAAAAAAAAAAAAAAACCAAAGAAAAATGTTCATCCTTTAACTGTCTAAATCAAATTATTTTTCCATTTTTACCAAACTTAGTCAAGACACACATTCTTAAAAACAGTCTGGGATGTTCCTCTCTCCACACATATAAACCATGGGGAAGTCTGTCTAGACAGCCACCGACTCCCTGTCTGTACTTGCTTATCTCGTGTTTCACCCATCATCTTCATCTCTCCTGGGTGACTAAGGAAGTTGTAGAGAAAACCTGGTTTGGATTCATGAAAAGCCCCACAGAAGGCCCCTCTACAGGGGAAAGAGAGCCTGCCGGGGTCTTCTGCCCACAGGAAGCCAGGCTGCTTCCCCTGCTCTAGGGCTCGGAACAGCCACACCTTGCTCACCCGCCTGAGATCTGCAGGTGGGCCAAGACACCAACCCCTGCCTGTCTGCAGCCCTGGAATATTTTGTGAGTTTGCACCTGCATCTTTCCAAGTGACAGGGAGGGAATTGCCTAAGGGAGGCAAAACAAAGAGATGAGAGGGACCTGGCCTGGTACCAGGGCTGAGGGCACAGTAAAGGACTGTGTTTGTGCTTCTGGACTTGAGTTTTCAGGTTGCAAAAATAAATAAAAATTTAAAAACTGTTCCATGGGGCAGAACTGCTGGGAAGGATTTGCTGAGCTGGAATTAGCCTGAGGCTGACGTTTATTTTTTTTATATTTGTTTTTATTTATTTATTTGACTGTGCTGGGTCTTAGTTGCAGCATGTGGGATCTAGTTCCCTGACCAGGAATCGAACCCCAGGCCCCCTGCACTGGGAGCATGGAGCCTTAGCCACTGGACCACCAGGGAAGTCCCTGAGGCTGACTTTTAAAAGCTCAAAAGTAGGGAAGACCATGTCCACCGAGGGTAGACTAGAGAGCAGTCAGTACGCATGTACTTGGGTCTTCTAGAAGGACAGAACAGAACTCTAATGCACACTCACCACGTGCTGCCAAGAGCGGATAAGGGGCAGCTGAGCATCACGTGTGACGACGGAGCCTCGGTCACAGCTGGTCGAACCATCTCACTTGTCACGAGGATCAAAGAGATGGAGAATGTACAGCAGCCGGCACGGTGCTCAGTGATTCTAAACACACTGGTTTCCTCTCCTCTAGCTCTCAGGCTGATGACTGTCCTCCCTGGTGGCATGCTATGGCTGCCTGAAGAGCTTTTCAAAAGCAGTGCCTCCTAGATCTTACGGTTGGCAAATTAAATGAGAATTTCTGCATCGGCCCCTCCCTATGTGATTAAAATGCACAGTGAGAGTTGAGAATCACTTTACTTCACTACATCATCTCTAGGCTGCCTTTCAACTCCGAGAGGCTGCTTAAAGGGCTTAAGGCTTTGGTTTCTAATTCCAGTTTTCTACATACTTTCAGAGAGTAACATTTACATGTTTTACATCTGAACTTCTAACAAACCTTTTATACATATCCAAGTAGTAATAACATTATTAAAGGTTATGATGTTTAGGTATAGAATTGCTATCTTATTCATTACCTTTGTTGTTATCTAGTTGCTAAGTTGTGTCTGACTCTTTAGCAACCTCATGGACTGTAGCCCGCCAGGCTCCTCTGTCGATGGGATTTCCCCAGCCAAGAATACTGGAGTGGGCTGTCATTTCCTTCTCAACAGGATCTTCCTGACCCAGGTATCGAACCCACATCTCCTGCATGGCAGGCAGATTCTTTACCACTGAGCCACCAGGGAAGCCCATTCATTATCTTATAAATAATACCTACAAAAGTTCATATTATATACAATAAGAAATAATACTCAACTTCCTTGACTCCAAGCCAACTGATAGATATCAACCTTTTAGGACAGCACAGTGAAGTCTAATCACTAAAGATGATGCAAAAGTTCCCTTCAGAGAGCTGCAGAAAACAGAGGCAGCGGGGAGAAAAGAGTGCAGTGATACTAGGGGAAAATGATGATGGGCTCATTACCTCTGGGGCTTCAGAAAGAAAGAACCTACAGACTCAAAGTGGCACGCTGTAGAGGGGCTGAAGACGAATCGGTCCTTTGGAGTCAAACTGGAAGGAAATGAGAGACTCCGAGGCACCAAGAGAAGATGCTTATCATCAGATGCACGGGGTGTGGGCACCACAAGACCCGCTCACTGAACGGTGCGCCACGGCTGCTCTTCAGCCTCCTGGCCGATTGTCCATTCACAGCGCCGTGCCCACACCCCTCCTCTGCAGAGATCAAAGACAGCCGAGCCTGCAGACCGCGGACAGGAGCACCTATTGTGCACGTGATGTCTCCGTGTCCCTCATCACTTGAAGCCTCTGGCTGGGAAGACACTGCTTTTTGTATGCATACAGTTTCGTCACAAAGCACTTCCCTATGACTTTCTGGAGTCTGTGGCAAGCAGGCCAGGTGACAGTTTTCTACATCAGAACCAGCTCCATGTGGCCTAAAATATTTACAGTGGGGAGGCTGACTTGTTTCCAGCTTCTCAGTATAGTTTTTATGATTGAAATCTTAGTTAACATCCAGTATCTGGATCCACCTAAACAGAAACTCACGCACCTATTGCAGATTCACTTCTGAGGCTTGATCATTCATTCATTCATGTATTTATTCAACAAATTAAAAAAGAAACATACATATATATATATATTTGGCTGTGCCGGGTCTTAGTTGAGGCATGCGAACTCTTAGTTGAGGCATGTGGGATCTAGTTCTCTGACCAGGAATCGAACCTGGGCTTCCTGCACTGGGAGCCCATAGTCTTAGCCACTGGACCACCAAGGAAGTCCCAATTCACTAAGTATTTTTAAGCAATCAGGTTCCAAGTTTGTCCTAGCAACAGAAAGGACACAAGATGAGTGAGAAAGTATTCCTGTTCCCAAGGAGTTTTAAAGAGGACTGGAGGTAATAAACATTCATTAAACATCCATCATAGGCTATTAGGGTGTGGTTTTGCATGCATCAATATTCTATATGCTTTCTGTTCACTCAAGAGGTAATTTTTTCCCCAGATTTTACATAAGAGGAAACTGAGGCATAGAAAGATGGAAGCAACTATTATGTGCTGAACAGTGTTCCACCAAAATTCATGTATTAAAGTCTTAGCCCTTAGTATCAGAATGTGACTAATATCAAATATAGGACTTTATAAGAACTAATGAAGGTAAACTGAAATCCTGTGGGTAGGCCCTAATCCAATGTGACTAGTGTCCTTACAATAAGAGGAAACCAAGATACAGACACATGTATACACAGAGAAAGGACCATGTGGAGCAGAGTAAGAAGGCAGCCGTCTTCGAGCCAAGAAGAGGAGCCTCAGAAGAAACCAACCCTGCTAACACCTTGATCTTGGACTTCCAGTCTTCAGGAATGTGAGAAAATAAATTTACCTTGTCACCCCACCTGTGGGTATTCTGTTATGGCAGCTCTAACAAACTAATACAGCAACTTACACTTCAGAGCGACACAACCAACAAGCAAATGGAAGGGTTTTCTACTGAGTCCAAGAAATATATCCCCTATGAATACAAAAAATGGCACACAAGATAAATACGTGGTAAGAGCTAAGGTCCAGACGTACCGCCATGCAATTCAAAGGAGGGAAAGGTTTCTGCTAGCCTGGATAATCTGGGGAGGGGGATAAGGAGATAACAGGTGCACAGATGTTTTTAAAGTTGATACAGTTTCATTTGTCTAATCTTGCTCCTGTGCCCTTGGTGTCATACCAAGAAATCACTGCCAAATCCAATGTCATGAAGTTTTCCCCCTGTGTTTTCTTCTAGTAGTTTTATGGTTTCAGGTCTTACATTTAATGTAAGGTTAGGGGCCAAATTAATTTTTTTGCATGTGGATATCTCTTTTCTCAAGGGCTCCCCAGGTGGGAAAGAACCTGCCTGCAAATGCAAGAGACAGAAAAGACGTGGGTTCATCCCTGGGTTGGGAAGATCTCCTGGAGGAGGGCACGGGGACCCACTCTAGTATTCTTGCCTGGAGAATTCCATGGACAGAGGAGCCTGGCGGGCCACAGTCCATAGGGTCACAAAGAGTAGGGCGTGACTGAAGTGACTTAGCATGTATGCATATTCAGTTTTCTCAACACCGTTTGTTGGAAAAAGCCATTCTTTCTCCCACGGTGTGGTCTTGCCACTTCTGTGGAAGATCATTTGACCATATGCACAACGGTGTATTTCTCAGTTCTCTATTCTATTCCATTAGCTTAATATGCCTGTTTTTATGCCAGTACCATGCTGTTTGGTTACTGTGGCTTTGTGTAACTTGTCCTATTTTTTTTAAACACCCTTTCCCTTTTACTGCTTGATGCATTTTACAGCAGATATCACACAACATAATTTTTACCTTTACATGATTCAGTATGGCTCCCTAAATGTGTGGATATTTTCTAACAAAATCACAATATTATTTTCACTCATAATAAAATTGGCAATATTTCTTTGGTATCATCTCATACCTAGTCCAAAGTTAAAAATACAAATTGGCTCCAAAATGTGTTTACTGGTTTGTTTGAATCAAGATGTAAACAAGGTTTCCACTTCTGCTTGATTATATCTCTAAGTTCCTTTTTTTAAAGGAGAATATTAAAAATATTTTCTGCCAAAATGTCCATCAGCCAATGAATATACAAAAAAAAAGGTGGGAAATACATATATTGGACTGTTATTTAGGGAAGAAATCCTGTCACATGCTACAACATGGATGAACCTCAAGGACAAATTCATAGAAAGCTATGGTTTCCAGGGACTGGCAGAAGGAAGAAAAGAAAAATTGTTCTAAGAGCAGAGTTTCAGTTTTTTAAGATGAAAAACTTCCAGAGATGTGTTGCATAGCTGTATGAATACAGTTAACACTACGAAATCGTACAATTAAGAATGGCTAAGGACTTCTCTAGTGGTACAATGGATAGGGATCTGCCTGCCAATGCTAGGGACATGGGCCCGATCCCTGGTCCGAGAGGATCCTATATATGCAACAGGCAACTGAAGCCCGTGAGCCACAACTACTGAGCCCACGCACCAAGAGCCGTGCTCTGCAATGAGAGAGGCCACAATGAGAGACCTGTGCAGTACCACAGAGCAGCCCCTACTCGCGGCAACAAGAAAGCCCTCACACAGCAGTGAAAACCCAGTACAATAAACAAATAAATCAAGAAAAAAGAATGGTTAAGATGGTCAAGTATATGTCATGTGTTTTTGCCACAACTAAAATAAAAAAATAAAAAACAGAATTGGTGAAAAAAGAAAAAAGAAGATAACATGTAAACTGGTCACTGAACCGGTTAGGATTTAGGTAATCCAGGCAGAGAAAGACACAGTCACCCTGACAAGAGCTTGCGCCACACTCAGAAGGGAAATAAAACCAGCAGCACAACTGTCCAAAGAGATTCTAATAAGGATAATTACGATGAAATCAACGTGATCATCCCGGAACATCTATTGAGGGCTTGCTAAAAGCCCTGTTAGACTTTCTCTTTGAGTCCTCAAACCATCATCAGATAGGTGATAATATTATTCCCATTTTATAAGTAAGCCAGTGAGGCTGAAAGGAGGTTATGTACCTTGCCAGAGGTCACACAGCTAAGAAGGTGAAGCCTGGATTTAAAACTAGACCTGCTGGACTCCAGAGCCTGAGCACTGATTTCCACTGCTTATCATGGGAGCATGGAAGAATCATCGGTTCAAATGGCTGGAAGGGGTATGAGACGGTATGGTGGAAAATAAGACTACTGGGGCCAGAGCAGGGAAGGAGTGGTGAGTGGAGCTGCCCCCTGGGGAGGTGCCTGGGTGTGAGCCTGCGGTGGGAAGGAAGTTGGTAAGTTTAGGAGCCGGCCAGTGTTTGGACTAGTATCTAGGTCTCAGAAAGGTGACTGGGCAGCAAAGTGAATGTCGCTCAGTCGTGTCCGACTCTGCAACTCCCTGAACTATACAGTCCATGGAATTCTCCAGGCCTGAATACTGGAGTGGGTACCCTTTCCCTTCTCCAGGGGATCTTCCTGACCCAGGAATCAAACCGCGGTCTCCTGCGTTGCAGGCGGATTCTTTACTAGCTGAGCTGCGAGGGGAGAGTTTACTAGGAGGGAGAGCCCCTGAAGCAGGGATAAGAAGCAAGCATTTAGCAGACTAGGTGAGAGAGAAGAAAGGCCGGAATGAGAACCATTACTTGGTGATGAGGTAGGGGTGGGGGTGTGTGCTCAATTGCTAAGTTGTGTCTGACTTTTTCGACCCCGTGGACTGGAGCCCACCAGGCTCCTCTGTCCATGGACTTCTCCAGGCAAGAATACTGGAGTGGGTTGCCTCCAGGGGAACCCTCCTCCAGGGGATCGTCCCAACCCAGGGATTGGACTCACATCTCGTGTGTCTTCTGCATTCACAGGCAGGTTCTTTACCGCTGAGCCATCAGGGAAGCCCTGAGACAGGCGGTGGGAGATGCAGTAGTGATCAGCAGGGCTTGGAGCTGAGTGCGGGGCTGAAAGTGGGTAGGATCAGAGAAAGGACCTGAGTTTTTGCATATGTGTAAAATGAAGGAACAAAGAGACTTAGAGAAATGATACACCCAGAAGGCACTAAAAGGGCAAGTTGGGAATTAAGGACTGAGACCCAGATGACAGCATCACCCTACGTATGTGCTACCTGAAGGCGAGGGTTTATATGGGGCGAAAGAAGATGAAACACCCAGGATAGCGGGCTTCCCTGGTGGTTCAGAGGTAAACAACCTGCCTGCTAATGCAGGAGACACGGGTTTGAACCCTGGGTCAGGAAGATCCCCTGAAGGAGGAAATGGCAACCCACTCCAGTGTCCTTGCATGGAAAATTCCATGGTCTTAGCAGTCTGGTGGGCGACAGTTGATGGAGTCGCAAAGAGTTAGACACAATTAAGTGACTAAGAAAACAACAAAGAGCTAAGGAATGATGAGACCCTCCAGCTGTACACCACAGTGCACAGTGACACAGGCACAGATGTCAAGAAAGGGGCTTCCTGAAGGGTAGATGGCAGCCAGCCAAGGCTGCTGAGACAGGGAGGTGAAGTCCAGCGTGCAGCGACCTGTGATTGCAGAGGGAGGCTGAGAAATTAGAGAGCTCTTGTCATCTCCATTTCTCAAGGAAGGGGAGAAAGAGAGAATGCTAGTCATTTACGGAAGCAAGCAAGGTGGAATGAAAATTTATTTAGGGTATTAAGGAGAAAAAGATCTAGGGAGAGTGAAAAGATAAACAGATAATTATGTTACACTTAAGCAGAACAGCACAAGTTCTGAGGCGAGGAGGAGGAGTGGAGGGGAGTTTTATAAAGCTTGCAGATTTGCTTTAATGACACACACAGAGTTGTAGGATAATTTCGATTCACAGCAGAAACTGACAATTATTAGTCTTAGTCTTACTATATAGCCTTCAAAGATACAGAAAATAGAATCAAATGGATCGGGATTTGGCGTAAGGAGCCACAACTCAAGTTCTAAAGCATAAACCAAAACAACAACATAAGAGCCCTAAGAAGCAACAGTAAAGTTACACTCTGGCTCTCCTGTGTAAGTTATGGCGAAGTCAGTCTGACCTGCAACATAGATGAGAGGATGAAGCAGTTAGTGACGTCTAAGGAAGAGCCCAAGGCCACTGCTCATGCCTTCAAGTCCTCTGCCCAAAGACTGGAAGACGCAGCAGGCAGCCAGAGTTTAAACACTACATAGGCCTGTTTTGATCACGGCATCCAGTCCCACTACTCCATGGCAAACAGATAGGGAAAGTGGAAACTGAAAGATTTTATTTTGTGGGGCTCCAAAATCACTGTGGGTGGTGACTGCAGCCATGAAATTTTAAAGATGCTTGCTCCTCGGGAGAAAAGTTATGACAAACCTAGACGGTAGATTAAAAAGTAGAGACAAAAAAATAAACAAGTAAACATCACTTTGCCGACAAAGGTCCGTCTAGTCAAGGCTATGGTTTTTCCAGTAGTCATGTACAGATGTGAGAGCTGGACCACTAAGAAGGCTGAGCACTAAGAATTGATACCTTCAAACTGTGGTGCTGGAGAAGACTCTTGAGAGTCCCTTGGACAGCAAGAAGATCAAACCACTCAATCTGAAAGGAAATCAACTCTGAATATTCACTGGAAGAACTGATGCCGAAGCTGAAGCTACAGTACTTTGGCCACCTGATGCGAACAGCCAACTCACTGGAAAAGACCCTGACGCTGAGAAAGACTGAGGGCAGGAGGAACAGGGGGCAAGGTGGATGAGATGGTTAGAGAGCAACACCGACTCACTGGACCTGAGTTTGAGCAAACTCCCAGAGATAGTGCAGGACAGGAAAACCTGGTATGTTGCAGTCCACTGGGTCACAAAGAGTCGGACATGACTTAGCTACTGAACAACAACAAAGAGTTGTAACCATTTCATAGACTCATCGTGAGGACTAAATAATAGCCAGCACAGGACCTGACACAGAGCAGCTGCTCAAGAAACAGGGGGCGCTGCTGGGAGTTGATGCAGCCCCATGATTGACAGCTTAGGCTCTGACAAGCTTCTTACACACTCAAAACTTACTTCATCTGTAAAATGGACACAGTGACATTAATGTTCTTCATGCTTTCAACGTGCCAACTGTAGAATCGGGTGGACAGGAATAAACGAAACTCGCCCTCGTGGAGCCCATATTTTGGGTGTTATTTAGAGGATGATGAGAGCAGAACATGGAAACAAGTACCGGATTTGGTACCAAATTGGTTTCTGGTACCAAAACAAGTACCAAGCACCAGCACACCACAGCACTCAATCAGTGGTACTGGGTACCATCAACAAATACATGACGGAACTCTGTTTAGGTGAATTTAAACAAGCCCTTTTAAAGCCAGTGCAACTGAGTTTTCAAATTTCCCTTTCCTAGGAACTTGCAGATTAAACCTTCTTTCATAGGCAAGCACGGTCATATTCAGGATTCATAGGAAGTGGCCTTATCAGGTCAAAAAAAAGGGGGAGTAAAAAAAGGATGGAAAGAACTCCTCTAACTGAGTGACAGGTGATGCCCTAGAGCTCAGCATAACCTGATGGCTTTTGTTTAATACTAATTCATTCAGTTATATTTAATCATATTCACGGTAACATTCAATACATTCTGGGTACTTATACATTTTGAAGGTTTTTTTTTTTTTTTTTTTTTAACTGAGAAACAGGTAATCATCACGTCCTGGTAAAAAAGACAATGGCTAGGTAGATAACCAGCACAGATTAGAACACTATTTGTGGGCTGGTCGCTGTTCTATTAGGGGTGGGCTGCTCTCAACAGCTGGCAAGATACTGTGGAGATGTGCACAGAAGGGGCTGAGAAAGAGACTAGCTTGAGTGCAGTACAGAAGAGCTTCCCCTGCCGAAAGCGACGCGCCATGCACTCCTTCTGATCAGGCGATACGACCGCTAGAAGGGAAAGGCAACACAATCACCCTTAATGTTCAAGATCAAGTTCTAACATTTGGCCTTTAAAGCCATTCCAACAGGATGCTAGGGTTTATGGTGGCACTAGTGATAAAGAATAAATGCCTGCCAATGCAGGAGACCTAAGAGACACAGGTTCGATTCCTGGGGCAAGAAGATCCCCTGGAGAAGGAAACGGCAACCCACTCCAGTGCTCTTGCCTGGAGAATCCCATGGACAGAGGAGCCTGGCGGGCCACAGTCCATGGGGTCAACACAAAGAGCTGGACACGACTGAAACGACCGAGAAGAGCACAAATGGAGGCCAGACGCCTGATCTCGCTCCCGACACAAATAAAAGTACACATCTGCATACAACAGCTTTAGCTGCGTGCATCCCTCTGAAGTCCGTGATCTTCATAAATCCACTTCTGCTTCCGGGAGGGCTGAGAGCAACCAGAGAGGGGCATGGGGCTACAGAAGGTACAACTATGTCAGCAGGAAGCCGAGCACCACGCTTCTCGAGTGAATGGCACTCTATCCACACAAAGCAGCTAACACCTATCCTGCTCAAACTCTTCCAGAAAATTGCAGAGGAAGGTAAACTTCCAAACTCATTCTATGAGGCCACCATCACCCTAATACCAAAACCTGACAAAGATCCCATAAAAAAAGAAAACTACAGGCCAATATCACTGATGAACATAGATGCAAAAATCCTTAACAAAATTCTAGCAATCAGAATCCAACAACACATTAAAAAGATCATACAACATGACCAAGTGGGCTTTATCCCAGGGATGCAAAGATTCTTCAATATCCACAAATCAATCAATGTAATACACCACATTAACAAATTTAAAAATAAAAACCATACGATTATCTCAATAGATGCAGAGAAAGCCTTTGACAAAATTCAACACCCATTTATGATAAAAACTCTCCAGAAGGCAGGAATAGAAGGAACATACCTCAACATAATAAAAGCTATATATGACAAACCCACAGCAAACATTATCCTCAATGGTGAAAAACTGAAAGCATTTCCTCTAAAGTCAGGAACAAGACAAGGGTGCCCACTTTCACCATTACTGTTCAACATAGTTTTGGAAGTTTTGGCCACAGCAATCAGAGCAGAAAAAGAAATAAAAGGAATCCAAATTGGAAAAGAAGAAGTAAAACTCTCACTATTTGCAGATGACATGATCCTCTACATAGAAAACCCTAAAGACTCCACCAGAAAATTACTAGAACTAATCAATGACTATAGTAAAGTTTCAGGATATAAAATCAACACACAGAAATCCCTTGCATTCCTATACACTAATAATGAAAAAATAGAAAGAGAAATTAAGGAAACAATTCCATTCACCATTGCAATGGAAAGAATAAAATACTTAGGAATATATCTACCTAAAGAAACTAAATACCTATATATAGAAAACTATAAAACACTGGTGAAAGAAATCAAAGAGGACACTAATAGATGGAGGAATATACCATGTTCATGGATTGGAAGAATCAATACAGTGAAAATGAGTATACTACCCAAAGCAATTTATAGATTCAATGCAATCCCTATCAAGCTACCAACGGTATTCTTCACAGAGCTAGAACAAATAATTTTACAAATTGTGAAATTTGTATGGAAATACAAAAAACCTCGAATAGCCAAAGCAATCCTGAGAAAGAAGAATGGAACTGGAGGAATCAACCTGCCTGACTTCAGGCTCTACTACAAAGCCACAGTTATCAAGACAGTATGGTACTGGCACAAAGACAGAAATATAGATCAATGGAACAAAATAGAAAGCCCAGAGATAAATCCACGCACATATGGACACCTTATCTTTGACAAAGGAGGCAAGAATATACAATGGATTAAAGACAATCTCTTTAACAAATGGTGCTGGGAAAACTGGTCAACCACTTGTAAAAGAATGAAACTAGAACACTTTCTAACACCATACACAAAAATAAACTCAAAATGGATTAAAGATCTAAACGTAAGACCAGAAACTATAACACTCCTAGAGGAGAACATAGGCAAAACACTCTCCGATATACATCACAGCAGGATCCTCTATGACCCACCTCCCAGAATATTGGAAATAAAAGCAAAAATAAACAAATGGGACCTAATTAACCTTAAAAGCTTCTGCACATCAAAGGAAACTATTAGCAAGGTGAAAAGACAGCCTTCAGAATGGGAGAAAATAATAGCAAATGAAGCAACGGACAAACAACTAATCTCAAAAATATACAAGCAACTCCTACAGCTCAATCCCAGAAAAATAAATGACCCAATCAAAAAATGGGCCAAAGAACTAAATAGACATTTCTCCAAAGAAGACATACAGATGGCTAACAAACACATGAAAAGATGCTCAACATCACTCATTATCAGAGAAATGCAAATCAAAACCACTATGAGGTACCATTTCACACCAGTCAGAATGGCTGCGATCCAAAAGTCTACAAATAATAAATGCTGGAGAGGGTGTGGAGAAAAGGGAACCCTCTTACACTGTTGGTGGGAATGCAAACTAGTACAGCCACTATGGAGAACAGTGTGGAGATTCCTTAAAAAACTGGAAATAGAACTGCCTTATGATCCAGCAATCCCACTGCTGGGCATACACACTGAGGAAACCAGAAGGGAAAGAGACACGTGTACCCCAATGTTCATCGCAGCACTGTTTATAATACCCAGGACATGGAAGCAACCTAGATGTCCATCAGCAGATGAATGGATAAGAAAGCTGTGGTACATATACACAATGGAGTATTACTCAGCCATTAAAAAGAATACATCTGAATCAGTTCTAATGAGGTGGATGAAACTGGAGCCTATTATACAGAGTGAAGTAAGCCAGAAGGAAAAACACCAATACAGTATACTAACTCATATATATGGAATTTAGAAAGATGGTAACAATAACCCTGTGTACGAGACAGCAAAAGAGACAGTGATGTATAGAACAGTCTTATGGACTCTGAGGGAGAGGGAGAGGGAGAGGGTGGGAAGATTTGGGAGAACAGCATTGAAACATGTAAAATATCATGTATGAAACGAGATGCCAGTCCAGGTTCGATGCATGATACTGGATGCTTGGGGCTAGTGCACTGGGACGACCCAGAGGGATGGTATGGGGAGGGAGGAGGGAGGAGGGTTCAGGATGGGGAACACATGTATACCTGTGGTGGATTCATTTTGATATTTGGCAAAACTAATACAATTATGTAAAGTTTAAAAAGAAAAAAAAAAAAAGCATCATTCTTTCCAAATGTCCTAATTTTTCCCATGATACGGTCCTCAAGCCTCGAAGTAAAATATAGGTGTTTCCCTTCTAATACCCCCTCTCCGAAAGGGGCAAGATAGTCTTGCAAAGAACCTGGAACGGGGCTTCTCTCACAGCTTTTGCTCAGGGCGAACTGCTTCTGTCGGCTTGATGTTTTCTTCTCTTCTCCCACTTTCGCCCCCAAGTTCCTTCTGCCGTATTATATGATTTACTTCATTATTGACTCTTCTGATCTGCACAGTTAACTTTTTTGAGGGAAGAAATACTTCTTTCTTAAAAACAGAATTTCAAGAAATCAAATATTTAGAAAGGCAACAGTTTCTAGAATCTTAATGTACTGCCCAAATTCTCTGTTCCAAGAACAATGCTCTCCACTAAAATGCAACTTGTTTTAGGGCCAATGATTATGACCAAGTAGGTTTTAAAGTTACATGGGAATAGAGAAGTTCCTGACAGTCTAGTGGTTAGGCCTTGGTGCTTTCATGCCAGGCGCCATCCCGGTTCAATCCCAGGTTGGGGAACGAAGATCTCTCAAACTGCGTGGTGGGAACAAATCAAAAAAAAAGGTACACGGGAATTAAACATGACTTGAGGCGTTCTGCTCATGATTACAATCACAGGAAATAGCAGCAGCCTAAACACATTATTTAAAAGATAACCTTTTAGATAATCTAGAAGATGTTCAGGAGCCCCATAACTCATTCTCTCTCACCTGTTAGAAACTAAACGAGCTTTTCTCTTAATGCTTCTTTACTAACCAGGATGCACTCCTTGAACATTCTTTCTTGGGATTTGGGAGGCGCCAAAAGAACTCACGAGATGATAAAGCCCTAATGATCCCTGTTTCTGCCCCCACCCTTCTAGGCAACAGTCTCGTGAATACTCAGAGAAGAGTAACAGTGTTCCATGTAAAAAAAAAAAAAATTTGATTCTGTCATCAGTCTGCTGTCCACAGAAAACAGCAGTGTATTTTTTTTTTTAACACAGTGTAATTTCTGCTATATTTTAAACTAAAAGCATTAAATATAACTGTAATTTAATCACCTCCTTTTAATTTGAATTCACATGGTAGATACTTAGAGCTACTTAAAAAATTAAGTGGCAAAATGTATATGAAGAATATGTATCTTGATATTTTAATTATGCTCAATTGAATGTACTTAGATTTAAAGAGCTTTTCACAAGTGACATGTGCTAAGAATATCTAATTGCACAGTGACATTCAAATATGTGTGCTTACATGTGTCAAAAACAGATTAATATGAACTTATGGAGTATGAGGTTTTTTTTTTTAAACTAAAACCTATGTACATTATTTTGATTATTTAGATACAAATAAAACTATAAAACTGTAACTACAATAAAGGTCTGCACTAGTAAATGTCTAATGATCTGTGATTTAATCACTAAGTTGTGTCCGACTCCTGCGACTCCATGGACTGTAGCTTGCAGGCTCCTCTATCCATGAGATTCTCCAGGCAAGCACACTGGAGCAGGTTTCCACTTCCTTCTCCAGGGTATCTTCCCAACCCAGGATCAAACCCAGGTCTCCTGTACTGCAGGCAGATTCTTTACCAACTGAGATATGAGGGAACACAGAATGATACAGAATGTGATATTTGAGTAAATTGGGAAACAAAGATTTCTTAGGAAATCTAAGCTTCGACACATTTTCCACTTACTCTCTGCTAAACTGCTAAGTTGCTTCAGTCGTGTCTGACTCTGTGCGACCCCATAGATGGCAGCCCACCAGGCTCCCCGTCCCTGGGATTCTCCAGGCAAGAACACTGGAGTGGGTTGCCATTTCCTTCTCCATTTACTCTCTACCTCAATGTTAAATGGAGACATGAAAATAACTTGCATGTCACTTGTATGCAGTATAGGTATTATCGCGTTGTACGAAGAACACGCGTACAAAAGCAGATATTCAGCAAATAACAGTGGGTGAATTAAATTCAAACGCAGTGCCCAACAGCACTCGGCTGCTGTTCACAAATATTGAAGATGGGCAGGTGCTCGGCAATCTTAAAGAGAAGCTGGCAAATATGAGGGCATGAGGCTGAGGTGCCGCTCACTCCATCCAGCTTCGAAGGGAAAGTGCTGGACCCAGTGGCCGCACGAGGGGTCAGCACCCGCCATGATCAAGAACCTGAACCTGTACTGCAGCTGAGAAAATAACTCTTATCTTAACTCCTGGGGTTATGGGCTGAATCCTGTCCCTCCAAAATTCATATGCTGAAGACCTGAGCCTATACTTCTTATGTGACTGCACTTGGAGACAGAGCCTTTTAAGAGGTAATGAAGGGAACATGAGGTCATATGCATGTGTGCTAAAGTCACTTCAGTTGTGTCCAACTCTTAGCAACCCTATGGACT
Organism: Bos taurus; assembly: GCF_002263795.3. Taxonomy (NCBI): domain Eukaryota; kingdom Metazoa; phylum Chordata; class Mammalia; order Artiodactyla; family Bovidae; genus Bos; species Bos taurus. The sequence goes on from NC_037331.1 coordinate 13,516,855, forward strand.
GTAGCCTGCCAGGCTCCTCTGTTCATGGGATTCTCCAGACAAGAATACCGGAGTGGGTTGCCATTTCCTCTTCCAGGGGACCTTTCCAACCCAGGGATTCGAACTTGTATCTCTTATGTCTCCTGCATTGGCAGGCAGGTTCTTTACTAGTGCCATGTGGGAAGCCCATGAAGTCATATGCGTGCATGCGTGCTAAGTCGCTTCAGTCCTGACCGACAGTTTGTGAAGTCTTATGCTGCCGCTACTGCTGCTAAGTCGCGTCAGTCGTGTCCAACTCTGTGCGACCCCATAGACGGCAGCCCACCAGGTTCCCCCGTCCCTGGGGTTCTCCAGGCAAGAACACTGGAGTGGGTTGCCATTTCCTTCTCCAATGCCTGAAAGTGAGAAGTGAAAGTGAAGTCGCTCAGTCGTGTCCGACTCCTAGCGACCTCATGGACTGCAGTGCACCAGGCTCCTCCATCCATGGGATTTTCCAGGCAAGAGTACTGGAGTGGGGTGCCACTGCCTTCTCCCAAAGTCTTACGGGTGTGCTCTAATTCAGTACGACCAGAGTCCTTAAGAGATTACGATAAAGACAATACACAGATTGAGGGGTGACCATGTGAGGATGCAGGGGGAGGATAGCCTCCTGCAAGCAAAGGAAAGAAGCCTAAGAAGAAAACCAAACTTGCAGACCTTGATCTTGGACTTCCTGCTTCTACAAGTGTGAGGAAAACGTTTTCTGTTGTTTAAGCCACGCTTCTATTGTTAAGCCTGTGGCATTTTGCTATGGCAGCCTAGAAAACTAATACACCTAGTTAAACTTACTAAATGCACGCCTCCTAACACAAAGCAATATGGAATTTTCTCCTTTGATTTGATGTGTAAATTAAGCTCTTAAGCGAAAAATCTGTGACTTGACTGTTAAGAATTCTGAAAAGAGAACAGATTCTTACCACTTACCTGTTTTTGAGACAGATACCAAATTGAAATCTCCTATTCTTAATTTCTTAACTACATGGCAAGGCAGAAAAAAGGTACACTGTTAATGTGCTTTACAAATATTAAGTTTCAAGTTTTCAACTTCATAGGGTTTTAATATGCCTATAGAAGCCTGGCCAACAAACTGAAGTAGAATTGGTTTGACCGATATTAAAAAGTAATTAAGTTATAGACCTGTCAAATACATTCATATTTGGGCTCTACCTGTTATATTATGTCTATTTTGACTACAGAATTCCTTAATGATTTACAGACCTTCACTGTATTAAAGATGGGACCCAACCTTTCTTCATATTTTCATATTACAACAAACCCCTCCCCTATTTATTAGAAAACCAGAAGGACGACCCAGGGTTTGAACTGTGTTGAGTCAAACAAAAACTCCGAGATTTTCCCAAAGAAGGGGAAGGGAGAAGGGAAGAGCGACAGCTGGCTGGCTCAGGGTCTATCATGAGATGGACTTGCTTCGGATCATACGACGTCTCTGAGGCACCAAAGGCAGCCCTTGGCTTCCCTGGTGATTCAGATGATCAAGTATTCGTCTGCAAAGCAGGAGGCTGGGGTTCAATCCCTGAGTCAGGAAGATCCCCTGGCGAAGGGAATGGCTACCACTCTACTGTTCTTTACCTAGAGAATTCATGGACACAGAAGCCTGGCGGGGGCGGGGGCGGGGGGCACAGTCCCTGGGGTTACAACTGAGGGACGGACACACACACACACACATAAAGGCAGCCAATTAGGCCAGCGTTCAGAACTCTGACTGCCATCAGATATCTTTTATTTTTGCTCCAAGTTCAAGTAAAAGTCTGGAGAAAGAGTTTTCCATAGCACCAGGCATAGAATTCTCACTGCAGCCCAGTGCCTTAATCCTACCCCCAAGAAGACTTACTGGGCTAACTGTGAAGGAGCAAAATTATTTTCATAATCCTCCAGAATCCAGAGTTTAATTAAGGTTCACTCAAGGAGGTGTATAGTCTATAGGTTTGGGAAAATGGTTACTGACATACTAGCAGTATTATAATATGGTTTTTTCAGTGGTCATGTATGGATGTGAGAGTTGGACTGTGAAGAAAGCTGAGCACTGAAGAATTGATGCTTTTGAACTGTGGTGTTGGAGAAGACTCTTGAGAGTCCCTCGGACTGCAAGGAGATCCAACTAGTCCATCCTAAAGGAGATCAGTCCTGGGTGTTCATTGGAAGGACTGATGCTGAAGCTGAAACTCCAGTACTTTGACCACCTCATTTGAAGAGTTGACTCATTGGAAAAGACCCTGATGCTGGGAGGGACTGGGGGCAGGAGGAGAAGGGGACGACAGAGGATGAGATGGCTGGATGGCATCACCGACTCGATGGACGTGAGTCTGAGTGAACTCCGGGAGTTGGTGACAGGGAGGCCTGGTGTGCTGCGATTCATGGGGTCGCAAAGCGTCAGACACGACTGAGCGACTGAACTGAACTGAATATCATACAAAGTATTTTCACTGCCCTAAAAATCCTGTGTTCTGCTTATTCACCCCTTCCTCCTCCCAACGCCTGGCAACCACTGGCCCTTCTGCTGTCTGCATAGTTTTGCCTTTTACAGGACATCCTGTAGGTGGACCCTACAGTATGTAGCAGTTTTAAGGCTTTTGCTGAAAACATAAGTTTCCAACCCCTTTGAGTAAATACCAAAGAATGTAGTTATTGGATCTTACTATGAGAGGAGGTTTCACTGAGAAACCTCCAAACGGTCTTCCAAAGAGGCTGTGCCACTGCGCACCATCGCCAGGAACAAATGAGAGTTTTTGTTGCTCCACATCCTCGCCAGCCCCAGGTACCATCAGTGTTCTCGAGTTTACCTACTCCAGTAGATGTGTTGTGGTATTGGAGCATTGTCAGTCTTTTTTGTTTTTAAAGCCATTCTTTCCTATGATTCCTTCATGATTCTGACATAATTTCACATGTTAACCATCCAATAAAATCTTTTCTACTAAGAACATAAGCAATAATGAGTAAGTTATACCAAGTGCCCCAAGCTGTATATCTTCATCCTGTTCTTAAGATTCTGCATATATTTGCAGGTTAGTTTATTTGCCATTTTTAGAACTGAAGTCAAATAAACCAATATGAGCTTTTTAAAGCTTGGTTCCTTTACTGAGTGACCAATGAAAATATTATTTGAGAAACATCCAGGGGTGTTCGTGTGTAGGCATGTTAGAGGTATTCCCTAAGGTCCATCAATTCCTTCACCCTGTTCCAATCCCTGGAGGTACGGTGTCTTCACTGCCCATCTATAATTGAGTTAGTGGCAACACAGTGTATCAAATGACTGTCCTACATTTACTGCCCTCATCACCAACACCTTCTAGTCAAGCATTTCTTTATTCATCTCATAAATACTTTTAAGCCTTTCCTGTATGTCAGACACAAGGTTCTGCAGAGGCAGAACAGTCAGACAAGAGTCCTATCCTGTGCACTTATAGATTCTCAGTTCTGTCAACACCCACCCAAGGCCCCCAGGATACAGTTAGCTGTCAGCACAAAGTTATAAAGGAAGAGCTCAAATAGCAAAGCAGGACCACATCTGACAAAGACAACAGGTCATACACATTAATAATACCTGATACAACCTCTGAGCCTTGCAGTCAGTAGAGTTGGAAGTCAGGGAAAAAGCATAAATACAGATTAAGAAAACTTACAGTATGAGAACTGAAGAATTATGGACAGTTTCTTTTGCTTTGTTTTCTACTCTAGCTTTAATATGGTTATTTTTTTAATGAAAAATCACAATATGTTGAAAGAGAGAAAACATTTATGATATGATCTTGACTAAAATATGTATGTTTGGTACAATTTTTTGTTTGTAAAAATATGAAAATTATTTTAAATAATCTAAAGTTTATGAAACAAGGATAACTTAATTCACTATAATCTTGTTGGAAGTCATCTATTAAACTATTATTTTACCATGGTCGGGGGGAAGCCTTACAACATGGTTTTGTATTTTCAGGAGTATGCAAAAAGTCTCCTAGAGATACTGCAAATAAAAACAATAACAAAATGTAACTAGACATTAGATTTTCATTAAACTATAAATAAATTATAATGTAAGTATTAAAAATAATACCCTTATTTCCAAAGCATCATTATAACACATAATAAATCTTGGCTACTTGACACGTGACACAGCAGCAATCTCATAGAAATTCAACTTAATGATTGATTCCTGTATCAGTCTATATTTCTAAGTAGGATATGTGCACCTGCAGAGAGGAATTAGGATTCTGCCTTAAGAATACTATACCATGAGGCCACATCTCCACAGAAAACCCTGGGAAGAGAATGATCACAGAAGACTTAAATCCAATTTTGACACTCCAACGACCAGCTCTGATTGCCAGGACACATGTGTTCATTACGTGAGGGAATTTTCTCCCTGGTTTGAAATGACTGACTGAAAGTGATTCCACGCTCAGTCATAAGGAATAAGGCTTTGGGTATATTTTATGACAGAAGTACCTACACTGTTATTCACAGGATACTTACAGAATTCAAACTAAAAACCAAAATGGTGCAACAAAGGGTTTGAACACATTTATAAATAGTTGAAACAAATAGATTTGTCAAGCAAAGGTATGAATATCTGGCATGTCATGGGCTTCCCTGGAGGCTCAGATGATAAAGAATCTGCCTGCAATGCAGGAGACCCGGGTTCAATCCCTGGGTCGGGAAGATCCCCTGGAGAAGGGAATGGCAACTCACTCCAGTATTCTTGCCTGGAGAATTCCAAGGACAGAGAAGTCTGGCAGGCTACAATCCAAGGGATTGCAAAGAGTCGGATATGACTCACACACACACACACACACACACACACACTAGTGTTCTGTGACCAAGCACACAAGTTGAGGCTTGCCGGTCAAATTTCCTCTCAAAAAATTAAATGAAAAAACAAAATTAAGCAATTAGCTAGAGCTGAGGATAATAAGTTGAAGGTCAAACTGCAAAGTGAGAGACCAGATGGCCAGCAAAAATATGAAAGGAATTCTTGAAGAAGTGAACACCATGAGGAAGAGAAGATGGATTATAGAAGCAAAAAGATGCATGGAACACTGACAGCATGAAATGCTGACATGGATGCAGAGTGGCCCTGCTGGCAGGATGCAAAACGATCCAGCCACTTTGGAAAACAGTTAGGAGGTTTCTTAAAAAACTACACATAGTCTCATAGTAAAGATTCAACAATCGCACTCTTTGGTATTTACCCAAAGGAGTTGAAAATTTATGTTTTCAACAAAAACCTGGCACAAGGATGTTTACAGCAGTGTTATTTACAACTGCCAAAACTTGTAAGAAACCAGAATGTCCCTCAGTAGGAGAACAGATAAACTATGATACACTCAAGCAACACTGTTGTTGCTCAGTTGCCAAGTCATGCCTGACTCTTTTGTGACCACATGGACTGGTAGGCCACCAGGCTCCTCTGTCTGTGGGATTTCCCAGGCAAGAATACTGGAGTGGGCTGCCATTTCCTTCTCCAGGGGATCTTCCCAACCCAGGAATCGAATGCAGATCTTCTGTTTGGCAGGTGGATTCTTTACCACTGGGCCATTAGGGAAGCCCTGTGAAAAGACATGGAACCTTAAATGCACATTACTAAGTGAAAACAGTCAATCTGGAGAGACTACAAAACTACATGGTTCCAACCATAAGACATTCTGGAAAAGGTAAAACTATGGAGACAGCAAAAACATCAATGGCTGCTAGAGGTGGGGCAGGGAGGAAAACATGGATGGATGGATGGATGGAGCACAGATTTTCGGGGCAGTGAAAATACTCTGCATGATACTATAGTGATGGGTGTATGTCATTATACATTTGTCCAAAGCCACAGAATCCATGACACCACGAATGAACCCTAAGGTAAACCATGGGCTCTGAAGGACTAATGTGTCGACGTAGTTTCATCAGTTGTAACAGATGCACCACTCCAGTAGGGATGATGACCATGGCGAGGCTATGCAGGTAAGTGGGCAGGGGGTACATGGGGAATCTCTGTACCTTTCTCTGAATGTTGTGAATCTAAAACTGCTCTAAAAAAGCAAAGCCTTGTAGCTGATTCACTTCACTGTACAGTAGAAACTAACACAACAGTGTAAAGGAATTATATTCCAATAAGAAAAAAGGAAAGTCTTTTAAAACTATGCAGAGATGCAAAGTCACTGTGAGAGAGACCAAGAAGCCACAGAGAAAACAGAGAGAGTAGCCCACTTAAATTTTCCAGAGCCCTTGATTTCATGTATATCCTTAATGGAAACTTTGAGTTACTCCTTTTTCAGTGAGCTTCTGCTCCCTGCAACCAAGAGTGCTATGGAACAGGAATGGGTTCTAGGATCACCAACAGGTCCTTGGAGAAGACATGTGATTAACTAGGAACCCTTCATAACGTGCAGGGCAATGAGGATGCTCCTATCCTATGACACTGCTAACTGAACCCTCCAGTGACAGTTTAAAGATTCTTTGCTGTCATTCTCCTTCACTCAGAGACTGTGCCTAACTTCTCTCTTCCTGAAGCTGAACTGGCAGAGTGCTTGTCTGACCTACAGAATGAAGCAGAAATGCTACTGAAAGCTAGGCCATACGAAGTTTTGCAGTTTCTACCCAGTACCCTTAGAATGCTTGTTTTGGGGAAGCATTCTCTTAGAATCAAGCTGCCAAGGTTTGAAAAGCTCAGGCTACAGCGAGGAACCCAGCAGGTGCTCTGGACAAGAGCCCCAGATGCTCCCAGCCCAGAGTAAGCACCAGCACCAGCCACATGCGGGAGCCATCCCGGCCGTCCAGCACAGCCTTCAGACGATGCCAGCCCAGCTGCTGTCTGCCCATCACCGCACGGAGATCACAGGCAAGAACTGCCCCAGTGCACTGAGTCTGCCCACAGAACTGGGAGAAAGAGTCATCAACTGCTGTTTGAAGCCACTACTGTTTCAGGATGACTTGTTACACAACAATAGATAGCCAGAACATCCTTCTTCCACAGTGATGGAGAAACACTGACACCATTCCCATTAGGAAGAAGAGCAGCAGCGGGGACAGTAAGGCAGGTAGGGAGCTTGTGCACCACTCCAGTGCATGGAACTATCACCAGCTATACAGAGCAAAGTCAAGTCAGAAAGAGAAAAATAAACACATATATTATTAACACATACATATGGAATCTAGAAAATGGTACCCATGAACTATCTTGAGGGAAGGAATGGAGACACAGAAGTAGAGAACGGATGGACTTGTGGACACAGTGGGAGAGGGAGTGAGTGGGATGAATGGAGAAAGTACAACCGACACATATACACTATCACATGTAGGATGGAGAGCTGGGGAGAAGTTGCTATGCAGCACAGGGAGCCCAGTCTGGTGCCCTGTGAGGACCTACAGGGATGCAGTGGGTGAAGGGGAGGGAAGCTCAAGAGGGAGGGGATATATGTATAATAATATATGACTGATTCCTGTTGTATGACAGAAACCAACACAACACTGTAAATTTTTTTTAAAAAGGAAATAAAAAAATATGCTGTTCCAACTATATTTATCCAAAATTCTATAAATCCACACATCCATAAGACAGACTTACTGTATGCCAGCCACACTACAGCATTTGAAAATAATATTTCCATTTACTATTATTTTCTTCCAAGCAAAGCACACAGTTGCACGAGTACGAAAATAGGCAAAGGCACCAGTACAGGAACCTCTGGGTCTGTGTTCTTGTTGCACTGGGTCAGAACCAAGCATCCAAAAGCAAACACTCATCTCGCTTAGGGATACACTCAGATGTTACAGTAAGTATAGAAAGCAGGTGTGGGAGTGAAAAACACCAACTTCAGGATAGGTTTACCTCTTGGGAGACGGGGGCGCTATTGGGACAGGTACATGCGGGCTTCTGGCTGCATGTGTCAAGTTTGACATCTTAAGTGGTAGACACATGGGTGTCTGTGTCTTTTTATTTTTCTAAACCATAAAAAGGAATTGCAATTGAATGTAAAGCAAAAAAAAACAAAGTTATAAAAACATCCCTTAAAAATGGTATTTTGATACACAGCTATACACACAGGCATAAAAACATCCTGTATGTGGAAATTACCACAGTAATGGGAATATAGGCAACAATACTAGGGTCATACTTACTTCTGGGGGTGAGCAATTAACTTACTGAACAGAGACGTATTAATACATCTCTTGTTACTTAGACGGTATTGACAGGAGCTATTTCAATACTCACTTACATAACAAATCAACTGGCCATAAGCATTAATTTCTGCAAAAATCCCCCAGTCAACAATGTGTTGAGATTGCTCTTCATGTCATGTTCTTCCATGAGCATATTCTCACCAATCCCTTTCAGAACCAATGATGTGAACACATCAACTATTTTTTTCTCTTAAAATGAATATAAACTCCCATAAGCATTAGATAGATTCACACATATACACACACAAATGTACATGTATATATCTTGATGGAAAAATTACCAATGCCATTTTTCAAAGAACTAGAACAAAACATCTTAAAATTTGTATGAAGACACAAAAGACCCCAAAGAGACAAAGCAATCTTAAGACTTAAGAAAAATGGAGCTGGAGGAATCAGGCTCCCTGAATTCAAACTATACTACAAAGCCACAGTCATGAAAAATGTATGGTACTGGCACAAAAACAGATCAACGGAACATGATAGAAAGCTCAGAAATAAACCCACGTACCTACAGACAATTAATTTATGACAAAGGAGGCAAGATTATACAGTGAAGAAAAGACAATCTCTTTAAGAAATGGTGCTGGGAAAACTGGACTGTTACATGTAAAAAATGAAATAAAACATTCTTTAACAACATACACAAAAATAAACTCAATATGGATTAAAGACCTAAATGTAAGATCAGATACTATAAAATTCTTAGAGAAAAACATAGGGGCAAAACATTTTTTGACATAAACTGCAATATCTTTTTTGCAGTTTCCATTACTATCTTTCCATTACTCCTAGAGTAGTGGAAATTTAAAAAAAAATGGGATTTAATTAAACTCAGAAGTTTTTGCATAGCAAAGGAATCCATAAACAAAAGACAACCCACAAAATAGGTGAAAATATCTGCAAATGATGTGACAAATGAGGGATTAATCTCCAAAATTTACAAACTGCTCATGTGTCTCAATATCAAAAAAGGCCAAACAATCCAATCAAAAGATGGGCAAAAGACCTAAATAGATATTTCTCTGAAGAAGACATACAGATGATCAACAGGCACATAAAAAGATGCTCAACATTGCTAATTATTAGAGAAATGCAAATCAAAACTACGAGATACCACCTCATATCAGTCAGAATGGCCATCACCAAAAAAAAAATTCTACAAACAATAAATGCTAGAAGGATGTGGAAAAAAGGGAACCCTCCTACACTGTTGGTAGGACTGTAAATTGGTACAGCCACTATGGAGAACAGTATGGAAGTTCCTCAAAAAACTAAAAACAGACCTAAGGTATGACCTAACAATCCCACTCTGTGCATATATCCAGAGAAACACATGGTTCACAAGGATACATGCTCCACGATGTGCACTGAAGCACTGTCCACAACAGCCGAGACACGGAGGCAACCTAAATGTCCATCCACAGAAGATGCGGTACACATGCACGATGGAATGCTACTCAGCCATGAGGAAGAGTGAGGTGATGCCATTTGCAGCAACACAGATGGACCCAGAGATTATCATTCTAAGTGAAGTCAAGTCACATAAAGACAAACGCCATATGATACCGCTTACATACAGAATCTTTCAAAAAAACTGATACAAATAAGCTTATTTACAAAACAGAAAATGGAGTAGGAAATGGCAACCCACTCCAATGTTCTTGCCTGGAGGATTCCATGGACAGAGGAACCTGGCAGGCCACAGTCCATGGGGTTGTGGAGAGCAGACTCGACTAAGTGATTGAGCACTCATGCACACAGAAAGCAGAAACAGACTCATGGACTTAGAGAACAAACTTACAGTTAACTGGGGGTGGGGGCGGACAGAGAATGAATTTGAGATCAGCATGAACACACTGCTATTTTTAAAACAGATAACCAACAGGACCCTCTGTATAGAACAGGGAGCTTTGCTCAATGGTCTGTAATAACCTAAACAGGAAAAGAATTTTAAAAAGAATACATACATGTGTAAATATATATATATATATATATATATATATAACTGAATTACTTTGCTGTACACCTAAAACTAACATAACACTGTTAATCAACTGTACTTCAATATAAAATAAAATTTTTTAAAAAAGAAAGAAAAATACTGTGGACCCATTATGCTCAGTAGCATTTAACTCTTCGTGACTCCATGGACTGTAGCCTGCCAGACTCCTCTGTCCACAGGATTCTCCAGGCAAGAATACTGGAACATGTTGCCATTTCTTCCTTCAGGGGATCTTCCCAACTCAGGGATGAAACTGGTGTTGTCTGCATCTCCTGCATTGGCAGGCAGATTCCTTACCACTGAGGCACCAGGGAAGCCCATTATCAAGCATATTTGCTTGTCTTTCCAAAAATTACTGCAGAATACTATTAATTTTTATTGGTATGCAGATAATTTTTACTAAATATGAGCTTTATAGGATGAAGGTTTATCCTTTTTTGACATTTTTTCCCAGTGAATATCATTTCATTTCTTTTCATTTCAATGTGGATTTTCATGCCAAGTAGATTAGACCACTAATCTAATGGTGCCACGATGGAACCATTTGTGTCTCCTTTTCAGACAACCCTAAGATCAGAAGATCAAAACCCAAAGATCCCAGTGCCTTCAGGATTCCAAGCCTCTATTCTACTAGAACAGGCACAGAAGACTTACTTGAATTGAGGACTATAACCTACAGACCACATGGCACCATATATGTTATTTTTTCTTAAAGCAGCAGCAACAGTGCAATAACAACAACATACTCAGAGATGACATGTCAGGTTTAAAGTCACTGGGAGCCTAGCTGGAGATGGGTAGTGGCAACAGGTCCTCTGCCCCATATCCTGAAAGCCTCCACCATTGCTGACCGTGACCACCCCAGAGCGGTCTCCCTCCTGGACTGAGCTCCCAACCCAGGAAGGAAAGAAAGGACGGAAGAAACAGACAGTAATATATACCTTGTGTAGGGACACTCGAGGCTCCAGGTATCTGTTAAAACTCCTACAACTCTTAGTCTAACTGAGAAAGCAGAAAACCAGCTTAAACACAGCAAGCATAAACCAAAAGGCCCCTTTCAGACTCCAGAGTTTGTAAACCCCAGTCTCAGCATGTAGTGTGCTGATTATATCACTACTGGCAAGTGTCAATCTACAAAAACACTTGGAAAACTGAAGTCAAGCTTTTAACAGTGCTCTAAACTAGTGCAGAGGTGCACAGCACTCGAGAATCCACCTGTAGTGCAGGAGACTGGAGTTTGATCCCCGGGTCAGGAAGAAACCCACTCCAGTATTCTTGCCTGGGAGATCCTATGGAAAGAGGAGCCTGGTGGGTTACAGTCCAAAGAGTCACAAAGAGTCGGACACGACGGAGTGCGGCCCAACTAGCGTATGAGTGAGTTTAGGGCTAGATTCATCCTTTTATGCATATCCATGAAACAGAAGTTTTTTTTTTTTTAATCTGTCAGTCACAAATTTAATTATCTTAAAAATTAACGAATGAGACCAGTTTTATTCTTTCTCCTCCAACCCTTTCCTTCAAATTTACTATCATTTTTGTTGTTTTCCTAATACGTATCTTATAAAACAAGCCTTAGTTTAGCTAGGAGACAGTTAAGGTTAGGAGACAAGGACCTCCTTGCATCTCACCCCTGTTTTTGTAGAAAACAGATTACAAACCAACCACACACAAAAAAACCATCTTCAAAGAAACCAGAATTTGCGGTTATAAGTGCAAAAGCCAGCCATGTATGCTAATCCTCTGTAATAATAAAGCAAGGTGAGCTCCCGTGGCTGGGCGATGCCTGGGTGAACTAAGGGGAACTGCCCATGTGACACCATCTTTTAAACTCTCTGTTGTCCAGGCTGGCCAGCAAGGCAGAAGCACCCTCACAAGGACCCTCTAAGGGGGCATGTGACGGGCTCTGAGGATGGAGACAAGGCCACCAGAGCCTGCAGAGAAAGATGTGTCTGCTTACTTCCAAAACACACGCTGAATGGAACCAGCCACCCACCACTTAGGGATCTAAAGGCCCTGGATTGTTTGCCACCTACAGGATTGCTTACCTGAAAAATAAACTCTTACTTCTTAAAGCAGTGGCATGGGGGAAGGAGGGGCAGGGCGAATCAAAACAGGAGGCTTGAAACATGGAGGACCACTGTCTCCCCAACCTTTGAGATGAAGGATGGCAAACCTCATTTCGCAGATATTTTAAGTAGCTGTAAAGCCCCAGTGGCTCCAATTTTAAGCCTGTGTTTAGACCAGGTTTGAAAAGGGGCTGCACCACTTTACAATAACTAGGCACCACGTCTGATGCCAATCGGTGCTTTGTATTTGAAATGGGCGACCACAAACGAAAAAACAAGACCACCTACGGCAGACGATACGTGCCACGACCAATCTCCTTGGCACCCAGGCCTGTGTGTGGGCAAAATGCTTTCATAAAAAGAAAATAAAGCTCAAGATTATTGCCAAAAATCTTGAGTAGTATCACATAGTTAGTTTTCCACTTTAAATTCTTACAGAGATATATAATCATGTCTTTTCAGCAAGTTTAAAACCTGACTTTAAAAAAAATAACAAACCTACCTGACCTACTGAAACGGCCCGTTCTCTCAGGCCCCTGGTAGCAGCCTTGAGGATACACTAAATATAGCCCATGGTTATGCCATTGAAAATTAGAAAACCTAGTCATTCAACTGAAAGCTAGAGTTGTTTTAAAGGAATACTTACTGGCAAAAGCCATGTCTGCAACTCCTCATATTCTTTTTGATTATTATTGTGTGTCCTTTTCACTTAGGACATTAAAGGCTCCCTTTTTCCATCCTCAATGCTCCTAAAGTTACAGGACAAGGGGCTCTTACCTGGCCATCTCTGACAGGTCAGTGATCAAACAGAAAGAGTCAGGCTGGAGCCAAATTCCGTCCGCCTCTTAAGAATCACCAGAGGCTAGGACTCTATCGCTCCCACTACACTCAGGGAACCCCATTCAATATTAGGACAATAAGCCCTCTCCAGACAAAGGTTTAATATTCTCGGGTGTTTTCCCAACTTCTAAACTCAATGACTTTTCAGGAAAAGATCATTTTATGATCACCAATTCCTGCACAGAACAAGCAAATTAAAAAAAAAAAAAAGTGATCTCATCTTTTGTACAAGAAACACAGGTTTAGATGGAAAAATATACCCATATTTATTGCCCCAGCGATCAAAGACCATTTACTTAACCAACCTTATCTTTAAATAGCACCCGTCTTTGTAGAAGAGTTTAACTTACTTAAGGTATTTACATTCACATGAACAAACCCGTACGTGAACTAAAAAAAGACACGATGTTTTGCCGAGCTCAGGAACAAGATGCAGGTCGTCCGTCCACATAAAGAAATACTCATTCCAAGCGTTTCTGACAATGCAGAGCGCACTCTGCCCATCACCCCCACCTCCTTCTCCCGGAAGCACGGGGAGCCTTGAAGACCTGCTGGCGTGTGTGAAGAAAAGCAAAGCAGAGGGCTATGGCTGCTGGCTTCAAACTACAAATCCCAGTGCCTGACCCAGCAGAGGGTGCCGTGAGGAAAGACTGCACGACAAATAAAACTCCAGGAAAGGTCAGCAAAGATGTGCTCAAAGGCCAAACACTTCTGCCACAGACGACTTCTACTGCAGAACCAGCTGCAAGCAATGGCGGATTTAACAGGCATGACTCAACAGGCAGGAAGACCAGAGACGTTTACCGCTTCCACCTCAGGAACGGTTGCCTGTCTAGGGAACGCCAGGGTGCCCTAGTAGACAGTGCCCTTGAGCAGGATCTGTGGGGAACAGAAGCCTTAGTCCACACTTGGGTAGCATGGTAGGGCTATGTACATGAAACAAGTCTTTTCAGTGTTGAGATCCGCAAAAGGTACTTACACAGCCTCCGGCAAGAATTTCTGCTGCCAGTGGGACTGAGCCATCTCTGCGCATAAATTTATCCCTCACAAAATCATTCACCTTGAAGAAAAATATTTAGAAAAGCTGATAAAAAATATAGAGATAGTCATCAAACACACATATACAACTGTACGTAAATGTTATTTTTCTTCCAGTGTTTTGGAGTAATCATAAACTGAATAAAAGAACGAGCTTAAGACTTTGCTCTTGATCTCATATATGTCGTTTTTGAAAGCCAGAATATATAGATATGCATTCCTGATGTTTGGGGGAGAATATAAATTAAGAGAGGTGGTTTAACAAGCCTAATTCATATATGTCTGCAATTACCATAGCATAGAGAGAGAGACATATTAACAACAGAGACACAATTAAAACATACATTTTATAACTTAAAAACTTTTAGAAGATTTGATTAAAAATCACTTTCAAGTCTTCTAACAGGATTTAATCTCAAACAGCTTCATCACTGAAACACATTTAGCCGAGCAGATCTTTCAGCGTGGTAGAAACTCAGCATCTAAGAAATTTCTCAAGGATTCTCAAAGAACATCAAGAGCATTAATTAATTAAGTACAATATTCTCAAAATGGTGTACACTACAAGCAATTTTAAGGATCAATCAGAAGATTAGCTGTCCCACCAGTCACATCGGAAGATGATGAAAGGAAAATTTCAGCGCCAACACTACGCAGCCCAATCCAGAGGGAAGGTCTAACTCTCCGGGGCTTTATGACCTTAGTGATGACAATGTGATCACTGACCCGTTCCAGAAATCCGAACTAACTACTTACCACCTGTCAGATAGGAGTCGGGCACTGGAGAACCAATCTGATGGAGCACCAACTTCAACCAGAACTCAGATTCCTCAACCTGTTGCTCTGGCAAATGTTACACCTCGAACACAAATTACTTGTGTACTTGAGTGATATGTTCTGGAGTCAGAAAAAAACTGCTTTTGGATTCTAGCTTTCCCACAGATGAACTGTGCAAACGCAGGCAAACACTTCCCCCCGTGGGCCTCACTCTCCATATCTGTATGCAGTGTGCTCAAGATGAAAGCAACCAGAGGTAAAACGTGAAAGCGCCTAGCACAGTCAGCACTGAAGGACATGCAGCTGCTGCCACTGCCCCTGCTAGGACGGTGATAATCGTGACAACCACCAAAAATCCTGTTCAAATACATTATCACGTTTTCGGATGTTCAGTGTTACCTCGGGGAATAATAAAAAGCTGTGTGTGGTGAGTGCCCTGCATTCAGATCAGTTAGCACCTCCGAGGAAACACAGACCTGCTATTTCACGTTAAGAATCTCTGCTAGATTCCTGAATATGTGCAAACTACCTTCATCAGAAGCATCAAATCAAAAGACTTACTGTAAGTTTTATGGCCTTCTCTGGGGCGACTCCCAGTAACTGTGGCAACAGACCTGAAAAACAACGAAAAGCCGAAGCGTATTAAATAAATTAACATTGACTAAACATATCAGCAGCTCTAAAGAAGGGATCACCATGTAAAAACTGGGGCAGTCTGGGCTGCAATTTTCTGTTCTTACCTTTGATGAGAATACTCGAAACGGACTGTTCAGGTACTAATCTCTGAGAGCCAGGTCTGAGCAAATTTCCTCTCACATTTTAGATCGTTTGCACGTTGGGTAAGTCAACAGTGGTAGTGAATCAGGAAATCTCATTATTCACAAATTTGCTCTTTTCCCTCCCACCTCTTAAATAAGTGGACTTCAGTGAATATATCCTTTTTTTAAAATACTTTTCTCATCTCCCCACCCTGCTCCCTCACTGCCCACAGTTCAGCCATTTATACCCTTAGCAACTAGGACTTGGTGACAAGCACCAGACAAGGTTCCTGCTCTGACCAGTCTCAGATGGAAGGAGGGGAGAGGCATTCCTGCAAAGGTGACAGTTACTGGGAAGCAGGCATTTCAGGGAGGAGAACACACGGGGCAAAGACAGCAGAGCGGGAACAAGCCCGTTGTGCTCAAACATGAAGGAGCACATCAGTATGCCCTCTTGGATGAGGCGGGCACAGGGAGACACAGCTGGGGCCTGATGCAGGAGCCACACCCAAACCAGGACCCGAGTTTGAGAAACTGTAAGTTAAGAGAGAAGGTTTTCCATCTGGAGAAGAGTGATGCGCTAGCGCATACTGTCAAATGACTGCTCTGGCTCCTGTGGAGACAAGGCATATTGATGTGCATTGATGTGTGTGAGTGTGAGCGCGTGAGTGTGTGTGTGCAGAGAAGAGACCGTGAGAAACAACAATCTGACTGCCAGTGCTTGGTTTTTTAGTACTAAAAGACTACCTGGTGGAAATGGAGATGGCTGTAGAGAGTAACAGGATGGGGGTGGAGCGGGAGGAGCTCAGGTCTGAGCACACCAGCGGGAGTGGGGATCAATCAGCGCACAGGGCTCCCCAGGTGGTTCAGTGGTAAAGAAGCATGCCTGCCAATACAGGAGATGCAGGTTCAATCCCTAGGTCAGGAAGATCCCCTGGCAAGGGACTGGCAACTCACTCCAGTACTCCCGCATGGGAAATCTCATGGACAGAGGAGACTCCAGTCCATGGGGTCTCAGAGTCAGACACGACTGCATGACTAAGCAACAATAAGAATCAAAACACGAGGAGGAGGTGTGGTCTTTGACAGGAAAGGGCCACTTCTAGGAGAGGTGGTTATGACAGCAGTGGCCCTGCCTATCTGAGCTAAAATGATCTTTTCATCTGCTCTAAGAAAATAAAATCAAAGACAGACACTTTTCCTTGGAAACCCAAGGGTCAGAATATATTGTTCCCAGGTCATGCTGCTGTCCTTGGGAGGGGCTTCACGGTGTCATCCTTCACCAGTAAGTTCACTTTCCTAATTCACTATATAAAAAGCTCTGTTTCCAGCCTCTTTGGAGAGACCAGCTCTGGCCACACCATCTTCTTAAAGGAACAGTCTACAGCCAAAAGTCTCTAGCGCCAGGGCTGTGTGCATCCAGTCTGCAGATGTGTTTTGCTGAGTAGCACAGGTTTGAAACCTAATTTGAGCTTATTTTAAAGACAAATAGGTAGATGTCTGGATGGATGACTGGACTGATGGACTGACTGCTTAATGATCTGACAACTCTGGGCTTCCTTCTGACCTTTTAGCAATCTATCTCCCATTGGGGGAGACTCCACCCTTTATACAGGACCCAAGCGTCAATTCAGCAAGCTCCCTATCACGCCCTAATGCCTGCATGGCAATAAGGGCAATATTGCTCATCATTTTTCATGCTCTGTTGATATCCTCACACTAGAGGAGACATCTCTCTGTGCTTGAGGCTCTGAAAAAAGGGGAGAAACTAAAGAACTAATGAAACCAAGACAGCTTCATGTTTTAGGAAAACTGAAGAAAGTTCATTTCATTGTAAAAATAAATGACAAGGATGCTGATGCCAATCAAAATGTTCTCTAAAAACACAGCTAACACACTGTTTACTCTATGTCAGGGGCCATTTTAAGCATTTTACTAACTCATTTAATCCTTACTCCCTGCAGAGAGGAAACTGAGGCATACAGAGACTGAATCATTTGTTCTAAGTTATGCAGATGATAGATACTGAGATTGGGATTCGAGTCTAAGCCCTCTCTCTCAAGAGTCTATGCCTTTAGACAACACCCAACTCTGCTGGATGGCATCACAGACTCAACGAATGTGAGTCTGAGCAAGCTCCAGGAGTTGGTGATGGACAGGGAAGCCTGATGTGCTGTAGTCCATGGGGTCACAAAGAGTCAGACATGACTGAGCAACTGAACTAACTCGGTCCTATGTCTAACATATGGAGAGGGAAATGGCAACCCACTCCAGTGTTCTTGCCTGGAGAATCCCAGGAATGGGGTAGCCTGGTGAGCTGCTGTCTATGGGGTCACACGGAGTCGGACACGACTGAAGCGACTTAGCAGCAGCAGCAGCAGAATGCCTAATATGCAAACGTGTATCTGCCCTTCCATATCCAGCATCATTTGTTCACTTACATAACTAACCTGCCTGGATCCTATAATTATTTGGGTTTGCAACATCTTCTCTAGCCAGCCGCATTGGAGCCTCCAGGGCTACAAGCTGACTGGACAAGGGCAAGGCACCTAAAGGCGAATAACCGATGAGTTCAGCAACCTGGATCTGGCACTACAAGTGGAGCTACGGAGTCCAGAATCCTTCTCCCAGGAGCATGACAGACTCATCAGAGGTGGCAGTGCTGTTGAGTTGCTAAGTTGTGTCCGACTCTATGACCCCATGGACTGCAATGTGTCAGCCTTCCCTGTCTTTCACTATTTCCTGGAATTTGCTCAAACTCCATTTGAGTCCAACTCATTGGAGTTTTGTTCAAACTCCAATGTCCATTTGAGTCGAGGATGCCATCCAACCATCTCATCCTCTGTTGCCCCCTTCTCCTCTTGCCCTCAATCTTTCCCAGCATCAGGGTCTTTTCCAATGAGTTGGGTCTTCGCATCAGGTTGCTAAAGTGTTGGAGTTTCAGCATCAGTCCTTATAATGAATATTCAGGGTTGATTTTCTATAGGATTGACTGGTTTTATCTCCTTGCAGTTCAAGGGACTCTCAAAAGCATCTTCTCTAGCACGACAATTCAATAGCATCAATTCTTCGGTGCTCAGCTTTCTTTATGGTCCAACTCTCACATCCATACATGACCACTGGAGAAAGCACTGCTCTGACTATATGGACCTCTGTCGGCAAAGCGATGTCTCTGCTTTTTAATACTCTGTCTAGGTTTGTCATAGCTTTTCTTCCAAGGAGCATGCATCTTTTAATTTTATGGCTGCAGTCACCGTCCACAGTGACTTTGGAGCCCAAGAAAATAAAATCTGTTATTGTTTCCACGTTTTCCCCTCCTATTTGCCATGAGGTGACAGGACCAGATGCCATGATCCTCATTTTTTGAATGCTGAGTTTTAAGTCAGTCTTTTCACTCTCCTCTTTCACCCTCATCAAGAGGCTTTTTAGTTCCTCAGAGGTGAGGAGCCAGTTAACAGAGGCACAAGCTGAGAAGGTGCCACGTGACATGGGAAAACTGGCCAGTCGAAGCCACGTATGTGCGAACGCCAGAAGGAAGCAGAGACTGTGACAGGAAAGGAAACGGCCTAGCAGAGAGGAGAAATGTGCCACAAATAGAATACGGACACCAGAGAGAACACACAGGCTGTGGAAGGTGCCCAGATGGGAGAGTCGGCCTTAACCAGCTTCTGGTCCCACTGGGGCCAGATTCCAGTGAGACTCCTGCCCTGGGATCCCTACGAGTGCTTGGTTTTCCTTCTCCCTCACGTGAACTCTTATGGAAAGTTCCCCTATGCTCTTGCTAGCTTGAGTATGGCCATGCTCTTTTTAATCTAAATGAACCGAAACAGCACAGAAAATGTGAATATGGAACCATCTGGGCAAAGCAAGCACTCTTAAGTCAAAGTAAGAATTTCCTCCTCCTGAACTATACTCACTTATTAACCCTTTACTTACACCATGAGATAATATCTATGAGGAAAAAAAGCACTATTATTACTTCATGAAAACACAGCATTCATTTCTACCAGTAAAATTCAGGCGTAAGCTATTTAAACTACATCGTAACATTCACAATTTCCATTCTACTCTCTACTCTAAGGTCAAGTACGGAAATGTTTAGTTAAATATTTACTGGCTGGATGTATTTTTCTCATCATTAAATTGTACACCCAAACCATGGATGGGTTGATAGCACTGTGATTTGCATGATGATCTCTTGTCTCTATCACTACCCTGTGACAGTCTTCTTAAATCACTAATAAAAAACAGCCCACACAGCCAAATGCCTACAGCGTTAGATACAATCACTTCAGCCAGCCTTTTAAGCGACCGAGATTTGTCTTTCTCACTATAAATTTAGTAATGCCCTGTGAACAGCAGAGACCGAAACAAAACGATAGAGAAAACCCTGCATTTAAGACTAAATATAGGGCGGCAAATATTTATTTGTTCAGCAAACATTTACCAAATGCTGTCTGTGCCTGGGACTGGAAGAAACTAGGTTGAAATAGTAAGATCTGTGGCGTGCCCTGGAGCCTGTGTCAGTTTAGAGAAAGAGGGAGACCCAGGTGTCTGTGTGCCAAAGACGGGACACAGCACCTAAAAACAGAGTGTTGGGTGTCACAGCCCTGGTGCGCCAAAGTGCTCTGGGAACACAGTGGAGAGAACCAGCTACTCTGCCTGCAGGGCGGAGCAGGGCATCAGAGAGGAGGAGATCCTGGGCATGATTCTTTAAGGACAAGCGGAGGTTCACTGCAGGAGAGAGACACGAGGAGGATGCAGAGCCAGGCGGCCTAGGCAGAGAGAACGGACTGTGAAAAGGCACCCAAATCTCAGGTTCACTGCACGGGCAGGGCTGGGGTGAGGTCACAGACCTCGTAAACACACAGCGGTAGCAGAGGTAATTCATCGAATCAACAACAGTGGAGATAATGACAGTACGGGGGCACTTACTACATGCCGCACACCACTGTGTGTGCTGTATGGGAAGCAACACACGAAACCCATGCCAGAGGAAGTGAAAGCGTCAGTCGCTCAGTCGTGTCCCACTCTTTGCAACCCCATGGACTGTAGCTCGTTGCCAGGCTCCTCTGTCCATGGAATTCTCCAGGCAGGAATACTGGAGTGGGCTGCCATTCCCTTCTCCAGGCAATCTTCCTGACCCAGGGATTCAACTCAGGTCTATGGCATCGCAGGCAGATTCCTTACTATCTGAACCACCAGGAAAGCCCCAATATGAAACCCACACCACAGAAAGTGTTAGTCACTCAGTCACGTCCAACTCTTTGCGACCCCATGGACTGTAACCCACTAGACTCCTCTGTTCATGGGATTCTCCAGGCAGGAGTACTGGAGTGGGTTGCATGCCCTTTTCCAGGGGATCTTTCCCACTCAGGCACTGAACCCAGGTCTCCTTACCGTCCTTATCTCCAGGCAGATTCCTTACCATCTGAGCCACGAGGAAAGCCACAATATGAAACCCACACCACAAGTCAGTAGCAAAACTCAGCGCATGTCATTTTTATCCCATCAACAGATGAGGAAACTGAGGCAGACTTCCAGGAGCCGGCCCAGGGTCACTCAGCTGGTATGTGGGGCAGGGGGGTTCAACCCAGGCAGGCTGGCTCTAGGGGGTGCTCCTGAACAAGGACACTGTGCTGTTTCTCTGCAGGCCACATGAAGGGGCTTGGGAAAAAGTCTGGGTGGCTTTTAAAGAGGAAACTTCGAAAAGAAAAAGAGTTCTGGAGGCAGGTGAAGGACAGATGGTAAGGGCAGAGACCCAAGGCAGGAAGAATAATTGGAAGGTTAAGGTAATTTAATATCAGGCCTGAGTTTCACTGTATAAAATGAGTAACTTAATCCAGTAGAATAAAACCAAAGTACAAATCCATTCCTAAGACCTAGGCCAGATGCTGGCACTCAGGGAGGCACTGGATCAGGATCATTCTTGTGGTGGTGAACTTGGGAATCAAGGGTGGCTGTGGATGGCAATCTGAGAGCCAGCAGACATGTGGGCCTTGACGCCATCAGTCGTGGCCAAACGTTCTCTGGGAGGGGTCCTGATCTGCAGGAGAAGGGAAGCCAGAGAGCTGCGGATTTCAACAACCTCCTGATTCCCTGACCTCAGGAAGAGGAAGGGTGATGTGGCTCGGTAATGCCTAAAACAGCCAGTCTGGTGAAGGCGGCTCAACACAATCACACTGAAGTTTAAAGCACATGTATGTCTGACATCTGGATAACTCAGCAGAAAAATCAGGCTTCTAATACAAGATGTTTCTGTTGGATTCTGGAAATTCATTTTAACCATTAGAAACAGAGAATGCATGTGTGTGTTGTTTCTGACTTGTCAAAACAGCAGTCTGTTTTCCAACTGCCTCAAATGAAATTTATTAGTGTGGTTAGTTTTCTAATCTTCTCATTTTAGTTCAGCTCCATCAGCACATGTGGCAATGCTTCCTTGGCAAACTTTACCAGAAGGCTGCTAATGCGAGAAAAGATTTACAGAGTACAATATTAATATAGTATTTTGTCTTCAGATTTCATGGGGTTGAGATATAAATCACACTATCCCCTCGGATCCCCATCCTTTATGCAACTCGATAAGAAAGGACTGAGCAAAAGATGTGGAAGCTAAGCCCACACCAGGAACCTCAACTGCAGGCTTTACAGAGAACCCCCAAAAGGAAGTTTCTGAGAACAGTATGCTGACCAGAGGGCTACTGAGCTGTAGTTTTTACTTAAAAACTTTTTAGAGATATATAATTCCAGAATCTCCAGGTGAGAAGGGACTATGAAAGAAACTCATTAATAACATTGGCATGATTAAAGCTATTTGTTCCCAATGGCTTGGCAACAGAATGAATGGCTTGGAGCACTGGGGCCTTGGAGGCTGACAAACCAGAACCGAGGAATCCTCGGTCTGCCCTGCTTTCATGCTGAGTGATCTTGGGGACATTATCCTTTGAACTCTTAAGTTCCTCGTTAGTAAACCAAGGATGCTAATTACGACTCACTGGTTTATTATGATAATGGTATGAGTAACTGCATATAAAGAGCCAGATACTGTTCACAGCCTAGACTGTGTATTCCGAAAAGGTCACGTTTCTACCTATCTGTTCATGGCATATTCTTGATTCTCCTCTTGCATCTAAGAGGCAATTCATCCTGAAGAGTGCTCCCAGTCAAGAATGAGGAAAGTATGGGAGCACGGAATTAGGGGAGTGTGACGGGAGTAAAATGCTCTTCCCCGTGGCTATGCCCCCAAGCTTAGAAGCACTGACAGCGTCCAGCAGCACCACATTCTTTAGCAAAAGTGAGGAAGCAGTACAGACATAACACCACATCTTCAGCTACATTTTCAGCTAAAATAAAATGTCTTAGCTAAGAACTTAAACAGTTTTCAACCTCCGATGATGAGCCACTTTTTGCTATGTAATTTCTCTTGAGGGGCAGAAGAGCCAGGTGATTAACAGCATGGAGTCTGAAGCCAGGCTGTTGGGTTTAAATTCTGACTCTTGTTATTTAGTAGCTGTGCAGTAGTGATTCAGTTACGCCCACCTCCCTGAACCTCAGTTTCCACATCTGTAGAATGGGGATAAGCACAGTATGTGCATGGGGCAGTCCTGAAGACGAAACAACACACACAAAACCCTCGGAAGTGTATCAGCACACAGTAAGCACTCTAGATGTGTGTTTTGGTTGTTGTTCTTTATGCTCATCATCATCACCATCCTCCCCCTCCTTCAGGGAAAGTGAAAGTGAAGTCCCTCAGTTGTGTCCGACTCTTTGTGACCCCATGGACACCAGGCTCCTCCGTCCATGGGATTTTCTAGGCAAGAGTACTGGAGTGGGTTGCCATTTCCTTCTCCAGGGAACTTCCCAACCCAGGGATCAAACCCAGGTCTCCCACATTGTAGACAGACGCTTTACCATCTGAGCCACCAGGGAAGTCTGGTGTCCTTCAGAGAAACTGGCTCTAAAAGGCTGAGCAGCGTCTCCCCAGTCCCTCACAACGTGGTGCCTGTGCAGTGGCTGAGCTGAACGTGGCCCCACTCCGCCTCTCAAAACAAGGCTCTCTGCCCCTCAACGCTCACTTTTCCCCTGTTCACCCTAGTGGACTTGCTCCTCCAGCTTCCTTCTCTGGTCTACAAAGGCATTTCTTCCAGCCCATTCTGCATGTTTTTCTGAGTGCCAGCTCACACTGGGCTGGCAGGCTGCATGGCTGGGCCCTTTCCCACCGCACAAGAAGGGTGGCTGTGCTGGGGTGGGAACCCATGTCTGCCTCTCAAATGGGAGAAGGCACTGGCCGGCAGAGGCGAACTTCAGGTTACAAGCTGGTGAACAAGTGGGAGTCAGGGCCCAGCTGGGGAACGAGGCTCAGAGAAAGCAGTGGGTCAGGGACTGGGCTGACAGTCCAACCACTATAACCATCACATGGCAGGTGTCCCAACAGATCACTCTGGACAAGACACGGGGGAGCACAGAGGATGCGGGGCCATGATAAGGGAGAAATCTCATCACATCACTTCTGTATCAGCTCGGACAAAAAACAAATTCCAAAGTGACCGGCCCAACCTGGAGAAAGGTAGCTTAGAGCATGTAAGGTGGGGTGGAAGGCAGGTAGGGCACAGACAGGCTGCAGGGCTGGTAGACGATGTTAATGCAGAAAATACTCCTATTGCTGTGGCCGGAGCCACATCCAGCGCCCTTCTGTTATCTAATTTCAACCCCGAGGCGACCCCTCCGAGGTTAAATTCTTAGCCTCCTGACCTCTGCACGGAGGTCCCTCTACTTGCTCCCATCTTCCCAGACAGCCTGCCTTGCTTTCAACATCAGATTAACCTTTATTCTGGAGCTATCAGCGCCCTGCACACCCTGCCTCACAGCTTTTATTCCTGCTCCTATTTCCATGGCCTTCTCTCTTCACTTGTTCAAGCTTTCTTCCCTCCTCCCTTCCCCTGTGTCTGTCTGTTTTTGATTCATACAGCCCCCAGGCATGAGGCACCCCCCCAACCCCCACCAACTACACTATCCCCTTTCATGGCCCTTCTTGCAATCCAGTTTTCCACCGGCTCTCAGGGTGTCACCCCAAGGCAAGTGTATGGTGTATGGTATAGCAGGGCGCATGGCAGATATTAAGATTTAAATGCTTATCTGGGTTAGATGCTTTTGTTCAAAATGTCAAGAATCATCTGCTATTTTAGCTATGGCTCGGGATGGCTTTGGGAGACTGAGTGTTAAAGCACAGAAGGATGATATTGTCATGGTCTAGAAAAACCATGGTTCCTGGGAGTCCTCCTTGGGAACTTCCTAGAAGATCACTGGGAAGAAGAACCATATACCTTTTTTCCCCGAGTTTTTCACTCTGGTATATAGCAACTTTTGGGGTCCTGGTTATCTTTTTTTCTATCTAAACTTCCTGGGTGCTGAGATTTTGTCTATTGCCTTTGTCATTGCCCTCAGCAATGGCAATGAAAAGTGAAAGTTTTAGTTGCTCAGTCTTGTCCGACTCTTAAGGACCCCATGGACTGTAGCCTGCCAGGCTCCTCTGACAACGGAATTCTTCAGGCAAGAATACTGGAGTGGGTAGCCATTCCCTTCTCCAGGAGATCTTTCCAACTCAAGGATCGAACCTGGGTTTCCTGCATCGCAGGCAGATTCTTTACCATCTGAGCCACCAGGGAAGCCCTAGTAAAGGCCGTAGCTAGCTATAAATGATCATCCTTGAGGCCTGGAACTAATTTGTTTGCTAATTAATCTTTTCTTCTCCAGGCTCTGCCTAGTTTCCTCTTTCCCAATTTTCTAAGCTCCTCACTGTTCTCCATCAGGCCCTCTCCAGCCTCTGACGATCCACTCCCATCCACCCCAGTTGCAAGTTGCCATCACCTCAGTTTCCCCTTTGAAAGCTCTGTGCTCATGGTAGACTTCTGGAGATTTGATTACCCAGCTCAGGAACTGTCCAAGCTTTCTGTTCATTTTTGTTTGATTTCCTACAACCAAATATCTGCTTTTTGATCTAGTCACAACTTATCGCCCTAAATGAAAACGTGCAGAAACTGGCCAAGAAAATAAGGAGCAGAACAAGCCATTCTGCACTCATGAGAAGTGCTGGTGGACACGGATGGACACTATGACTCAGCACAGTGCACAGATTCACTGTGGTTTGTGCCAAGACGCCTGCCTTCTTGTAGGACCTCCAATTGCTTTATTTTGGTGTTGGGATTTTTGGACTTATTTTTATCCACAAGGATTAAAGAAGGGATCCCACTGTGGATCCATATAATTTGGAGCCTCCCCTCTATAGAACCACAAGCCACACCCAGGAGACCTAGCTTAAACTAGCTGTCCAACAACACCTCCTTCTAGAATGCAAGCATATCAAAAACTTCCTGAGATATCACCACAACATCCTCTAGATGTCACCTTGAGAACATTCCAGGATGGAAGATGACTGCTTTTGCAGCACACAGACAACCTGAAATAGATACATTTAAAACTCTGCAAGCCTGGTCCATGGGCTGATTAAAAAACATCCTCTTTTTTTTTTTTTCCCTTGCTAATTGCCTTAAAGACTAAGTAGTATTCCAAATTAAGTTTAAATCATAAAATTATCTAATTTCCTTTTCTGGCAGATTTTCCTCTTTTCCCCGGCAAAAGCAGAAGTAAAAACTAAAACCTTCCTTTAAGAAGTATTTTTCCTGAATCCATCCTTTTCCCCATGGTCTTCCCGCCCCAAAACATTTTCCAATTTCTAAGGGTACTCATCTCATTACTTGAAGCATCTGAGGGAGGAAAGTGTGGCAAAAATTTAAAGGCAGAAATTAGTTATCCCTGGAACGTTAAGAGCATTTAATTATGGATGATCACCCAATCAATCGTTTCTCTTTAATAAGCCAAGTCTACAGCCGGCCAATAACTGATTCATCTGGTCATGCGGTTCATTCAAATCAAATGAGCTGTCAGGTAATTCATTAAGGATTTTAAACACCTCGATGCATTAAATCAATCTGCAGACTGGGGAGGAAACAGAGGAAGACTTTTACAAGTGACTTCAGGGAGATGTGGATTATCTTGGGTGTTATTTCCTGTGATACAGATACACTTAGCCTAGGGGGCCTGAATTTCAAAAAATACAGGCCTAGAAAAATCAATTAATTTTCCTGTAAAGAAAAGTAAAGTAGTCTGTATTACAGAGAATGGTTGCAGGGTCAGTCTCATAGGATTTCTAAGGGGATCTTTTGTAACCACCAAACTTACCCAAAGTTAAGAGACTCTGATGGACAAAGAAGCCGGGAAGTGCACAGAAATATGGGGAGAGGACCTCACCAACTCACAACACTAGAAGCCCTTGGACTCAGCATCCATGGAGGACAACACGAACAGTCCCCAGAGCTGCGTTATCAGTAGCCTCCCTGATTATGATCGGATAACTTCCAGGACCGTGAGCAATGCTGGCAACTGCCAGAGAAAGCACAGAGGAAAACAACTCGTGCTGAAAGCGTTCTTTAAAAATAACAATCACTTGTGGAGTTCCATGAGAACTACTTCTAAATACAAAACAGCTCCCTTTAGAATCCTGTGTTCTCACTGTAAGAAGGAAAAAGAGAGAGATGCTATATACTTTTTCTCCAAATATACACAAAGCTAATTTTAAAATAGGGGAGAGAACTTACTTCTGCAATATCCCCAAATTATCCTCCTCAGGAAATATTAGCAATTATATATGTCCTGATGCAGAAAAATTACATGTTAAGCAAAATTCCACAATAGGAAAAAAAAGGCTCAATATTTTGAAACATGTTTATAAATTAGAGATGTACTCTGCCACCT
The DNA here is from genome assembly GCF_002263795.3 of Bos taurus. Lineage (NCBI taxonomy): Eukaryota > Metazoa > Chordata > Mammalia > Artiodactyla > Bovidae > Bos > Bos taurus. Next base: position 13,544,352 of record NC_037331.1, read on the forward strand.
TTTCAAGTATTGCTAGGTAGAGTGTGCACAGCAGCATTTCTAAATTCTCAGAATTAAAATTTAACTGTTTTCCCCTGGAATATTAAATTTTTAAACAATCAAATTACATTGAATAGGAAATTTATAGTCAAAGAATCACATGTGGGTGATTATTGCTTGACTTTGTATACAAAAGTTAGAATACGGATTCTCAGAAATAGTTGGGGTTTTTCTGTTTCTATTACCATTTTTTTGCTGGTAATGACAGTTTCCCATTTTCATCTGATCCGTCTCTTATTCAATGATAAGCATTTGCAAATATGCAGTTACATCTAATTATTAATCAATGATTATGTGCAAGGCACAAAAGGGAATTAGTCCCCAGCCAATCAAGAATAGGAATAATTCATTTATGAAGATTATAAACACTTTTTCAAAAACACTGCCAATCACCTCTTTGCTCTCAAGATCCAAATTACAAAACAGAAACTAAAAAAGTTTTACAGTACATCTTTTGTTCTAAAATTATCAACTAGAAGAGATAAGAAGTCAGGGAGAAATGAACGTAGGTGACTCCCAGCATTCCTCATCTTGTATTCACACTCTACTCATCACTTCTGACAAGAGCACCCCTTGGGGATCAGACACCCCACACAGGTTAGATAAATGGCTCTTTCTAACCAGGAAAACGAGGAGGAGTCGCCTCTTTGGTGTTCAAAGGGAGTCTCCATGTCTATCTAGTAGGCGGACACAGCCCCCTTCCCTGAGGAGTTAAAACCAGTTCCTCCAGTCTCTCCGATGTAACTGAAACAGCATGAGGTTTATGGGATGGCCCAGAGCATCTCAGAAATCAGGTACACTTCAAGCTGTTTTGTCCATGGGGTCAAAAGGACAGGTCAAGGAAGGAATTCCAGGTGCTACCAAGAATCAGGAGCCACCAGGTGTGGTCAGCGAGGAAAGAGAAGGGACTCAAAATTCAAGTGAACCAGGTCAACACGTTAAGGGCATTCACAGGACAGAAATTATTTCCTCACAATTCTAAGGCACCCTTGACGTTTAACCAGTACCAAGGGAAGCCCACAGACTAGCGTTGTCCAGCTTGAGGTTCAAAACTGTCCCCGCAGAAAACAACCCATGTGAACAGGTAAAGTGGTCGCCTTTGCTTGAATCACTCAGTGCAAAGCAGGAACTGCGACATTAACCTTGTACTACTTGGGGGGACTTTTCATTTGCAAGGCTTGTTGTCACTAGGAGGGGGAAGTATTTCAGATGGAAGGCAGTGACCCTGTAGGGGTCATCATCAATCACCTGGGGTCAAAGACCTTCCCAATTGGGAGAAGAGGCAGGGGGTGAGGGAAAGAGGGCAGAGAAAGATCAAAAGGCCTTTGATGGAGGTTATCTACCTGCACCAAAGAACCTGCGAAACGGAGCTTCTCTGGAGTTTGAAACCCCCTCATGTCTAAGGTGAGAGATTTTAAGAGGGGTCTTTGTTGTTGATTTTTTTTTTTTTTTTAACTTGGGTGCTTAAGAAGAAGACTGAAGTCAGCAGATGGCAGAAGAGGCCTAGCGGCACAGGCTTACACGGCTGCCAGTTTCCGGGTCTGTCTCTGAAAGTATTAAATACCATTTTCTTCTTCGAGAGCAAGTACTGGTTGGGTAAGGGAGGGACCGCCCCCCCTACCCCCCCCACCCCCCCACACACACCTTGCATCTGCCAAACGGCAACGTGGCTCAGCTGGAACTGTCTCACAACACTGGATTTTAGCTGAGGCAGATACCTTTACTTCTTTTCTCTTTATGCAAAGCAATCACAGACGGAGGGGCTGGGAAGTTAAGTAACGGCTTTTAGGCCAGTGGTCAAGCAGTCAGTGTCTGTAGGGTCCTTTGTGATGATCCTTTTGATCACATACTTCTTGTTACTTTTCTTGTTGCTTAAATGAGCCTCAGATGTTGAAAGGAACAGCTGGATAGAGGAGGAGTACCTGGCTAGAGTGGCATGTGAATCAGCTCCGCTGGGGACAGAGTCTGAGGAAGGGAAAGTGGCAGCTTTAACTCAGAAAAAGACACTGAATGATGATCCAGGGGCTAAGACTCCGGGGTCCCAGCGCAGGGGGTCCCGGTTGGATCCCACATGCCACAACTAAGCCCAGGCACAGCCAAGTGAATAAACAAATATTTGAGGTGTGGGGGGGTGGCACTTCCCAGGTGGCGCTAGTGGTAAAGAACTTGCCTGCTGAAGCAGGAGACAAAAAAGACGCAGGTTTGATCCCTGAGTCAGGAAGCTCCCGTGGAGAAGGGCACAACAACCCATTCCAGTGTTCTTGCCTGGAGAACCCCAAGGACAGATGAGCCTGGTAGGCTACAGTCCATGGGGTCACAAAGAGTAGGACACACGACTGAAGTGACTGAGCACACACACTGCAGGTCCAGGGGTTAAGAACCCACCTTCCAATGTAGGGGATGCAGGTTCGATCCCTGGTCAGGGAACTAAGATCCCACATGTTTAAGGGCAACTAAGCCTGAATGCTACAACTAGAGAGCCTACACTCTATAATGAAAAATTTTTAATATAAAAAAAAAAATACAGTGAAGGAAGGAGGGCTGCACTGAACCCCTGGTTAGAGGCTTGATGGACGATTTTGTGGAATATTCAAGGAGAATCATTGTCCCAAGTAAGCTCTGTCCTATCCCCCAGCTGCCTTTCCCTGTTAACTGGTGAGTAGAGTTATTTCAAGAACACAAACAATATGAGTCTTTTAAAAACTTACTGGACATGTTTATAAAAATAATTATTTTTAAGAAACAAAACATACTGCAGAGCAATATAAATGGCTTTCAGATTATGGGCTGTTTTGATTCGCCATGCCCTAGAGCCTCCAGCCTACACCCATCAGCATGGATAATTGAGAATCTGCTGTATTTCCATTTTAACACAGTCTCTCTAATACATTTCAGGCATTCAGATGGAAAAACCAAACCTCTGACTACTATTTTACCTTTCATGAATTTAGCACATGGCACTAACCTCTATACAGTCCAAAGAAGCCTTCATAGCGCAGCACTTTCTTAAAACAGTCAAAGCTGTTTTTATACATAAGCTCTCCTACGAAAGAGCCGGTTGATCGTTGGTTCTGCATTCGAGTTTTTACCAGATCGATAGGATACACCGCAGTGGCTCCAACAGCTACAATCAAATAATACCAATAATTCAGAAGAAATTAAGGTCACAGGAAAGAAGGCGGTGGTCAAAGATAAGATTGCTGAAATAAAGAAATTGTGCACATGTAAATTTTAAAATGAACTTTCTACATCCTTAATAAACCACAGTGGCTTTCACTCAAGGGTCTCCTGATAAAAGGATACCACTGAGTTCAAATTTTAAAAAGCAGATCACTACAGCCTAGCCTCATTACTAACCAATATCTAGAAGCCCATCTGCAGACAGATGTGAAGAAAAAGTTACTTCTAAGTCCCTGATCAAATGCAGGGTACGAAGAAAAATTCCCCTTTGCTATTACCCCATCACATAGATACAGATTTGGTAACTAGCTTGGGAAAAGACCAGAGAAGGTTGTTTCCTTCGATATTTCAAAGTGGAAAAAAAATCAGAGGAAAAAGAAGAATAACAATGAACAATTTGCACTCATCCATGACTCACCTCCAGCAATAGAACCGAGACCAAACCTGTAGGCTGACTCTGCAATCTGCAGGAGAATTGGTCGAGATGAATCAACTGATGCCTTCTTCTTTGCGTACACAGGAATTGCAGAGTGGGAAGACAGGAGACGGAAAGGAAATAAAAAAAAAATGAGCATGTTATTTTATTTTTAAATTACAACTGCATTCTTAAACTCACGATACGGCTAAAATGTCAAAGAGGAAGAAGGTATGGTTAGATTTTTGTAAATTCAATACAAAGTAATTATTGCCGTCAATTTTTAAAATCAAGTTTAAATGAAAGACACTACTGTGTCCCCCAAAATGTTATGAATATGAACTCATCTTCAAATGTTCTATCCGCATTAGTGATCAAAGAGAAATAAATTTAAAACCATTAATGAGACATCATTCTTCAACAAATTGTCAAACTGGTAGGTTTGGGGAGTTTTGTCTGTTTTTAATGGCAATGCCCAACCTGGCAGAAGATGACAAAAAACAGGGCTTCTCAAATCTGCCATTTAATCAAGTATACACTGAAGGGAAATTTGGCAATACACACTCAATGCTTAAAATGTACAAGTGCTTAAATTGACCCTGCAATTCTACTTCTAAAAAGTTAGGCTAGAAAATAATCGTCTATATAAACAAGGATCAAGCTACAATAATAATAAAAAGCAGTACTGTTTTAAAAAAAAAAAATTTAAAAAGCAGTACCATTTTAAGAGCAAAACCTCTGAGAATACCCAAAGGTCCAGTAACAGAGGACTGGTTAAAAATAATGCTATAGCTCTAAAACAAAACTGCATGCCATTAAAAAACAATACTGTGAAAAATACTCAATGCTCAGAAAAAGTGTGCATCCAGGATTATAAAGAAAAAGCAGGCTAAAAACCAATATGGTGCGTAGACAGGTATTTATTATCTATTTCTGTCTACCTTTTAAACTGCTTGAAATGTTTCATGATTATCTTTTAAAACCAGTGTTGAAGACTGTGTGTGAATATGCTGTGCTTTTCATTAAAATTATTTTGGTGTATATATGCATATGAAAATAACACTAGCGTGCCAGCTGCCACATCACCCAGAGATACTCAATTATTTATAGTGGCTACTACTAAGTGGTTATATTACAGGTGATTTGATATTTTCTCTTTTTTGTCCATCTCTTCTAAATTCATACTTTGGGCCAGTCAGTTATTGTATTATTATTAGTGTTCTTTTGACCTACTATTCTTATGGTGTTTTTGATGTCAGAAAGTTTTAGAGTATTTCACGCCTCTGTCTACATAAATAAAACAGTAATTTTATGTCACACAGAGCTGTCACATGAGGGTGGCATATAGTTAGTGCTTAATAAATACCTGTTGAGTGAATAAATACATTCAATAAAATTTGTTTTTTCATAAGCCATGATAATTAAGATTGGTGAACAATGAAAATAATTACCCACCCCAACTATCAACCCACTGAATTTTAGCTGCTGTTAGTGGAGCACAAGTCTAATACAATGAGATAATTTGGAATCTCCTTCAAAATGAACTGAAAATAGCTTTATGCAGCAATATGCATTTTTAAGAAAGTAAAACATTTCTTCTGCAAATGCCATGGGTGCTTCCAAGGGTATCCCCATAAAGATGGATGACTTCCATCTATACCTGTTATGCACAGTAACTTCATTTTGACAGATGCGCCGGTAAGAAAGGCACTGCTTTATGTGCACAAGATATAAGCTGGCAATATGAAAAAAGGTTCTGGCATCAAAACAGTGAGTGAAAATACTTCGAAAACAATGGGTTGATACCTACCACTAACACTAATTCATCTAAAGACAGACAAAACCCCAGACTTTCAGATAACTTTTCTGAAGCTAGACATGTACCATCCTCACAAAACGAATACTAGAAAGATTCCTCTTCCCACACTCCTCTCTCGCGGAGAAGAGTTAGCCCCCTAGCCTGGCAGGCGGGTGACCTCTGTTGCTTGCGTCTGCCAATGTTGTCAGGCCCGCCAGGGTTCACATAAGTAAAGAATATTCCAGGCAAGGCCCCAGTGAATTGCTCTGAACTTCCAAGCAGCAGCCAATCATTTCCTGCTGTAAACCTCATCAGTCTCATCGAACCCTTTCATGGACAGGATCAATAAGCACCCACCATCAGAAACTTGCTAAAGCTGCAGAGGGCATAGAGGAGAAATTGTGGGGTACCACTGTCACAGGAGAACAGAAGGAATCTTTTTTTGTAATTCTCTGCTTTTTCTTAATCCCCCAATTTCTACAGGAGCTAGCAGCACAGAGGCAAAGAGATAATCAAGTGGTAAGTGGTGTTTAAAAATCATAGGGAGGGGAGAGCGGGGCTGTGTCCCCCTCTCCATGTGATTCCACATTCCTCTCTCTTGCACTCGGGGAAATCGGCTTCCTCTTTTAACAGCGACCAGCTGGTTTTCCAGAGGTGCCTAGCGAGGGTTTGCTGAGCGCACGCCCACCACGCTGCACACAGACCCCGCCGCTGCCATCGGGTGGGAAAGAGCTGAAAGGAGGGCGTCCTGGCTCCAGGCCTGCCCGTCCTAAAAATGCAGCCCGCATCAACCCATTGTGGTCAAACTGGCGTCTCAGTACAGACCCGGAGCTCCCAGCCAAAAACTGTTAAGTCTCACAGGATTCAGAGATGGCTTTGCCTTAAAGGAGGTATTTTTCTGAAACGACGACGCTCGTCTGTGAGGGGATTTATTTTACAAACATCGTGGAAGCACAACAGACGCTCTGAAGGCTTTTATTCTCTAATCCCGATCTATAGAAAGCCGAGCAAGAGTTAAGCGTAAGGAGGTCCCAAGTCTTAGGTTTCTGAGTCCTACAACTTCAAGAGATTGGTTTCTGTTAACCATAAAATAAAATTTAGCATTCCTCAAATTGTTTCCACATAACTTATGAATCCTTTCACAAAGAAAATAGGTCTAAAAGCCTTCAAACTATGACTCCAGACTAAACAAAATTATCTCATTTTGATATTCAGAAAAACGGCAGGCATGGCAGTCAGGCGGTGCCCTGATGGAGCTCCTCTCTGCGAGGCAGAGCCGGCCCTCGTCTCTCGACATGATGCTGGGACGTGACACCCAAAGCGGTCTGTGGCCCCAGCTCTGCCAGCCTGAGGCTGAGGGAAGGAGGAAAGATCTTCCTCCTCTTTGGGGAGGGTGAGGCTTCCCATGCAGCTAAGAAATCACCCCATCTTCTGCAGAAGAGAGCAATCGCCAGTTATCTGCTACTTAGAACATTTCTAAGTAAGTACTCTTTCCAGCCTTTTGAAATGGTCTGGTTTTCTTTTTTGTTGCAAAACAGAGAAACAGTAGGTCAGGAACCAGTGCTGAAAAGGCAACTGCAAGTGAAAAGGGGCTGTGGGGCCTTATCAAGGCAACACCAGGAAGCATGTGTGACCCTTCTGCCCACCTGCCTCTGGGCTTCAGCCAAGTTGAAGGGCAGAGTCCCCTCCTCCAGAGGAGCAATCCGTTCGATGTCGGCCAAGGTCATGCGTCTAGAAAGAAAAGCAAACGTAAGCAACAACAAAACAAACTAAAATTTAAGGTATGGAATTGTGAAATGTTCCTCTTCTCGTTTCCCACCTTTCAGAGTCATCTTTAATTTGGTTTCTTTTTCTCCAGGATTGCTGCCCTCCCCCTACTCCCACCTCCCAACCTCCCTTTATTAAGCTAATTAAAAGAAAAAAAGGCCAACTTACCCCCGTGGCTCATATAAATCTGCTAACTGAAACAAGATGTCAACTTCCATGGGTGTAACCTGACCAAATTTCTGAGCTGCCAGAACAAACTCCTCTGTATGGAAAAAGAGTTAAAAGGGAAAGATTCAAGAAGGAATAGCCACTAAATGCAGCATTAACTCAAGGCACTGGAATGAGCGAACATCACCAAACTTTATTATTAACAGTCACAGAATTCAAGTCAATCCAAATGGGGTAAGAACTCTTTCATTCATCTGGAAAGAGTGTGCAGAATGCTTGCTCGAATAGTGACTTTAAAAGGTTGGTGTCACCTGAAGGCTTTGAATAAATGACACAGGAAGCCATTCAGATTGTAAGTCAGGGAAAACCAGGAAGGAGATATGGAATTCCATACACATAGGTCCCAGGATATAATATTAATGAAGCTGTGGAATTCCAAAGGGAATTCTTGTTTTTTTTAAAAAAAATCCCATTAAAATGCTGATATCTTGATCAAAGATTGTCGATCAGCACACACTGTCAGCAGTATAATTTTAAGAATTCCTTGTGTACTTTCGAAGGTCATTTGAGAGGATGTCAATTCAGTTTAGGTTTCATTAAGATTTGAAAATATTTAAGAAACTTTGGGGGCTTCCCAGATGGCACTCGTGATAAAGAACCCGCTTACCAGTGCAGGCAACCTCAAGAGACATGGCTTTGATCCCTGGGTAGGAAGGATCCCCTGGAGGAGGAAACAGCAACCCACTCCAGTATTCCTGCCTGGAGAATCCCATGGACAGAGGAGCCTGGTGGGCTACGGCCCATAGCATTACAGAGTGGGACACGACTGAAGAGGCTTAGCGCACACACGAGAACCTTTACATGGTTCCCTCATTCAAAGACAGCCTTGGATTTATTTAAAATGTGCTGAAAATTGTTTCATTTGTTTCAGAGTGGAGAACACACAAGTACCAAATGGTTAATATGTGTCAATGAGATAGAAAACTAGGGACAGAAAACTCTGTAACATGAACTTTTGGTTGTCTTCTTCCCTCTAATAATACTTCACCAAGACACTTGCAGGCAAGAATCCAGATTTAGTCGCACTCACCCTTAGTCACCTCTACATCTTTCCTGTTGCCAGCCAGAGTGCTGTAGATCTTTCTAATGAGTTCCATGTTGTTCAGGAGCGAGTTAAATCCATTAAAATAGGAGAAACTAACTTGATGGGATGTGGTACCTCCAGCAGCCTCAAATAAGTTGAAAATAAGAGGGGGGGAGAAGAAAAATAAACAAAGGATTTATAGAATGAAGAAGATTCAGAAGTACGTATATCAAATGCTAGTTTTGGAAGTAATCAAAAAAGCATGTATAGCAAAAAGTGGCCAGAAGTATTTTTCTTTCACATTAAAAGAAAAAAAAAAAAAGCTATAAATGATTTTTAGAAGTAACTGCAACTAATCATGACCAGAACTTGTACTCTCCACACACAGGTCCTAGAAAACTAAATAAATACACATGTAGGATTATAACAACAGGACCAGTAGTAATTTACAGAGTTCAAATTTCCATTGGAAATGTTTTATAAGTTTGTTTATTTCATCTAATGAGCAATTCTTAAAAGCTTAGACATGCAAAACTGTATTATACACATGCCCACATGTGTATACTTATGCATGCAAAACTATTATACCAACACAACATGCTATGAGAAGTGGTTAATCTAACATTAATATCATGATTTGTCAAGTTACTTATAAGTAGTAATAAATAATCATTTAAGTACATACTTTGTATTGGTAGGATTTCCAGCAAACAAGCACATTATGATAAAATTATGAGATGTCATATGCTTTGATGGGGGTTAAGACTGGCCAGGACTCTTGATAATCAGAATTTGTAAGAAACCATATTTCTTCACAGGGATAAGGGAAACAGACAGCATGTCCATTATAAATGGAACTTCAGTTTGGGGTTTCAAATTCTATCCTTCCCTAACAAGGCAAAATATTTTTATTAGGAAAGCACTTCTTTATAAGGTAACAACCACATAAATCTTCACTTCATAAACGTTTGAAATAGCTGACGTGAGAGTTTAGATTGGGCTAGGGAAGGGAAGGACCAAGACAAGGAGCCAGCGTGCCAGAGTGGGAAGGCCTTATCAGAACACCATTATCTTCAAAAAGAGGGACCAGTGAAAATAAAGAGGAAAAAGGAAAAGCTACTCTGAGTTCTCACTTAAGGTAAGCATTATGGGAAACTCAGATGACGGCGAAACATTCAAAAAGTCCTCTCCCTGGGATTAACACAAGAAGAGTTACCATTGCATATGGGTCCCAAATCCAGGGGATCATCACAATTATCCGATAAGCTTTGGAAATTAGATATGAGGACTTCCCTGGTGCTCCAGTGGTTAAGAATCTGCCTGCCAATGCAGGCACCACAGGTTCAGTCTCTGTTCCAGGCAGATCGCACGTGCCGTGGGCCAGCTAAGCCCAGGTGCCACAGCTACTGAGCTCAAGCGTCCAGAGCCTGTGCTCCACACAAGAAGCCACCACCAGGAGAAGCCTGTGCACCGCAACCCGGGAGCAGCCCCGCTCACAGCAACTGGAGAAAACTCATGACAGCAATGAAGACCCAGCACAGGCAAAAATGAGCAACTAAATAAAGTTAAAATATTTTAAAGAAAAAGAAATCAGATCACCACTGTGGATGGTGGATCAGCAGGCCTAGAAAAGACCTCAGAATATGCACTTTTAATAACAATCCCTGATGATTCTTAAGCTCCATGATCAAGGCTTGGGAACCACCACCATGGAATGTTCCAGGATACCCTCAGGAACCATGAGGGAGAAGAGTGGCTGGACCCCCACTAGAGGAGAAGCTCCACAACAGATGGCAGCAGAGACCTGCCCACCACATGGGCCACTGTTGCCTCAACACACAGGGCGCATGAATGACTGAATCCAAGGCTTAGAGTTGCTATTCTGCCGACTCCTCAAATATATCTATGTGCACTTTTTTTTTTATTTTAAGGTTTTTATTTTAAAATACCTTTTCTTGGAGAACTTGTAAAAGTGAAGACAAGCATTTGCCATATCTCAAAATATAAAGCAAACTAACATGCAATTATATAGCTGTTTTTCCTTTTTTTAAAAAATTCTAGTTAATACATTTCTTTAAGATATTTCATACTATCCAGGTAACAAATTAAGATACTCACTAACACCCACAAAGCACTTCCTGTAACTTTGGTAATGGATGCAATACCATTGAGCAAAGAAGAAAATGTCAGTGCTTAAACAGAAAAAAACTCTACATAATTTATAATACTTGTTCTTACAATTCCTTATCTACTGAGCTTATACCAGATAGAATAAAGTATTTCATTAGGGCAAATTACAACTTGGGGGGAGACATAAATTGGGAGATTGGAATTGATATAGACACACTACTATACATAAAAGAGACAATAACTACTGCACAGCATAGGGAACGCTACTCAACATTCTATAATGACCTCTATGCAAACAGACTCTTAAAAAGAGTTGATACACAAATATGTATACCTGATTACCTCAGCTGCATACCTGAAATGAGGACAATGTTGTAAATTAAAGTATACTCCAGTAAAAATTAAAAAACAACACCCCCTACTTACTGCTACTAGACATTCTTCTACAAAAGGCGTCAAGACGTGAGGGCGAATGGTGACCATGATATCCCGGAAGTCAATGGCTGTGACTTTTCCAGTTCTGGCACTGTCCCTCTGAACAAAGGCTTGCTTTGCATGTTCCAGCTGTATTTCCTACAAATAAAGAAGGTAAATGTATATGTATGGCTGAATTCCTTTGTTGTTCACCTGAAACTATCATAACATTGGCTTCCCTGGTGGCTCAGACGGTAAAGAATCTGCCTGCAGTGCAGAAGACCTGGGTTTGATCCCTGGGTCAGGAAGATCCCCTGGAAGAGGAAATAGCAACCCACTCCAGTATTCTTGCCTGAAGAATTCCATGGATGGGCTACCTACAGTCCACGAGGTTGCAAAGAGTCGGATGTGACAGAGCAACTAACACACACGCCACAACATTGTTAATTAGCTATGCTGCTGCTGCTAAGTCACTTCAGTCGTGTCTGACTCTGTGCGACCCCATAGATGGCAGCCCACCAGGTTCCCTCGTCCCTGGGATTCTCTAGGCAAGAACACTGGAGTGGGTTGCCATTTTCTTCTCCAATGCATGAAAGTGAAAAGTGAAAGTGAAGTCGCTCAGTCGTGTCCAACCCTCAGCGACCCCATGGACTGCAGCCCTCCAGGCTCCTCCGTCCATGGGATTTTCCAGGCAAGAGTACTGGAGTGGGGTGCCATTGCCAATACAAAATAAAAAGCTTAAAGTTTGGAAGAAAAAAAAAAGGTGAAATTATTTGTATTTCTCAGTTACTATAAATGACATGTATGGACGTGAGAGTTGGACGGTGAAGAAAGCTGAGTGCCGAAGAATTGATGCTTTTGAACTGTGGTGTTGGAGAAGACTCTTGAGAGTCCCTTGGACTGCAAGGAGATCCAACCAGTCCATTCTAAAGGAGATCAGTCCTGGGTGTTCTTTGGAAGGAATGATGCTAAAGCTGAAATTCTAGTACTTTGGCCATCTCATGCGAAGAGTTGACTCATTGGAAAAGACTCTGATGCTGGGAGGGATTGGATGCAGGAGGAGAAGGGGACGACAGAGGATGAGATGGCTGGATGGCATCACTGACTCGGTGGACATGAGTTTGGGTAAAGTCCAGGAGTTGGTGATGGACAGGGAGGCCTGGCATGCTGCAATTCATGGGGTTGGACACAACTGAGCGATTGAACTGAACTGATAAATGAGTGTTCAATTTCAAATCAGGGTGAAGAAACAGACATTATATCTTGAATTACCGAGCCCCACACTTGTTCAATAGCATCCCCAAGTTATTATCTCCTTCCAAAGAGGAAACTTTGCTCAGACTGGTGAATATGTCTTGAGAAAGTACATCCCCCCCTTAAATCTCTTACCCAAAGAAACCAAATCACTTCTGTTCGAGTCCAAAGACACGAGGAAAATAAAAACTAGAATGAGGCTTGGTAGGCTCAAAGAGGGCTTCCTTGGTGGCTCAGATGGTAAAGAACCTGCCTGCAATGCACGAGACCTGGGTTTGGTTCCTGGGTTGGGAAGATCCTCTGGAGGAGGCCAAGGCCAACCCACTGTATATACGTGCCTGGAGAATCCCCATGGACAGAGGAGCCTGGAGGGCTACAGTCCACGGGGTCACAAAGAGTCGAACACAACTGAGCAACTAAGCACAGAACAGCACACGCTCAACGATCTGGCCAAACCCTGCTTAGGTGATGCAAGTGATCAAAGGAAAACCAGTTAAAAGGACATTAACCTCTCCCCAAAGAAGAGAGAAAAGTTCTTAATGGTAACGTGGTTCACAAACACGTGATGTAACAACAGATTGAAAAGGGTGGTTCTGTTCCGGAAGATGCTATTCCTCTACATTACTGGTGGCTGGGGGTGGGTGAAGCCTTTGTATGTGGGCTTTTCTGTGCATTCCTACCCTCTTTCCACCAGATACTACAGCCCCTTTCCAAGGCCACGGCAATCAAGAATGTCTTCAGGGAGGGCCTTATGTCCCAACTGAGGACCAACGCTCTAAAATTAGGAATTGGATGGTACGTGGGTCAGAGATGGCCAAATTGAGGCAGTGCCGCTGGATGTATGTTTTAATTCGTATGATCTATGGATAGAGAGCCCAATCTTAAGATCTGTTTTGATATTCCCGGAGATAAGTGTATACACACAATAAAACACAGCCTCCCATCAGAACCCAGCGTGTGCCATGTAGGAGGTGCATTCCTTCTGCAGAGACTCTTCCTCACAACACTCTGCCCATTTCCCAAATGGGCCCTTGGAGTGAGATCTCATCTCGATGAAATGAAAAGGCATCATGGATAAGGGTTTTGAGGACCTTAAATTGTCTGAAGTTTAATAAACTTTATTAGATGATAATGAGGAGTTAATAAATACTGAAAATGATAGAAGCTGGAGTGAGAACATGGCAGGTCATTATTCCCTTACCTTTACTTTTGTGCAGTTTGAAAGTGTCTACAATAAAACCTTTTTAAAGACAAAACAACAGTAAGAACCAGAGTTCTAATTCTATTGAAAAGCCTCTTTTCAGTTACACCATCTGCCAGTGCTGGCCAAGCCCATCCCTGCTGGAACTCTTGCTGGGACCTAATCTTTCTAGTGCCTCTTCCACTCACTCCTTAAATGGGAGGCACCCATCAGCCCTCTGTCCTCGGGTCCTAAATCAACTCTCCTCTGCAAAGAACTCCCCTCCGCAAAGAACTCCCCTCCCTAGGTCTTCTTTTAAGACCTCTCATGGGTCTTGATTCCCAGATCCAAGTGTCTCACTCCTATCTTCTGCACCAGAATCCCTGACAGCTTAGAGAATCTACCCATGGGGTATCTTGTAAAGGCCACAAAACTCCACGTCACTCAACATGCTGTTGGGTGTCCCCCACCCAGGCCTCAAATCTTGTCTCTCTCCTGTGTCCCAAACTTCATTATTAGCATCTTGTTTTCCTGGTCATCTACCTGGAAAACGGTCATTTTCAATTCTTCAAGCTTCTTTCCCTCAGAGTAAACCAGTTACTAAATTAAGTCACTTAGACCTTTGAACGTTCACTCAAATGCATCTTCTCCTTTTCATTCCTGACATCACACATTCAAGCCCTCCTCAGAACACGGCTCAATGGCCACCATGAGCCCAACTTTTCAGTCTAGCGCTCTCTCTGATCTCTGCATGCCCCTTGCACACGTCAACAGCTGCCTTTAAGCATCTCAAACCTGACTCCTACCACCTCTGCCCGAACCCTTTCATCATAAAGATCTGTCTCCAAAGCAAGACTCTTGAGACACTACAAGGCGTTACTCTCAGCCTGGTCTCCAGTACCCAGGCCCAGCCCAGCCAGACCTTCCACACACCCAGGCCTTTGTCCACACTCTTTCCTCCGCCTGGCACAGACCGTAGCCTTCTTCTCTAGCTCCTGAAATCCTCCTACTTGGTAGCTCAAATGCCACCACTTATGTAAATATAACCAGGCCTCCTAACTGAAAATAACTGATCTGATCGCGTGGTCTCCTGCGTGGCCCTCAATTATAAGACTTGTCTTATTCCATCCTACATTATCATCAGTTGTTTGCATTCCTGTCTTTCCCCCACCTTGCTGTGCCCTGCTCATCCTCCTTGCGGAGTGGGCAGAATGCTTTAGATATAGTAGGCACTCAATAAACCACAGACGTATCATCAGTGATATGAAATTGTATAAAACCAATTGAGTGAAGAAATTACAATGTATTGAACAAAAAGGAGTCCTCTGTACAAATGTCTCCAATTTATGAGGAAGGATGAAACCAACTGTTAAACACCCTGTAGTGAAAAATGACCACAGTATGTATTCAATTGGAAGTAAATGAACAGAGTCTTTGAATTGCCAGACCCACTGCTAAAACTATCGTAAGCCAAGATTACTCTCGACAATACCAGAACGGGTGTTCAGTTATTTACCACTCCCCCTAGTTTACAACTAAAGTAGTCTTGGGGATCCTCAGATCATTATACCCAAAACAGTATCACTTTCCCTGGCCGCTCCCCCTCCTCAGAGAGCAGGAAGCCACCACGTTGTGACCAACCTGTCCGGAATGTTGAACTGGGAAATGGACACCCAGCTGGGGGCTGATGCTCCCGTTACAGGACGGGGGTGCACTGGTAACGTGGACGAACACCGTCACCATGCACTTTGGTGCTCAATTAATTGTAAGCAGCAGGGACCCCGCAATCATTGGGGAAGAAAGCACTTTCAACCCTAACGGAGAACTTGAGAATGCATTTCCAACAGTTCTTAAGAGACTGGGAACACTATAAATTCCATGAAAAACGTGAAGGCAGATCATGCAGTTCTCTATTAATAGTAGGAAATAGTAAAAATGTTCAGCTATGTGTTTCCCTAAACTTAAAAGTAGCTTACTGAAGATGGGGCCGGCCTTCTGAAGAACATCTGTTTATGTCATGACTGTTTCTTGCTCTGGGTAAGGAAATGAAAACTATTACCTGAAACAATAAAACAGCAACAGTAACAGCATTTCGTGAGCATGCATCACCTGCCAGATTGTTCTAAAGTACTCTGTAGTAATAGACTCATTTAATGTTCACAGCACCCCTCCGATTTAGGAACCGCTCTTAACCTTACTGCAGCAGATGAGGAAATGGAGATCTCACTGACAGGACACAGCAAAACCGGACTTCAAGCCCAGGCGGTCCCACTGCCCTCACCTTGCCCCTCACACCACACCAGACTGCATGGGAGCCTGGGTGGCGCTGCTCTCAGGAACTGGATTACAAAACACTCTTTGACACTTTGGAGTCTTCAGAGTTATGAGAGGATGAGCTTTCAATTTGCTTTTAAATTATTCTAAGGCCCTAGATTTTTCTGTTGCCAACTTTCATGAGAAAACAAGATAGTTTCCGAAATTTTTTCATTAAGGCTGAAGTCTTTGATGTGCTGGCGATTGCCACAACGGTCTTCCTAACAACAGCGGAGAACCTGGAAGAGAGAAACCACGTCTACAAGGCCTTCTCCCGGCCGTGCACACAAGCAGAAGACTGAGGGGGAAAAAGATCAGTAAGGAGGCCTGGGGCAGCTAACACAGGGCCTCTATAAATACTGAACTCAAGAATCAACGACCTTTGAAACCAAGCCAGGCTCGCTACTTGCGGCAGAGGAACTTCTAAGTTCTCCTCTGACACCTCTACAGCTGATTAAGGAAAATGTAGCCCTATTCAGTGAGGGCTGGACATATCTGAATCCGAAAGGGTAAGGCTGGGATGGAAAGCTTTTGGGATGCATGGTGTGCAAAGCATGGGTAGCTACTGGTCATTTTCAAATGCAAGGGGCCAGAACGGATCAACTCGCCTTGTGTGCGGGAGAGGGGAGAACAATGGGAGAAGCAATAGTTACATTCAAATATTTAACGGTTTAAAGGACTAACAGGTAAAAAGAAGTTAGACTGCCTCTCTGTTTTTTACAAAAGAAAATCGGTGGAGAGAAAATAAAGGGATCAGGTTTTGGCACAAAGCATAGAGGTATTTAATCTGCACAACTATTCAGCAATGAAATGGGCTACCGTGCAAAACAGCAGGTTCCCAGTCACTGGAAATATCTGTTCAACTACCAGCTGAGAAACACATGTCAAGGAATTTATTTTGATTTAGCTTTATTTAATACAGGGGGTCGTGGAAGCAAGATGTTATGATGATAAGAATCTTAAGTCTGGGACCGGAATGGGCAGAGCTCAAGTCTCAGTCGTGGTACTCCAAGTTGGCAGGACTTAGGGAGCACCCAGCAACACCATGCCGTACAGGGTGGTAAAACTAGACGTCGTGTGCAATAGGCACTTCATAAAAAGGAGCGTTAATTTTGGTCAAAGTGAATGGTTTAAAACCCTCTCCAATCCCTTCCAATATAAGTACTCTGGAGTCTTTAAAAAAAAATCCCTAGTAAGGAACAGCGGTTCTGCTAAATTATTCTGAACCAGCAAGAGGGACAGAGAGATGAAAACCAGTTAGGGCAGAGGGCGACAGAAACAACTGAAGGCCTGAACACGTCCTCCAGGCTGCGGGCTCTGCCAAGAACTTCAGAGACAGTACTTCATTCGAGTTTCACAATAATCCTGTAAAGTAATAACATCTTCATCTCCCAGAGGGACCTGAAGCTCACGGAGGTTAAGTTACTGGTCCAAAGTCACAGAGTGAGGAGAAAGCCAGGCTTCGCTCTCTACACCAAGGTATTACCAGATTCCAAAACTGAGATTTTAACTACTAACTTACGCTGCCTTGGGCAAAAGCTTAAAGGGGGATCATAAGTGATGTGGACAGATAACTAGAAAAGAGATTTTTAAGAAAAGTTTGGGTGGTGATTCATATCTAAAAATCAAACAAGAGTTTCTAAAAGAATTCTCACCTTGGAGAATGGGAGAATCTGCCACAAAAGAAAATGCTTCAGGGGAAAGAGATGAGGTCGATGACAATGAGGGAGAAACCTGGAGGGAGATGAGCTTAAGTTATAAACAAAAGTTAAGCAGAAACCAAAAAACGTCAGAGGCACATGTGGAAATATAAATCTGGGAAATGCAGACAACAGAATTTTAGAGGAAAAATGCCCCCAAGAGACCATGTTTACCGTTATTCAGTGTAGGTTATACTTCAGGGACAGTGCATTTTCCTACTTCACCACCTCAATAACCTTCTAAGGAGGGGCTGCCCGTCACCTCCATTTTGTAGCTGGAAAAACCAAGGAAAGGCCAGCTGGGGGCCGCATGACACTAAGGATGAAGCTGGATGTGCAGCGGGGTGGTCTGGCCCCAGAGCCGTATTCTTAACCTTCGCAGACTTCCTATTCCTTTTAGGGGAAGGCCTATAAAAACCACAAGGAAAAGGAAAAAGAAAAAAAAAGTTGTACCAATGGATGAGATCATCCTAGGATACACAGAAAGAGTGGGCAGATGACAAAAATAGAACCAATACCTATAGGAGTACAGACGATAAATCTGAGGGGCCTGAGACCCTGTGGAAAACCCAGAGAGCTGGGGTGAAGACAGCTCTACGGAGAAAGAGGGCTCTTATCAGTAACAGGCCACGGGGTGCTTCCTAAATGCTGCTGATGGAGCCAGGAGGGACTGTGCAGAGGAAGGGGGCTCCTTCATCTAAGGCCAGGGGGCCGCACCAGCACACAGCTGGGCCGTGGCCTCTAAGGCGGTCCTACCCCTCCGTGTGAAAGGAGGCTCCCTTTTTCTTTACATTTGCCAGTGAACTGTTTTTTGTTCCCTGTCTTCTGGGGCATAATGATTAATGGACTCGCCTTCTCCTCTAGCAGCTTCCAGCAACTTCAACACAACCATCAGAATGCTATAGGAAGTGGGGAAAAAATCAAACGCTTCAAAACTGCTGCTGCTGCTAAGTCGCTTCAGTCATGTCCGACTCTGTGCGACCCCATAGACGGCAGCCCACCAGGCTCCGCCGTCCCTGGGATTCTCCAGGCAAGAACACTGGAGTGGGTTGCCATTTCCTTCTCCAATGCATGAAAGTGAAAAGTGAAAGTGAAGTCGCTCAAAACTGCTAGCTGTACAGAAATACACTTATACAGGGCTTACACCACTTTTGGCTTAACGTTCATGCTTCTAACAGTTCAGGCCTGTCATTTCCTTAATAATTTCCAATTGGGTATATTTTGAATGCAGAAACTCTCTCTACTTCTATTCAGAGACATAAGTTTGTGTTTCAACCTCAACAATGTATCAGGAACCAAAGAAGCAGGGAGGGGGGAGCACAAAAAAAGACCCCTTTCATTTTTTGTGTTTTGTACAGTTTTGAAATTAAAAATAAATATCTAAAACTTTAATAAAAACAGGGACTATCAACAAGGATTTGTATCAAATTTATACTGTTAAAATCAAAAAAACTCCTTTGGAAAGTGTTGCTGTAAGAATTCTGAGGAAAATGCAGGTTAATTATTTATGAAAACGAGGAATAAAAAGGTGTAAAGAAGGTTTGCTTACAAAATATGGTATCATATTTTGCTCAATTTCAAATAAATTCTATGTTACATCAAGTATCAGGACCTGTACCGCTTAATATGTTAAGTATCATTTTCATAATCCTGTGCTAACTCAGAGGAAAAAAATTCTAGTTAAAATAAAAATCCATATATTTTTAAACTGAATCAAAAAGAGAATCTGGCACTGGAGCAGGTAGAGAAAGCAGCTGTTCCCACTGCAACGTTTTTCTGTGCTGCCCACATTCAGCCTAAGCAGTCAGACTTCCAGAGTTTGGGGTGAAATTTTATCCCCATTTCAATGGGTGGGGCCTCTAATTTTAAAAGTTGTCTTAAAAAAATTAAAATTAAAAAAGGGTCTCAAGAAGCAGTAATTATTTGGCATGTAGCATGTGGCACTGCCCACACAGCAACACCTTGGCGGCAACCAAACAGAGAGCTTTTCCATCTCAATTTCCTGGCTCTCCTGATTCAACGTTAAACCTCACAGTGGGTAACAGCTGTATGGTGTGTTCATTTTCACCAGGATGTTACTGTAAAAGCTTGCACAACAGGCCACTCCACAGAACAGCAAGCTGACAAGCACCACGGACACAACAGCACAATGAATTCTGATTTCCTTTGCCCAGAGAGCAGAAAGTGCAGAGTGAATGAGATGAGCCCTGCATCTAAGTCTCCAAGTGACCAGGCTTTTCCCACACCTCTCATTACTCATTGCCAAACCAGCGGTGGTTGCTATTTGGACACAAACCACGATCTCATCTCTTAGAAAAGCTGAGAGCGAAACGACATTAGCTACACCTTTACTCATTATTTCATCTTGGATCATCAAGGGGTGCTGTATTTATGAAGCAGGACCAAAGCCGTATGGCAGATCCCATCTGGTCCAACTTAAAATCAACATAAAGACCACATGCGTGTTAAAAATGCAAATATAATCGTGGTCTCTGGCTACTAAAGATCCATGGTCTAGATATTTTAATTAATACAGATGGCAAGCTGGGGGAGCCAGGGGAGGCACACACGGCTTGGGTTACTCAATCCTAAGCAAAGACGTGGTTACCGGTTCACTAACTGGTTGAAACAATCGTGGCTTCAGCAAGTCCTACTTACAAAGGATTATTTTTTGTTAACACCTGAAATGCTCTTTCAGTTCCAAAGCTTGAGAACTTGATGTTGCCGAGGTTGAAGGTTATGTTTCTTTTGTTTGGTGATGTTAGAGTAGCAGCAGGGGGAACAATTTCTTTTTTAACAAGATAGCCCATTGTGTTGAAAGTTTTGCCTTAAACTAGTATACTTGCCTGGAGAATCCCAGGGACGGGGGAGCCTGGTGGGCTGCGGTCTATGGGGTCGCACAGAGTCGGACACGACTGAAGCGACTTAGCAGCAGCAGTAGCAGTATACACTGGGGCTTCCTTGGTGGCTCAGACGGTAAAGCATCTGTCTGCAATGCAGGAGACCTGGGTTCGATCCCTGGGTTGGGAAGATCCCTTGGAGAAGGAAATGGCAGCCCACTCCAATATTCTTGCCTGGAAAATCCCATGGACAGCGGAGCCTGGTAGGCTACTGTCCATGGGGTCGCAAAGAGTCGGACACGACTGAGTGACTTCACTTATGTATACACTGACATACACAGTCACAAACCTACGATGAAAAACATCTGATTAGGAGCAGAGAACCTCTGGCCTCAAGAAGGACTTGGGAGCTGCCAACTTCCAGAACTCTGCTCTCTAGGACCAAAATGCCCATTTTACACAAAAGACTTGGGTTGATCTGTATGCCATGCTGACCCATAAGCCAAAATACTGGTCAATTTGATTTAACAAAGAACCAAAATTGTTCAGTTGTTATTTGCATGAGTGTATCTTTGGCATCTAACAAAGTTATCTTGGGGCTTACGTGATCTGAAGATAAAAGCTTTTAGGAATATGAATGGCTGATCTGGGACACACGACACAGCTCTGAACCCTAGGCTCTAGTCCTAGCTCCACCAACTATGATTCACCTCTCCTGATGTCACGGTTCTTCTGGTAAAAGGAGGGCCTGAATAATGTGATAGACACTCATACCCTTGTGATGAGGGCTTTCTGCTGGGTCAGGTAACTTCATTCCTAAACCCTATGTGACGAGACAACATTAGAAAGAATTATTAGCCCCACTCTCTCCCAAGTCAGCTGTCCCATTTCTTGGCTAACGAATGGAATCCTGACACTAATATCTGGTCTCTCTACCAATTTAGAGCACTGCTAATTTCTGAAAGACTCCTCTTCCTACAGCGAGAGGAGGAAGGCCTCTAGAAACAAAGAAATGTCCTGTCTCCGTGAAATGAAGGAAAGAGAATTTTCTTGGAAATGCCCAGGTGTGTGGGGCCATCAGTAGGGCTCCTATGAGACCCTAACTCCAAGGAACTGATGATGAGGTGGAAACAACTCAACCGCACACAAGTCACTAGTGATTACGTGCAAAGCGCTCCTAACAGCCCTTCATCCACATGCCCTCCACCCCTTCCCCCATTGCCCCCAACCTCAGTAAATCACCACCGTCCTTCCATTTGCCCAAAGCCTAAAATACAGGAGAGAACTATGAGTTACATATATGCGTACCTGTCCCCATCCTAATAAATCACCAAGCCTGGCCAGGTCCATCCCTTTAATTTTTCTTGAAATCCACTCATCACTGTTACCAACTGTTTTACTGGAAAGTGGCCATCTGGTCTCCCTCTCCCCATCATAGGACTCTCCATTTCATTTTCCACACAACAGCCAGAGTGATCCTTCTGAAACACCAACCTCATCATATCTGGCTCTCTGAGCTCCTCATCAACCTGAGGATGAGACCTGAACACCAGATTCTGTGCTTTTAAACAATCAGGGTTTTGTCATCTAGATCAACGTTTCTCAGTGTGCAGCCCTCGGACCATCTGGGACGTCACAATTCAGGATGCTTGTCTGAAAGGCAACTTCTTAGGCCCTATCCAGACCTACTGAATCAAACTCTTGTGGGGACAGAGAGGCCCAGGGTACAGCCTTTTTAAAATAATCACTTCCGAAAAAAAATTATACAAAATTTGAAAACACTGCTAGAGATTTAGGAAAATTAAAACCAACTTGTGTTCCACCTGTCTCATCTTGAACAAATTCAGAAAACTCCATGCTTCTATGTGCTCATCTTTCATACAGAGACAATAGCCGCGGCACAACACCTAAAGTGACTATAAAGACCAACAAAAGCCAAAGCACTTGCCAAGTTGGAAAATGCTATAGGTGAAATAGTTAACAAGCAACAGCTTTCTACTTAAGTATTTCACAATGGGGAGCAATCCAAGATACTCGGAGACAGGAGCTGTTAGAAACTCCTATGTGCAGATTACTTTTATTTATTTATTTATTTTTATTATTATTTTTATTTATTTTTTATTTTTAAACTTTACAAAATTGTATTAGTTTTGCCAAATATCAAAATGAATCCGCCATAGGTATACATTTTGTAATTCAGTTCAGTTACTGACTCTTTGCAACCCCATGAACCGCAGCACGCCAGGCCTCCCTGTTCATCACCAACTGCCAGAGTCTACCCAAACTCATGTCCATCAAGTCGGTGATGCCATCCAACCATCTCATCCTCTGTCGTCCCCTTCTCCTCCTGCCCTCAAGCTTTCCCAGCATCGGGGTCTTTTCAAATGAGTCAGCTCTTCGCATCAGGTGGCCAAAGTATTGGAGTTTCAGCTTCAACATCAGTCCTTCCAATGAACACCCAGGACTGATCTCCTTTAGGATGTACTGGTTGGATCTCCTTGCAGTCCAAGGGACTCTCAAGAGTATTCTCCAACACCACAGCTCAAAAGCATCAATTCTTCAGTGCTCAGCTTTCTTCACAATCTAACTTTCACATCCATACATGACCACTGGAAAAACCATAGCCTTGACTAGATGGACCTTTGTTGCCAAAGTAATGTCTCTGCTTCTTAATATGCTGTCTAGCTTGGTCATAACTTTCCTTCCAAAGAGTAAGCATCTTTTAATTTCATGGCTGCAATCACCATCTGCGGTGATTTTGGAGCCCTAAAAAATAAAGTCAGCCACTGTTTCCACTGTTTCCCCATCTATTTGCCAGGAAGTGATGGGACTGGCTGCCGTGATCTTAGTTTTCTGAATGTTGAACCTTAAGCCAACTTTTTCACTCTTCTCTTTCACTTTCATCAAGAGGCTCTTTACTTCTTCTTCACTTTCTGCCATAAAGGTGGTGTCATCTGCATATCTGAGGTTATTGATATTAAATATATACACATGATTATAAAACACTATCAAAAACTAACTGGAGGGGAATTCCATGGCAGTCCAGAGGGTAGGACTTTGTGCTTTCATGGCTAGGACCCAGGTTCAATCCCTGGTTGGGAAACGAAGATCCCACAAGCTGTGCAGTGAGGCCAAGAAAAGAAAAAAGTAACTGGAAACAACAGTAACACGCACCCTACTATGGTTTTATCATCATATCTGGCAATTCACGGGCAGGGATCAAGAATTCTGAATGTCCAATAATGCGTGACTGTACATCCCCATTAGGAGACATGGCCCCTCCAGGAACAGAAACTGACTTCATAGCCACAGCCCTGGAGACAGTGCAGTGGAGCCTAAGTGGTCCTGGCACCATATTGTTTGATTCCTCACACATCTGTGATCTTATGGAAGAAGTTAAGCTCCAGAACAGTTGTTCTGCACTCTTTTGGGATATTCCTTTGGGAACCTAATGAAAGCCATGAGCATTTCCCAAAAAAATAACTATCTGAAAATGCAAAATTTTACCTTAGAGTCTGTTTATTCTTTTGCATATAATAGGGAAGAATGATCATTACCTCTCAGGATATTGGGGATGCTATTATCAGAAACAGAATATTTTCAAAAGCACTTCATAAATTACAAAGATTGTTACTAGTATTCCTTTTTTTTTTTTTTTTGAGTGACTCTCACTGCCAACTCTACAGAATTATCTGGCAGAGAAGCTTAAGGGCCTTCCTTTCACTCTGTGCTCACAGTAATGGATTTCAGCAGATACGTCTCCAAAGAAAATATACAAGTGGCAACAGGCACATGAAAAGATGCTCAATCACACATGAGATACTGCTAAGAGACTAACGTAAAGGCCTTAGTCTCCTCATCTGTAACATGAGGCTGTTAACTACCTTATACGGGTATCTGGACTTCTAATTTTGTACTTTGGACAGGTGTTGTAACCAGACTCTGAAACTATTGGTTTCGAATTGACACCTGCCTTAAGGGTTTATGTTACAAACCTTCAATTTGTTATAAAAGAGCACCTTCATCGGGTATACACTGTATATCTGTTTGCAGTTGTGCCTTTTAAGCTGTAGAGCAGAAAAACACAGGAATGACGCCCAGATTTGTACACTGTGTCTCGAAAGTTGTCATTCCCTCTGCACCTCTGAGTCTTTTGCACAAAGCCTCTTGAAAAATCCTACATCCCCAGCAAATATTTCTTGAGTTGGGTGGATTGCTCCATGCAAGTAACAATCACAGAAATACTTCCAAACAAGATATTCTATGCTAATATCATTTATGAACAGGAGTTCCATCAGGTACAGGATACAAAAATTCCTCTGAACTGTTTTCTAAATATACTGCTTTCAGTATATTAAAAATCCATTTTTCAACTCATAATCATAAAATTACAGCTTTGCCCTAAGAGCTGAGAGGAAAGAGATGTTGGAAATGCATGTAGACTATTCTAAAATCCACACATATATACCCATAAACAAAACTATATTCACGGGCTTCCCTGGTGTTCCAGTGGTTAGGAATCCACTTTACAATGCAGGGGACACAGGTTCAATCCCTGGGCTGGGAAGATCCCACATGCCATGGAGCAACTAAGCCCATGTGCCACATTTACCGAAGCCTGCACACCTTGAGCTGGTGCTCCATAACAAGAGAAACCACAGCAGTGAGAAGCCGGCACGCTGCAACTAGACAGGAGTCCCCACTCATTGCAACTAGAGAAAGCCCACACAACAACGAAGACCCAGTGCAGCAAAAAATAAATACATAAAACTATACTCACATTCACACACACACCATCACTCATGCAGTTAACTAGAGATGATAGAACCAGGCATAAAAAACCAGCAGCAGTGGAGGCAACAGTCTCAAGGATGGGGTAACAGGGCTGTAGCCAAGCTTCCTTCTGAAATCCTTCCCTGTCTTGAGGAACAAGACTAGGCAGGAGGCTTTGCATCTCTGCCACTTGCTTCAATGGTATCATTTAGATACAAAGTAGAAATGAGGTTTTGTACTTTGTATCTAAATGATACAAAAAAAGATTGAAGGCAGGAGGAGAAGGGGATGACAGAGGATGAGATGGTTGGATGGCCTCAGCATCCATGAGTTTGAGCAAGCTCCGGGAGCTGGTGATGGGAAGCCTAGCGTGCTGCAGTCCATGGGGTCTCAAAGAGTTGGACACAACTGTGCAATGGAACTGAACAAACAAGGCAAATTTAGTTCAAAGTTTCTCAAACTGATTGACCCCTTTATGCCAGAAAACAACATGCCAGCTCAGCATTCAACCCACGCCCGTGACCAGCGCCACCTCAGACAATGCCCGGATGAGCCCGTGAACACAAGGAGTCCTCACAGCCACATGGCGGCCTGTGACAAATGCACACCCGCTCCCGCGTGCTAAAATATTTTTTAAATGAAGGGGGAAAGTAACTGCCCTCGCAAAGAACAGCACTGTCCATTGGGCACAAACACAAGCACTTATATGAGCACAGATCACACACCAGAGCGTGAGGCTGAGTTAGCTGAAACCAATCCAAGCTACCATCTGGGACCTCCAGGCTCCTTGAAGCCACAAGCGCTTCTCAGCGGACCCCACAGTTGCTCCTCTTCCTCCTCAGGTGACAAGCAGGGACATGCATGGTGGCAGTTCTTTCAAGACCTGGGCACCAGCCAGGGAGCTGGTGCTTGTGTTTCTATAACCTGCCCCAGAGCAGAAAGGCAGGGATCATGCTTAACACAGCAAGAGCCCTAAAGGTCACTTACATTTTAAGGAGTTCCCTTAATCCAGAAAACAGTCCAAAAGGACAATCAAAGTATTTAAAGTTGAGGTCATTCAGAAAAGACTTCAAAGGAAGCGTCTGAGTGGGGGCAGTGGGAGAGAGACCCAGTGGCAGACGTCTAAACTGGTAATGCAGTGGCATTTATATTAAGTCTGTCATGACACACACATTAATTCTTTGAAATCTGGGCCTGGAGTGGAACACAAAAGCAAGGCCCGAATTATCTACCTAAACCATCTTAACCTAGTCAAAGTTTAGCACTTGTAATCTCACTATGAAGTCAAAAGCATCCCATGAAGGACACCGAGGGATGAGCGCATTCACCATTACATAGAGAATGGAGTCAGACACGAGCGAATGCCTGCAAGCTGCAGCTGCAAACCTGGTCAGTAACCCCTGAGTCATCTCTCATCTTTGACTCTGGCTCGTCCGTATCTCGAGGAAGGCCCAGAAAAATCTGCGTGGCTTATAGCTGACTCATGAGTCCACGTAATTGATACTTGCTTAAAGGGAAAGGTGATCATCCTTACTATTGCTAACATCCCATTAAGCCTAAAAGTTAATTAGGCTGTATTCCATAAAGTCAATTGAAGGCATTTGTCTCAATAGCATTATCGCAATTATTCCTCATCAAAACGAACCCCACCTCCTACTGCGGATGATGTCTTGCGTAAACAACAGCACAAACCTAACAACTCACAGGCCATCTCCACCTGAGTTACGTAAGCAGGTTTATGTTTACACAGAACTGCAACCAGGAATTCATAGATATTAACATGTTTTTTTTAAAAAATACAAAGGCATGTATTTAATAAATCTTGTTTTACATTTTCAGAGGCCAGGAAAATAAAAGCAAACTAAAAAGTGTAACAAATTCTATATATCATAATGATGCATGTAAAAGTCACAAAGAGAAA
The DNA here is from genome assembly GCF_002263795.3 of Bos taurus. Classification (NCBI taxonomy): domain Eukaryota; kingdom Metazoa; phylum Chordata; class Mammalia; order Artiodactyla; family Bovidae; genus Bos; species Bos taurus. Next base: position 13,571,328 of record NC_037331.1, read on the forward strand.
GCACCCAGGAGAGTCAGCCAGTTATAAATGCTGGTGCCTAAGAATGGAGCCCACAAAATGCTGACTGAGTGGTTACATGGCACAGCACGCATGCGCCCTCGGGCCCTCCCCTCCACCCAGCAGCTGTGCTTCTAACCACTCCTCAGGGTTCCGGCAAGGTCTCAGGAATACAGGAAACAGGCATCACGAACCCACTGCCATACCCACTGCTAATGTTACTAATAACAGAAGAGAAGGTGGCTTGAGGAGGTGGATGGGGCGGCGGGTGGGATGAAAAGGTGATGAAAAGTAAGGGAGCTGAAAACCTCCAGTAAAAATAAACCAATAAGCCATGACAATGCCATATACAACATGAGGGTTATGGTCAACACTGTAATAACTTTGTTACCACATGTAACTACATGTTACTAGACGTATCATAGTGGCCACTTCCTAATGTATCCAAATGATAAACCATGTATACAGTACACCTACAACTAATGTAACACTGTACCTTAACTACACTTCAATTAAAAAAAGAAAAAGATGATCTCCTTAGCAAATTTTTCCTGAGGACCCGGAATTAAAACACAGCAAACCAATTATTTTAAACAAGTCTTTTAAACGTTATGTCAATATTTACTAATATATAAATAAAATCAAATTGTTAGGGAAACAAATGCATAAAAATCTGAAAGAGTGGTTTATCACATAGACCTACATATTATACAGATATTGATCTCTATCAGAATTAACACCATCTTATGCTTTGGGAGGAAAACTCAATGGTGTTATGAGTCTTCTGTTGGCATCATCAATGGCCCATTGAAAGCACCCCAAAGGGGGAAGTGAAGAGCAGAGGCAGGAGGGACTGGACTGAGGGGCATGCCAGAAATGCAGACAACTCCCGCAGAGCTGAACGCCAGCTATGGATAGCATGTGCCCTGAACAGTGTTTCTCACACTTAGCCGCACAACAGAAATGCCTCAAAAGACTCCAAGTGCCAAGCAAGCCCTCTCTGCCCTTCACCCCAGATACAAACACACACCTGACTCACAAAATCTAATCTCTAGAGGTGGGGGACCAAAACAATAATAGTTTTTAAAACTCCCCAGGTGATTCCAATATGCAGTCAAGTTTTAGATCCAATGTCTTGTCTATAAAACGCAAATAATTCTACAGTTAGATGCTGGTGACAACATCTGTCCATTTCTAAAGGGATAACAAAATTATTAAGTAAGTAGTAGTGGAACCAGTCATAAGCCAAGAAGTCAAACTCGCCTGCCAATGCAGAGGTAACAGATGCGTGTTCAATCCCTGGGTGGGGAAGATCCCCTGGAGTAGGAAATAGCAACCCACTCCAGTATTCTTACCTGGAGAATTCCACGGACAGAGGAGCCTGGCAGGCTACTGTCCATAGGGTCACAAAGAGACACAACAGAGTGACTTAGCACGGACACAGTAGTGGAACCAGTCATAAGCCCAGAGTTCAGGTTCCAACTCGCCCCTCCTGATTTATATAACCTTTCAGCAGATCACTTAATTTCCAGGGTCCTCAGAGTGTATTCCATTTAAGCATGAAATGGTTCCAGGCTGTATCAGAGCCTGTTTAACCCTATAGTTTCTACATACTAATGAAGAAATACTTCCAAATAGGATGGTTTGGCCAGGGTTAGCAAATTTGGATTGGGATCCTAGTTTTATTTATTCATCCATTCTTTTTAACCTTTTACAAGAGCTGGACTCACCAGTAAAAACTGAGTGAATTCTGCATATGTCAGGTGTCTTTTTCTTTCTTTTCCAAAGTGTAGTTGCACAAATTCTGAATCCCAGTTAAATGGAATATGTTGATGAATTGTGGTCTGTCCAAAAACTTGCTTAACATCCTCTGAAGAAAGAAAAAGAAAGGTTGATTACAACAAACCAGATTAAAACAAAGCAAATCAGGTACCTCCTTCTAAAACCTGTTATTAAATGCATATTGCTATGTTTTTCATATAAAAAGGAACTCCACTTTAAAAACACAGATTTTAAAGTCATGGCAGAAATAGATGCAGGAGTCTAACAGACTAGAAGTAAATAATCCCATCCAATAAAACAAAAAAAATCAAGAAGTCACACACACATAAAAAGGCCTACAGGCAGCAGCAGGCCAGCATCAATCAGCTAAATCTTGTATCATCATCTGTTTTGTTTCAACAAATATTATTCTCTAGGCACAGAAAATATAAATCAGTCTTCAGTGGCAAGAAGCACACATATTCATAAAGAAACACTGAGAACACGATACAACTCTTAAATATAGCCCTCCTTATCAAGCCGTTAAAATGTTTTTGAGGACTTGGAAGTCAGATATAAACCTTTAAGCATATGTTAAACAGCACTAAGACTTGAAAGAGTTTTAAAACCTTCCACTGTTCAGCAGGCCACACTTGAAGGCAATGGGAAAAAGAGCCAACAGTCCAATCCTTTAACTTTATCCTGAACACTCTGACTTGACACATACTGACCCTCTTTTTAGCCTCTACTATGGGATTTCCCCAGTAGCTCAGACCATAAAGAATCTGCCTGCAATGCAGGAGACCCAGGTTCCATCCCTGGGTCGGGAGAAGGAAATGGCAACCTACTCCAATATTTTTGCCTGGAGAATTCCATGGACAGAAGAGCCTGGTGGGCTACAATCCATGGGGGTAGCAAAGAATTAAACAAAACTGAGCAACTAATACTTATAAATAAAAAAACTTAAAGACAAAACTGTAAGAAGACTGGCAGAGAACAGAAAAAATGATACAAAAAAAAAACAACTCTACTTTTCTAAAGCTTCATGATTTTATTTACTAGTCTCCCCACCTTCCAACCAGAGTGTATGCTTGGAGGGTACAGGGACACAAATTACATAACTGGATTTGTCCTGGCCTTCACATCTTTAAATATATCTACCAAACCTGCTCACTTTTATGAGCAAACTGTGCCTGCTACCTTGTTTTTCTTCCCCTTTGCAAAGATTTTAAAAAAGAAAAAAAGAAGTAAATTCTTTAGTTCTCTAAAGGGTGCCAAAAACTTTGGCATGTATTTCCACTGATTCCCCCAAATTTCCTACTTCCAACCCCCCTTACACCCACAAGTTTTTATTCCATGCTTTTAAAGTTTCCAGAGAGTTGTAAGTCTTGCCATGAAGACACACTAGTGCTGCCATCAGCATAAGATTGGCTGTGTATTTGCATGCAGGAAGCAGTAAAAATCAGAATTATGCCGGACATGAATTTTATAAAAGATGGCAGAAAACCTCAGGCTGGCCCTGATGAGGACAATAAAATAAAAACTTTTTAAATGTAACCCTCAATTTCTTTGCATTTATTCTGTTTCTCTAGGAAGAAAAAAAGAGAGAGAGACAGAGGAAAAGAGAGCGAGCCAGGACATAAGAAAATGAAGTGAAACTAGAATTGAGATTTAAGAACTGGGCCACTGGTGGCTCAGTGGTAAAGCATCTGCCTGCCAGTGCAGAGACATGGGTACGATCCCTTGTCCAGGCAGAGCCTACATTCAGTCAGTTCAGGTCAGTAGCTCAGCCGTGTCCGACTCTTTGTGACCCCATGGACTACAGCGTGCCAGGCTTCCCTGTCCATCACCACCTCCCGGAGTTTGCTCAAACTCATATCCATCGAGTCAATGATGCCATCCATCCATCTCATCCTCTGTCATCCCCTTCTCCTCCTGTCTTCAATCTTTCCCAGCATCAGGGTCTTTTCAAATGAGTCAGTTCTTCGCATCACTGTCTTTTCAAATGAGTCAGTTCTTCACATCAGGTGGCCAAAGTATTGAAGCTTCAGCTTCAGCATGAGTCCTTCGAATGAACACTCAGGACTGATTTCCTTTAGGATGGACTGGTTGGATCTCCTTGCAGTCCAAGGGACTCTCAAGAGTCTTCTCCAACACCACAGTTCAAAAGCATCAATTCTTTGGTGCTCAGCTTTCTTTATGGTCCAACTCTCACATCCATACATAACTACTGAAAAAACTATAGCTTTGACTAGACAGACCTTTGTCAGCAAAGTAATGTCTCTGCTTTTTAATATGCTGTCTAGGTTGGTCATAGCTTTTCTTCCAAGGAGCAAGCGTCTTTGATGTGACCAAAAGAAAGAAACCTTTTAATCTATAAAATCTATTAAAATCTTTTAATCTACATTGTTAATCTATAAAAAATGTTTACATACAATAATAAAATTTTAGAGAAATATACAAACAAAAATGACTTTTTAACCACTTTTCTGCCAAGCCGGAGAAGTAGAGTCCTTTCTGCCAACCATTTTGATAAAATAATGGTCAATGAAATAATCATAGGATAACTATCAAAAATGAGGTCCTTCTTTTTCTTGATCTCTCCCTCAATGTCCTATAGGAAGTAATGAAAGATGTTAACTGGAATCATGGGCGGATGGAAAATAAGTAAAAGCCATAAAGAAATGATGTCTCTGGAGAACAAAAAGTCCAGCACTGCAGACCTTGAGGAGGTTAGTGATACAGCTGAAAAGCCAAGCTCATGATGAGAGTTTTGTGTGCCGTAACAGAAGACTTCAATGGCACCCCACTCCAGTACTCTTGCCTGGAAAATCCCATGGACAGAGGAGCCTGGTAGGCTGCAGTCCACGGGGTCGCTAGGAGTCGGACATGACTCGGCGACTTCACTTTCACTTTTCACTTTCATGCATTGGAGAAGGAAGTGGCAACCCACTCCAGTGTTCTTGCCTGGAGAATCCCAGGGACAGGGGAGCCTGGTGGGCTGCCGTCCATTAGGTCTCACAGAGTCGGACACGACTGAAGCAACTTAGCAGCAGCAGCAGCAACAGAAGACTTCAGGGCTGACAGGACATGAGATCTGTGTGCTGTGCTGTTTTTGTATTGTTGAAGTCACAGCCCCTAGAACCTTAAAAGTGACTACTTTGTGACCCGTGGACTGTATGTAGCTCATAGGCTCTCTGTCCATGGGAGTCTCCAGGCAAGAAAACTGGAGTTGGTAGCCATTCCCTTCTCCAGGGGATCTTTCTGACCCAGGGGTCAAATCCAGGTCACCTGCACTGCAGACAGATTCTTTACCATCTGAGCCACCAGGAAAATGAGGTGGTGGCGTAATATAATATGACTTCCATCCTTATTAAGAAGAACAGGTTAGGACACGGACATGCAGAGGAAGACCACGCAGAGGAAGACACAAGGAGAGGACTATCATTTACAAGGAGAGAGGCCTCAAAAGACACCCATCATGCCAACACCGTGACCTTGAACTCTTGCCTCTAGAAGTGTAAGAAATTAATTTCAGTTGTTTAAGCCACCCAGCCTGTGGCACTTTTTTACGGCAACCCCAGCAAACTATTACAAAGAGCAACAGGAACTTCCTGGCAGTGATGAGGAAAATCATCCTCCATATCTTCTGCCAGCATGAGCAAGATGAGAGACATTTACAAAAGCAGACATGTTATAAAAAACGGTGTATCAGCTGGATAGTCAAATCAATTAAATGTAGCAAAAATGTGTTTTAGGTTAAACACATGCAAATTAAATGTGTTAATACAAAAAAAAGTAACAGAAGATATTAACCTGACATTGGCATATAAAGCTAAGGCATTTTTTAAAATCCATTTTAATATTTATATGCTATAGAAGTATAAATTAAATAAATTTAGGTTACTCAAAACTTAGTTTAAAATGCATCTCATATGTCCCCTCCCTTTTGAACCGCCCTCCCATCTCCTTCCCCATCCCACCCCTCTAGGTTGATACAGAGCCCCTGTTTGAGTTCCCTGAGACTTACAGCAAATTCCCATTGGCTGTCTATTTTACATAGGGTAATGTGAAGTTTCCATGTTACTCTCTCCATACATATGTACACCTATGGCTGATTCATGTTGATGTTTGACAGAAAACAAAATTCTGTAAAGCAATTAACCTTCAATTAAAAAATTAATTAAAATAAATAAAATGCATCTCACTCTAACCAACAATCTTATTTTTCCTATAAGTAACTATCATTTACTGCTTACTAGAGCTCTGACTTGAATTCAAAACTGTGAACTCTGAACCCGAAGTACAGAGCTTTCTCCACTATTCTGTGGGAGTCTGTCTCTCTTATGCAAATGTCTGACTGAAGAATTGAAATCTCATCCCCCTGAAGTTTAGAGCTAAATGTAATCTCTGAGACATGTTATCTCTACAGACTGTCTGTCCTACAGATCTGAACTACTGATGTGTTTTCAAAAAGATAGGTCTATATAGTATGCATAAGGATGCAGTTAGGTCTGTGTGAATATACATTTGTTATCTATCTTTTCTTTCTACATAGATTATTAACACCTTTCTACATAGAGGAGAGTGAAAAAATTGGCTTAAAGCTCAACATTCAGAAAACGAAGATCATGGCATCTGGTCCCATCACTTCATGGGAAATAGATGGGGAAATAGTGGAAACAGTGTCAGACTTTATTTTTCTGGGCTCCAAAATCACTGCAGATGGTGACTGCAGCCATGAAATTAAAAGACGCTTACTCCTTGGAAGGAAAGTTATGACCCACCTAGACAGCATATTAAAAAGCAGAGACATTACTTTGCCAACAAAGGTCTGTCTAGTCAAGGCTATGGTTTTTCCAGTGGTCATGTATGGATGTGAGAGTTGGACTATAAAGAAAGCTAAGTGCCAAAGAATTGATGCTTTTGAACTGTGGTGTTGGAGAAGACTCTTGAGAGTCCCTTGGACTGCAAGGAGATTCAACCAGTACATCCTAAAGGAGATCAGTCCTGGGTGTTCATTGGAAGGACTGATGCTGAAGCTGAAACTCCAATATTTTGGCCACCTGATGCGAAGAGCTGACTCATTTGCAAAGACCCTGATGCTGGGTAAGACTGAAGGTGGGAGAAGAAGGGGATGACAGAGGATGAGATGGTTGGATGGCATCACTGACTCAATGGACATGGGTTTGGGTAGACTCCGGCAGTTGGTGATGGACAGGGAGGCTTGGTGTGCTAAGGTTCATGGGGTCACAAAGAGTCGAACACGACTGAGCAACTGAACTGACATAAATTAATAATAAAGACTATATTTTTCCCATCTGGTTCTCCCCCACGCCTGCACCATGGTGGGCATAGAGCAAATAAATACTCACTAAGTTGTGGCTGAATTTAACTGAAGAAGAAAAGGTTTATAACGGTGTAACAGGTTGAGGACAGTGATATTAACCTTTTGAGGCACTACAGTTTCCACCCTACTGAAGTCACTTCATCAATCATATCCTAAGATTTTAGTGAAGTGCATAAGGGTCTAACCGGGCTTCCCTGGTGGCTCAGTGGTAAAGAATCTGTCTGCCAATGCAGGAGGTGTGGGTTCAATCCCTGGTCTAGGAAGATCTGCTACAGAAGGAAACGGCAACCCACTCCAGTATTCTTGCCTGGATAAGCTCATGGACAGAAGGGCCTGGCGGGCTACAGTCCATGGGGTCTCAATGAGTTGGACATGGGTGGGGATTGACCCCCCCACACACACACATAAGAATTATCAGTCTTGCTTACAGAAGTCTTCAGCCCCTCGCCTAGGCTGATACAAGTGGACTAAAGAAGCTGCATTTTAATTAACATCCTACATTCTTCTAGGACTTCCCTAGTAGCTCAGCAGTAAAGAATCTGCCTACAATACAGACCCTGGGTTTGATACCTGGGTCAGGAACGTCCTCTGGAGAAGGAAATGGCAACCCAGTATTCTTGCTTGGGAAATTCCATGGACAGAGGAGTCTGGCGGGCTATAGTCCCTGGGGTCGCAAAGAGTCAGACATGACTTAGTGAGTGAACCACCACCGTGTTTTTCTAATTTAAGGGTCCAGAACCTCATTTTGAAAAACATTGTCCTAACGGGCTATAGAAGGGTTTAAAACCCCAGACTGAAACAGACCAAAGATATGAAAGGAAAGAGGTAGGAAAGATTTTTCAGAAGAGCTAATGTAAGGCAGTCAGTGTACACATCGACCACTTGGAGACCCCGGAGAGAGGCAGGTCGTACAACCCGGTGAACAACATTCACATCCTGGCTTTTGTGGCCCGTGTTGCCTGGAGCTGGACAGTGTCCAAACTACACGGGCCTGAGAACGGTGTCCATCTTCAGTTCTCCTCTAACATGCTGGCCACTTTAAGACTGCCAGCTGTCAGCCAGCCCGCCCAGGTGGGAGCGCTGTGCCAGGTCCTGCAGGCTGGAGGAGGGCCAGAGAAGACACAGTGCTGACTCCAAGGCCAATCCACGAGAAATAACTGAACAGCACATCCAAACACCATGCTGAATTAAGGGCTAAAGGGCCAGGGTTCCTTGCAGCAAGGAAACACAAGTTTAAGGACAGATGCATTTACAAAGTAGGAGAGAAAAGGCTTCCTGGAGAAGATAAAACTTGATCTGGGTCCTGAAAGTTGTGGAGGATTTATTCAGATGAATCTGTGAGGGAGTTTCTCAGTAAAGAGCAACAGCATGAAGAAGGGTTCCTTTCTTTTGAAGTGAATTAAGGGTCTAATCGGAATACTGAGGATCAAAGCCAGCTAGTGTCACTGAGACAGGACAGATCCTGGCTGAGGCACTTGATAGATGCTGGCATCACTTGCCAGCAGCAGGTATTATTTTTCAAATCCCAAGAATTTGATGCAACATTTGTGGTGAAAAAAAGGTCACTATGGGAAGAGCAGTTGGTCATGGAGTGCTGCAGGAAAAAAAGAAAAAAGACCTGGAGTTTTTTATTATTTGGTACAATCTCTACAAAATTTCTTTTTCACTCTCCAAACTTACCTAACAGAGGTTTGTGTACTAAAATATTGTAAGATTACCAAATTCTAGTTAAACAAACCAAATGATACGTGCAAGAGGGAAGAAGGACTGTGGACAAAGGAAAAGTAGCAAGGTTTCTATAGTCATTTTCAAAGCTAATCAACTCTTAAGAAATTAAAGTATTAAATCTTGTCAGTTGGGAAAATTCACACTTTTTCTCTGAAAATATTTTATAGATACCTAAGTATTTGAATAGTTCATCCTGTTCCAATAAGTCACTCTGGGGTATTGGTTTTCTTGGCCTTGACATTTTCCTGTGCATTTATGAATAGGAATACTGAAAAGCCCAAGGGTCACACTGAGTTCTGAAATTCCTTCCTCACTTTGGAAGACACTGTAATATCATCCCTGGTTAATATCCTTTTCTTCTTTTAGGAGACTCAAATCAGTTTTTCATTTAACATTTGATTAAGATTTCCCCATGCCTTGATGAGGCACTGAGAGGTAACGGTACTCCTTCCATCATATAGCTGGAAAATGAGAAACTAAAAACCAAAATGATTTTCAAATTCTGCTCTGTTCTCTTGCTTTCATGGAAAATTCCATGAGCTTTACCTTGAAAGACTCTAGCAGGCTATCTTAGGACCATTCCTCTCATTAAACCTTTACCATTTGAGCTTTCTAAACCTATCATCCTAACTTGTAGTTCTGGAAAGGAAAAGGGAAAATATTTTATGCTTTTTGGTTTCTTATTTGGTTCAGTGAAATAAATACATATATACATACATACAGATGATTGTAATTCATAACATACCAGCTAATGGCTTTCAAATAGCATTACTTGGCAGATTCATTACTAACTTAAAAAAACTAGGTGGTCTCTCCCCAAAGTACAAGGTCTTAAAAATCTTACCCCCAGGTTGAGCCCATATAGGCAAAGAAGCAAAACTAAATTAGAAGTGAAATATAAATGAAATCAGAAGTGAAGTGAATTATAATTGAAATATAAATATCTAAATATTAGATCTATATTTTGGATATTTAAAGTCATAGTTTTCTCAGCTCAGTCACTCCTTCTGAAAGTAAAAACAAATTAGAATGCTTATCTCTTAAAGTATAATCATTGTTATTGCAATATGGGCCAAACAAACTATGTTTGGAAGATCTAGAGTTCCCATAATATCACCAAATAATGATGATACTATTTAAAGCAAGACTTTACCAAATAAGCTCAAAGAGCCTTTGAGTATATTTTGGGGGACTCTGCTTCCAACACAAATGTTTCTAGCCTAAAAGTCTGCTGCATTTTTTTTTAAGATCATAAAAAGACAATTACAAAGTGATAATCACTTCTTTCCTAAATATAATCTCAAAAACTCAATCGATTCCCCTCAATATGTTTCCCAGGATACACAGTATGATTGTAGTGAAAAAAAGAGCTGTGATTTTTAAAAGATGGGTCATAGATGACATGACCTTATATTCAAGGTCCTAAGGAATCCACTAAAAAACTCTTTGAACTAAGAAGCCCAGCATTGTTGAAGGATACAAGATCAATGTACAAAAATCAAATGTACATTTCTATGTACTGGAAGTAAGCAACCCCAAAAAGAAATTAAGAAAACAATTCAATTTACAATAGCCTTAAAAGGAATAAAATACTTAGGAAAAAAATTAACAACAAACATGCAAAACCTATACTCTAAAAGCTATAAAACACTGTTGAAAGAAATGCAAGACGTAAATAAATGGAAAGACAGTCTATAAACAGGAGGACTTAATACTCTTCAGATGATAATACTCCACAAAGTGATAGATTCAGTGTAATCCTTATCAAAATTCCAGCTACTGTCTTTCTAGAAACTGACAAGCAAATCCTAAAATTCACATAGAAATTCAAGGGGCCCAGAATAACCAAAACAATCTCAAGAAAGAAGGACAAAGTTGTATTTCAAATTTACCTCAAAGCCACTGTAATCAAGACTATGTGGTACTGGCATAAAGATAAACATACAAGACAAATTGGAAAAGGAATTGGCAACTCACTCCAGTATTCTCATCTGGAGAATCCCATGGACAGAGGAGCCTGGTGGGCTACAGCCCAAGGGGTTGTGAAGAGTTGGACACAACTGAAGTGACTTAGAGCGTAAGACAAGTGGAATACAATTGAGAGTCAAGAAATAAACCTTTATATTTATGGTCAATTAATTTCCAACAAGGGTGACGATTCAGTAGGGAAAGATCTGTCTTTTCAACACAAGCTGCCAAGACAACTGGATATCCACATGCAGAAGAAGGTGGAACCTACCTCACATCATATACAGAAACTAACTCAAAGATGGAGCAAAGACCGAAACGCATGTATGCTAAGTCACTTCAGTAATGTCCGACTCTTTGCAACCCTATGGAGTGTAGCCAGTCAGACTCCTCTGTCCATGGAATTCTCCAAGCAAGAATAATGGAGTGGGTTGCCATTCCCTTCTCCAGGGGATCTTCCCAACCCAGGGATTGAACCAGCATCTCTTATGTCTCCTGCATCGGCAGTCAGGCTCTTTACCACCAGCACCACGTGTGAAGCCCAAAGATCTAAACATAAGAGCTAAAACGGTGACGCTCTTAAAGGAAAACATAGGCATAAATCTTTGTGACTCTGTATTAGAAAATAGTTTCTTAGATATAATATTAAAAACACAAGCAACAAAAGACAGTAATATATAAATTGGACTTCTTCAAAATTTAAAACTTTTCTACTCCAAAGGATACCATTGACAAAGTGAAAAATCAGAATACAGAATGGGAGAAAAATGTTGCAAATCATGTATCTGATAAAGAACTCTGGAATAACATAAAGAACTCTTGCAACTCAAATAATAAAAAGACGAATCATCCAATTTTTTAAATGAGCAGAGGATTTGAGAAGATATTTTTCCAAAGACAAATGGCCAATAAGCACATGACAAGATGGTCAACATCATTAGCCATTAAGGAAATGCAAATAAAATGAGATATCACAATGAGATTGGAGAAGGGAATGGCAACCCACTCCAGTATTCCTGCCTGGAGAATCCCATGGGCAGAGGAGCCTGGCAAGCTACAGTGCCTGGGGTCACAAGAGTCAGCCGTGACTTAGTGACTAAAGCACCAAACCACCATCACAATCAGATACCACTTCACCCCCACCAGCAGCAAGCGTTGGTGAGGAGGTAAAGAAACCTGAAATCAACATCCACGGACAGTGGGAATGCAAAACGGCACAGTCACTTCAGAAAAGAGCCTGGCAGTTCTTCAGAAAGTTAAACACAATTACCAAGTGACCCAGAGCTTCCCTCATGGCTCAGACAGTAAAAGAATCTGCCCACAACGCAGGAGACCTGGGTTCGATCCCTGGGCTGGGAAGATCCCCTGGAAAAGGAAATGGCTACCCTCTCCAGTATTCTGGCCTGAGAAATCCCATGGACAGAGGAGCCTGGTGGGCTACAGTCCATGGGGTCAGAGAGTCAGACATGACTGAGCAACTAACTACTGAGTGACTCAGCAACTCCACCCCTAGGCATATGTCCAACAGTAGTGAAAACACATGTTCACATAAAAACCTGTGCAGGATAGCAGCATTATTCACAACAGCCAAAAAGTGGAAACAACCAGAATGTCCGTAACTGAAAGATGGATGAAGAAAATGTGGTATATCCAGCAACAATGTGTTAAATAAAAAGGAAAACAGTTCTATTCCAAGCTACAACACGGATGAACCTTGAGAACATAAAAACCAGTTATAAAAGACCACATGTATGACTGCATTTATATGCAATGTCCAGGATGGGGTGTGAGGATTGCTAAGGAAGAGCATTTCTTATTGGGGTGATGAAAATATTCTAAAACTTACGGTTGCACAAATATGTGTATAGACTAAAAAACATGGGATAATACACTTTAGATGGGTGCTGCTGCTGCTGCTGAGTCGCTTCAGTCGTGTCTGACTCTGTGCGACCCCAGAGACGGCAGTCCACCAGGCTCCCCCGTCCCTGGGACTCTCCAGGCAAGAACACTGGAGTGGGTTGCCATTTCCTTCTCCAATGCATGAAAGTGAAAAGTGAAAGGGAAGTAGCTCAGTCGTCTCTGACTCTTAGCGACCCCATGGACTGCAGCCCACCGGGCTCCTCCGTCCATGGGATTCTCCAGGCAAGAGTACTGGAGTGGGGTGCCATTGCCTTAAAAAAAAAAAAAAAGCGGTTTCTCAAAACCTGGAGCCCTCAAATCTGCTTCTCATTAATGAGTGATATTAGGCAAATTACTTCCTCTAACTCCATTCTCTCAATGTATAAACAGAATAAAATACCTCAAGGGTTGCTTTGTATCTAAGTGTGCCCAGTACAATGTTCTAAACATAGTAGGTAACCATTAAAATGGTAACGTTTCAAAATCTAAAGTCTTAATTATAATGAAGATTGTTATCTGGGCACCAAATATTTACAAATGATACAAAGAAAATCAGGCATAGTGTGATTAGAAATATCATAGTTTATATATTTCTCAAAAAGCAATCATTTTCTTCAAACACTTAAAATTCCTCTTTCTTTTAGCTCACATATTAAAATTTTGAATGAAAAGTGATGAAAAACTAAGTAATTTTCTATTATGTTTCTGAACGTATGAAATTAAGAAAGATTAAGAATCTCCACTCTTTACTTTGAAGATCTTTCAGATACTAGAAATATTTAATTGGCAAATTACTTGCACATGCCATTAAGTGGTTAGACTGAATTTGTTTTTACAAATTCTATGGCCTCTTATTCCTTAACCTCCACCACACTATAATCTGAAATCATCGAGGTCTTCACTTATGCAAATTCTAACTTTCTACATTTTTGTTTCCATACAGTATAACTAAATTAGTGCACTTTCATTTCCAAAAGATTCACTTTTTGAAGCTGCAAATCAAGGAAAACGACTTTCCCATTAAAATAAAAAAGGTTCATCAAGCTACATTATTCCAAACACTGAACCATAATCTTTCTCACTCTCACGGACCCTAAAAATTTCATTAATACAATAAACACAATAAGGATGTTTCAGTTAAACCCAAAAGTAATCCATCTCTCTGAGGCAAAGGGAGAGCTGCGAACAGCGCCCTTTATTTCTCAACAGCTTCACTGGGGTGCTTTTTCTACTGTGTGGCTAAATCCTCAAAGAAAGTTGTGGTTTCGCTTGAAGGGATTTAATATTCCACCCTGCTGATACGGTTAACAGCAGCTTATATGGCCATCATCTTTTAAGTAGAGAGCAAAAGACAAATTGTTGAATTCGGAAGTTAAATAACATAATGGAGTAAAGTGGATGCAGACCTATCTCTACGGCCACACGCACCAGTATCGCGGTTTGCCATTTCCAACCCTTTTGACAAGTGCCTCTTTCTATTAATCACAGTTAAGGGTTTGAGGAGGAAAGAAGTGTGCTGGCTACAATTCAGACTCGCTCAAGGAAGTTCCGGGGGAAAATGGGCGCCATTAAAACGGCGAGTACAGAATAAGCACTTGACACGCTCGACTCTTCTCATTAAACTGAGTTCTCTATAAGCCCCTGTAAACTTTGTATTATTATTATTACTCTGAACATGCAGGTACAGTCGTAATAAGTATCTTTCAAAAAATAAGTGTACACACACAGACTCATGTACACGCACACAGTCAAGCTGAGCTGAACATAGTTTTGAAGCCCATATGAGGTGCCGATGCATGTAGAAATTAGGGCTAAATTTAAACCTCTTCCAAGACATCCCTATTGGTCCAGTGGTTAAGACTCTGAGCTTCTACAGTGAAGAGAGCATGGGTTAGATATCTGGTCGGGGAACCAGGATCCCACATGCCTTGGGGTGTGGCCAAAAATATAAAATAATAATAAAAATAAATAAATGAAGGCTTAGAACCCCCCACACCAGCAACAACAACAAAAAACTCTTGCAATTCTGTGCATAGAGATAGATGGGACTACCCTGATATGAGGTCACGGGGCATTCTAGAAAATAATATCATCCATCAGTTAGTGTCAGAAGACGAAGTTGCAGTTCCTATGAAAACAGTCACCTTCCCCTCCCTGTGCCTGTTTCCATGTCCATGAAATAAAGCCATAAATGACACCAGCCATTGTTCGCCTGCAGGGTGAACCATGTTTCCTGGGAGAGCTTGTTCAAAACACATTTCCAAGCCCCACGCCCACAAACTTTGATTCAGCAGATTTGCGATGGAGCCACAGAGTCCACAGTTGTAATGAACACCCCCCACTACTACAATGAGAGCCTGTGCTCTGCCTTATTGATAAGAATCCTTCCTATTCTAAAATGTGACGGATCTATTAATCCTCAAGATTAATACACTATTTAAGCCATCATAGTGAGTGCTGGTTCACAATGAAAAATGTTCTGAGTTGGCAACTATGTAGCATTTGACACTAATCTTCTATCATAGGCATTATCTAAATCAAACAGTGAGAGAGGCCAACTGAGATATTTCCAACCTATCTGAAAGAAAAAGTTATTTTCAATTGGAGAGAATAAATCATTAGCAGTCTTCCATAAAATCAAAAGTAGGTGGCACCCCACTCCAGTACTCTTGCCTGGAAAATCCCACGGATGGAGGAGCCTGGTAGGCTGCAGTCCATGGGACTAAGAGTCAGACACGACTGAGCAACTTCCACTTTTCACTTTCATGCATTGAAGAAGGAAATGGCAACCCACTCCAGTGTTCTTGCCTGGAGAATCCCAGGGACGGGGGAGCCTGGTAGGCTGCCGTCTATGGGGTCACACAGAGTCGGACACGACTGAAGTGACTTAGCAGTAGCAGGTCATTAAAAATGGTGTGTGGAGATATACATAGCAGACTGCAGTCATTCTCCAGATGTGTAAGCTTGTATTAATTCTTGATAATTCATCTGTTGTGTTAATTCCTGTTAACTTTCCTTACCACTGGAGAGGAACACACCAAAAAACTCTCAACGCTTTGAAATTTTTAAAGCAGTACAAAGAATCCTGATTCATTCCTTAAATGCAAGTATAATATCTCTATTGTTTAAAACACCAATTTCCTAAGCCAGTTTCCTTAGACGGATGTTATCAAAAATAATTTTCTTGCAAAAGCATTAACATACATTTAACCCTACTTAAATGCTCAAGAGCAGATGTACTACAAATGTACACCCACAGTGATCCCTTATTAGTATAAAACTGTTTTATTTCAATTAAAATGTCTAACTATCCACCCCCAACATATACCTAAACTGTAATTTTCTCTGAGAACTTCCAATATGTTCTTGATTTTGTTTCCTTTATCAACCTATCGGAGCAAAAACTGCCTTGCAAGTGTTGGAAGAAATCAGTCATTAGCAGCAAGATTACAGCAAATTTTCCAATTTAGAAAAACTGTATTTTTATCTCCTCCTATACTGAAAGAATAATGGTATAATTTTACTCTTTTTAAGTGAGCAGTACAGTTTAAAAGAGTCAAATCTTCCCCAGTACTCCAAGTTTCAGGATTTACCGCTGGCTTTCTGTTTTCCACACCTTTTTTCCTGTTCACCAGTTCTCCTCTTCCTTCAT
Organism: Bos taurus; assembly: GCF_002263795.3. Taxonomy (NCBI): domain Eukaryota; kingdom Metazoa; phylum Chordata; class Mammalia; order Artiodactyla; family Bovidae; genus Bos; species Bos taurus. The sequence continues at coordinate 13,587,683 of NC_037331.1, forward strand.
CTTACACACACGTGTGCACACACACACATGCGCGCTCACACACACACCAGAAACCCCCAATTCGGCCTCTCCACGCTGACCGGCTTCTAAAGAACAGTTAACCTTCAGGCGGTAGTTAACTAAGGAGTGGCTTCACAGGGTTACTGTGATTTACTCTCCAATTGACATTCCTTCACCTTCTCAACAGGCCTCCCTGCCCCCAGCTCCCTATTTTTAAAATGGGGTGATGAAGTAGCAAAAGTAGCACGATATTTCAGCCATCTGAGCATAGACGAATCTCAAATTATCCCACCAACTGGAAGTGCTCTCTGATACCACTATCTTTCAAAATTGAAGCCATTATGGTCAATCGTGCAAATCCGTATTTAGCTTTTCGCAAATAGTGGATTTTTGACCCAATGAACTGGAACGGCTTCTGCACAGTCTCTAGGATCTCAGACAAGCCACTCTGCCCCCAGGCACACCAGTTCTCAGCAATGTTGAGGTTATTTAGTCTTAAAATTCACACTGCTCTTACTCAATATTTCCATTCTCTAGCAGAATGTGCATAAGAAAATATACTTGGGACCTCCCTAAAATATGAAATAAAATCTACTACAGGGTAATAATGTCCTCTCACCAAAATAACATGTTTTTGTGAAATATCAAAATCAGAATTAACATTAACAGTGAACTTTGCTCAAAAAACGGCCCTTATGATTCAACCATTTTCCCTCTCAGTCATCGTTCTGAATATTTCATTTCTCAAGTGTCTTTACAAAGGTAATAATAAATGACCTTCTTTCCAGTGGGTGTCAAAAAAATTATGGCAAAAGTCCTCTTCTAGTTCAATACCTGCATTCCGCTAGCTTTTTACATTTATTATTAAATTTGAGTGTCTATCTTCAAAACTCATTTGCGTGCTTTTTGCTCTCATCGCTTTCTGCAGCTGGAATCAGAACGACTGAAGCAGGATGTTTCTACATAATTCCTCATGTCATCTAACCTATCCATGTTCCCAGAGCATTCCAATTCTGTTTCATCACAGCAGGTGTTCCTGCACAAATCCAACTGTGAACCCAGGAAAAGCCCCTCCAAATACCAACATACACGTCAGAGAATTAACTAGAGAAGAGTGTTCGAGGTCGCTTCATTAGTTCTGTGGATTGTGTTTACGTCTCACACACAAAGGAATGGTAGGTTCTGTTCAAATAGTTGGACAAAGTTAATTTATTTTTCTCTGCAGGACTTCTCAGAGCCTTCGTAAAGTACAAGTTTGTCTAATTAGAGGATCCTGTCTCACACAACACTAATATAAACAGGAGACACCACTTTAAAGTAACCAAACTTAAGACTACCGCTCAATAGTTAAGATTAAAGGACAAGAGGCCACTGCGATTTACAATAAAAGATCAATATTGGGCTAGTTTCTTTTGGATTCCAGGCTAACTGACAGAGCTGAAACAGCAAGGCAGCCAAGTCTCCCAGTGTGGCTCAGGGAAAAGACGATTTTGCAACTGAAGTTTTTAAACAGCAATGCTGGAAAAGTCTTAGCTAACATATGTCTGCTCATTCAACTGTCCCTCTTTAAAAAAGCAAATAGTTCCAGTCATTTGGCAGATCACTGACTCCTTTGAGATTTGCTCAAAGCAAACGCTCATTTTGAGAAAACGTTAACTAACAGCTGTGGCCATTCAAGGGCTCTAACGCTCATCTAGAACCAGAGAGTTGAGAATCCCTGCTGTTAAAGGCCAGTTAAGAACTGTGGACAGACACACCACCAACGCAACAATGAAACTGAGTGCTTACCTTCATATACTAAGAATGGAAACTGTAAAACTGCATATGAAACATTTCATGAAATTTTGTTTACAAGTAATAAAAAAAAGTCAAAGGAAAAGAAAGATGTGATGGCATTAAGCAAGTAAAGTTGTTACATTTCAACTTAAAGGAAGTACTCTGGTATACAACGTACTCTGAATTTTCAGAAGGTTGATTGGGACTTATGCTAGACAGAGTTAAGATTCAGGTCCTCCACTAGTACTGAGTTAGGTATTACTGTTGCCTACTGCAGATACAACTACTAAGAAACACTGATCAATAGGGTAGTTAATGTTAAATTAGCATCATGAGAAAACCAATCACTGGTAGGTGTACTAAATATATCAGGTTAACATTTTCACTAAACCACACACCTCTTTGTTAAAATTCATAATGAAAATGCTTTGCTTTCCCAGCATCAACAAATAAGAAACCTGGGGAAACGAAAGTTTTGGAAAACCACCCTACACCAACTTGCTCAGAAGGTGGGTACGTCCTTTCAAACCCTGACTTTCAGCCCGTCCACTCACACAATGGGAGTGGTCGTCTACTTCTCTGTTTCAGGAATCCAGGATCCCAGGCACACCTGCCTCTGGCTTTGCCCACTCCAGTCAGCACAACAAACCCCACCTTTTCCAAGCATCACTCGGATTCTGTCCCTGTCCTCTCCGAAGCACTGGAGGACTCCCAACTGCCTCTCCTAACAAAAATAAAAACAAAAACCCTCCTGCTCAGAGGCCCACAGTGGATACGCCATCACATGGGGCCCCCGCTCCCAGCACCCACGCTTCACTCAAGGGGCCGCCCCTACTATCCTCCGTCTGCTCAAAGGCCACCTCCCCATCCCTTCCCACAACTCCATGACTCCCCCTCCACTCAAAAATCTGCTCACATCAAAAGATAAAGCCACCCGGGCGGGTAGAGCCCATCACAAGTGCCTTTCAACAAAATGCTTGGACGTCTGTAACCAAGGCATTTCTATGTGTACTGAGAACTCTAATCCAGGAACCTTCTTATAATTACTTTCCAGTCTGGTAAACCTTTAATGCATTTACTTGTTGTTCTTTACTTCTTCACAAAAAAACTGCATTAAATCCCTCTAATGTCTAACAGAGACTGAAAGAGTGAAGGGTGAACGGGTGCCGACCTGGATCACAAAGGCAGGCGGTCCTCACAGAACCTGGCCAGCGCCAGCGGGAGGCGGTGTGGCACAGAGAATGAGGCCGGCTGCTACCCCGGCTCCACCACAGGCAACTCCAGGACCACAGAAGAGTTACTCAACCTCCCCAAGGCCGTTTCCTCATCAGAACAATGAGAATTATAACCGGTCGGGCCTCCGAGGCTGTGAGGGTTACATAGTCAATTATGTGTAAAGCACTTAGCTCAGGGCGGGTATGAAGTAGGTGATCAATAAACTTCAATATTACAATGACAGTTACTTCCCTTCTCTCACCAGGGCCTTCCCTGGTGGCTCACCTGGTAAAGAATCCGCCCTGCAATGCGGGAGAACTGGGTTTGATCCCTGGGTTGGGAAGATCCCTTGCAGAAGGAAAAGGCTACCCACTCTAGTGTTCTGGCCTGGAGAATTCCAAGGACTGTCCATGGGGTCAGGGAGAGTCGGACATGAGTGAGCAACTTCCACTTTCCCTTCTCTCAAGAGATTATGTAAAACCACAAGTCTTCGGAGGGGAACAAGCTCAGCGGCTACTCCCAGATCCCCCACTCTTCCTTTCCTCTGACCCCTTTTTACCCAGAGCCAATCAGGAGCCAAGTCATACAGGATTCATTCTTGGGAATGGCCCCGCTGGTACCCAGTCCAGGCTTTCATCACCCCTGCCTGGACTGTCACAGCACCTCCCAAGTGACCCTAACCCCCAGACCCCACAGCTCTACCTCTTCCCGAAATATGAGCTTAGTCGCTCAGGTGTGCCCAAGTCTTTGCGACCCCATGGACTGTAGCCCATCAGGCTCCTCTGCCCATGAAATTCTCCAGGCAAGAATACTGGAGTGGGTTGCCATTTGGTTCTCCAGGGGATCTTCTGCACCCTGGGGTCAAACCCAGGTCTTCTGCATTGCAGGCAGATTCTTTACTGTCTGAGCCACATAATTCATATCATGTCACTTTGGGACACAGACTCTTCCAGGTCTGCCTGGCCAGCCTCCATCCCTCCTCCCCACTGAGCCTGCTTTACCTTATGGATAGAACCTGACATCACACTTTCTTTCCTGTGTCTCTCCCTGAAACGTAAGCTGCCTGAATGGAAGGATTTTTCCGTCTTGTCACTGTTGTATCTCCAGGCCTACAGCATAGTAAGCATTCAACGGACACCCCACCTTAATCTTGTATCTCACTTGTCCAGTTGAAAGGCTTCACACACTACCTATTTGCTGATAACTACTAAATATCTATCTCCCAAATTCCACACTCATACCTAAGTGCCTATTTGACCTCCTCACTTCAATATCCAGTAGGCATCGAAATGGGCTTCCCACGTGGCTCAGATGGTAAAGAATCAGCCTCCAATGCAGGAGACCTGGGTTTGATCCTTGGGTCAGGAAGATTCCTTGGAGCAGAGAATGGCAACCCACTCCAGTGTTCTTGCCTGGAGAATTCCACGGACAGAGGAACCTGGCAGGCTACAGTCCATGGGGTCACAAAGAGTCAGACACGACTGAGCAACTCACACATACACAGGCATATGCATTAAACTAACACATTCACCAGTGGGCTCCTGTTCTGTCCCCAGCACCCTGAGCCTGCAGTCCTCCAAGTTACCAGCTGATACTCCACTCTTCCAGTTCATCTAGCCAAAGACTCTGGAATCGTTCTTGCCTCTTGTATCTCTCTCACAGCCCACATCCAACCTGTCACAGACCCCTTGTTAATTCTCTCTTCAAAACACCCCTAACCCCACTCAGTCAATCTGGCCAAAGACTCTGGAATCATTCTTGCCTCCTGTATCTCTTTCACAGCCCACATCTAACCTGCCAGAGACCCCTTGTTGATTCTCCCTTCAAAGCATCCCTAACCCCACTCAGGTCCAAGCCACCACGACCCCTCGTTTGGGTACTGCACCAGCTTCCTAACCATTTTCTCTTCCTACTTGAGCCCTTCTATGATCTATTTTCAACATGATGGCCAGAGTGATGCTGTTAAAATATAAACCAGACCATGACACTCCTCCACTAAAAAGCAAATAAATAAATCCAGCAACCTGCAATGGTTTCCCAGTTCACACACCATCAAAGTCAAGTCCTAACCTTGGCCTACAGCGTGCTCCTTGATCAGATCCGTCTCTGAGCTCCTCTCCCACCAGGACCCCCTTGCCTCACTTAGTCCACATGGGTCCCCCTTGTTGTTCCCTAAACGTGCCAAGAACATACCAGCCTTCCGACCAGGGCAAAGGCCATTCTTCCTCCCCTCCTTCGTCCCTGTTCCATATGATGAATTGCCTTACCTCTTTCAAATTTGTGTTCAAAAGTCACTTTCTCAAGCCAATCAAACCATGTTACACACAAAGAAAAGACCCTTCTTTGTTTCCCAGCTCATGGCAGACACCCAAATATCACCACAACCAAACCATTCTACCAAGTGTCTTAATCCCTAGTCTTAACACCATCAACTGGAATACGTTCCTGTTTATACACTGATGGAAGGGTCAGCAAATTATGATACACTGGCCACCAGCTATCTTTACAAATTGAGTTTGTTGGAACACAGCCACATGCATCCACAGAACAGCAGAACTGAGTAGCTGTGAGAATGATCCTATGAACCACAGAGCCCCAAATATTTACTATCTGGCCCTTTACAGAAAAAAGTCTGCTGTCTCTGATCTAGCAATTAAGGCCGTAAAGCTCTGGTGCAGAACAGATAATTATGAGAGGACAGAGTTCAGAAACAGACCCACATCTGATTCAGGACAGCAGTGTCACTGTGCAGCACTGAAGAGTGACCATCCCCCTGAGTGGTGCTGGGCGAACCAGACACCCACAGTGGGGCCGGGATCTCAACACCCTGCTATACCCAAAGATAAGCCACCAAAAAGCCAGTAAATGCTAAAACGATTAACATCTCAATTTGAAAGAAAAAGAAACCTTCTGTTAAGATAATATAGGAGGACCTCCCTGATGGCACACTGAACAAGAAACAAATCCCCGCCTGCCAATGCAGGGGACAGGGGTTTGATCCCTGGGTCTGGAAGATCCCACACGCCATGGGGCAACTGAGCCCCTGCACCACAACTGCTGAAGCCCATGTGCCCAGAGCCCGAGCATCACAACCAGAGAGTAGCCCCCTTTCTCCCCTCACAGTTAGAGAAAGCCCGGAATGCAATGAAGACCGAGTGCAACCAAAAATAAAAATACAATACATAAAAATAAAAACAAAAATAAATACCAAAAAAATTAAAACAAAACATATTTAAAAATACAGGAGACAGGACTTTGCTGGCAGTCCAGTGGTTAAGACTCTGTGTTTCCACTGCAGGGGGAGAAGGTTCAATCCTTGGTGGGGGATCTAAGAGCCAACATGCTGTGATGTGGAGCCAAAACAATAAAAAAAAAAAAAAAAAAGGTAGTATACAAGAATATCCTCATGACTGTGGGGTAAGCAGTGATTTCTTAAATCTAAGAAAAGCACTATTGATTAAAAAAAAAAAATACTGGTGATTTGTAGCATTTACAAATTAAAACTAAGAACTTTAAAATTAAGAACTTCAGTTCCTCAGGATTCCTTGAATTGAATAAAAGTACAAGTCCCAGAGTAAAGACACCCTCAAAGGCCTTTCACCTAGAAAGCAGAAACATACTAAAGAGGACACCCAAATGGCCAATAAAGACTTTTCTACGGTTCTGCAGCCCATAAGTAATCAGAAAGATGCAAATTAAAGCCATGGATAGAACACTAAAATGAAAGTGACTTATAACAGCGAGTGTCTGCAGAGAAGTAGACTGACTAGAACTCTCACACACTGATGGTGTGATTGCAAAGTGGTACAACCACTTTGGAAAACTGTTTGGCAATATCTATTGAAGCTAAATACACATATTTTCTATGACTCAGCAACTCTGCTCCTACAATACCTACACACACATCATACACACACACAAACATATAAAACAATGTTCAGATCTTATGGTTGCCAGGGGGAAGAATGGGAGAAGACCTACATGCTGCTATATTTAAAATGGATAACCAGCAAGGTCCCACTGTATAGCACAGGGAACTCTGCTCAGTGTTACGTGGCAGCCCAGATGGGACTGGAGTTTGGAGGAGAATGGATACATGTGTATGTATGGCTGAATCCCTTCGCTATCCATCTAAAACCATCACAACATTGTTCATCAGATATACTCCAATATAAAATAAAAAGCTTTAAAAAAAAATAAGTAAAATAAAATAAAATAAAAAGCTTTAAAAAACAGAATGTTCAGAGCATGTCTGCAGCAATCAAAATGGAAAATATGCAAATGTCTATCAACACTAGAATGAGTAACAATATTAGGGTATAGTCATATTATGGAATATTACACATCGAAGAAAAAGAAAGTAAAAAACATACAACAAAAACAACAAAAACATCTGAACAAAACAAATGGAAGAGTACATTCTGTATCACTCCATCTTTATTACGTTTAAAAGCAAGCAAATAAATGTCAGTTGTTCTCACTGGGACCAGAGTGGGGTGGTGGGCACTAACTGGGACAGGATCTACACTACTCTCTTTCTGATCTGTATGGTGGTAAAAATAAGTTATGATTACTGTGCAAAGTCATCAAAATGCACACTTATGACACGAATCCTTCTGCATGTATGGTCTATGTCAATAAAGTATACTTAAAAATCACGAGTTAAAAATCAGTATCACATAAAATAGAATAAAAATGCAAATATTTAGAACAGAATCTTTTTTTCCTCCAATCACACAGAACAGCAAATTGTGAAGTAGAATTTTCTACTTACACTGATATGTTAATATACCTGTTGATATAAAATAACATTTACAAGTATAGGTATCAAAATAAGAAAACATGGTGAGAACAAGAATACTGGAGACATGTTTTCCCTCAAAGGAAACAGGAGAACATAATGACGTAGATATCAAAGGAACAAAATAGGCCTAATCAAGATCTTTTCATTGTAGCAAACACAGGGAGTGATCGAGACATGAAAATACGGTAAACATAAACAAGGTCTGCGAAAACACCGGGCAAGGCTTCACTGAACTGTGACACTGGAACGCTCCGTGAGATTTCTGTCTAGTGCGTATCAGAATCAGCATTAGTGGGAGCATGAGCACTGACGGCTTGTTGACAACACTGGTGCTTACTGAGCTTAGCCCTGGAAGCCCTGCTTCAAATGAGCTCTTGCGTGGAAACCTAGTATGTAAACAGATAAAGAATGTAACTGCCCTCCTCTGGATGAAATACAAGGCCAGGAGACATGGGGGCTCTGAAGCCACTCACCGCCTTCCCCATAGCCACAGATGGGGAGGCCACAGATAACCCGCTGTTGAGTGCAAGAACAATGCTCACCTTGTGACTGGAGCTCACTGTCCCCATCTGGGAGGTGAAAAGACAGCCCTTCCTCTCTTGCCATGGTTACCCCTCCCAAAGATGCATACTCAGGTGACGTACTCAGGTACGTCAAAAACCTTTTGACGTACAAAAGGGTCACTCTTGAAAGAAGGATTTGCAGAGAGCTGAGGAAGTAACCCAAGGGAAGAGTGTGTCTCTCAAACAACCTCATGGACAGAGAGCCAGGACACAGATCCAAATTCTCCTATAATACAGTGGGTCCTGAGACTGAAACAGACTGGGTATGTCCACTTTCCTGCCCAACTCCATTTTTTTAAAATTTCTTTAACCCCACTGAGTTTCCTGAAAAACCTACTATCTGTTGGCTTCTTCTAAAGGTACAGGCTAAGAAAACACTCCTAAGGTTGCCACACTTGTATGATTGTGTTTACCTGGCAAAAGCCTGTTGTACAGAGCACTCACCTCCACTGAAGGACTCTACCTGACTCAGTGAGAAATGTCCGCTATTATTTTAAAATTTGACAGTCATTTGAGTATCTTCTTCGTACTATGTATGGCCCTTTCAATTTAATCCTAAATAGGTATTAACAGCTCAGAAAAGCCCAGGCTACCTTTTATGACACCCACAGGGTGAAGACCCCATTGGCTCATCATCAACAGACACAGGACACACCCTGTTGGTGTTCTGTGAGGCAGGTGGATTTTGGAACAAATTACCTGCAAAAAGCAGGCTTCCGGGAGATAAGCAACACACTCTGCCACAACAGACATGCAACTAAGGACAGAAGCAGAATTTTAGCTGTCTGCGTGCGAGCATGCTAAGCTGCTTCCGTTGTGTCCAACTCTCTGCAACCCTATGGACTGCAGCCGGCCAGACTCCTCTGTCCATGGGAATTCCGAGGTAAGAATACTGGAGTGGGTTGCCATCTTTCCTCCAGGGAATCTTCTCTACCCAGGAATCAAACCTGCATCTCGTGTGTTTCTGGCATTGGCAGGTGGCCTCATTACCTCTAGCACCACCTGGGAAGCCTGTTAGCTGCCTAGAAGCCTTGATTTCTTATGTACTCTTTCATGTCTTCAGAAATAGACATTTGCCCAACACATGACAGTAAGTAAATTACTGGCTATCTAGTCAGTGGTTAAACTGCAAGTTCAAACCCAGGTCTCCTGTACTGCAGGCAGATCTTTACTATCTGAGCCAGCAAGGAAGCCCAAGTTAAAATAAAGGGTTTCTCAAACAAAAAAAGAAGGGGGAAAAAAAGAAAATCCTCCTTGTTCTCTCACATTACTTCTACTAGTAATATCATTTTTTTTTCATTTTTTTATTGAAGAGTAATTGCTTTACAGAATTTCATTGTTTTTTATCAAACCTCAGCATGAATCAGCCATCAGATCAGATCAGTCGCTCAGTCGTGTCCGACTCTTTGCGACCCCATGAATCGCAGCACACCAGGCCTCCCTGTCCATCACCAACTCCCGGAGTTCACTGAGACTAAGGTCCATCGAGTCAGTGATGCCATCCAGCCATCTCATCCTCTGTCATCCCCTTCTCCTCCTGCCCCCAATCCCTCCCAGCATCAGGGTCTTTTCCAATGAATCAACTCTTCGGAATCAGCCATAGGTATACACATATCCCCTCCCTTTCGAACCTCCCTCCAGTCTCCTTCCCCATTGCACCCCTCTAGCTTGATACAGGGCCCCTGTTTGAGTTTCCTGAGTCATACAGCAAATTCCCATTGGCTGTCTATTTTACAGATGGTATAAGTTTCCATGTTACTCTCTCCATACATCTCACCCTCTCCTTCCCTCTCCCCACGTGCATAAATCTGTTCTCTATGTCTGTTTCTCCATTGCTGCCCTGTAAATAAATTCTTCAGAACCATTTTTCTAGATTCCATATATGTGTGTTAGAAAACAATATTTATCTTTCTCTTTCTGACTTACTTCACTTGGTATAATAGGTTCTAGGTTCATCCACCTCATTAGAACTGACTCAAATGCATTCTTTTTTATGGCTGAGTAACAATGGCACCCCACTCCAGTACTCTTGCCTGGAAAATCCCATGGACGGAGGAGCCTGGTAGGCTGCAGTCCGTGGGGTCGCTAGGAGTCGGACACGACTGAGCGACTTCACTTTCGCTTTTCACTTTCACACAATGGAGAAGGAAATGGCAACCCACTCCAGTGTTCTTGCCTGGAGAATCCCAGGGACGGGGAGCCTGGTGGGCTGCCATCTATGGGGTCACACAGAGTCGGACACGACTGACGAGACTTAGCAGCAGCAGCAGCAATACTCCATTGTGTATATGTGCCACAACTTCTTTATCCATTCATCTGTTGATGGCCATGTTCTAGCTATTGTCAGTAATGCTGCAATAAACATTGGGATACATGCATCTTGTTCAATTTTGGTTTCCTCAGAGTATATGCCTAGGAGTGGGATTGCTGGGTCATATGGTGGTTTTATTCCTAGTTTTTTAAGGAATCTCCATATCATCTTCCATAGTGGCTGTATCAATTTACATTCCCACCATCAGTGCAAGAGCATCGCCTTTTCTCCACACTCTCTCCAACAATTATTGTCTGTAGACTTTTTGATGAGAGACATTCTGACCAAGGTGAGGTGATATCTCATTGTGGTTTTGATTTGCATTTCTCTAATAATGAGCAATGTTGAGTATTTCTCATGTATTTGTTAGCCATCTGTATGTCTTCTTTAGAGAAATATCTGTTTAGGTCTTTTTCCCACTTTTCAATTGGGTTTTTTTTTTTTTTTTCTGGTATTGAGTCATGTGAACTGCTTGTATATTTTGGAAATTAATCCTTTGTCAGTTGTTTCATTTGCTATTATTTTCTCCCATTCTGGGGGTTGTCTTTTCACCTTGCTTATAGTTTCCTTTGCCGTGCAAAAACTTTTAAGTTTAATGAGGTCCCACTTATTTACTTTTGTTTTTATTTCCATTACTCTAGGAGGTGGGTCATAGAGGATCTTGCTTTGATGTCATCGAGTATCCTGCCTATGTTTTCCTCTAAGAGTTTTATAGTTTCTGGTCTTACATTTAGGTCTTTAATCCACTTTGAGTTTATCTTTGTGTATGGTGTTAGGAAGTGTTCTAATTTCATTCTTTTACATGTAGCTGTCCAGTTTTCCCAACACCACTTATTGAAGAGGCTGTCTCTGCCCCATTGTATATTCTTGCCTCCTTTGTCAAAAATAAGGTGCCCATAGGTGCATGGGTTTATTTCTGGGCTTTCTATCTTGTTCCATTAGTCTATATTTCTGTTTTTATGCTGGTACCATACTGTCTTGATGACTGTAGCTTTGTAGTATAACCTGAAGTCAGGAAGGTTGATTCCTCCAAATCCATTTTTCTTTCTGAAGACTGCTTTGGCTATTTGGGGTCTTTTGTGTTTCCATATGAATTGTGAAATTTGTTCTAGTTCTGTGAAAAATGCCTTTGGTAATTTGATAGGGATCGCACTGAATCTGTAGATTGTGTGTGGTAGTATAGTTATTTTCACAATATTGATTCTTTCTACCCACGAACATGGAATGTCTCTCTATCTTTTTATGTCACCTTTGACTTTTTTCATTAGTGTCTTATTGTTTTCTGTGTACAGTTCTTTTGTCTCCTGAGGTAAGTTTATTCCTAGATATTTAATTCTTTTTGTTGGAATGGTGAATGGGATTGATTCCTTATTTTCTAATAGAAATGCAAGTGATTTCTGTGTATTGATTTTGTATCTAGCAACTTTGCTGCATTCACTGATTAGCTCTAGTAATTTTCTGATACTATCTTTAGGGTTTTCTATGTATAGTATCATGTCATCTGCATCTGCAAACAGGGAGAGCTTTTCTTCTTTTCCAATCTGGATTACTTTTATTTCTTTTTCTTCTCTGATTGCTGTAGCTAGGACTTCCAGAACTATGTTGAATAATGGTGGTGAAAGTGGACACCCTTGTCTTGCTCCTGATCTTACAGGAAATGCTTTCAGTTTTTCACCTTTGAGAATAATGTTTGCTGTAGGCTTATCATATATGGCCTGTACCATGGTGAGGTAGGTTCCTTCTATGCCCATTTTTTAAAGACTTTTAATCATAAATGGGTGCTGAATTTTGTCAAAGGCTTTTTCTGCATCTATTGAGATTACATATGGTTTTTATTTTTCAATTTGTTAATATGGTGTATCACATTGATTGATTTGCATATATTGAAAAATCCTGGCATCCCTGGAATAAACCCAACTTGATTATGGTGTATGAGCTTTTGGATGTGTTGCTGAATTCTGTTTGCTAACATTTTGTTGAGGATTTTTGCATCTGTGTTCATCAGTGATATTGGCCTGTAGTTTTCTTTTTGTGTGTTATCTTTGTCTGATTTTGGTATCAGGGTGATGGTGGCCTCATAGAATGAGTTTGGAAGTGATCCTTCCTCTGAAATTTTTTAGAAGAGTTTTAGAAGGATAGGCATTAGCTCGACTCTAAATGTTTGATAGAATTCTCCTGTGAAGCCATCTGGTCCTGGGCTTTTGTTTTGGGGGAGGTTTTTGATCACAGCTTCAATTTCAGTGCTTGTAATTGGGTTGTTCATAATTTCTATTTCTAATAATCTGTCCATTTCTTCCAGGTTACCCATTTTATTGCCATATAGTTGTTGTCTCTTATAATCCTTTGTTTTTCCACATTGTCTGTTGTAACCTCTCCTTTTTTGTTTCTAATTTTGTTGATTTGATTCTTCTCTTTTCTTGATGAGTCTGGCCAAAGGTTTGTCAATTTTCTTTATCTTGACTAAAAGAACCAGCTTTCAGTTTTATTAATTTTACTGTAGTTTCTTTCATTTCTTTTTCATTTATTTCTGCTCAGATCTCTATGATTTCTTTCCTTCTACTAATTTTGGGGGTTCTTGTTCTTCTTTTTCCAGTTGTTTTATGTGTAAAGTTAGGTTGTCTATTCGATGTTTTTATTTCCTGAGGTAGGATTGTACTGCTATAAATTTCCCTTTTGGAAGTGCTTTTGCTGCACCCCATAGGTTTGGAGTTGTCGTGTTTTGTCATTTGTTTCTAGAAATTTTTTGATTTCCCTTTGGATTTCTTCAGTAACCTGTTGGTTATTTTTAAATGTATTGTTTAATCTTCATGTATTTGTGTTTCTTACAGTTTTTTCCTGTGATTGATACCTAGTCTCATAGCATTGTGGTTGGAGAAAATGCTTCTTACAATTTCAACTTTCTCAGATTTACTGAGGTTTGATTTTTGATCCAAGATGTGGTCTATCCTGGAGAATGTTCCATGTGCACTTGAGAAGAAGGTGTATTCTTCTGCATTTGGATGGACTGTCCTGAAGATATCAATGAGATCCATCTCATCTAATGTATCATTTAAGACTTGTGTTTCCTTATTAACTTTCTGTTTTGATGATCTGTCCATTGGTGTGAGTGGGATGTTAAAGTCTCCTACTATTATTGTGTTACTGTCAGTTTCTCCTGTTACGTCTGTTTTTGTCTTATGTATTGAGGTGCTCCTATGTTGGGTGCATAGATATTTACAATTGTTATGTCTTCCTCTTGGATTGATCCCTTGATCATTATGTACTGTTCTTCCTTATCTCTTAAAAAATTCTTTATTTTAAAGTCTACCTTGTCTTATATGAGGACAGATACTCCAGCTTTCTTTTGCTTCCTATTTGCATGGAATATATTTTTCCATCCTCTTACTTTCGGTCTATATGTGTCTTGAGGTCTGAAGTGGGTTTCTTGTAGACAGCATATATATGGGTCTTGCTTTTGCATCCATTCAGCCAACCTGTGTCTTTTGGTTGAAGCATTTAATCCATTTACAGTTAAAGTAATTATTGATATATATGTTCCTATTGCCATTTTCTTAATTGTTTGGGGTAGATCCTTTTTCTTCTCTTGTATTTCTTGACTATGTAAGTCCCTTTAACATTTGTTGTAAAGCTGGTTTGGTGGTACTGAATTCTCTTAACTTTCGCTTGTCTGAAAAGCCTTTTCTTTCTCCATCAATTCTGAATGAGATCCACGCTGAGTACAGTAATCTTGGTTATAGATTTTTCCTTTTCAGTACTTTAAATATATCCTGCCATTCCCTTCTGGCCTGCAGAGTTTCTGCAGAAAGATCAGCATATTAGGTTTCCCTCCTATGTTACTTGTTGCTTTTCCCTCGCTACTTTTAATATTCTTTCTCTATGTTTAGCCTTTGTTAGTTTGATTAGTATGTGTCTTGGTGTGTTTCTCCTTGGGTTTATCCTGTATGGGACTCTTTGTGCCTTTTGGACTTGATTATTTCCTTTTCCACATTGGGGAAATTTTCAACTATAATCTCTTCAAAAATTTTCTCATACCCTTTATTTTTCTTTTCTTCTTCTGGGACCCCTATATTTGAAAGTTGGTGTGTTTGATATTGTCCCAGAGGTCTCTGAGACTGTCCTCAGTTCTTTTCATTCTTTTTACTTTATTCTGCTCTTCAGAAAATATTTCCATCATTTTATCTTCCAGGTCATAAACTGATTTGTTCTTCTGCTTCTGATATTCTGCTATTGATTCCTTCTAGAGTCTTCTTAATTTCAGTAATTGTGTTGTTTGACTCTGTATGTTTATTCTTTAATTCTTCTAGGTCTTTGTTAATTGGTTCTTACATTTCCTCCATTTTGCTTTCAACGTTTTTGATCATCTTTACTGTTGTTATTCTGAATTCTTTTTCAGGTAGTTTGCCTATTTCCTCTTCATTTATTTGGACTTCTGTGTTTCTAATTTGTTCCTTCATTTGTGTAGTACTTCTCTGCCTTTTCATTATTATTTGTTTAACTTATTGTGTTTGAGGTCTCCTTTTCCCAGGCTTCAAGGTTGAATTCTTTCCTCCTTTTGGTTTCTGCCCTCCTAATGTTGGTCCAGTGGTTTGTGTAAGCTTTGTATAGGTGGGATTTGTGCTGAGTTTTTTTTTGTTTGTTTTTCCTCTGAGGGGAAGGCTGAGTGAGGTGGTATCCTGTCTGCTGAAGACTGGGTTTGTATTTTGTTTTGTTTGTTGTTTAGATGAGGCGTCCTGCACTGGTGGCTGGGGGATGCCGGGTCTTGTATTCCAGTGGTTTCCTTTGTGGGAGTTCTCACTATTTGATACTTCCTAGGGTTAGTTCTCTGGTAGTCTAGGGTCTTAGAGTCAGTGCTCCCACTCCAAAGGCTCAGGGCTTGATCTCTCATCAGAATGAAGATTCCACAAGTGGTTATGGCATTAATGAGATTAAAACAAATACCCAAAAATGAGAAAACAAAGATGAACCCCAGACAAATGGCAGTTACAAAATCAGGCAAATAATAATTACAATAATGGAATATATACATACACATATACACCCATAAGCAAAGTCAAAACAGTCCAACTAAAATAAAGTACAGTAGATTGACCCAGGGAAGAAAGGAAATCAAAAATTTTATTTACCAGTTAAGAACAAAACTAACTAAAGCAAAAACTGAAAAACAAAACTAAAGCAAGGTGCCGACTGGGGAATAAAGCAATGAAAATAAAACTAACAAGTATGTTGAGAGGAAAGGAAAGAAAGAAAAGGAAGAAAGAATAGATATGCAAAGTTAAATAGAGGTAGCTAAAATAGATTTATATACATTAAAGATTAACTGCATGGGGAAAAGAACAGTAGGAAAAGCAAGCAAAGGAATAAATGTAGAAAAAATAATAATAAGTTTAAAAAAGAGAAGCAAAAAAAAAAAAAAAGGAGAATGCCACAGAACTGCAAAAGCCCAACATAGAGGCAGAGATTTATAGCAACAATAAAAAATGTGACTGAGGGAAACAAAAAAACTCAAGAGCTTAATTAGATTTCATAGTGCCAATAAAATTGACAACTACAATTGTCAATTGTAGAGAGGGGGGATAAAAAGGAAAAGAAAAAAGAAAAAAATCCGAAAGAATCTACAGAACAAGTCAAAACATAAGAATAACAAAAGTTTTTCTTGACTTACTGCTGCTGTCAGAGTCCTTTCCCTCAATGGAAGTCAGTCCACCTCACCTCCCAAGTATGCCCTCCAACTCTGGGCTGGTCTCAGTACCTGCTGTGAGGGCAGCTCAGATTCTAAGCTGCTCCTACTCTTGTGTGTTCTCGCCTCCAGTGTCCACAGCTATCAGAACTAGTGCGTCTTCTTTTGTGGGAGCTCTCAGTGCCCTTTTATATATTCCAGACAAGAGTCTGCCTAGTGATCATGTGGATTTAATCTGCAGCTTGTACAGCTGGTGGGAAGGTTTTGGGTCTTCTTCCTCAGCCACACTGCCCTTGGGTTTCAATTGTGGCTTTATTCCCACCTCTGCATGTGGTTCCTCCACTGGGGTTTGCTCCTGAGGCTGCTCTGGAGGACTTGGGTCTGCCCCTGTGAGGGCCAGGTGCAGAGGTGGTGCAGCTGCTGGGGTTGCAGGGGTTCTGGCAGCACCAGGTACTCAGGGGAGTCGGCTGCTCGGGCAGCAGGAAATATAGTGCTCTAGAAGGGCATGGCAACCAGTATTGGCCAATATGCTCCGATATTCTTGCCTGGAGGACCCCTCTGATAGAGCAACCTGGCTGGCCACAGTCTACAGGGTCATAAAGAGTTGGACATGACCGAAGCAAACCTGCGCACACAGACGCAAGACTTTTTTTCGCCTGTGGCAGCTCTGCCCCTATAAGAGTTGGGCGTGATGGTGGCACAGCTGTTTGGCTTGCAGAGACTCTGGCGGCACCAAGTGTGCAGGGACATGGACTGCCTCCACTGCAGGAGTTATGGCCGCATCAGAGTCTTTTTTCACGCCTATTGCAGCTGGCGATCAGAAGGCCTTTTCAGCCAGTCTTTCTCCATAGCTCCGCCCCTTTAGGCACTCAGAGGGCTCCCTTGCCTGGAGTCCTTCTCTGTAGATGGGCACGCGAGGCACTTAAAGGGGCACCCTGGGTGGGGTCCTACTCTGTAATTCAGTGTGTCAGGCATTTGATGGGCCAGCCTCTCTATTATTCAGCTGCCGGAGCAGGCGTGTGGGGAGACAGAGGCTATGGTTATGGCTCCACCCACTACGGGTGACTCAGCAGTATCGCCTTGCTTCCATGGCTGCCCGGCTTTCCTCCACAGGCACTTCCCACTACAATCTCCTCCCTCACATCCCCTTGAACCATCTCTCCTCAGCCAGCAGCAGCCCTTGCCCTGGGATTGCTCCACGATTCCTAAACTCCAGCTCCCAGCTGCTGCACCTTCCAGGGGACCCGTGTCCCTGTAGCGTGTCCTTGCCCTGTGGCAAGGACTGTCTGATTCTCATTCCATTTAGGCTGCCACAGATCAGCTGTTTCCCTCTCAGCCTTAAATGTTTCTCCTCTGACTCAGACAATTGCCCCATGTGGGGATGGGACCCCTGCTTTAGTTCCCCCATCCCTTAGGGCAGGTCCAGTCCTACTAACACTCCTGCTTTTCCCCTAGTTCCTACAGAGTTTTGCGTGGTTCTATATATTCTTTCCCACTGGTCAGGTACTCCTGTCCATTCTCAGCTGGTGTTCTGCATGCTCTTCTGTGTCTGAAGGTGTATACCTGATGTACCGTGGAGAGAGATGTACTCCACATTCACCCACACCTCTGCCTCTTTGTTCCTTTTAGTAATACCATTTTTGTAAAGGCTTTTGTTTTCCACATAGCCCGTTTATGTGCAGCACATCTTTTAACCCTTACATAGTCCGGGAAGGCAGGTTATTACCTTAATTTGGAAGGCAGGTTATTACCCTAATTTTATAGATAAGGAAAATAAGACTCAAAAAGCAGAAACGACTTCCCCGTCAACAGCCAGCCAGCAAGAAGCAGAAACAGAGTTTTCAAGCCACTGTTCTTTCTACAGAACAAAGACAGCTCCCACGTACCTCCCTCCTGCTGTTTACCTGGTCTTTTCTTCTAATCACTCTAACAGCCCTTCCAGCACTGGCAAAAGTCTTTTGTTTCTTTCTTCCACCAGGCCAGCAGCATGCTGGTGCCAACAGCAGCCCCCACCACCCCACACCCATAGAGGGAAGATGCACTGGAGTCAAGGAAAATGTCTCAAGTCCATTCCTCAGCCCTCCATCTCCAACCCAGCTCTCTCCCAGCCCATACTCCAGACCTGCTGCAGAGAAGAGGAAAGCAATAGAGAGAGAGAGAGTGTGCACCTGTGCTGAACTCACTGGAGCTTCCAGGCTCTCCCTGTTCATCCCAAGCAAATGCAATCATAACATCCTCATCAAACTGACTTTCACTGGATAAATCAACACCACCATGAGCTAGCCACTCATTTATTATTTGTGGATTTTAACAGAGACATTTTGATTAGGGTTCCATTGAAAAACTGTGGTTACAGTGATGCTAAGAGGAATTAGGTGATGGAAAGGGAAACACCTAAAATTATTCCCGGGATTTTTAAATATTAAATAATCTTCATGAAGTGCTAATGGAAAGCATCTGAGTTGCTAAATGATATGAAACAAAATCAGGTAAGTCTATATGTTTTGCCTTTATCCTGGCTGGCCTAGCCTTAAATACTGTCATGTCAAATGAACATGGAGGAATGGGTGGAGAGGGCAAGGGCTAACAGGATAAATCTATCACAGCGCTTTACCTAGACTTAATGTAATTATTATCTTCATTTCTCATAAGGAAAATCAAGACCTGAAAGGATCCTTAGCTTGGCTCAGAGACAAAAGCAGCAGAGCTGGAAGGAGTGTCGCTCCTGTTCAGTCACTAAGTCGTGTCTGACTCTTTGCAACCCTGTGATCTGCAGCACGCCAGGCCTCCCTGCTCCTCGCCATCTCCTGAAGTTCATCCAAGTTCATGTCCATTGAATTGATGATGCTATCCAACCATTTCATCCTCTGTTGCCCTCTTCTCCTTTTGCCTTCAATCTTTCCCAGCATCAGGGTCTTTTCCAATGAGTCAGTTCTTCACATCAGGTGGCCAAAATATTGGAGCTTCAGCTTCAGCATCAATTGCTCCAATGAGTACTCAGGGTTGATTCCCTTTAGGATTGACTGTTTTGATCTCCTTGTAGTCCAAGAGACTCTCAAGAGTCTTCTCCAGCACCACAGTTCAAAATTCTTCAGTGCTCAGCCTTCCTTATGGTCCAACTCCCATATCCATACATGACTACTGGCAAGACCATAGTTCCTTTGGAAGGAGCTGTCTCTCTAATTGTAGAACCATCCAGAATAGATGGTGCTCTATTACACCGTCTATATTCCCCCATCTATACATTCCTTACAAGGAAGACAAGCCCAAGAGTTCTGAATAAATTAGAAACAAGAGAGACGTTTAAAATGGGTGCATTAGCCATTTCCCCTGAATGCACAATTTGTGCAAAGAGCTCCAAAGTTCTTTATGGCAAAACTGTTTACACCAAGCTCACACATGAGGACAACATACGCTGGACACTGCACAGTCCGAGAGAAATGGGGTACCTTCTGCCCAATGTATCTTCAGTAACCAGTGTATTAAAAAAAAAAAAAACTTACCACTGCCCACCACGTCCTGGTTTTCCCTTTCTTCTAATTCCTATAGACTTCTGGGGTTTCTGCAGCTCAGCAGCTGACCCCTGTGAAGATGGTGCTGCCTTTTCAAAAGAAGGTGGAGGTGGGATAACAGACACTCCCAGTCCAGCCAGAGGGGACCGTGTTATTTAGGAAAGCAAGGTTCGCCACATACCGCTTTGAACTACCATCTCACGTGCTGCCTCTGGGTTTCAGCCACTCCATGAGCACAAAGTAAGGAGACAAGGTACTGGGAACAGGAGCCCCCTCTGTTCTTAGACACTGTATTAATGTCTTCATTCCATCCGGAAAGGCACTACCGACTGCGCAGGGAATGAACCGGACAGTCAAATCCTGTCTGCCTCTCCCCTTCTATAACCCTGTGACTGAGTCGTGCTCCATCCTTCCTCGCCTTAAACCACAGTGTCAAAACTACTGAGCCAGGACTCCTCCGGTGGTCCAGTGGTTAAGAATCCGCCTGCCAATGTAGGGGACACAGGTTCAGTCCCTGCTCCAGGAAGATCCCACATGCTTCAGAGCACCTGAGCCTGTGCACCACAACTACAGAGCCTGTGCTGTAGAGCCCGTGCTCCATACCACGAGAAGCCACTGCAACGAGGAGCCCACTCTCAGCATACAGGGTAGCCCCCGCTGGCCACAACTAGCGGAAGCTTGCGGCACAGCACCCAAGACCCAGCACAGCCAGAAAGAATTTAAAATGAATAAGAAGAAGCCAGAAACTTAATTTTTCACGAAGGAAGATTTTTGAAGCATTACAGCCTGAAAACACTGGGCTATCTTGTTAAAAGGGACAGCCTAACTTCTTAAAAGCACTTCTTAAATGAAACCACATACTTCATTCTTGGGGAAAAACTCAAACTGGTCACACAAGTCTGCATGTCTTGAGGTGTGCACACACTCCCACCGCTTACCGAAAGTAACTTCTCCTTTGCCAGCTTTGTCAAACAGCTGGAAGGCCACCATAAACAGAGCATCCGGGGCACACAGGACAGATTCAAACGCCACAAATTCTTGAAAGGATATTAATCTGCAACATAAGACAAGCACAAAGCATAGAGTCAGTAGCTTGTGAAAGATAAAAGCATACACAAATATACGCTAAGGGAAAAAACAAAACATCACTGTCAAACAACAAAATTCAAACCTAACAACATGTATAAACACTCAGCATTCCCTTTTACACAGAGTGGACTGAAATAACAACACCAAATCTCAAAGACACAACAGATTTAAGGATAGGGTGACACATTAAATGCATTATAATTTCAAACATAACTGTTTTACCCAACATACTATTTTTGTTTCAGGCATGTTGTTAAGATTCTAAAATTAGAGCTTAGACACTTTAGATTATATGATAACAAAACAGCCAGCTCTGTCTCTCATTCACACCTTTTCTACACCATGTAACATGGTTCACAAAGACTCACTCATTACTGGCATCTGCCAACCACACGCAGATTAAACTAAAGGATGACACCAGGGCGAGAGATAAAATCCAGATAAATTAGACATGAAATGGGGCTTCCCCAGTGGCTCAGACGATAAAAAATCTGGCTGCAATGCAGGAGACCCAGGCCGGGCTCAATCCCTGGGTCAGGAAGATCACCGGGAGAAGGGAATGGTTACCCACTTCAGTATCTTGCCTGGAGAACCCCAAGGACAGAGGAGCCTGACCCCAGTCTGTGGGGTCACAAAGATTCAGACACGACTGAGCGACTAACACATTCACTTTAAAAGACGTGGAAAGTGAAACCAAGACACTTGTAGTCTGGTAAAACAGAACAATACTAATCTAGACAACTATACAGGGAAGACGAATCGTAAGACAGGCACCAATGTGACGGTAACAGAATTTTGGTAAGAAATCAAAGAAAGCTTTGTAGAGCGGGTCTCAAAAATTAGTGAAGTTCTGGTATGCAGTAGAAGTGGGGGAGGGGTCACTTTAGGGGAAAAAGCTGTAGAAAGGCAGGTGCAAAAAAGTATGGGAGTTTGTAAGGAAAACAGTGAGGAACTAATTTTCTCTGGACAGTAAAGTGCATCAGAGAACACTGGAATGAGATCAAAAGTTGAGAGATATAAGTTTCTGAACAAGGTCATGATCTGATCAGATCTATCCATCGGAAAGAACAAAACAGGCCACAGAGGCTTTGACTTCCAACGAGTAAACACATCCACGGAGGATGTCTTAGGAAAGTTCTTTGCCACTGTTTTGTACTTGTTTAGTCACTGAGTCGTGTCCGACTGTTTGCAACCCCATGGACTGTAGCCTACCAGGCTCCTCTGTCCATGGGATTCTCCAGGCAAGAATACTGGAGTGGGTTGCCATGCCCTCCTCCAGGGGATCTTCCCATTCCGAGGATCAAACCCACAGCTCCTGCTTTGACAAGCAGATTCTTCCCCACTGAGCCACATGGGAAGCCCCGTTTTGTATTATAAACATCCAAGTATTTCAGTGATACATTGGGATAGTCCAAGTCTCGAGGAGATAGAAGGAGAAAGAGAACAGGAGTGGTTTCCCCTGTTTCACTGAACACTTACTTCTAAACATTTAACAGAGAAAACACATTTTTATACAGAGCACGAGCTACAAAGCTAACTTTGCTATTTCCAGAATGTCACCTGATTATAATGATAATGCCACCAAGAGAGGAAAACTCTGGTGTGTTCATTACACCGTCTCTACGTTGCTCACTACTGAAACACCCTTCCGAACGGAGGGGAACACTCAGGCACAGCAGGTGCTATGGAAGAACACTTGCCCAGAACGTTTTCTCCTCAACTATAGTCTGCCTCACTGAGAATCTCGCTGTGAGCGGGACCAGGCGTGCGTGGGCACGGCGGGGGAAACACAAACGTGGAGTGGAAGGTCCTGGCCTGGACTAGCTGACAGCTGCTGGGGGATGGGAGGTGGCCACGTGCATCTGTCTCCCCCAGAAGGCAAGCTGCGTGTCAGAAGTAAAAAGAAGAAGAGAGAAAGCATTCGGGGGGCACAGTGATTTACGCTGCCTGGAAGAATGTAGGAAGGCTCCACAAAGCTGTGGCATTTAAAGAGCAAATGTTCAAGCTGAAAAGAACGTAGAGATCATCGGACTTCCACCTCCTCCTTTTACTTCTGAGAAAACCAGAAGATGTTATGGCTTGTGTGAGGTTTAATAATTGGCTTCTGCCATTGGCCTGAGAACAAAGTATCCTGGTTCCCATTTGACTGAGACCGCATTCCAAGTGGTAAGGGAGGATGGAGAGGGAAGAGAAGCAGAGGGGGAGGACGATCCACGCGGAGGGAAGAACTCCATACAGAGGTGATGACCAACAGAGTGTGCTGTGCCTGGAGAAGGACGGAGGCGCTACCCACCCTGCATCTCGTGATCCTGTGGAGCCGAAGGGTGGTTGAGCTGTCATGCCAGCCACCTGAAGGCCTAGAAAGACCAGCTGGAGAATCCTGATTTTTTCTTTTCTTTTTTTGCAGGCAGTAAGAAATCACTGGAGGTTTGGGGGTTAAAAAATATCAGGGTCAGATATTCGTTTTAGAAAAGGAACTGGGACACAAGATGAATGTAACAGAGAAAGATGAAACGTGGGGGGAAAGGAGGAGATGCGGGGAAGAGAGCTTGACGGCTAGAGTGGGCAGGGGTATAAACCAGAGCTGGAACACTAGGGCAGGAGAAAGGGGAAAGGAGGGGAAATACAACGGCCGCAGGAGGACTTAGCACGCAGGCGCGCACTGTAAATGACGCTGCCCGCAAGCGTTCACTCAGGGAGGCACGCGCACCCGGCTCCAGACCACGGAAGCCCAGCGGAGGAACGTGTTTCTCATTGGCTGCTTTCTTCTCGCCACCACCCATCATCACGCCCTGGGACCTCCGCAGAGCAGCACCAACAATCCCACAGCCACACACTCACCAGCTTAACCTAGGGGTCAGTTTGTCAAGGCAAAAAATATTCACGTTCGCTAAATTACCCCTGCACAGATGGTGGTGAATAAAGACAAATCACAAAGTGTGAGTAGAAACGGGATGTCTCTTTAATGTGAATAAAGGAAGACTTAAATAACCAGAAAAAGAGAATCTCATCTCTCTTAGAACGAAGCCTCCTCTGGCAACGTCAGAGTGATTTCATAATTGGCCAAAGAATGCTCTGGTATTTTAGGCATGTTACAGATACCAAAAAGGTATGTAATTTGCTAATCCTGTAGATACAAGTATCATGTTGATACGTCTACGTAGGAGGTATACAGATGAACCATGAAATAATAACGCTTTACTGTTCATCAACGTCATTTTGGATTTTCAAGGTAATCTGACTAGAAGGCTATCAGAATAATTATATAGGACTATATTTATTTACAGTGTGATATCTAAAAACATTGTGTGTGTGTGTGTATATATATGTTTTTCATATAAACAGTACTCCAGACTCACTTTACAGATTTAATGGGATTAACATAAATTACAATAAAGGATCCAAGCTTAATCAAGTTCAGACCTGGCTGGTGAGCTCACTCACTTCCTTTTCTACCCTCAACTTCCCAAAACTTCGACAGGGGTGAGTGAGTGCTCAATCACCTCAGTCCTGTCTGCCTCTTTGAGACCCTATGGACCACAGCCTGCCAGGCTCCTCTGTCCATGAGGTTTCCCAGACAAGAATACTAGGGTGGGTTGCCGTGCCCTTCTCCAGGGGATCTTCCCAACTCAGGGATCGAACCAACATCTCCTGCATCTTCTGTATTGTGATTGTATTCTTAACCACTGAGCCACCAGGGAAGCCCTGGACAGTGGCAGATGCCCTCTCTGATAAATCACACAACTCTGACAAGCTCTGTGACTGGTCTCTAAGGAACAGTCCCACTGGGACACTGATGCTCACCTTCAGCATCTGACTGACAGTGGGATAAGGGGAATCTCAAGATTCAGGGAGAGTAGGTTTCCAACTACACTATTTCATGCTTCTGACACGAGCAGAGAGTTTGTTATTTTTTTTTAAGTGAATCATTTTTGTTCTCCAAACCACCAGAGCTATTGTTCTTCTGAAAGCCATTTATAACAGCACCTACAAGTCCTTTAAAGTCTGGGTAAAACAGCTGAAACACTACACATTGCTTTCACACACCAAGCCGAGGAGGAAGGGGATTAAAAGTGGAGTACCTCTGGACATCATGCTTAGGATGATGCCAGACTGCACATCTACTGTGCACAGAGGAAGATTCCAGAGGATACATATACCAAAGTGATGGCAGCGCTTCTTTTTTATTATTTTTATTTTTAATTGGAGGATGGTTGCTTTATGATGTTGTAGTAGTTTCTGCTATACAACCATGTGAATCAGCCATAAGTGTTAAAGTGTGTGTGTGTGTGTGTGTGTGTGTGTGTGTGTGTGTGTCTCCTCCCTCTAGAGCCTCCCTCCCGCCCTGCCCTGCCAGCCCACCCCTTAGGTCATCACAGTGTGCCAAGCTGGGCTCTGTGTTAGACAGCAGCTTCCCACTAGCTATCTGTTTTATACCCAGGAATGTACATATGTCAATGCTACTGTGTCAGTTGGTCCCACCCTCTCCTTCCCCCACAGCAGTGCTTCTTCACAGTAGCATACTGTAGCCTCCTCTCCTGCCCTTCTCATTTTGCAAGGGCTAGCTCTCAGCCTGGAGAGACTTACAATAGAGAATATATACTGAAAATTATGACATTATGGAAAAGTCATAAGCAACACAAGA
The DNA here is from genome assembly GCF_002263795.3 of Bos taurus. Classification (NCBI taxonomy): domain Eukaryota; kingdom Metazoa; phylum Chordata; class Mammalia; order Artiodactyla; family Bovidae; genus Bos; species Bos taurus. The sequence goes on from NC_037331.1 coordinate 13,613,275, forward strand.
GAAGTAGAGATAAACCACTCTATGAATTCAGAGGGGGGAGAGGGTACTGTTACACTGAGAGAAAGGAGGAGATGGAGAAAGTAAAATTAGGAACACATGGCATCAGAGGGAAGCTGTGCCCACACGGTCATGTAATATTGGTCTTACAAGAGAGAGCAGATGATCAAGTCGAGAGGGCAGGCAGGGGATGGAGAGACCGTTGACTCCAGTGGGAATCTGGGGGCGGGTCTATGTGCTGAGTGCAGGCCCTTGCTATGAACATACAGAGGAAAAGTACAACTTCTGCCCTGAACACCTGGAGGTCTGAGGCTGGGGAGGGGAGGGGCAGATGGTGAGTGAGGATCCAAGGAAAGAAGACTGGAGATGAAGAGCCACAGGAAGTGCAAGCAAGCTAGAGTAACGACGAGTGCAAAGGCAGGCATGGTGCCTGCAATAGCAGATGAAGTCTGGAACTGTTAGTGACGTGATGGGTTTGGGCTTCAGACCATTCGATCTGGCACAAGAGTGTAAAGTGAATTGGAGGGAGAAGAGCCTGGGTATGGGGAGACCGCTGGCTGAGTCCAGGGAAGACTCCTGAAGACCTGAAGGAGAAAGAAAGGCTCCTTATGACACGAGGATCGAAGCATATGGCACCTCGCTCTGCAGGGGGCAACCCAACAGCACAGCAAGTCTTACCTTTTCGTTTAACTGGAGGATAACTGCTTTACAGTGTTGTGTTGGTTTCTGTTGTACATCTTCGTGAACCAGCTGTAAGTGTACATATGTCCCCTCCCTCTTGAAGCTCCCTCCCACTCCTCTAGGTCGTCACAGAGCACCAGGCTGAGCTCCCTGCATCATACAGCGAATTCTCATTAGCCACAGCAAGAGTCTGAACAATGTGCACACTCTTTGACACCACAATCCCACTTCTCAGAATTTACCCTAAAAAATAATCAATGGACGTGTGCAAACTTAAACCTATAGGAATGTTCAAGCAGTACTGTTAACAGTGAAAAGAGGGAAAACCACCTCAATATGTGACAATGCATGACTGATTAAAGGACCATTCATACACAGAAAACCGTCCAACCACTACCAACTGCAATAAACAAATTCATGCCATTAAGTAGAAAGTTGGTTACACAAATTATATACAGACAACAAGCCCATTTTGTTAAAATGGACAAAAAAAACGATACGCAAAAAGAGTTTCGAGAGTGAACACCAAATTGTTAGAGGTATCTCTAGGAAATTAAAATATTAGAAATTTGTATTTTTTTTTTCCTTTTGCTTGCCTATATTTTCTAATCTTTTCAATATACACATACGAAATTACTTGTGTAGTAAGAAAAAGAAAAAAAAATTCTATGAAACAAAGCAGCAAGGACCTAAAATTGGGTACTGGCAGAAAGACTGAATAAGATGGGGTGTGGGGGGAGAACTGAAAAAAGAAGCAAATGACTGTGGAGAGGCTCACACCACCGCTGGCCATCCAAGGTGGAAAACCTCCAGGTCTCTTCCTCCCTGCTGTTGCTTATTCTTAGTCGCCAGTAGCTTGGACCCCATGCGGTCCCTTTCATCTCTCGCCTGGTTCCTATCTCCAGGCCAGCTCTGCGGCAATGAAAGTTTAAGCAACTGCACATAAGGATCTGATCGCTTTAGACTTCAGAAACTTTGGTCGTAGACAATGCACCATATCAAAATCCAATTACGACTTTTACTTAAGGTTCCTAACCACAAGAGTGCTTCGCAAAAATAACTTCTCCTTACAACCCTCTTCTGTGTGCACAACAGAAGCTAAACAATTGCACAGGATTAATGGCAGAGATAAAAGTAAAATCTAACTCCAAAAGCTGGGTTCAGACCACCAGACCATCAGGTTCACGTGTCTATGAATGTCAAAAGACAAAAAAACAAAAACAGAACTAGGCTCTCCTGTGATCGCCAGTTTATCAGAAGAGTTTCAGCCTCCGTGACTTGAACATCTTTAACAACTTTGGGGTTTTCCAGTCTTTTATCTCCCTCCTGAATGCCTGGCAAATATACACTGTTCAGGCCACCAAAATATTTGTACCCTACACTTATTATATGCCAGGCAATGCTCTTGGCACTGGGGATACCATGAAAACAAATCCATGTCCTCGAGGAATTTCATTCCACTGGAGAAGGGAGGCAATGAGCACAAACATACACAAATAAAGATGAGATGATTCTAGATCAGATAACAGTTGTGTAGAAGATAAACCTGAAAAATGCATTAATGTAGTGCTTCTTAGTCCTGGCAAGCCTATTTAATGGACATGAGGAGGAATCAGATCAATCATCTATTTTTGTTTTCCTATAAACCTTTTATTTTGTATTGGGGTATGGCCAATTAACAACAGTTAATCGGTGACAGTTTCAGGGGAATAGTGAAGGGACTCAGCCAGACAGACACATGTATCCATTCTCCCCCAAACTCCGCTCCCATCCAGGCTGGCACATAACACAGAACAGAGTTCCATGTGCTGTACAATAGTCTTCATTGGTTTTCCATCTTAAATATAGCAGTGTGTACACACGTTTGTTTGTTTTTTAAACTTCCCATGCAGCTGAGCTTGAGAACAATCGGGCTAGATGGCGAGAAGATGCCTCTTGGGGAGGTAGCATTAAGACCTAAATGATGAAGAGGAGGGAGCACGGGTATTTTGGTGGAAGAAAGCTCACTGTAATCGGGCCCTACCACCAACCTTGGCAAGTTCCCAGCGTGGGGGGTGGGGGTGGGGGGCGGTGTGCAGGCAGAGAGATAGGGATGAAGGAGGGTGCAGGGCACACAGATTGCTTTTCACCCACACACTTGGATTTCATTCCAAGTACATCACTCCCCTCTGCTGAGGACCTCCAGTCACGTTGGGGGGTCTTTGGCAGGGGGAATGATGTGAGCTCCTGGAAAGAACACTCGGGACACCTTGGAGCACAGACTGCAGGTGAAGCAGTGAGTCCAGTTTCAAGTGGGTGGGACCAGGGCCATTGCAGGAGAGTGAGAAACAGAAGTGGTCAAATCCAGGATACGTGCTCTAGACAGAGCTGGCAGGCTTGTCCCAGAGGTCAAAGCACACAGCTTTTAAAGCCCCGGAGCAAGTCAGGTGTGCCCTGGGGACGCCCGGTGGCCTGAAGCCACTAGAGCAGCACAGACTACTAAGGATATGAGATCTGCTACTTGAGCAGATGATGGAGGTCATGAATAAAGATTTTATTCAATACCCAACAGATGGTTAGTAAGTACACAAACTAAGCTTCAATAGCTCTAAGCATACAAAGCAACTGTTAACACTCTCTAGAAAGAGACAATGAGTTGTGACCTCATTTTGTATTCTAAAAACCAGTTATATATGGGAATCTCGAAAAATGGTACAGAAGAACCCATTTGCAGGGCAGGAAAAGAGACACAGAGGACAGAGGCAGAGAAAAGGCTTGCGGACCTGGCGGGGGGCTGGGGGGTGTGGAGGAAGAAGAGGGTGGGCGGAATTGAGAGAGTAGCCCTGACACATACACACTGCTACTGTGAAAGAGACAGCTGCTGGGAAGCTGCGGCATGGCACAGGAGCTCAGCCTGGTGTCCGTGGTGACCAGAGGGGTGGGATGGAGGGGGTGGTGAGGGGAGGAGGTTCGAGATGGAGGGGCGGAACCACACTTACGGCTGATGCATCTTGCTGTATGGCAGAAACCAACATAACATTGTAAAATAACATTGTAAATTATACTCCAATTAAAAAAAATTTTTTTAATCAGTAACAAGGTAGAAAGAAGCTGGAGTTCTAGTTTACCCTTTGCCTAACTGGCAGCATGGTTCTGCTGGACAGGTTGGAACAGACCTCCTTTCCTCATCTTTCACAGGTGCCCTACAATCCCATTTTCTTCCATCTTCAGGCACAGGGAGCCGTCTGCAGCCACCCCGGCTCCAACACCAGTTTGGCATTTCCAGGAGGGCATCTGTTCTTGGGCCAACTGGGGTCCCCTGCTCCACCATGCATTCAGGTTGAAGTCTCACGGCAGCGTTTGCCAAGGGGCTATTTAAATTCACTGGCTGCAATGAAATCTGGCAGATTGAGTATTGTTCAAACAAGCAGGCTACTGTCTGGCTTCAAAAACCTATTAAAGATTTTATTAGCAATTTTACTGTATTGTTATCATGAATTTAGCACACTATAAATACCAACTCTGCATATATCATGGTCCCCATATTGCCAAAAGAAGATAAATACATAGGCTCTTGTAACTGTGAGCTTAACTCAGTAAGTGATATGCCCATACTTCCAGAACTACCTGTCTGGCCACTGCCTTGCAGTTCATTTCAAACAGCACGTGAGCTGCCCGAGTCTGACTGTGCCACGTACTGGGGTTAACAGAGGGTATTCTTATATCTCCAACATTTTCTTCCTTATCAGAGGGATCAAACATGTTAAACAAGTACGATTAATCCCTGTTCTACTCCACTTTTGCGAACAGTTCATTCAGTTACATACCAAAAAGTATGTAACCTACACACCCTCTATACCCCATTGCCTCTTTCCTTCCTTGTTAAATGATACTGCCCAAGGACCTAAAGAGAACTGTCTGGCCACCTCCCATCTTTCAACCTTTGAATTATAAAAATGTTCTAATCATGGATAATCCCTATAAGACGTCAAGAAAAAGAACCACCACAAACTTTGTAAAACTGAGACAAATCATATTCTCTATCTCCATAAGATTCTATTCTTTTTTTCCTAAATAAATCATTATTTTAAAAAGAAAACCTAAAAAGCTATCTTATTACATTACATTGTATCTATTTTGAATAGTTACCTATATGGAGAGATTTCAATACAGTATACCACAAATCATCTTTATTTTAATTATATCACAGGGGCATTTTGAGTTCTGGCCAAAGACTTTCATTCTTTTAAATAAAAAGCGTACTCCATTCATGAGAATATAAATTGGTGCAGCCAATTTAATTGTAATGTGTAAAGTGTAATGTGAAAAACATTACAGAGGTTTCTCAAAAAATTAAAAATAGAACGACCATTATGACCCAGCAATTTCAGTCCTGAGTATGTATCTCAAGAGAAAGAGAACACTAATTCGAAAAGTTACCAATGTTCACAGCAGCATTATTTGCAACAGCTAAGATAGGGAAGCCACCTAACTGTACATGAACAGATGAATGGATAAAGAAGAGGTGACTGATACATAAAGAATGAACTACTCAGCCATAAAGAATAAAGATTTTTGCCATCTGCAGCATCATGGATGGACTTGGAGAATATTATGCAAAGTGAAATAAGCCAGACGGAGAAAGACAAATATTGTATGATATAAGTTATATGTGGGACCTAAAAAATACAACAAACTAAAACAGAAAAATACAACCAACTAGTGAATATAACAAAACAGCAGCAGACCCACAGACACAGAGAACAAACTGGTGGTTAACAGTGTTGGGAGAAAGAACGGGTTAGGTGAGATCTAGGGGTAGAGGATCAAGAGGTACAAATTATCATGTAAAAACTAAGCTACACAGATATACTGTATGACACAAGGAACACAGCCAATATTTTTAAATAACTAAAAATAAATTAAATTATTAAAAGATTGATGAAAAAGAAAATAAAAAGTACACAAAGTTACAAAAAAAACCCACTATAAATGACTCATTTTTTAAACTGGGGATTGCCTATAAAGGGGAAAAAAGCTGAAAGACAGAAAGACCATAAATGACCCATTCAAAAAATGGGCCAAAGAACTAAATAGACATTTCTCCAAAGAAGACATACAGATGGCTAACAAACACATGAAAAGATGCTCAACATCACTCATTATCAGAGAAATGCAAATCAAAACCACTATGAGGTACCATTTCACACCAGTCAGAATGGCTGCGATCCAAAAGTCTACAAGCAATAAATGCTGGAGAGGGTGTGGAGAAAAGGGAACTCTCTTACACTGTTGGTGGGAATGCAAACTAGTACAGCCACTATGGAGAAGAGTGTGGAGATTCCTTAAAAAACTGGAAATAGAACTGCCTTATGATCCAGCAATCCCACTGCTGGGCATACACACTGAGGAAACCAGAATGGAAAGAGACACGTGTACCCCAATGTTCATTGCAGCACTGTTTATAATAGCCAGGACATGGAAGCAACCTAGATGCCCATCAGCAGATGAATGGATAAGAAAACTGTGGTACATATATACAATGGAGTATTACTCAGCCATTAAAAAGAATACATTTGAATCAGTTCTAATGAGATGGATGAAACTGGAACCTATTATACAGAGTGAAGTAAGCCAGAAAGAAAAACACCAATACAGTACACTAATGCATATATATGGAATTTAGAAAGATGGTAACAATAACCCTGTGTACGAGACAGCAAAAGAGACACCGATGTATAGATCAGTCTCATGGGCTCTGTGGGAGAGGGAGACGGTGGGGAGATTTGGGAGGATGGCATTGAAACATGTATAATATCATGTATGAAACGAGTCGCCAGTCCAGGTTCGATGCACGGTACTGGATGCTTGGGGCTGGTGCACTGGGACGACCCAGAGGGAGGGGAGGGGAGGGAGGAGGGAGGAGGGTTCAGGATGGGGAACACGGGTATCCCTGTGGCGGATTCATTTCGATATTTGGCAAAACTAATACAATATTTTAAAGTTTAAAAATAAAATAAAATTTAAAAAATAAGTAAATAAAACAAAATAAAAGAAAGACCATTGGTGAAAAAAGGGAAAAGCAGTTGCTATAACTATACTGAAAAATCCATTTGGCTAAGAGATGAGAATACCAAACTACTTTACCTGCCTCCTTCGAAACATGTATGCAGGCCAAGAGGTATAGTTAGAACCAGACATGGAACAATCAGATTAGATCAGATTCGTTCAGTCACTCAGTCATGTCCAACTCTTTGTGACCCCATGAATCGCCAGGCCTCCCTGTCCATCACCAACTCCTGAAGTTCACTCAGACTCACGTCCATCGAGTCAGTGATGCCATCCAGCCATCTCATCCTCTGTTGTCCCCTTCTCCTCTTGCCATCGAGTCAGTGATGCCATCCAGCCATCTCATCCTCTGTTGTCCCCTTCTCCTCTTGCCCCCAATCCCTCCCAGCATCAGAGTCTTTTCCAATGAGTCAACTCTTCGCATGAGGTGGCCAAAGTACTGGAGTTTCAGCTTTAGCATCATTCCTTCCAAAGAAATCCCAGGGCTGATCTCCTTCAGGATGCACTGGTTGGATCTCCTTGCAGTCCAAGGGACTCTCAAGAGTCTTCTCCAACACCACAGTTCAAAAGCATCAATTCTTCAGCACTCAGCCTTCTTCACAGTCCAACTCTCACATCCATACATGACCACAGGAAAAACCATAGCCTTGACTAGATGAACCTTTGTTGGCAAAGTAATGTCTCTGCTTTTGAATATGCTATCTAGGTTGCTCATAACTTTCCTTCCAAGGAGTAAGCGTCTTTTAATTTCAAGGCTGCAATCACCATCTGCAGTGATTTTGGAGCCCAAAAAAATAAAGTCTGACACTGTTTCCACTGTTTCCCCATCTATTTCCCATGAAGTGGTGGGACCGGATGCCATGATCTTCATTTTCTGAATGTTAAGTTTAAGCCAACTTTTTCACTCTCCACTTTCACTTTCATCAAGAGGCTTTTGAGTTCCTCTTCACTTTCTGCCATAAGGATAGTGTCATCTGCATATCTGAGGTTACTGATATTTCCCCCATTAATCTTGATTCCAGCTTGTGTTTCTTCCAGTCCAGCATTTCTCATGATGTACTCTGCATATAAGTTAAATAAGCAGGGTGACAATATACAGCCTTGACGTACTCCTTTTCCTATTTGGAACCAGTCTGTTATTCCATGTCCAGTTCTAACTGTTGCTTCCTGACCTGCATACAAATTTCTTAAGAGGCAGATCAGGTGGTCTGGTATTCCCATCTCTTTCAGAATTTTCTATAGTTTATTGTGATCTACACAGTCAAACGCTTTGGCATAGTCAATAAAGCAGAAATAGATGCTTTTCTGGAACTCTCTTGCTTTTTCCATGATCCAGCAGATGTTGGCAATTTGATCTCTGGTTCCTCTGCCTTTTCTAAAACCAGCTTGAACATCTGGAAGTTCATGGTTCACATACTGCTGAGGCCTGGCTTGGAGAATTTTGAGCATTACTTTACTAGCATGTGAGATGAGCGCAATTGTGTGGTAGTTTGAGCATTCTCTGGCATTGCCTTTCTTTGGGATTGGAATGAAAACTGACCTTTTCCAGTCCTGTGGCCACTGCTGAGTTTTCCAAATTTGCTGGCATATTGAGTGCAGCACTTTCACAGCAACATCTTTCAGGATTTGGAATAGCTCAACTGGAATTCTATCACCTCCACTAGCTTTGTTCGTAGTGATGCTTTCTAAGGCCCACTTGACTTCACATTCCAGGATGTCTGGCTCTAGGTCAGTGATCACACCATCGTGGTTATCTGGGGTGTGAAGATCTTTTTTGTACAGTTCTTCTGTGTATTCTTGCCATCTCTTCTTAATATCTTCTACTTCTGTTAGGTCCATACCATTTCTGTCCTTTATCGAGCCCATGTTTGCATGAAATGTTCCTTTGGTATCTCTGATTTTCTTGAAGAGATCCCTAGTCTTTCCCATTCTGTTGTTTTCCTCTATTTCTTTGCATTGATCGCTGAAGAAGGCTTTCTTATCTCTTCTTGCTGTTCTTTGGAACTCTGCATTCAGATGTTTGTATCTTTCCTTTTCTCCTTTACTTTTCGCTTCTCTTCTTTTCGGAGATGGCAAGAGTGAATGTCGACATTCTAGGAATCAGCGAACTGAAATGGACTGGAATGGGTCAATTTAACTCAGATGACCATTATATCTACTACTGTGGGCAGGAATCCCTCAGAAGAAATGGAGTGGCCATCATGGTCAACAATGAGTCCAAAATGCAGTACTTGGATGCAATCTCAAAAACGACAGAATGATCTCTGTTCATTTCCAAGGCAAACCATTCAATATCACAGTAATCCAAGTCTATGCCCCAGCCAGTAATGCTGAAGAAGCTGAAGTGGAACGGTTCTATGAAGACCTACAAGACCTTTTAGAACTAACACCCAAAAAAGATGTCCTTTTCATTATAGGGGACTGGAATGCAAAAGTAGGAAGTCAAAAAACACCTGAAGTAACAGGCAAATTTGGCCTTGGAATATGGAATGGAGCAGGGCAAAGACTAATAGAGTTTTGCCAAGAAAATGCACTGGTCATAACAAACACCCTCTTTCAACAACACAAGAGAAGACTCTACACACGGACATCACCAGATGGTCAACACCGAAATCAGATTGATTATATTCTTTGCAGCCAAAGATGGAGAAGCTCTATACAGTCAGCAAAAACAAGACCAGGAGCTGACTGTGGCTCAGACCATGAACTCCTTATTGCCAAATTCAGACTTAAATTGAAGAAAGTAGGGAAAACCACTAGACCATTCAGGTATGACCTAAATCAAATCCCTTATGATTATAGAGTGGAAGTGAAAAATAGATTTAAGGGCCTAGATCTGATAGATAGAGTGCCTGATGAACTATGGAATGAGGTTCGTGACATTGTACAGGAGACAGGAATCAAGACCATTCCCATGGAACAATGGACTGGTTCAAAATTGGGAAAGGAGTATGTCAAGGCTGTATATTGTCACCCTGCTTATTTAATTTATATGTAGAGTACATCATGTGAAATGTCAGGCTGGATGAATCATAAGCTGGAATCAGGATTGCCATGAGAAATATCAATAACCTCAGATACATGGCAGAAAGCAAAGAGAAACTAAAAATCCTCTTGATGAAGATAAAAGGAGATCAACCCTGAATATTTACAGGAAGGACTGATGCTGAAGCTCTAATACTTTGGCCCCTGATGTGAAGAGTCAACTCACTGGAAAAGACCAATGCTGGGAAACATTGAGGGTAGGACGAGAAGGGAGCAACAGAGGATGAGATGGTTGGATGGCATCATCGACCAATGGACATAAGTTTGAGCAAACCCTGGGAGACAATGAAGGATGGGGAAGTGTGCTGCAGTCCATGGGGTCACAAAGCATCAGACACTATTGAGCAACTGAACAACACCAAAGTAGATTTTTTTAAAATCTAGGTTTCTGAGATCTTCCCTAATTCTTTTAAGGCTGGATGAGAAGACTTTCAATGCTATTTAAATGGTTAATGCCTAAAAATAAAAATAAAATTTTAAAAAAGGCACTTCCTAGCAGTCCAGTGGTTAAGACTCCATGCTTCTAGTGCAGGGGGCACAGGTTCAATCCCTGGTTGGGGAACTAAGATCCCACATGCTATGCAGTATGGCCATAAAGAAATACATTAATTAAATAGCAAATGAAGAAGGATAATGGGGAGATAAAATGCAGGTAAGCCCGATAAATCAATAACTGAAAAGTCAGCAGGCACACACACTGTTAACTAGCATTTTTTAAGTGACCTCTATCACTGCATAAAGCAGCTGCCTAGCTGTCAGATCCCCGCGGAAATCAGTACTTTAAATGCTTTCAGTAGACTACGTGCCACCAGACCCTTTGGAATACCCAACTTCAGTCTCCAGTTTGATTAGTACAGTTGAGAGCTGAAAAGCACAAAAGCAGCCTGTGCTCCAGAGACTCTGTGAGCAGCTACAGCACAGCAGACAGATCAGGGAACAACCTTCTCATGCACAGTTAGCGGACATCCACGCTGCCTGGGTTTCCCAGGTGGGGCTAGTGGTAAAGAACCCACCTGCCGATGCAGGAGGCATAAAGAGACTGGGGTTCAATCCCTGAGTTGGGAACATTCCCTAAAGGAGGGCACAGCAACTCACTCCAGTATTCTTGCCTGGAGAATTGCATGGGCAGAGGAGCCTGGTGGGCTACAGCCCATGGCGTCACAAAGAGTCAGACGTGACTGAGCACGCATGCGCTGCAGGCTACCTGTGGGGCCACAAGAGAGTCAGAGACAACTAACGACATGCTACCTGTGGGTGTTTTTTGTTCAAATAACATTCTAAAATACCAAAAGCTGATTGAGTCAAATCATTTTGCGATTGCAACACAACACCTTTCTCAATGAGTTTTTCTGATCTCTGGAGCAAAGTGACGATTAAAATGATATTTGGAGCCAAATAAGAGCATCTAAGCAAGCACTGACACACAAAAAGTGGCAAGAGCAAATGTGCCACTGCCTGGCATCTGCCAACGCAGCAAGTGCCCGGCTAGACACTCTGTGACTAAAGAGCAGAAAACTAAATTTTTTTAAAAATATGTGAAACCATGTTTTACTGATTCCCCTTTGAAAAACCTTATCAGTTACTAGGAAATATTTTAACATTTTTCTTTCAGTTATGAATTTCACATTATGGATACACACAATAAGCTTTTTTGTTGTGATCAGAACAGAAGCCCTGAGCACAGCAAAAAATTCAGTGGCTGAAATGGCCTTTATCATATTTTTCTAAATAAAATTATTCATGGTGTGGGCAGGAAGAAACAGAAGTACATAAGTTTGAGCCAGAATATCACATGCACACACAAAAAAGCCAACATTAATATCTGCTGTGCCAGCTGAATTCAAATTAACCTAATTTTACATGTTAATTAAACCAGCTATTTTCTTCTTATTGTATTTTTGCTTCTTAAATAGTAGAGTCTACAAGTGGTTCCCAACAGACTTGTTCCAATAACAATGACGTATTCATTTACTTCTATTATGACCGTACAATACAGTAACTGAGCAGTAATTTTTCACAGTCAATTACATGTGTGGTTCTTTATGCTTAAAGATGCTGAAATAATGTGTACTATAGAGCCATATGCCTGAATCTCTAGTCTGCCTGAGGCAGTTGCCCGGGTAACACATTTTCTCTTCGGTTTAGCATAACCCTTCATTGAATATCATTAGGTGTCATTAAATAGCAAACATTAACATGAACTTCAATACACTGCTTAGATACAGTCATTTTACCCATGTAAACAAGTGCTCCATCATTTATAAGAAGCTTAAAATAGATTATGATTTTCTGTATTTAAGACCATGAAAAAGAAATTTTAAAAGTGCCCACGTGTTGATTCCCAGTTGAATTTGCAGAAATTTCTCTTATATTAATAACAGAACTCAGACCAAGTTTCACGGGCAATACCTCTCATCAATAGGGTCATAATATTTCACTGTAAGCAAAGAAGGATTAGGGTTTAAAATTTTACTTTAAATTTACTTAAAGTTGTAAAATAACTCCATCAATCGCATCTCAGACCATCAAAGACTTTTACTCTCTTTTCTAACAAGGCGAGAGAGCACGGGTTCGGTAACAAAATTAAGAATAAGGTACTTAAAAATCAAGGCATATGGTAAGAAACAGTAAGTAATGGGATAAATTATGCATTATCTAAAACATTTTAAATTTAAAAATTTAAGGAAGTGTTCTATAGCTCAGAAATGGTAATGTGCGGTTTATACAGGGTATTTCAGAGCAATGATTCCATCCAGAAGGGCAGCTGTCCCCAATGATCCCCACCAGCCCTCCATCCCCCGCCACCCCAGATGAGCATCCCTAAGGAAAAAAAAACGATGTTCTTGCTCCACAAAGTCTCAACACTTGACGCCTTCCCCCTCCCCACCCACATTCCCAAGCAGATTACCGCTCCTAAACCATGGAATTACGATTTTTCTGAGATACTTCGTAATTCCATGTAAGCCTAACTGCTCAGGCTAAAAACAATTACAACTCGTCCTTTATCACCTGAGTCACAAAGGGCCTCCAAATTTGCAACGTTTATTTTAAAGGACACACACAAAAAGAAAACGAATCATCAAATGGCACGGCTGTCTCCAACACGCTTTCTCACCTTTCCCCGTAAGGTAGAAAAACCTCCGTGTGCTAGCCACTTCACTCACACGTGACCTCTTTGCAACCCTACGGACTTGGGCCCGCCAGGCTCTTCTGTCCAAGGGATTCTCCAGGCAAGAATACTGGAGTGGGTTGCCATTTCTTCCTCCAGGGGGTCTTCACAGGGATCAAACCCGCATCTCTTATGTTTCCTGCGTTGGCAGGTGGGTTCTTTACCACTAGCGCCACCGAGAAAAGCAGGTTCTCCAAAATGCTGCAAGTGGGAGTAGGGGTACTGATCAAGGTTCCAAAGGCAGCCCCAGCACTGTCCTCGGTCAGCCCAAGAGTGAAGAGACAGATCTGCCAAGAACAAATAGGTTCTTGCTAGTGAGGGCTGAGATACCAGAAATAACTCTGATGACGAACCGGGATCTTTTTTCTCTTTTCCACATCTGTTTCAAAATAAGGAAGAAATGGCCACACAGAACGGGATGACTGAGCCTCAGGTGCCACACTTCCACCTCCCACTGCTGCACAAATGCCCACGTAACCAAGGAAAACCTCAATCATCATGTTCAGCCCAGCCACTGAGATGTGGCTGGTGAGGAGAAAATCACCTGATATTAAATGTATATTCTGTTTTGGCTTCAACACTCTGGAGTGATGAGGTAAATCATGAGAAACAAATTGAGAAGACAAATAAATCTTTAAGCAAAACATGTTCAAGATATTACTGTGATTAGTATAGATTCAGTCACATCTTTGAAGCCTCTATAATTGGTGTCATGAATGATCTAAGACACTGCTGCTGCTGCTAAGTCACTTCAGTCGTGTCCAACTCTGTGTGACCCCATAGACGGCAGCCCACCAGGCTCCCACGTCCCTGGGATTCTCCAGGCAAGAACACTGGAGTAGGTTGCCATTTCCTTCTCCAATGCACGAAAGTGAAAAGTGAAAGTGAAGTCACTGAGTCGAGTCCGACCCTCAGCAATTCCATGGACTGTAACCCACCAGGCTCCTCTGTCCATGGGATTTTCCAGGCAAGAGTACTAGAGTGGGGTGCCATTGCCTTCTCCAATCTAAGACACTAAAGGATTGAAAGTAAACTTTAAAATTAAAACTAGATTGTATAAACTGTTATTTCAGAAAAAAGTAGCCTAAAAAGAAATATTATTAATGAGAATTGAAACAAAGAGTGATTTCTGCTTACATTATTCTGATTAGGTAATATTTCTGGATTTTACCCCAAATCTACAATAAACAAAATGCTTTTTCCACCTCTATCTTCCATACAGATTAATTTAAATTTTACCACATGAACATAATTTGCTTAAGAACCAGCACAAGATCTGATAAAAATGTAAGTTTTTCATATTTAATTATGTTTTGCTAAACAAATAATCACTAACAAAACACAATAAATTCACCTATTAACACAGGCTACCCATGAACATACAGTCTTATTAAAATAACCAAGAGCATTTATAATAACTACATGAGCCTGCTCTACTTAGCTTTATAGTTTATTTTACTCTCTGGAAGAACCTACATCAATTCTCCAAAAAAAGGGTAAGAAAAGAAAAATTTTTCCATCCAATATATTTCCCCATCCTATCCCACACAGTCTCTGCATTCATTAGCAAGTCTTGTTTCTAAAGATCTCATAATGATATCAAGGGTTTTTTTTTAAGCAGGCAATTAGAACACAGAATAGCAATTGTAAAAAAAAAAAAAAAAAGCAAAATTAGAAACTGTTGGGAGTACTTTTATACTTTTGCAAGAGCAAATTGGGCTACAAGACTTTTGAGACTCTTGCTTTTTCTAGGTACAACTATTGCTAATTGTGGAACAGCAACATCAGTGTTTTAATGCCTTTTCCTTAAATTGACTTTCTTTCCTGACTAAACTTAAAAAAGAAAACCTTCTGAAATTATCACAATATTGTTTGTTAATGGATCATTACCCAATACAAAAAAAAAAAAAAAACCTCTGTAAGATTATACCCCAATACAAAAACAAACAAACAACAACAACAAAAAAAAAACTGTAAGAAAGCACTACTCAGGAAATTATAAAGCCATAGAAAGAAGCTTTACATGTTCAGCGAATCTCAGATACCTTCAAGGGAGGCTTTCCCTAGATGGAAATGCAATACCCCTAGTGAATTTTAAAAATTATATTCAAAATAAATAACTGGAAAATGATATGAACTAAAATCTATTAGAAGCAACATGGCTGCATCTGTTCAACTCTGCCACAGAAGGCTATAGCTTACCACAGGATAAGCAGAGGAGAGAGGGGCAGAGACAGGCAGCAGCATGTGGTGCACAGCTAGCCAACTCCTTAGCCTTCACAGGGCGCTTAAAGGGATGGGAAGGAATCGAAAAAGGATCAATAACCTAATCACATGGATGGTCTTCTCAATACAAAGAACCACTCACAGTAATTTTACAAAAACCAAGATTGACCCCAGACTATCGTGGTACCAGCCTACTGGGAGAGGATAAAAATGAAGTGAAAGTGAAAGTCACTCAGTCGTGTCCGACTCTTGCAACCCCCTGGACTGTAGCCCACCAGGCTCCTCTGTCCATGAAATTCTTCAGGCAAGAATACTGGAGTGGATTGCCATTTCCTTCTCCAGGGGATCTTCCTGACCCAGGAATCGAACCCGAGTCTCCTACATTGCAGGCAGATTCTTTACTGACTGAACTAAACCCACAAAAGTGAAGACAGGATAAGAAAAAAGATTAGCTAAAAGTTTCAGTATCTGTCACACAGATTCAGACTGCCTAAGACGTCGTTAGGGTTCCTAGGAGAAAATGACAACCAGGGAGCTTAGTACGTTGAATTCCAGTATGGAACCAGAAGGACAGCCTGAGAATCCTGCTTCTGACTCACTCTATGAGACCACCATCACCCTGTTACCAAAACCAGACAGTTCAGTTCAGTCCAGTCACTCAGTCGTGTCCGACTCTTTGCGACCCCATGAATCGCAGCACGCCAGGCCTCCCTGTCCATCCAACTCCCGGCGTTCACCCAGACTCATGTGCATGGAGTCGGTGATGCCATCCAGCCATCTCATCCTCTGTCATCCCCTTCTCCTCCTGCCCCCAATCCCTCCCAGCATCAGGGTCTTTTCCAATGAGTCAACTCTTAGCATGAGGTAGCCAAAGTATTGGAGTTTCAGCCTCAGCATCAGTCCTTCCAATGAACACCCAGGACTGGTCTCCTTTAGGATGGAATGGTTGGATCTCCTTGCAGTCCAAGGGACTCTCAAGAGTCTTCTCCAACACCACAGTTCAAAAGCATCAATTCTTCGGCACTCAGCTTTCTTCATAGTCCAACTCTCACATCCATACGTGACCACTGGAAAAACCACAGCCTTGACTAGACGGACCTTTGTTGGCAAAGTAATGTCTCTGCTTTTTAATATGCTATCTAGGTTGGTCATAACTTTCCTTCCAGGGAGTAAGTGTCTTTTAATTTCCTGACTGCAATCACCATCTGCAGTGATTTGGAGCCCCCAAAAATAAAGTCTGACACTGCTTCCACTGTAAAGACATCACAAAAAAAGGAAAATTAGAGGTCAATAACACTGATGAACATAAATGAAAAAATTCTCAACAAAATCCTAGGAAACCAACTGCAACAATACATTAAAAGTATCATACACCATGATCAAGTGGGATTTATCTCAGGGACATACGGATTTTTCAATATCCACATATCAATCATGTGATATATCACACTAACAAACTGAAGAATAAAAGTCATGTGATCATCTCAATTGATGGGGGAAAACTTTTGATAAAATTCAACATTCATTTATGATAAAAACTCTTCATAAAGTAGGCAGAGAGGGGACATATTTCAATACAATAAAAGACATATGTGATAAATCTACAGCTAACATTATACTCAGCGTTGAAAAGCTAAAAGCATTTCCTCTAAGATCAGGAACAACTCAAGGATGTCCACTCTCACCACTCATATTGAACATAATTTTGGAAGTCCTAGACAACCTATGGTCTGGCAGAAGATATTTGCAAACAATGCCACCAAGAGATTAATTTCCAAAATGTACAAACAGCTCATATAGTTTAAATTTTAAAAATTTTTTAAAAATAGCAGAAGACCTAAATAGACATTTTTCCATACAAAACATACAGATGGCGAACAGGCACATGAAAAGATACTCAATATCGCTAATTATTTTTTAAAATGCAAATCAAAATTACAATGGGGTATCACCTCACAGTGGTCAGAATGGCCATCATCAAAAAATTTACAAGTAATAAATGCTAGAGAGGGTGGGGAGGAAAAGGAACCCTCCTATACTGTTGGTGGGATATGGAGGCTCCTTAAAAAACTAAAAATAGAATTATCATATGATCCAGCAATCCCACTCCTGGGCATAAATCCAGAGAAAACTCTAATTTGAAAAGATACATGTACTTCAGCATTCACAGCAATAGGCAAGTCATGGAAGCTTCCAAAATGTCCGTCAACAGAGGAACAGATAAAGAAGATGTGGTACATATATACAGTATATCCCATCATCTCATGGCAAATAGATGGGGAAAAAATGGTGACAGACTTTATTTTCTTGGGCTCCAAAAAAAAATCACTGCAGACGGTGACTGCAGCCATGAAATTAAAAGATGCTTGCTCCTCTGAAAAAAGCTGTAACTTATTTTCAGAGTTGTAAAAAATGATACAAATGAACTTACTTACAAAACAGAGATAGATTCACAGACATAAAAAGCAAACTTAAGGTTACCCATGGGAATAATAGGGTGCGGGGGAGGTGAGATAAATCAGGAATTTATGATTAACATATACACTACGAAACATAAACAGTAAATTCCTAGAGTATAGCACAGGAAACTATTCAATATCTTATAGTAACTATAATGGAAAAGAATCTGAAATATATATGTATGTATGTATGTATAATTGAATTACTTTGCTGTGCACTTCAGACTAACACAGCATTGTAAATTAACTACACCTCAATTTCTGAAAAAGCACGCCAAATACATAAATAACCTGAGTTCATTATACTCATTATAAAAAAAAAATGCCCCCATTCCCACTAAACAACACCCAACCCACTGAACCTTCAGAAGTTATTACATCAACTCCTTATGCTGAAAACTGGCTCAGATCAAGAAAGTAGTTTGGCTGACTCCTATTTCTAACCCAGACCTTTCCCCTGAAATTAATCCAATCCTTACAGTATCTGCCTATCTCTCCAACTATATGTTTAATAGGCATCTGAACACTATCATGCCCAAAAGAAACCTTCCAAACCTATTCCTCCCTCAGAAGCCTTGGAGTCCCTGAGATGGCTCTCTCTCGTATCTATACCCAACCTGTCAAGAAAATCCCAAATCCAATCACTTTTATCATCTCCACAACTAGCCCTCCAGGTCCGGCCATCTTTTTTCTGTCCTTTACTCTGCCTACTTTATTCCATTCTCTGCAAATCAGCTAGACAGATCCTTTCAATCTGTGATTCTGATGATGTCAGTCTAGTGCTCAAAAACTCATGACGTCTACCTACATCTGAAATAAAATACTACAATATCTTTATAATCTGGATCCTGGATACCTTTCTGATTTCCTCCACACTTCTGCTTATCATTACCAGGCCCTAATCAAACTGGTTTCCTTGCTTCATCTCAAAGATGTCAATCACACTTTTACCTCAGGCTCTCTACATCTTTTATTCCCTCAGCTAGAAAGCTCAACTCATAGATTCACACATGGCTCACTCTCACTGAGGTCTCTGCCTACACGTCACTTTTCAAAGAGGTCTTCCCTGATCACCCTATCAACTGTAGCACCCCAGAGCCCACGGTCATGCACCATCTCCTTCCCTTGCTTTCTTTAACAGGTACAGCCACCTGCCTCTCAATCACATGTATCTACTGGTTTACACTGTCTATTGCTATATAAGAGCACAACATCTATCTGTTTTGTGTAGAACAGTGCCTAGCACATATGCTGTGCTGTCTTTAGTCACTCAATCATCTGACTCTTTGCGACCCCTTGACTGTAGCCTGCCAGGCTCCTCTGTCCCTGGGGATTCTCTAGGCAAGAATACTAGAGTGGGTTGCCATGCCGGCCTCCAGGGGATCTTCCCAACTCAGGTATCGAACTCAGGTCTCCCGCATTGCAGGCAGATTCCTTACCATCTGAAACACCAGGGAAGCCTAATACGTAGCTGGTGTCAATAAATATTCATTAAATAAATTAATAAATCTGAAATTGACACAGATGTTTAAAGTGTCAAGGTTTTGTCACATATAGAACATAAGGCCACTCTATAAATCTTTTATTACAGGGGCTTCCTAGGTGGCTCAGTGGTAAAGAACCAGCCTGCCAATGCAGGAGACAAGCGTTCAATCCCTGGGTGGGGAGATCCCCTGGAGAAGGAAATGGCAACCCACTCCAGTACTCTTGCCTGGGAAATCCCATGAACAGAGGAGCCTGCAGGCTACAGTCCATGGGGTCGTAAGAGGTGGACACGAACTTAGCAACTAAACAGACCTCCCTGGTGGCTCAGATGGTAAAGTATCTGCCTGTAATGCAGGAGACCTGGGTTCGACCCCTGGGTTGGGAAGATTCCCCTGGAGAAGGAAACGGCAACCCACTCCAGTATTCTTGCCTGGGGAATTCCATGGACAGAGGAGCCTGGAGGGCTACAGTCTGTGGGGTCGCAAAGAATCGGACACGATTGAGCAACTAACACACTAGCAACTCAACATCAACAGAGACTCTATAATCAATATTAATAAAGTTTCTCTATAATTTCTGTGAAAGTTAAATAGTTATCTTCTTTCATCTCTTGCTTTTCTGGACTGAAGATCCCCATATCTTTAAATCAGATTGCTATGGCAGCGTTACCCTCCCAAACCTTCTTTAATTCCGAGAATCTCACTTGGTTCACTAGGAAGTGACTCACTGACAATTATGCCACCATCAATGGGAATGTTAACAGGCACGATCCCCTCACATCTGACTTCAGAAATTCCTCACAACTTAGCACAAGACTTTGAATTTAAGCAACTGCCATATCCTGTACCAATGACACTTAATCGCAGAAATAAATTTGCAAGTGGCCATGAAGCAGAGCTTACATTTGATCCTTTCCTTTAAAATCTTTGATCTGAGTTTTAAACACCGATGGGGCAGATAAAGCAATGCCAGACAACCAAACAAGGAAAGAGGGAGGGAAGGGAACAGCATTTGCTCTTCAAACATTATCTGAGCACCCTGACATACTGGGAGGAACGTGGAAGAAGAGTTGCTATTTGCAGCTGGCCCAGAAAAAGCAAGCACCCTGAGAATACTGGGTGCAATCTTACCTCAAAGTTGAGTCTATGAGGAATAACAGGGGAAGAGTATTCCAAAAACTATTCCTAGCCTTAAAAAAAAAAAAAAGTGAGGGATGTAAGGACAATTTCCCCTAAGTTTGTGGGTGTGGATGAAATAGTTGGGATCATTCTCGTGAAGGTTTCAGGTCCACCTTGCTGCTGCTGCTAAGTCACGTCAGTCGTGTCCGACTCTGTGTGACCCCATAGACGGCAGCCCACCACGCTCCCCCGTCCACCTTAAGTTGGTCAAATAATCAGTCTTAGGAACTAAGAGTACTACAAAGGGCATCAGAACTTCTAAGCAAAGATGTATGTATGCAAAGTTCTCATTCAAGGCTCCATTTTTAATATTCTTCTCTAAATACAAAGCTCCATAGCAGAGCAGACTGGGCACAAACCAAAAAAGGATTGGGTCCAAAGTCTAATTCTACCACTAGATATACTACTTCAAGAAAATTATTCTGGACTTCCCTGGCAGCTCAGTGATAAAGAACCCATCTGCCAATACAAGGGACAAGGGTTCGATCCCTGGTCTGGGAAGAGTTCACATGCCTCAGAGCAACGAAGTCTGTGTGCCACAACTATTGAGCCCGTCCTCTCGGGCCCCCAGGTCTCAACCACCAAGCCTGTGCACCGCAACCATACGCGTGTGTGCCCTAGAGCCCAGGCTCCACAACAAGAGAAGCCAGCGCAGCAGAAGCCCACGCACCGGAGCTAGAGAGCGGCCCACACAAACAACAAAAGAGCCGGCGAGACCAGAAATAGACAAAAAAAAAGCAAGCCCTATGAAAAACCAGAATTCAAAAAAAACTGTTTAAACTTCATGATTCTGCACCTAAGTTTGTGCGAATGAGCATTAAGTACCTATTTTAAGGACTTGTTGTAAGGATTAAACAAGAAAAAGGGTGGAAATTATTAGCACCGGATCTGGAACCTTCTTTACTTTTTTCATCCTTTAGCCATCTTTGATAAAAACATCAGCAGAAAGCTCCGATCCCACAAAATATTTTTGCTTTAAAAGTTCTTCAAGGGACTTTCCGGTGGTTAAGACTCTGTTTCATATGCAGGTGCATGGGTTCGATCCCTGGTTGGGAAAGGTCCCACGGGACACATGGTGTGCCCCCCACCAAAGGTCTTCAACTAATAAGACTGCCCTTCCCCAGGTTTCCTTGCCTCTCTGCAAAGACCCCTGTCTCCCAGCAGGCGCAATCTGGAGTCCGCCAGGACAATCCCATTGTACCCTTTATCCTGTGCCTTGGACCTCCACCAGCAGCCCCAGTTCATGCTTCATCACCCACACCGAATCCCCAAAGGGGCTCAGCACTTCCGTATTCTGTCACCTCCCATCTCCCAGAAACCCCCCAACTGCGCCCTCTAGAACTCATAGCCTGTGATGAGCACAAGCTCACCCTCAGTTGGAAAGGGAATCTCTTCCAGAGGAATCCTGTAAACACCCCTTCACCCATTCACTGGAACCAAAACCTGGTGTTTCCCCAGGTCCATGCCTCCGAGGCAGCGAGGAGCTTCCCTCTGCAGGCCTGGGTTGCACCCTGTTTATAAGTAGGGGAGGTGTACTTCTCTCTCCCACCATCCCCCAAGCCTTCCTTCCAAACCCCCGTTTTAAATACATCATCTGACTAGTGCACAGCACCTCTCCTTGTTTCTATCACCTAATAACCCCAGACTCGCACCCCCTCCCCACCATGTTTTAACTCCTGCATCCCTGATATGCTTGGCAACCTACTCCTACCTCAATTCTCAATATTCTCAATAATTTCAAACACCCAGGCCTCCCAATTTGTTGAACTTGCCTCTTCCGACGATCTTTTCTTCACTTACTCTCAGTCACTCAGTCCCATGGTCAGACTCCAGACTTCTGCCAGGACCAATAACTGCAACACCTCCTTATTCTCAATTTCATGCATCTCACATTTTGGCCACTATCTTCCAGTTTTCCTGGTCACTCTCTCCTATATCACAACTTCAACAATCGTCAACCACACTGAAATCAACAATTCATTAAACCTACCCCCTTTTCTCACTGCTTCCTACTCCGTGTCCTTTGCCCCTTTATCCAGATTAAATCCATAGTTGAACATTATAATTACTCCCCTACATGCCCCTCACCTCCCTGCTGTTATCTCCTACTCTGAGTTATTCAATGGCCAAGCCTGCAACCCTGGTTATAGCCAACACCTCTGGCTCCCTGTCTGCCTCTGTGCCACCGAACTCAGAAGCCAGAAAACAAACAGCCACACTAGGTGGTCTCACTGTGAATTTCAAGACCACAAGCCCATGGGTGGATCCTCAAGTGCGTCCAGTGCAGCAGTCATGCGACATTTCCTTACACATTCAGTTCTTAATAAATAGTTACTATTAATATATTCTCCTCTCTCCTCAAACTGTCAATACTTCACCTGCATCCTTCTTCTTACCTACCTCCCAGAGAAAAACCAAGATCAGGAGGAAATTTCCCCGAAATCCCACCACATCTACACAACACATCTGCCCCATTGTGATACCTTACCTTCCACTTTTCTAGCTCAGCACTTTTCACACTTTCAAGTCTCAGGAGCCCTTTGCGTGCTTAGGAATTACTGAGGATTCCAAAGGGCTTTTATTTTTCTGTACCTATCATATCTTGTACCTATCATATTTACTGTGTGAGAAATTAAAACTGATACATTTTAAAAATGTTAATTCATTGCAAAGTGAATAAACCTATTACATGGTAATAGAAATCACATTTATATGAAAAATAAATAAAACACAAAACATAGTGAGAAAAAAGTAGTATTATGTCTTTGCAAATCTCTTAAATATCAGATTTCACGGAAGACAGCTGCATTCAAAATGCTGTAATATGTTGTTTAGGTTGAAGGATATGAAGGACTTCAGCTTTATACAGATTCATAGTTAGCAAAGGAAGGAGCATTTTAACAGCTTTTTTCAAATTATTTTAAAATTTTTCCAATGTTGTATTGGTCCCTGTGTACAAGTCAAATCAACCGTAATTATACATCCATCCCCCTCCTCCTCGAGCCTCCCTCCCCTCCCCTCACCCCCCCTGCAGGTCATCATAGAGCAGCAGACTGGGGTCCCTGTGTTAGTAACACCTGTGGATGTTCCGTGATACATCAAATCCCAACAAGGGCTACTTTCTTAAAGATTAGTTGCAATATGGAATCTGAAACTGTATCAATGACCTGTTCCCACTCTGTTACATTAAAATCCACGGGTCTGTCTGCACTTTGACTAGAAGTTTGACTCAGGATTTCCTAACACCATGTACTGGTTAACAGGGAAAAGATGTTTCCCTAAGCTACTGCAGATCTTCCAAACGTGGACACATTTCGTTACACGATGTTAAAACACCACATTATTATCATCACCACTAGCTACATCAGAAAAGGCTTTAAGTATCAGAAGGCTGTCAGGTGAAAATTTTCTCTCAAAAAGTTCTCCTTTGAAAACAAATGACTAGCTCAGCAAGCGCCTGAGTTGCTTCTCTTCTGACAAGTGTCACAGGCCAGTGCCCGGCAGTCTTGACACATGCTTCCCCCTCGGTCACTCGAATTTGTAAATGATACCTATTCAAAGGTGAGATTTCATAGAAAGTCAGTAACTTTACTTCTTCTTCAAAGGCATTCTGAAGCAAAATTGGCATCATCGTTACTACCTTATTGTGAACTATTGGTGTTGAACAAGACAATGACCGCCTGTACTGTTGGGTCTGGTGTTGCTGCTGAGTTGGTGCCAACCAGCAGTTCTATAAACTCGCTTTGAAAACCATCAGTTAAAGTACAACACACACAAAAAAGGCAGATAATGTCTTAGCATTTTTATGTCAACAGTTCGGACTTCATGGACTCCTTATAAAAGGCCTCAGAGACCCCCAAGGGGTCTACCGACCACACTCTGAGAACAGCTATCCTAAATGAACTTTCCATGTTATCCAAAGAGGCCACCGCCCTCTCAGAACGTACCAGAATTTCCCTTTTCTCTCTGACATTGTCAATACTCCACTCACTGTAGTCATTTCCATCAGCATGCATTATGCTGTTCTCTACCCACTTTAAAAAGACCCTCTCTTTCACCTACCTTCCCCCTCCAGCTATAGCCCCATTTCTCACCTTCCTTTGACAGCAAAACTCTGCAAAAGAGGGCCAGGCTTGGTAAGTAGAAGGGGGAAGAGGAGGAGGGCTAACCCTACATATGAATGAGGAGTGAAATCAGCACCTCATCTCTAATCAATCCTTTCTGGAATTAAGAAGAAAAACAACCCAGGCACCTGACACTCCTAAAGGCTTGCTAATATACCTGCGACATAATGCAAACCTTTTCAAGAATTCTTTCTAATTTACTCTGCGCAGACAGCGTCTAGCCACCACATTGCACGCACCACCCACCCCCATGACTTCAGACATCAAATATTAACACAAAGTGAGTAATGCAAAAAGAAAGGGGGTTAATCAGACACCTTGAGAGAAAGAAAAAATAACACAGATTCAACGAGAGCTGCTAATGAGGCTTTTTGTTTTGGTGGATTAATTTGGGAGTCTGATGACTAAGAAGAAAATTTAAGCTTCTCAGGTGACTGCTGTTGATTATTACCTTTTTTTTCCCTTAATTAAAGAGATGCCTTTGCTTAATTCTACAGCTTATGAATTCCGGGTATTTATCTAAAATCTGTGTCCACCTGAGTAGTGCAGACAACTATCCTCATTAGTAAATGGAAAGACCTCCTCATATTGATTATGGATTCTATTTGACAGACGATGAACATTTCAGGCTGTGAACTGCTGTATGTTTAAATACATTACCCTAATACTCTTTAAGCATTGCCAATTGTCAACCTCATTAACTCTCAGCATGTGGCCAGGGCCTGGATTTCATCGCAACAGCCTCACAAAGTGAAAACAGGTATATAAAAATGATTTTATCATCAACAACATTATTATATCCTCCTTCACCTTGTGAAGTATTTAAAAGGCCTTTTCTCCCCCTTCTCAGAAGGATAAACAGTGAACGTGGGAGACACAGAGAACACACTTTATTAATATAGCCACGTTTTAAAACACAAGATTTCCTTTTTTATCTTTTCTCCTTTGACACCCTAATTCCTCATGCCTCAAAATGGGAATTGTCCCAGGACTGACCGACTATACTCTGAAGAAAAAAAGACTCATTTGTGGATGCCGACTATATTATCATTTTGTTTCAATAGAACAGGGGGCTAACAAGGTGTTACGCTGGACGCATCAGCTTGTCATGAGGAAATCAGGATTTCACTTTTTTGTATGATTCAAATTTTTCATAATTAAAATATCCAAGGAGGGGGAAAAAGGAAATCAAGATTTCTGACGCTGCTGCTTTCAAAAGAAAAAGCCAACTTCTGTTCTCTCATGGAGAATAAAGAGTCTCCACACCTGAGACAAAAAATACACAGTAAATTCATGCTTGATCCTAGCAAACCAGTTAGATACCAGTGCAGTCCAGTTCCCACCCCCACTGATGGGGTCAGACCTGTAATGGCCAATGGCATCCTGAGCCCAAGAGGCCAAGCAGCCCACACCTCCAGCTTCTTTGGGCAATGCTTCCTCTTCCCAAGCGATGCCAGGTAAATGCAATGGCATTTAAGTCCCGGGCCTCTCTAATGAGACTTCAGCTCACAAACCACATCTAGAAATATGTTTGCCAAGCTCGAAGGGACACAAACACTATTTTTCCCCTTGCTCTTAGGAGATAGCTAGGCGAACAATGTAAAAAATTCTTTACGCCTTGTAATTGGGAAAGGAGTACATCAAAGCTGTATATTGTCACAGCTTATTTATATTGTCTGCTTATTTAATTTACATGCAGAGTACGTCATGCAAAACGCCAAGCTGGATGACTCACAAGCTGGAATCAAGATTGCCAGGACAAATATCAACAACCTCAGACATGGAGATGATATCATTCTAATGGCAGAAAGCAAAGAGGAACCAAAGAGCCTCTTGATAAAAGTGAAAAGAGAGAGTGAAAAAGTTGGCTTAAAACTCAACATACAAAAAACGAAGATCATGGCATCCAGTCCCATCACTTCGTGGCAAATAGATGGGGAAACAATGGAAGCAGTGACAGACTTTCTTTTCTTGGGCTCCAAAATCACTGCAGATGGTGACTACAGCCATGAAATTAAAAGACACTTTCTCCTTGGAAGAAAAGCTATGACAAACCTAGACATTATTAAAAAGCAGAGACATTACTTTGCCGACAAAGGTCCATATAGTCAAAGCTATGGTTTTTCCAGTAGTCATGTAGCAATGTGAGAGTTGGACCATAAAGAAGGCTGAGCACCAAAGAACTGATGCTTTCAAACTGTGGTGCTGGAGAAGACTCGAGAGTCCCTTGGACTGCAAGGAAGTCAAACCAGTCAATAGTAAAGGAAATCCTGAATATTCATTGGAAGGACTGATGCTGAAGATCCAATACTTTGGCCACCTGATGTGGAGAGCTGACTCATTGGAAAAGACCCTGATGCTGGGAAAGACAGAAGGCAGGAGGAGAAGGGGACGACAGAAGATGAGATGGTTGGATAGCATCACAGACTCAATGGACATGAGTCTGAGCAAACTCACAGAGATGGTGAAGGACAGAGACACCTGGCATGCTGCACTTCATCGAGCTGCAGAGAGTCGGACACAACTTAGCGACTGAACAACAACAGGCCTTCTAATTCCCCAAAGAAAATAGCTCTGTAAGGGGACTCATTTCCCAGGGCTGCTACACCAATGACCACAAAGGGGTGGCTTAGCACAGCAGGAATTTCTCCATCACAGTCCTGGAGACCAGATATCTGAAATCAAGGTGTCAGCAAAGCCAGTCTCCATCCAAAGGGAGGTTCCACAGGGAAGAACCACTCCTTGCCTCCCCCATCTCCTGGTGGCCCCAGATGGCCCCTGGCTGTGGCCCTTCCACTGCGATCTCAGCCTCTGTGGTCACAATGCCACATGCCTCTGCAAGTGTTGTGTCACCTCGCTCTGCCTCTCATGTGGATGCTTGTGATGGCATTTAAAGCACAGGTAATCCAGGGTCATCTCCTCAACAGCCCCAATTTAGCCACATCTGCAAAGACACTTTTCCCAAAACATCACATTTCCAAACTCTGGGACTGCTATCTTCATATCTTCAGGGGGCCGTATGTCAGCTTCCAACAATGAGTAACCTAGGATTTGAACTAGATCTTCCATTTCCCAAGAGGGGGCAAAAATATTAGTAGAGTTGCCTAAGTTGAGTCAACAAATCGATGTGACATGGAGGCCAGATAGTGGACTAGACACTGGAGGTGGTAAAATGTGCAGAGCCTGGCGCTTGGACTCAAGAAACCACAGCTAGAGGACCAATAATTAACTAAAAAGGGGTGTTTCACGTTATCATGACATCTGGACCACCACAGCTGTCATTATTTTTAAATCCTAAAGTTGTACATCTATAAACAGCTTTCTAAATTTCAATAAAGTTATGCACTAATATTCCCTCAGGTCAGTCAAGCTAGGTCATCAGACCCCAAAAGAGTCAGGCTAGAGGAACGGCACCCCCTTCAGCGTTCCCGTGCTGTTCTGTGTGTGTGCTGCGCTCTGTGGGCCACCGTGGAGCTTCTGTCGTGTAATTTTTTCAAGGAATAGTACTTGATTTAGGAGGATGATGTGTGACTTGTGCTATGATTCTAAAGAAAGGGAAAGGAATGGGGAAAGCAGGCATTCACCACTTTACATTGAGAAGGGACCTATGATTAGATCTCTTTGTGAAGTAAATACTGTGGACTAGCTGTGTGCTGGGGGAGAAGGCAATGGCACCCACTCCAGTACTCTTGCCTGGAAAATCCCATGGACGGAGGAGGCTGGTGGGCTGCAGTCCATGGGGTCGCTAGGAGTTGGACACAACTGAGTGACTTCACTTTCACTTTTCACTTTCATGCATTAGAGAAGGAAGTGGCAACCCACTCCAGTGTTCTTGCCTGGAGAATCCCAGGGACGGGGGAGCCTGGTGGGCTGCTGTCTATGGGGTCGCACAGAGTCGGACACGACTGAAGCAACTTGGCAGCAGCAGCAGCAGCTGTGTGCTGGGGTTAGGGTTAGGGAAAATGGCGCGGGCACATATGAATGGGCCTTGAACACTGGTCCTATGCTACGACCTCAATCAGCTTAAATACCAGACAAGTTCCTGTTCAGTTCAGTCCTTTTGGAAAGAACTGTAACAATACATATTACAGTGAGCTATAAAATATTCCTACCCTTAGACCCAGGAATCCCTCTATTAAATCTAAGGAAGTAATTAAACAGATACCACATTAATGGCAGAAAGCAAAGAGGAACTAAAAGAGCTTCTTGATAAAGGTGAAAGAGGAGAGTGAAAAAGCTGGCTTAAAACTCAACATTCAAAAAACGAAGATCACGGCATCTGGTACCATCAGCTTCATGGCCAACAGATGGGGAAAATATGGAAACAGTGTCAGATTTCATTTTCTTGGGCTCCATAATCAATGCAGATGGTGACTACAGCCACGAGATTAAAAGACGCCTGCTCCTTGGAAGAAAAGCTATAACAAACCTAGACGGTGTATTGAAAAGCAGAGATATCACTTTGCCAACAAAGGTCTGTATAGTCAAAGTTATGGTTTTTCCAGTAGTCATGTATGGATGTGAGAGTTGGACTATAAAGAAAGCTGAGCGCTGAAGAATTGATGCTTCTGAACTACTGTGTTGAAGAGTCCCTTGGATAGCAAGGCGATCACCAGTCAATCCTAAAGGAAATCAACCATGAATAGTCATTGGAAGGACTGGTGCTGAAGCTGAAGCTCCAATACTTTGGCAAACTAATGTGAAGAGACCATTCATTGGAAAAGACCCTGATGCTGTGAAAGATTGAGGGTAAGAGGAGAAGGGGGCGACAGAAGATGAGATGGTTGGATGGCATCACTGACTCAATGGACATGAGTTTGAGCAAACTCCAGGAGATAGCGAAGGACAGGGAGGCCTGGCGTGCTGCAGTTCATGAAGTAGCAAAGAGTCCAACATGACTTAGCGATTGAACAACAAATTAAACAGAAGGGGGAAATGCCACCTACATGAATATATTCACTCTAGTAGTATCTATTATAGAAAAGGAGAAACTGAAATAACTCTGTAAGGGCATGATTTCATAAAGTATGGTCTATTAATCTAATAGAAAATGATGAAGCTATCTAAAACTGTTCATATGAACAGTATATAGAAATATGAAAACTGATAAAGGCAGAAAGATTATAAAAGAGAATTAAAAATGAATTCAAATTTTGAAAAATGTTGATGCAGTATAAGTCACAGAATATACTGAAAAATACAAAATACTGTGGCAAGCTGAGATGATTATGGGTGGTTGTTTTCCCTATTGAAACTGAACTAGTCACTGTTAACACTGAAAAGGAAGAAAGGAGAAGAAAAGAAAAAATTAGTCATAGGGTAAAGGATTGAGACTATCAAATATTTTCCTTGTCACAGTAAAATGCTAACATTTAAGATAATACAAAATCAGAAAGAATGTGTCAAGTTAAAGAGAATTGTGAGATGATGAGAGAAAAGGCCGCTCTGAACCAGTGGGAAGGCCCAGGACTACAGCCAGACAGGCCTGGGTACCTTTAGGCAGCAAATTACTTGATCCCTTAGTTCTCATCTGGGAAACTAGGGAGAGAAAGCCAAGAATTTGTTATAAGCGCATGAGAAAATACATGTTATGTTACATTATATATGTAAAACATATGTTACATTGTTGGCATGTAATGAAATCAAGGTTATATTTTTTGAAGAGTATATGTAAAAAGAAATAGGAAAAGCCAGTGTGTTAATAGGGGTGGGATGAAAAGGAAGCCAAGTACATTAGCAGATACTACAGTCACATAAAATTAATGACTGTAAAAATATTTGTGTAACTAGGAATCAAAATGTTCCCCTAAAAAGATACAAACAGAAAAGAAGGGAAATTCCTGTAAGGTTAAATTTAAATAGGAACTATCATTATGAACTTTTGATTTTTTTTTTGTTTGTTTGTTTTTAAGTATATTTCCCAGCTCTTTCCACTGAAATGTCAGGGAGGCAGGAACAGTCCAGGAGCAATGAGTTAGTGCCCAGCTTCATGTAACCAAGCACCAGTCCCAACCAGGAGGAACCTGGGCCTTTCTTTGAGAAAAGATCTCCTGGACAAGGGCAGGACAAATCCAAAGCCAGCCAGGTACACCTTATTTACCAAAAGCAAGGAACACTCAAAGGCTGAGGGTACAGGAGCCAGCTTGAAGGGACTCACACTGACCACACTGGAACAATCTGAACAATCAGAGAATTTAGTAATAGATTCTAATACATTGAGTTCAATGTAAATAAATCCATGAGTTTACAGTGATACAAAAATTAACAGAGAAAGAAAAGGGCGTGGAGGGGTGAAAGTTTTTCCTTACCAAAGAATTCTAGACAATAAATGAGAAATAAAGAGTCAGAAAAACCACTGTTTTTTCAAACACCAATGTCATGCCTCATCCAGAAACGGGTCACCATGGATGTAATGCCTGATCCACAAAAGCATCATTATGGATATAAGCCTGATCCAGAAAAGGGTCACCATGGATGTAATGCCTGGTCCACATAAGGGTTGCCATGGATGTAATGACTGATCCAGAAAAGCATCACTATGGATATAAGCCTGACCCAGAAAAGGGTCACCACGCATGCCTAAACTACTGGGCGAAGGCTGCTGAGAAACAGGACATCCCCATGTTCTGCAAGCGCCTATTTCCTAATTACAAACCCAAAGTGGTTCTGTAGAATGGAAATATCAGGTGGACACCATCTGAACCAAGTGATCAAACTGAGTATCATCAATGCTGGACAAGATGGTAGGATCTCTCCTAACCTGCACCCCAAAATTGATCATGAATCCAAGTCATAAGGAAGCAACCAGACAAGTCCAGAATGAGGGACTTTCAACAAAATAACTGGGCCTGGGTTCGAAGTCATGATAGAATAAAAAACAAGGATGTGTTGTTCTTTCTCCTGTTAACTGCAAGATACAGTTCTATTTTATATATTTAAAAAAATGTATATATGTGTACATATAAATGCTAATTTTATTGCAGAAGTTTAGAGATGATAATGATAGCATTTAAGTTTGAGTCTGTTTTGGACAAATAAGCACTATGCTTTTCAAATGATTGGAAAATCAGGTTTATTTGCCTCTTTTTTTTTTAACGGTGGTTTGATTTTTTTAAGTAAAAAATCACTAAACTTGATCAGTGGTTAAAAAAAAAAAAAAGGCAAGGATCTGTCCTAGATTAGAAGATATACAGCAACTAAATGTAATACAGGAAACCTGATTAGATGCTGGATTTGAAAAACAAAAGGCTATAATAAAGCATTTGAGGTGGGGGAGAGGTGAGTGGAGAGTTCTGGCATATTTAAAATAGACTGGATATTAGATATTTCACATGATTGCTAATCTACTGGATATTAGATATTTCACATGATTGTTAATCTTCCTAAGTATGATAATGGTTAAGAAGAATGCTCGTATTCAAAGTTAAACACTGAAGCATCTTGATGTCTGCAATTTATAGTTAACTGGTCCAGCCAAAAGAGGAAATTACGTGTGTGATGTGTAAAGAGTATATGTGTGTTAAAACTAATTTTAAAAAGGCACACAGGTTTTAAAAATGTTATCAATCAATCCAGATGAAGGGTATCTATTAGACATTCACTGAATTCTTTTCATTTTCTATAGCTTATAAAATTTTTTATCAAGTAAGAAAAAAAAATTGATCTTAAACATTGAGACAGCTAATTCATACTGCATGTGAACTTGGTCACATTTCTTCTGCACCTTATAAGCACAGAAGATGTGGAAGCAATCCAATCTGCAGCCCCCCTACCCCCGCCCACCACCAATATGTTTGCTAGAATAAAGCTAAGTTCTGTGCAGCCGTTTAGCCTGAATGGGCTAGTGTGAAATATACCTCCACCTCTCTCCCTGTACCTCCACAGATAGGCCCTGTGAGGGAAGAAACGCCTGCTCCTAAATGATATTTTCCTCCAAAGCAAAGAATCCCACCTTGGGAGGGATTACACAGGTTGTGGAAAACACACGTAGCCACCACTGGAACAGAGAAGGTATAATCTAGCAATCTGCCAGCATATGACAGGAAGTATAATTGCCAATTTCCTTCCCACTTGCTTCCCATCTGCAAGACTTTCACTTTAGCGGGAGCTGCCTTCATGCACGATGGAACTACAGATGTATAAGCAAGTAAGGAGAAGTACGGGTAAAACTGAGAGCATTCACAGTACATCAGGGAGTTTTCTTTGGTTGTACCTCAAACCCATGCATATGAAAAAACAGACACAGG
The DNA here is from genome assembly GCF_002263795.3 of Bos taurus. Lineage (NCBI taxonomy): Eukaryota > Metazoa > Chordata > Mammalia > Artiodactyla > Bovidae > Bos > Bos taurus. The sequence continues at coordinate 13,645,933 of NC_037331.1, forward strand.
ACCAAAAGAGAAAGTTCAGAACAGAAGAACACCCCAGAAAGGCCGGTATCTAATCTATCAGAAGGGAGTGCTGGCAAGTGGCGAGGGCAGACAGCTGGGTTCACTACAGTTTACACAGAAAAGGCTAGTTCTGACGGATTATATTTGGTTATTAGGGAATATTGGGGCTCATATTACCAATATTTTGGAGCCCAAAATTCTGCACTTATGGTAAAAATCAACTGCATTCTTACACAACTTAAGGATGACTCACTTTTTAAAAATGTAAACAGAAAATATTGGTAAAAGGAAAAAAAAAAAAAAACCAAAGGCATTTTTGCAAAGTGTCCTATTTAATTTTAGGTGGTTCCATGTTTCTCTTCCCACTTGGGCAGAATGCCTTTCTTGGGGATTTGGAATCATTATTCTGTCTGTCAGATTTATAGCATTTAAACATATGGGACATTTAAAAGTTCCTTGAGCAGAAAGATTATAGAAAAGTTATGTTCACAGACCTATGTTATAATTTTTACAGTTACCTTAAAACTTAAAATATACGACACACACTCAAGCACATCTTCACACCACTCAACTACAATAGCTGTGAAATTATAATATATATATATATATTTATATATATTATATATATAATTATATATATATATAATTATATATAGTTGTTTAAACTATGTCAAGAAATCCAGATATAGAATCCCCAACTGGGATGAGAACACTGAAGGAACTGTTTAGGGCATCATTTCTAAAATAATGCATTAATTATAATAAGGAGAAAAAATGTAGGACACTGGCTTCCTAATCATTAAAGAGACAGAAAGCTGTTTCACACAAAACAAAAACTAAATGAGGTAATCAAAAACAAACATACCCATCTTTAGTCTGATCCACCACACCACTTAAAAGTTCCACAGTCTTTGGATTAGGCTGGCTTTCTCCAAAAATGTTCAAATATCGGGTGACGAAGTCATTGGGAGACATGAAAAATTCACCATTTTTTTCAATGCTTGCATACTGTTTAAAAAGAAGAAAATATATTTTATTCTCAAATGTATATAATCAGATCAATATGTGCAAAAAGCTGAAAATATTCAATGGATAAAATATCTGATATGACAATATACTATTACAAGGACAATTATTTCCCATCATTCCAAGTAAAAAGCAAAAAGACATTGAGTTTGCCAAGTTTTATCTTTATACCAGAGGTTATCAGCCTGACTGCCCAGCTTACAAACACCAAAGTCCCCAAATAGGCCATCTCTGTCTGTTATAATACCTGCCTTTCTCGGGTGAACTTCTCTAGCTCTGCGCTGCCTGTTTTCATTTTTCCCCACAGGGGGCAGAAGTAGAAACTGGTATCTACTTGCGACAGGCCAGGGACGCTGCTAAATATCCCCAGTACACAGGCAGGATGCCCACCCCTACCCCCCACCCAATTAGAGTCATCCAGACCAAATGTCAATCGTGCTGAGGGTGAGAAACCCGTGCTGACAGAAATTTGGAAAGACAAATTATATCTTGTTCTTTAGCAAAGACATACAGTTTTCTTTAAAAAAAAAAAAAAAAGTATTATGAAATCATGAATGAAAACAACCTCATTCTTTTGCCCCTTTTCCCTGTTTCGAAAGCATCAATGATGGGGGGAAAAAAAGAATGACAAAGAGGAGAAACTGGAAAACAAACTGCAGCAAGGCTTCTGTAAGACTTCACGGAAGCCGGTACGAAACGCCGCTATGAATGTGTAGAAAGTGTGGGGCACTGTGTTAGGTTTTTACATGCAATATCCCATTAGTCTTACGCAACCACTCTACAAAGTAGGCGTTCCCATTCACATTTTAGAGATGCAGTGGCTAAATCTTGAATGGTAAACTAATTCACCCACATAGGCAGGGGTAGAAACAATATTGAAATCCAAGTACATCTGACTTCAACATCTTCATTCTGCTTTTGCTCCAGAGCTCTTAAAAATTACATCTTTTTTTTTTTTTAACTTGAGCCAAAGAAGAAATCGGGCCCCTATTTTAAAAAAGACCATAACCATTGAGAAGGCTATGCGCCAAAGAATTGATGCTTTTGAACTGTGGTGTTGGATAAGACTCTTGAGAGTCCCTTGGACTGCAAGGAGATCCAACCAGTCGGTCTTAAATAAAATCAGTTCTGAATATTCATTGGAAGGACCGATGCTGAAGCTCCAATACTTTGGCCACCTGATGTGAAGAGCTGACTCATTAGAAAAGACCCTGATGCTGGAACAGATTGAGGGCAGGAGAAGGGGATAACAGAGGTGAGATGGTTGGATGGCATCACGGACTCAATGGACATGAGTTTGAGCAAGTTCCGAGAGATGGTAAAGGACAGGGAAGCCAGACGTGCTGCAGTCCATGGAGTCACAAAGAGTTGGACATGACTGAGCGCCTGAACAACAAAATTTAAAAAATACAATGTGTGTCCTTTATACCTTTACTATGTATGTTTGGATCATCCTTCTGTGTTAAGTCGTTACAGTGAATAAAGGAAGAGCTATAAGTTCCTTTCCACCTGAAAATGGGGACAAAGGGTATCATGAAAGAGGAAAATGTGCATTTATTTCAGTTCCATCTTCTCAAAATGCCTAACGTAGTAAGTCCTAAAGAGATATTGATTGGTGAATAAACAATGAGAGAGTTCCAGGAAAAAGAATAAAAAAGAAACGCTTCTATGGTTAGTGTCCTCTCCATTCCAGAAGAGAAAGAGTGAGTAAGAATCAGGTGGTGTGCGCTGCTTTTTCACAGCCTTCCCCCCGTTCACAAACATGGAACCTGCACATTACTGTTCTGTAGAGGTGGGGGGCTGTGAGAATGCTGAGGAACAACTTGGGGGTCACACAGATACTTACAGACCAGGAGAGGGCCTCTTGATCTTTGGGATCAGTGTTTTGTGGTGGGGAGATGAGGACCTCAAGCTACAAGAACAGGGCTAGCTGGGTGACAGAAGCCACCGTGATGGGACAGCACGGGGAACAGGGGTGCAGTAACAGTCAAACCCAATTAAAACTGCTTTTGCAAGTCACTTGTGGGCTTCCTGGAGATGCAGACATAGAGAACCCCATGAAGAGACATAGAGAACCCCATGAACAGCATAGAGAACCCCATGAACAGTAGAGAGAACAGACTTCTGGACAAAGAAGGGGACGGGCAGGGTGGAATGAACTGAGAGAGTAGAATTGCGACATATACAATACCATATGCAAACTTAGATGGCCAGTGGAAATGTGCTGTATGATGCAGGGAGCTCAAATCTGGTGCTCTGTGACAACCAAAAGGGCGGAAAGGGAGGGGATGGGGTGGAAGGGAGGTTCAAGAGGGAGGGGACACGTGTATACCTATGGCTGACTCATGTTGATGTATGGTAGAAACCAATAAAATACTGTGAAGCAATTATCTTCCAATTAAAAACAAACACATTACAAAAAAAGAATCTGCCTGCCTAACCCTAACCCTAATTGGGTTCAATCCCTGCTTCAGGAAGAGCCCACCCGATGCGGGCAACTAAGCCTATGCGCCACAGCTACGGAGCCAGCACTGCAGAGCCCACAGGCCCAACTGCTGGGCCCAGAAGCATCAAGTACTGAAGCTCACACAGCCACAGCCTGCGCTCCACAACAACAGAGGCCATCAGAGGAGAAGCCCGTGCGCCGCAACCAGAGAGAAGCTTCTGCTCGCTGCGAGGAAGACCCAGCACATCCATAAATGAATGACTAAATCTTAAAAAAAAAAAAAAAAAAAGTCACTTGTTCTTTCTACACAAAGCAGGATCGGCTCCTGAGTAGACAGATACTCAGCCACAGGCTTTGGGATCTCTCAGGTCTGGGGTGCAAGCAGCTCTGCTTCTGCCTCTAGAGGACCTCAGGTAAGTAGCTAAAGCTTTCTGGGACCCTGGCTCCTCTCCTGTAAAATGGGGACAAGGACACTGCCTGCTCTTAAGGTGACACTAGAAATAAACGAACAGTCATGAAATACACTGGGCACAATGCCATACACACAATAGGCATCTTATAAATGTGTTAAATAAAAACCAATAATCTAGCACATTTCTGTTCAGTTCAGTCGCTCAGTTGTCTCCGACTCTTTGCAACCCCATGAACTGCAGCACGCCAGGCCGCCCTGTCCATCACCAACTCCCAGAGTCCCCCCAGACCCATGTCCATCAAGTCGGTGATGCCATCCAACCATCTCATCCTCTGTTGTCCCCTTCTCCTCCTGCCCTCAATCTTTCCCAGCATCAGGGTCTTTTCAAATGAGTCAGCTCTTCACATCAGGTGGCCAAAATATTGGAGTTTCAGCTTCAACATCAGTCCTTCCAGTGAACACCCAGGACTAATCTCCTTTAGGATGGACTGGCTGAATCTCCTTGCAGTCCAAGGGACTCTCAAGAGTCTTCTCCAACACCACAGTTCAAAAGCATCAATTCTTCAGCACTCAGCTTTCTTTACAGTCCAACTCTCACATCCATACATAACTACTGGAAAAACCGTAGTCTTGACTACACGGACCTTTGTTGGCAAAGTAATGTCTCTGCTTTTTAACATGCTGTCTAGGTTGGTCATAACTTTCCTTCCAAGGAGTAAGCAACTGAACTGAACTGAAATGTGCTAGATTATTGGTTTTAACGATTTTTTGCACAGTACAAAAGAAAAGCTCAAAGATGGCCCAATAATCATACTATTCTTTAGTTAGTATTGAATTTGGCTTTTTGCAAACGTGGAAGAATTATAATTTATTTTCCTAACTGAGGCAAAACAGGACTGAAATATAAAGGAAATGTCACGGTTAATTACAGCAATCCTATGATTTAGAATTATACCTATGTTTGCTTATAGTAGTGAATAATTCATTTATTTAAAAACACAATTTAACTCTCCTCTCACCAGTAGACATTATTATTACTGGATTATCTCCAATTTTTCTTATTTTTTTTTAAAGCTAAAGTAACCAGCTTTGCATATAACAACTGTCTAAATTCCTGGCAATTTTCAAAGGCTAGACTCCCAGAGGAGAAATTGTTGAGTCAAAGGAGAGGATCTTTAAGGCTCTTGATACTTATTATCACACTGTTCTCCAGAAAGGACTGTACCAATTATACTCCCAACCAACAGCATGAGAACATGCCCTTTCCCCCTTTGTCTATCATATTTGCTGCAAACAGTTTGATATTTTTATATAATTGAGTCTGTCGATTTTTATCTGCTTTACAATTTCTTCCATTACTTCTAAGTTTAGAAACTATTATAATTCTTCATCACAAGACAACATATTCACCCACATTATCTCTTAGCCTGTTTTGAACAGGTTTAGCTTCTCCCTTTAAGTTTCAATACATTATTGGTACTTTGTTTTTAAGGTGGTTTGAGGTAAGGATCCTCCAACTTGAGTCTCTTCCACTTACTCTCTTGGTTGTCTCTCAGAAGGGACGATCCCCTGGAGAAGGGAATGGCAACCCACTCCAGTACTCTTGCCTGGAGAATCCCACTGATAGAGGAGCCTGGAAGGATACGGTCCATGGGGCCATGAAGAGCCAGACACGACTGAGCGACCAAACAACTCTTGGCTGTCCTAGGACCCCACACATCAAATCATTCTCCCTTCCCTCACCTTTAGGATGCCATAAAGGATGCCATAGACTAAATTATCATATGGTTGGGACTTCCCTGGTGGTCCAGTGGTTAAGAATCCACCTTGCAATGCAAGAGATGTAGGCTCGATCCCTGGTAGGGGAACTAAGATCCCACATGTCGCACAGCAACTAAGCCAACATGTCTCAACTAGAGAGCCTGTGCACCACAGCAAATGACATCCCGCACGACGCAACCAAGGTTTGGTGTTGGGCAACTAAGACCCTACGCAGGCAAATACACAAATACTTCCAAAAATTAGCATATGGTCACAAGAGAAAGGCTTGGCAAGGAAGTCCATCTCCTCCACAGTTCTGATCAGTGGGCAATGCCTTCCTAAGTGAAGATGTACTCAGACCCAACTCCATGGGAGGAATGCCAGGATGAGCTGACAGCTCCCGTCATCACCGCAGCAGGCAATGTTTCAGGACTAACCTTGGCAATTGACCCATCTATTCTTGCAAGATTACGGGCACCTTAATTGCCGTAACTAGAGGGAGAGCTCTGCCAGGACAGAATTTTTCTTCCCCTTTCTCACTGGTGTGTATCCTCGAGCTCTAGACTGTTACCTGGTAGACAGGCAACATCTTCAATAAACATCTGACAAATGAATGTGGAGTAAAAAAGACATTGCACTACTGGACTCCCCGGTGGCACAGAATCCGCTGCCAATGCAGGGTTCGACTCCTGACCTGGGAAGATCCCACGTGCCCCGGAAGCACTAAGCCACGCGCCATAACTACTGGACCAGCGCTTCAGAGCCCTAGAGCCGCAACTAGTGAGCCCCTGTGCTGCACCTACTCAAGTCCAGGCGCCTAGGGCCCAGGCTCCGCAACAAGGGAAGCCGCTGCAGTGAGACGCCTGAGGGCCGAAACGAAGAGGAGTCCCCGCGCGCCTCAACCGGAGAAAGCTCTGGCAAAGCAACGGAGACCCAGTGCAGCCAAAAATAAATAAATGAATGGATACACAAAATAAGAACACATTTCATTACTTTTTTTCTTACAAGCCTTCTTACAAGACTAATCACTCTCTTAGCTTTCCCCAAATGATCTTTAGAATCATTATCAAGCTCCCAACCCCTAAAAGAAAAATTTCCACTGGAAAGGCAAAATAAAACTACAGTGCAATAATACCACTACTCATACACAAGATAATTAAAAAGAAAAAAACCAATGTTGGCAAAATATGGAGCAAAGCAACTGGCAAACCGCTTCAGAAAACTGCTTGGCAATGTCTACTGTAAATGAACATACATGTAAGGACAGACCCAGCAATTTTATACCAGTGGGATTTTTCCCTTCCCATAATTTATTATTTCTCATTGGAACTTTTACTTTTTCACTTACAGATGACCCTTTAACACTTTTAGTAAGGTCAGTTTAGTATATTGATGAACTCAGTTTCTGCCTGTCTCACCTCTTTGCTTGTCCTTCAATTCTGAATGATAATCTTGCTAGACAGAGTACCCTGGGTGTAGGATTTTCCCTGTTAGCACTTTAAAAGTATCATGCCATTCTCTTCTGGCCTGCAAAGTTTCTGCAGAAAAATCAACGGATAACCTTATGGCGGTTCCCTTGGATGTGACTTTGTTTTTTTCTTGCTGAAATTTAATTTTTTTTATTTTTTTCTATTTTAATTATGATGTATCTCGGCACGGGTCTCTTTGGGTTCACCTTGTTTGGAAGCCTCTGTGCCTCCTGTACCTGGATATCTGTTTCCTCCTCCAGGTTTGGGAAGTTTTCAGTCATAATTTCATCAAATACATTTTCTACTCTTTTCTCTTTCTGTGCTGTGCTAAGTCGCTCCAGTTGTGTCTGACTCTTTCTGACCCCATGGACCATAGCCCACCAGGCTCCTCTGTCCATGGGAGGCTCCAGGTAAGAATACCAGAGTGGGGTGCCATCCCTCCTCCAGGGGAACTTCCCGCCCCAGGGATTGAACCCACGTCTCTTACGTACCCTGCATTGTCAGGTGGGTTCTTCACCACTAGCTCCACCTTTCTTTTCTGGGACCACTATCATGCAAATGTTAGTACCCGTGGTGTTGTCCCATAAGTCCCTTTAACTATCCTCAATTTTTAGAATTTTTTTTTTTGCGTGGTGGGGGGGTGTAGTTCTTACTGGGCAATTTGCATTACTCTATCTTCTAGATCACTTACGTATTCTTTATCACCCAATCTCTTGTTAATATCCATGTATTTTTTCTTCTCAGTTATTGTATTCTTCAGTGCTGCCAGCACTTTTCTAATATTATCTAGCTCTTAACAAAAATCCTCATTGTGTTCATCTATTCTTTCCCCAGTTCAATTAGGATTATTACTAATGCTTTGAACTCTTTTATCAGGTAAATTACTTATCTGTGTTTCATTACGGTTTTTTCCCAGGGTTTTGTGTTTTTTTTTTCCTTATTCTTTCATTGGAAATATATTCCTGTCTTCTCGTTTTGTTTAACATTCTCTGTCTTTATGAAACTAGGTGAAAATTTACCTCTCCTGCCCTTGAAAGTGTGTCCTTGGAGCATTCCCAGCAGCTCTGGCAGGAGAAACATCTAAAGTGAGCATGAGCTGTGTCTTCCCCAGGGTGTGCTGGCAGCTACTGCCCTGGGAGGAGGTGGGGCTGGAGTCCAGCCAGGTGCAAGCGGGGCGTGTCCTCCGCTCAGGGGCGTCACTGCCCTCTTGGGGGTGGGAGCTGGGACTCTCTTGGGTATGACAGCACTCTCTGCCTTGGTCTGGGGCGTGGCCAAGGCCTGAGGGTCTAGGGCTGCATTTCTGTGCAGGTTTCACTTTCTCCCCAACGTGTGCACCTTGTTAGAGGCTGGATGGGATTGGGGCCAGAGGGGGCTGTGCCGCAGCTCTAAGCTGCCCCACCCCCAGCAGCATTATTGTGGATAGCAAAAAAAAATGGAAAATAACTCAAATGTCCACAACAGAATGTTTCAGTGAATTGTGGCATAGTCACACAGTGGGATCAACTAACACCGACTACACGTGACAACACAGATGAATCTTACCAATAAGGCAACGGTGAAAGAAGCTAGACACAAGAATACACATTGTAAAAAAAAGAAAAAGGAGAACATAGTGTATAACTCATTTTATATAAAGTAGAAAACCAGGCAAAGCTAACACATGGTGACAGAAGTCAGATGACTAGTTCCCTCGGGAGGGGTGGGTATCAACTAGAAAGGGCGTCAGAGGGCTTCTGGTGATGGACAGGGAGGCCTGGCGTGCTGCGATTCATGGGGTCGCAAAGAGTCGGACACAAATGAGCGACTGAACTGAAGGATGCTGGTTACATGGATGGATTCACTTTATGAACATGCATGGAGTTGTACATTTCTGATTGATGCATTTGATTTATTCCTCAATATAGTTTACAAATAAAAAATCTCAGGTCTTTTATCTGCCTTGTTTTTTCAGAGGTGATAAAACATCTCTTCAATACAAGGACATGTTAATATGGACACAAGAAACATAGTTTTCCTCAGTTTTAAAAAACAGTGCATCACCAAAGCTTGGGTAGTCTACTTTGATTAAAGATGTCAAAGGTTCTTCCTTAGACTGATGGACAGAGTGGACTTGCAGCTACCACACCTTTAAAATGTTATTTAATCCTTCTTCAGTAATAGATTTGATAAATGACCTGAAGCTTCTCTCCTTTACATTTTTGGAAGTTCAATATGATTAAACATATATACTTTCGGGGAGCGAGCTCCGCCCCTGGCAAAGGTCATGAGGAAGGAGGCTTGGCATACGCAAAGGCGGGATCAAGCCTCAGGAGTCTCCCTGGAAATTCTCGAGCAATCTACCCCCAAAACCAGAGTCTGCCTACTTTCTGTTTTGTGCTTTCACCTACACCTCTGACTTTACGGGGGGCTGTCCCCCACTACCTCTCTCTGAAAAAAGAGTTAGCTTACAGCTCCAGTTAATAATTCCTGGGTGTGACAGTGTTTCAACCTACAAACTCCCTTGGAAGTCCTCTAGCCTGCCTGAATAGGTTTTTCTGGCCACATGTGATTGCTCAGAGCCTCCAAACTGTGAGAGACGTGAGATGTTCTAAACTGTCTAAATACAGATTCCTTTGAGCAGTTAAAAGATTGATTAGAAATTGTATTGGTGAAGGGATTTTCACTTGTTGGGCCAATGTTTGCTGCTAAGTCTCCATATCCCTTACCTGCTGTGTCCCTGGCAGTGTATTGATTAATATAATTGGTGTAAGTAGTAGCTTTAATGTTTGTAACCTGGGACCCTTGAGTTAATTCTTTTTCTTGTTATAGCCCACCACACCTTTGCTCAGTAGGAATGCAACTTTATCTAATGCTTTTTGGAGGCTGGCGCCTGACTTTAGAATAATCACCTTTAGAGAAAAAGGCCTCCAGGCCAGAAGATGATGCAAATCACCTAAACTTTTGCATATGATAAGTTTGCATGAAGAAAGCCTGGCTTATTGCTTGACTCTACCCCTTCCCCCATTATCCTCTATGCATAACTTAAGGTATAAAAACTACTTTGGAAAATAAAGTGCGGGCCTTGTTCACCGAAACTTGGTCTCACCATGTCGTTCTTTCTCTTACCTTCTGGCTGAATTATTCAGCCTCTTTTCTCCACTGAATTTCCTCACTGAGCTATCCTTATTTCAGCCTCTTTTCTCCACTGAATTTCCTCACTGAGCTATCCTTATTTCAGCCTCTTTTCTCCACTGAATTTCCTCACTGAGCTATCCTCATTCTATTACTCTTTATATCCTTAATTAACGTTTAATTAAGCAATTGTTTCCTGATCCTCGCCGACGCCGTCCCCGCTTCGAATTCCCTGGATCCACTGGGGCTGGACCCCGGCATATACTTATGAAATGGGAAGGCTTTTAGGATTCCTTGCATAACCTAGTAAAATACTAACTATGATGGTTAACTTCATGCATCAACTTGACTGGCCACCAGGTGCCCAGATGAAGCACCATTTCTGGGTGTGTTTGTGAGGGTGTTTCTGATGAGACTGCATTTGAATCTATGGACTCAGTAAACTGGACTTCCCTCCCCAGTATGGGTGGGCTTCACCCAACCCATTGAGAATGGAACAAAAGATGGAGGAAAGAATTCATCCCTTTTTTCCCTGCCCCATTGCATAAGCTGGGTCCTATCTTCTTCCTTCTCTGGCCCTCAGACCGAGATTTACACCATCAGCCACCCTGTTCTCAGGACTTCAGACTTGGACTGAATTACAACACAGCTTTTCCTGGGTCTCCAGCCTGTAGACAGTACCATCCTAGGACTTCTCGGCCTCCAAGATGGATGGTGTGAGCCAATTCCTCATAATAAACCTCACTAGACACGTACCTAGAGATGGAGCTCTCTCCTACTGGTTCTGTTTCTCTCAAGAACCCTGACTAATAAACCAAATGTCACCAGCGTGACATACCTCCACACCCAATGAATACGGTGGCAAAGGAAAGCAATGTGTCACAACACGATCCTCAGAAGCCAGGGGGCCTAACTGGCCTGCCCACTACTGGTGGAACAAAATAGTCCATCAACTGTGAACACACCAGAACCATAATCACCAGTCACTCATTTTTGCCATAAACCATTCATGTCCGGAGGCTGAAGGGCAAATTCTTCTTGAGTGTGCTCCAGCCACTGAGAAATGCTTTGCACACCTGATCACTGTGTTTGACCATTCTTCCCCTGCTTCCCTGTTACACGGGTGGAATAAAGTATTATACTTAAGAATTTGAAAAGGGATCAAATATTGTATGTTATTAAGGAACTACCATTAATTTCATTAAGTGCACAGTGATATATATTATGGCCACATATAATATTTACTAACATGTATTATGGCCATTTCTCAATAGGGAATCTTAAAATTATTAGGAGCTATATGAGGATAGCTAACTTACACTGAAATACATCAGTAAATATTATATGTGAAACTAATGTGACAAAAACTTAAATTAGGTGGTGGTTACGTGGGTATTTACTACTCTATTTTCTGTATATTTGTAAATTTTAATGAAAAGGCTTAAACGTCATTAGGTATCATGAATAGTCAACAAATACATTGCTAATGATAAAAAACACAAATTTAAAACAAGATACAATTTTTCAAGGAGTTGTCAGAAAGGCTTTTTATTGTTGCTGCTCAGTTTTCTTTAATAATCTGAGTTGACTTCACAATGTGGAAAAATGTAAACTTCCATACTCCCAACAAAAATGTGTATTGATGCAACCTTCTTGAGAGGCAGTCTGCCAAGAATCAAAAGCCTTGAAATGTTGTAAATCCACTCTTCAACAACTCCACTTTTATAAATTTATCTAAGAAAATGCTAGCTATATGCAAAAATGTAGTTTCAGGGCTATTCATTTCAGTGTTGTTATGATAGCAAAGCAGAGAAGACAACAAAACATCCAATAATAGAGAGTGGCTAGATAAATTACGGTAAAACAGCCATATACAAGAGTATCATAGCAATAAAAAAAAGCAGAAATGCTTTCAATTATAGGAAAAGGTATTCATAATGTATTAGGTGAGGGAAAAAATGAATACCAAATAGTATTTTTCCTCCTGTTAAGGAAAAAAATTCTACTCATACACAGAGGCAGAGAAACAGGAAAACAGACATATGCATATATAAATAGATTTAAATCGATACATGTATATATATGGATAGATTTAAATATATATGGATCACAAGTTTCAGTTCTTTATACACATCTTTTTTTTAATTTTCAAAAAATATGAACTATTGTGTCATAAGAAAAAAGGTTTTCAAAGAGGAAATTATTTTGCCAATTTTCCCTACAAAATCTTCTAAAAATATATATTATGCTTTTGTTGATGAACTATAATTATAAAACTCCAAATGCTGTTCACTACATATTACTATCCCCATCTGTAATATGATCCACTTCCCTTGTCTGGTCTTCCCGTCCTCCACATCTTACACTATAGTAAGGCATTTAGTTGCGTCCAGCTCTATACTTCTAAACAGTAACTATCACCTCCTTCACTCTCACTTGAGCTAATGGCTGTCTCCTCAATTTCTGCATTCTTAATACTGGTACTTCCATGCCCCCAGCCTATATATCCAGTGGTCATATTTACTCCCTGTTCACGATCAATCAATCCACCGTGAATATTCATTAGAAGGACTGACGCTGAAGCTCCAATATTTTGGCCACCTGATGTGAAGAGCCGACTTCATCAGAAAAGACCCTGATGCTGGGAGATGTTGAAGGCAGAAAAGAGAAGGGGACAACAGAGGACGAGATGGTTGGATGGCATCACTGACTCAATGGACATGAGTTTGAGCAAGCTCCAGGAGATGGTGAAGGACAGGGAAGCCTGGCGTGCTGCAGTCCATGGCGTCAGAGAGTCAGACACAACTGAGTGACTGAACAACATGATCATCCGTTACCCAAGATCAGGCATTTTCAATCAAACAGTCCTTCAAAATGTGTTAACTTGCCCATTCTCCATTCCTGCTGCTACCAGAACCCTAACCAAGTTATTAGGGTTGCACACCAGGATTATACCCACAGCTGCCTAACCCATGGCCTTGCTGCACCAATCCAATCTCAGACCCATCCTCCAGGTCACTGGAGAACTCAGAAAACCTTCAATGGCTTCCTACTGTTTAGCAGAAATGCCAAACTCCCAATCATCTTTCTAATTTTGTCACCCACACCCTGTAAAACTTGGCAGACTCCTTCGCACAGAGCTGAATTAAGTAAACATTTGAAGAATGAGCAAAAATCCTTCAATCTGGGGGAGGTTTGCTCCCAATGTGGTCCCTCCAGTGTGGTCCTGGTTCCCAGAAGCCTCCGCTGCCCCCCTGGGTGCCTCCGCTCCACCCCCCCAGCTCCCACGCATCCGTGGGGCTCCTCAAGTTCCCACTCCAAGGAGCCTTCTCTGACCTCTCCCCACCACAGGGACTGTTCCCTCTTCCATTTCCTGTGGCGTCTGCTTTAACCACACAAGTGACCCTTGACTGTGCTGACTTAGATACTTTTTTTTTACCTTCTGCATGCCTATAAATTTTGTCCCCTGTATAAAACCTGAACATCTCTAAATAAGACATGGATGTTGATTATACCTTTTTACACATCTCACTCACTGCAGAGTTCCATGGCATTTCATTTAAACTGTAAGCACTCAAATACACACCTGTTTATTAACATGAAACAACACGGAAAGCGTCAGGCAGAGAAAAAAACTTAGATTCCCAACACTTAGGTTGGAAACAAAGCTGACTACACCTAGACTTCAACTTCTACATCCAGACAAAACATTAACCGCCACATGTCACTAAAACAGCCTGCATAAAAAAATTCAAACGCCTTAGGCTGGAGATGTTTTATGCCAAGTTCCACTCTGCCCACCATTCTAGTACCACTTCCCAAGCTTCTCTGTGCCAGGCCACCTCCACGCCTGGAGTTCTTTGCTTTTGCTTGCACTATTATTTCCTTTGTCTTTCTTTGCTCCACAATCCTCCTCCACCTTCTCCATCTGATAAACAGCAGCTCAAATATCACCACTGCCCAGCAACTGTAATGACCCTCTCTAGGAAGATGTAATTAGCCCCACATCATCTTCTTGCTAATTAATACTATACAATGTGTATCAACCATATTATGTACTATATAATGTATATCAACCATATTGTGGATTTTTTTCTTAAACACTCAAACACACACAGTGAGATAGTTAAGGGCAGGAGCCATGATTAATTCATCTTTATAACCCCAACATCTAACAGTAAGCAACTTCAAAAAAAGAACTGATTTTAACTCTTTTCAAAAACAAACAAACAAACATAAAATAAGCCAGAATAGGGCTCATTTTAGTCCTCCAGGACCCCTCTTTCCTTATCTGTTTCAGTTCCATTAGGTCTCTCTGCTCGCCACAGCTGTCAACTCCCCCATTACCAGCACATCTGGTCTCAAAAGAACAATGAAGCTTCCCTCCACCTCCCCTAAACTACAGGAGAATCGCCTAACTAGTGTAGCAGAGAGGTTGAGATATTTATAAAGAAGAAAAGTCAGGAAAATGTCAGAAAAAAATTAGCAAATAGTCAGGTTTACAGAGTGCTTGCTGCTAATCCACTCTTAGAACTAACAGGTCCAGGTGTACAGCAAAGTGATTCAGTTATTCATCGTCAATCAACTATGCACGCTAAGTCCGACTCTTCGTGACCCCGTGGACTGTAGCTTTCCGACTCCTCTGTCCAAGGGATTCTCCAGGCATGAATACTGGAGTGGGTAGCCAGATCTTCCTCACCCAGGAATTGAACCTGCATCTCCTGCATTGCAAGCAGATTTTTTTTACAGCTGAGCCACCAGGGAAGCCCCTCAATCAACTATACGCTAATACAAAATAAACATTTTAAAAATAAATAAATAAATGAACCACAATTTACTTAAGCAAAAAAAAAAAAAAATAGAAAGCCCAGGCTCACTGGAGACGTGCCTGGCACAGCCCCCAAAGGCGCCTCGCTCCCTATTCTTCCCCCACAGCACCGTCTGCGGTAGAGAGTAAACAAGAGATCCTCAGCGTGCTGAGCCAAGGTGGATTTGCATTGGTACCACACTACCCAAGCCTGATGAGATCACCCGAACCTCTGCCAGATCCACAATCCCTTCTAGAAACTGCTGATCACTTCTTTTCTTCAGGGACAGTTCCCCCCACATCATCCCATTGGACTCTAAGTCATCTGGAATTCTCACTCAAAAGCCATGTAGTCCTAGCCACACCAAGGGAGGACAGCACTTCCTTTCTGGTCCCAAAGATTCCACCCCAGCCTTCAGGCCCACTGACACAGAAGCCCCACAGGCCGCTCTCCAGAACTCTGCAGGGACTCCTGCCCTCCCCTGGGTTTCCCTGGCCAATCCCGCTTGCCTCCAGTAAAACTCCCCTGCGACTGTGATGCAGCCACTAGAAAAGATACCTCCTTCCATTGGTAGGCTCTTAACCCAGCCTCATCTGCTACCACATGGCCTCAAACTGTGGTCGCAGCTTCTACCTGGAGCCTTTCCACTGAATCACATCAAGAAGACCAATAAGGATCCAAGGAGCACCATCTGCTGAGACCCTCTAAGTTGTTCCCATTCCCTGATGCCCACAGCTACTGTTGGCTTAGAAAACAGAAGTCACAGGTTCTGAGTTCCGACAATGATCGTGACTCTGCCAACTCAATGTTATGAGCTTCTTCCTTCTCTCTAGGCACTTTAGCAGCCCACTCGCGGGCTCTTCTGCAAGTGGTCTTCCAGAATTACATCATTAGAGTTTTACAACAAAAATCTTATAAATACACAGCCCAAAAACATCTATGGCTCCTTCATATACACCTCAGCCCCATCATGGGGGGCCCGACGTGCGCAGCAACAGACATCAGGTGAGAAACAAATGCGTTTCTGTTTTCTGGACTTTCATTACCCAGAATCCTTTTCCAGCTTAGCGTCTCTATACCATATTTACCGTTTCTGGGCAAAACACAAGCTTTATATAGAACTCTGCCTTCTAGTATACAACCCAGTCTACTTTACAAATTGATTCTTTTTTCTCCTGTTTTTTACCCATTTTCTCTTGGAGTCTTTGTCTCGGTGAATAACTTAATTTCAAGCATTTACTGAATCAATATCTAATGCATATCAGATGCATATCTAATACACAGCACTTTCAAGTAAGTTTTTTTCATGGAATCTTCACAAGTTTTTATAACATTATGTAAATGTGCAAATATACACAAAGTAGAGTGAACAGTGTAGTAAATCCAATATTCCGTTTTCCAATTGCAAAAATTATCATACTGCCTATTTTTCCTACACCACCAAAACTGGGTTATTTAAAAGCAAATCTCAGATATCACAATCTCACCTGTAAATACTTCAGTGTACATCTCTGAAAAACTCTTTAGAGTTTCCATATTCAGAATACTATTACCTAGCCTAAAAATCAATGAATAATTACTTAATATCAAATAATCCTATCAGTATTCAAATTCCCTGATTCCTCAATTTTTAACAGTAACCCATTTTGATATGGAAAGTGATGCTAGGAGAATTAATAACTTCCTAAGCCATATACACACAGCAGCAGAACAAGTTTCTCACTTGAAGCCTCGAGTTCTCTTTAAATACAGCACACCTACCTTCTCCCCATGTTTAGAGAAGGCCTACATATGTACTTTTTAAAACTATCTTTACAAAAATGGCCTTTTTCTTTTGAGTACTTTTATTGCCAGTTAAATAACCTTAAAAGTGGTTCAGTGTTTGGGACCTGAGGCAGACTTTATTATTAGAGTATTAGTCACTCAGTGCTCAATATCACAAAGTAAGTGACAATATAAGAAACGAAGGAAATAAACTTGTATAGTATGATGTAGTATCTACTGTTACTCGTACTGAGGCCTCCTCCAGGGCACCATGGCTGAAGTTAAATGATATGATGATGGTAAAAACAGCAATGTTCTGCTCAGGAGAGCCCAGGGCAGTCCATTCTAGATGAATGAAGGATGATGAAAGGTGTTTACAAAGAGCTTTAAACTTCTTAGGACAGAAAGCTTTAGTATCATCTGCTGCACAGGACAACCTTGGAAAGGTAAATGGGTTGTGAGACTAAACTCCCCAACAACTCCTTTTCGGTGCCGAACATCACGTGAGACAACAAAGTGAAGTGTAAACCATGCAGCCATCACAGACAGTCGCCTCCAAGTATGTGACACATTCTAAAAGACAGATATAAAATTGTACAGGATCTCTTTTACAAGTCTTAAGTAAATCTCTTGCCTGGAAAATCCCATGGATGGAGGAGCCTGGTAGGCTACAGTCCATGGGGTCGCTAAGAGTCAGACACGACTGAGCGACTTCACTTTCACTTTTCACTTTCGTGCATTGGAGAAGGAAATGGCAACCCACTCCAGTGTTCTTGCCTGGAGAATCCCAGGGACGGGGGAGCCTGGTAGGCTGCCGTCTATGGGGTCACACAGAGTCAGACACGACTGAAATGACTTAGCTGTAGCAGTAAGTAAAGGTACTTCTGGGGATGTTTTTAAAAATGTAACAACGAAATAGAGAGCTGCTTGAAAATAATCTTTAAAAGTTGTAGAACACAAATAAGAAACAAAACAGATTCCTTTATACTGACCTTCAAAAATATTGTTTTAAGTTCAGCTGGATCTGCTCTCTTGGTTAAAGCCACCTATAAATAAACATAAAAATGTTTATATTATTAGAACAAAGCTGAGAAATCAAGCTCACAGACTGAAAGAAAATAAACTCCAGGTTAGAAATCAGTGAATTTCATTTCTGCACTTAAAGCACTAAATTTACCCAGTGCTTAAACTACTCTCTGGATTTTAAATCAGTCTTATTATGAGGCTTCTAGAATGATAACATTCCATACAAGAAACAAAAGATCCTAATATGCAGTGTTTAATATATATCATTTTTTTCCAAAATGAACAAAAAAAAAGAAAAGTTAAAACAGACTTGCAACCACCTGGCATTTTAAACTGCAATCCAGAGTGACCCAAACTCTTTCACAGGGGAATATTAAATATTAAAGTACAACTTGTTAAGTATGCAAGAAAACGTAGTTGTTAAGAGAGGTTAGTGAACAAGGCAAATAATAGTCACAGACAGAAGGCAATTAATTCCCATGGCTCCGCAATGGACAGGCATGAACACCCAGCAATCTGGTCATGTCCAGCAGTATCCTCCTTTCCCCAACTTTATAAAAAAATCCAGAAGTCTCCACTTGTACAGCATTGGGAAATACAACCACCATTGTTTTCTCATAACTTTAGATGGAATATAATCCATAAAAATATTGAACAATGTTGTACACCTGAAACTAATATTGTAAATCAACTGTGTTTCAACAAAAAAAAAAAAAAAAGAAACATAAGTCTCCAAATGTATGATTATTATTTACCACGTTCTGGAATACAAGGGGCTATGGTTACCTTTCAAGAGCAAAGTTTGACAGATTAGCTCAGAATAGGTGTTGTGCTTAATTCTCCAGCCCACAAAGTCCAAAAACATCACTGGGGAAAGAGAAGACAAACTTGAACATGGCTGCCCCAGGCCAACACAAAAGAGTCCTTATGTGGAACCAAACAGTGGGCTTATTCAGCGTCCCATCACCCAATCCTGCTGGCAGAAACCGTCATGAGACTGAACTCTCCCCAAGCACAGCATCACCCCATGATACAGCCAAGGAGGGGTTCCTGGAACCACCCCAATACTGGAGCCATGTCGCCATCCATGGGGAGATTTATGCAAATTGTTCTAAATCCCTTCGGTGTGTTTGCAAAGGCTCTCCTGAGATCTTTGGACAATGGGTTCTCTGTCTTGAAATATGTAACTGCCTGAGCTCCTTGGCCCGCCACTGTCAGGAATAATTTTATTAACTAATTGTTGGAATAGGAGAGGTAGATTTCCTGAAACCAGCTAGTTGGTCACCTTGTTTCCCAAACCAAGACTGATAACTCCTAACTTCTGCTGAGTACTTGTAACCACCAATGCTATTTTTAGCCATAAGAATTTGTCATCTTTTTAAAATCCTCAGTCACTGAGTGTTCTCTACTATTCAATTAAAGAGAAAAAATATATAAAAGTCGACTGCAAAGCCAACCTAAGACGGATGATGGTGCTGCTGAGAGTCTCACAAGATCCCCTCCACTGGGGTCTATATTCTGAGAAAGGCGGGGAGGACAAACACTATTGGAGATGGGACAGCACGAGAAGTTTCCATCCTCTTCTTCAAGAGAAAAGACACTCCCTCCAAGTTCTACGTCTCAAGACCGTAAGTAACAATTTTTTAAAAGGCATATGGTGACCCTCAGCACGTAACTGGGTTTCCTTTTAAAAGCAAAGGTAAGTTTCCACAAAGTGAACTATTCTTCCTCCATCTGAATAACACATCCTTTAAAATCAAATTAATTCACTCTGCCACACACACTTCATAAAGCCTTCCCTGGGCAATGCTATTTCAGAGTGAACGTCCCCCGCCCTGACTCCCACAGCATTCTTCTCCTTACGGATCCCAGAATGCACAGTCATCGCTCACCGCCAGGACTACACCTCTATGACAGAAAGAAAGCTTTCAGTCTGTAACTCTCCCCAGGTGGAGGGCACGGGAGAAACCCATCCATATGGCGGCCCAATGCCTCTAAGCCATGTCACCTAATGTGTACAGAACACTTAAAAGTTTTCAGAGCAGGACTATGACGTCACTGGATCATCATGGCAGACCTCAGGCTCAGACAGAGCATATTATTGCTCTCATTTGACAGAAGGGGAAACCAAGACTCAGAAAGGGTTACTTATTTCCCTGAAAGTCAGATTTAGCAACAATTTTTGCTGACATTTCTAAGTGTTTTCTGAGCGGAGGTCAAGTTCCAAACCTTCCATCCCCTTACTGTGCTGGTCGTCTCACTGAGTCACATCGTAAGCAGCTTTAAATTGACCATAGTTTATGTGACCCCTAATATAAAATAGCACACACCTAAAAATCAAGACTCTCCCAGTTTCTCCTAGTAGCACCACCTTGTAGTGTATCCATCCAGTGCTTTGATTAAGAACATGCTCCAGTATCAGACTGCCCTTGATTGTGGGCGGCAGACCTGAGCTCTCAACTCACTAGCTGTGTGACCCTCCGGTTTTAAGCCAACTCAGAACAGCTGTTCAGGCAAGCTCACACTGCATCATCTGACAAGCCTTAGTTCATCAGGCTTTAGAAGATTCTCAAACTTTAGGTTTTTCTCCAAAGGCTAATTTTCATTGTTTTATATACAAGTATATATTTCTCAAATATGAATAGCATGTAAATATTTACAGCTATTGGGAGAAGGAAATGGCAACCCACTCCAGTATTCTTGCCTAGAGAATTCCCTGGACAGAGGAGCCTGATGGGCTGCTGTCCATGGGGTAGCACAGAGTCGGACATGACTGACGCGACTTAGCATGCATTGGAGAAGGAAATGGCAACCCACTCCAGTGTTCTTGCCTGGAGAATCCCAGGGACAGAGGAGCCTGGTGGGCTGCCATCAATGGGGTTGCACAGAGTTGGACACGACTGAAGCGACTTAGCAGCAGCAGCATTTACAGCTATTATTCTTACTACCTAGTTGCCTGATTTGCTTTATCATTACTGTTCTGAATTTGCATTTATAAGAATAGATGCCACCATTAAAACAAAGTTTTTATATCAAAAGTTCTAAATAAAGTAATTTTTAAACATTGTTACGGAGTAAATCACCAAGAAGAAAAAGGATTCTTGGCAGACGACTATGAAATATCACCATTTGCTACTTAATAATTTCATACACAAGCACATAACATTCACACCAAGTGGAGGTTAAAGAAGAAAGCAGGTGAGGGGGGCGGTAAAAATGGAAACATGCATTATCTTTTTTTCCATAAACTGGGAGACCTTTATCTTTGTTAATGACAGTATAGAAATTTCAGGTCAATTCCCCCAAAGTATGTTCCACAGGGCAAAATTTGAGGATCACTGAATATGTAACACTTTTGACAAGTCAAACATTATAAAAAACAGTTTAAATAGGCTATCAATAGCATTTGCAAAACACATATACTGGGTAGGTACATTCCAAATACAAAAAAAAAAAAAACAAACAAACAGCCAATAATAATATAACTTGAAGGACTGGTTTTAAAAAGCAGGCAATGGGACGCATGGCAAGGAAACCCAGAAAGCTATTTTTGAGGACAAATAAATTCACTTTCATTTTAATATGAGTTACAGCAGCCAAACAGAGGAAGACACCAGAAAAGATTTTTCTCCATGTAGGAGCGTTATTTAAACTGGCTTTCTTACTCGGGAATCAAGACTCAGCTGAGGGCTCATTGCTTTAACACACTGCAGGGGTACGGAACTGTGCACTTAAAATAGTTGCTGGGTCTAACCAGGGGTGTTGAGAGGGAACAAACATAACCCACAAAAAAGTCAGGGATATTCATTTGAAGAAGAAAACATGCAGAAAAGCTCTCTTCTTACACTGGGAAGCTCGAGCCATTAAGACCACGATCTCCTCGTAGTCACCTTACTCTTCCGTGTCCCCTGCTCCAGTAAAGTTCAGAAACTAAGAGCTCTGAACACGTTCTTAAAGAAAACTTCCAGGTGAGTAGAAATCAAATCTTTACAAGGAAAACAGGTAGCTCCTGTTAGGCCAACGGAACTGCAAATTCTCACACTCCGCCCCAAATCTACCAAGTCAGAAACTCTGGGGGCGGGATCAAGCAATCTATGGTTTAACAAGTCCTCCAGGTGATTTTGATGCCTGTAGGTTCAGAGGGTAAAGTGTCTGCCTGCAATGCAGGAGACCTGGGTTCGACCCCTGGGTCAGGAAGATCCCCTGGAGAAGGAAATGGCAACCCACTCCAGTACTCTTGCCTGGAAAACCCCATGGACAGAGAAGCCTGGTAGACTACAGTTCATGGGATCGTAAAGAGTCAGACACGACTGAGCAACTTCACTTCATTTCAAAGTGTAAGAACCACAGCTGTAATTAATGTAAAATCCTGTCTGACTGGACTTGAGATCCACTGTCCTGGCTGTATGTTTGCATTGCCCCAGGGCTTTGGGGTTTTATCAAACCCCAGGCTGATCAAATTAGACGGCAAAGTCCAACTAAATTAGAATCTCTGGAATGGGTATCTTTAAAGTTTCACCACCAGATGGTGACGGACCAGGCTGAGAACCACTGGCTTAAAACCCAGGACCTTGTTTAGCTTGCTACCTCACTCAGCAACAGTTCTTCCATCACCCTCCCAAACCTGAAAGGTCTGAAAGACAAGACAAGCTCAGACTTACACTGAAAATTCTACTGTCATGAAGTAATTGTTTACTTTAGATATGAAGTGAAAACAGAGAGGCAGCTCATCGAAAGCTACTGTGTGTGTGTAAGCACATGCATGCTTGTTTGCGTGCACTGACAAGCAGAAAACGGAGGGGTGGGAAAAACCCGTAGTGGGTGGTCCTGAATCTCATGGAAAGCACTACTGGGTGTGACCTAATAACTCAGAAGCTGGGGCTACCCTTTCTTCCCACATATCTTCCTATACTGCACAGACTGGAAGGTTAAACTACATTTCCCAGAATCCCTTGCAGCTATGCAGCCTAGGTGCTGTCAATCAGATGAAGCTAAGTGAGATGTGGGAGGCAAAGTTTTGGAAAGCCAAGATTTGGAAGGTAGGGGCTGTGTCTTTGCTGTTTCTGCCAGCAAGCATCATCCTTGGAATTGGCTGATCTTCCTGTGGCAGATCAAAGTGTCTGGTTTTCCTCCTGCCGTGTCAGCGGCAGCATGGTTCTGAAACACTCCCGGTTTGGTGGGCAGTCTCATGACTGCACGAAAGGCAAATGCTCCCCTGGTGGCCTGCTCTGCAGTGAGGCTCTGCAAGTCACTCCTAAGAACTCAACCTGAAGTTCCTTTCTTCACCTTTCCAACAAATTCCATATGCCATTTAACACCCTGTAATAAATTTCCCTCTGCTTAAACCAGCTAGAGTGGATTCTGTTCTCTGCAAGTGGACCTTGACTGATACAATCAGTAGCTGTAAAAGAAAGCCTGAAATTCCCCAAAACCACAGTCACCATTCACTCAAGGGGGATAAAAATGAAGTGTCTCATCACGTTTAAGAAAAATAAGTTTTCATTGACTTCACTGAATCACTCATTCCTCGCCCTACGGTTCCCCTATGGTCTAATAAATGAAGAGTAGTAACTATAAAAAGTTACTGGAATCAATATACAAACAAGATATCATGTTAAGCAGTATTCAAACCACAACCTTTCTGTGTAGTCAACCCTCAAATGTTCAAGTCACTCAACAGTTGACTTATAAAGCAGCAGACACCACAAATGTTAACCCACTGGGTAACTATGCAAGTGGGTTATTTCAGGGATGAGGAAATATTTTATCAGAAGGATTCAGTAGTTTATGAAATGGGTTGTAGACAAACATTAGACAATGATAAAGCCATCACCATTAAATTTCTGTATGAAGAAGCACAGTACAGCAATTAAAAAATGAATGGCAGTGTTTTAGCTGTGGGTGCTGTTATGCCAAAATAACTTTAAACACTCTAATTTTAGATTTTATTATTATTAAGCTAAAGCTAACATTCCAGTAAATGTTCCCAAGACTAAAAATCTGACAAGAGACAGTATAAGTCTCCTCTGAAGCAGACATTCATCTCTTTATATTTTCAACTCCTTATGGAGAAAGCATTGCTTGCTCATCGTGTCATAAGCAAACATCACCAGGTTTGGGGTTTCAGTATGTTGCTAACTTGGTGATCTTGGACAAGTCAGTTAGCATCTCCAAGTTTTAGTTTCCTCATCTATAAAAAGGGCAAAGTGCTTTGCAGCCGATCAAGTCGACTATGTTCTTTTCCCCAGACCAGCCCCGTGTACAGTGGCTGCAAATAGCAGCCTCCTCAGCAGTGCACACAGCCTGCCTGCAGAGGCTGCCCTAAGCGACGCTGGAGAAAACCCTTTCCAGTGCACACTCACAGCTGGCATGCTGTCCCCAGTGTAGGCTCCAGATGTGTATGCCTGGTTTCTTTGGAAAGCCCCAGGGTCCACACTGGCCAAGTCTTAATGTCCATCTGCACCAAGGTGCAGAACAAGGAGCCTGTGACTGGGGCCATCTGCAGGACCAAGTTCAAGTTCCCTGGCCACCAGAAGATCCACATCTCCAAGAAGCGGGGATTTACTAAATTTAATGCAGATGAATTTGAAAGCATAGTGGCAGAAAAGCGGCTCATCCTGGATGGCTGTGGGGTCAGACAGATCCCGAACCGTGGCCCTCTGAACAAATGGTGAACCTGCACTCATGAGAGCGTTGGTACTGTTCCCTCCTTACTCATGCCTACCAATAAATCCTACTTCCCTGTCAGAAAAAACCAACTCGTGCCTACCAATAAATCCTACTTCCCTGTCAAAAAAAAAAAAGTAGGGCAAAATGACAAAGTTTACTTATCTATTTCATAAAGTTATCTTAAGGATTAACTAGGATGAAGAAAAAGTGCTCTGTGAATTACAGGGTGATACATAAGGCTGGTAGTGATTAACAGCTACTGTTAAGAAATATAAGCCAAAAACACAGCCATCTATTTCTAATCCCAAAGAAGAATGGAAGATGAGGAAGTAGGTCCAACGTGTATTCAACTTAGAAATAAGCAACAAAAGATGAAAGGCTAAGGAGAAAATTAAAATTCTATTGGATGATCACAGTCTTGTTAGGAAGCCTGGAGAATCAATCAGCTTGAGGCTAAGGGGGCCACCAATGATGCTTCAAACTATCCTAGGATCTGAGGTGAGAAACCCAGCTCAGAACCCACAACAAAAGCAGGTTGCCTAGGCTGCCTGTTAGGTCAGCCGAAATGGCAGCTTCACACACAAGCTGCTCTGTGTGTGTTTGTGTGTGTTTAGTCATATCAGACTCTCTGTGACCCCAAGCACTATAGCTTTCTAGGCCCCTCTATCCATGGGATTTTCCAGGCAAGAATACTGGATGGGTAGCCATTTCCTCCTCCAGAGCGCGTTCCTGACCCAGGAATCGAACCCATGTCTCCTGCACTGACAGGCTGATTCTTTACCCCTTGAGCTGCCTGCCCTCTTCCAAATCAAACCCACATTGAGTGTCCACTCGGCAAAGCCAGATCACGTGCTTGTGCCCTGGCTGCAGGGAAAGATGGGAACTGAGTTCTGACTCATGTTCTGGCAGGCAGACCTTGTAATGTGGGGATTTCCTCCAATACAGGAAAGGTAATCAAAAGATGATGGGGACACGTCTGGTTTCCAGTCCAGCATGCAAGGGGCTTAGAAATGGTCAGTCCGTCATAAAAGTAAGTAAAAAGACTAAATGCTGAAAAATCAACTACTCCCAAACCACTGCCCCCCAAAATGGAGACAGAAAGGCAGAACCAGAAAATCACAACTTATCAGAGCTGAAACCCATCCACTGAAACCTCTGCAGGAACCAGTGTTGAGAGTGGGTAACTCTGAGCTGCAGATGGACAACTGCTGGAGGCTCAGTGTGGACAAGAAAAGACCTTGCAAAACTCTAGGTGGACCTAGACATCATGGATTCTCCACACTTTTGTGAGTTTTACCTCCTGGAGCTCAACTTGGCTCTCAGTGACTACCAGAGAAAGACTACCTGGCACTTTCAATAGGAGGAAAGGAAAAGGAACCAAGCTGAAATGCACAAGAGCCCCCAGCTCTGCTTCAGAAGAAATTATTTCATAGGCACCTAACCTGCGGGAGTATTACCGGAGCCAGTTAACCAGAAGAAAGGCAATACCCAACACCAGCCACCTTCAACCATCCTCTCCCACCTGAGGGGAAGAAGAACGGAGAAACACTTGTGAAGTACACTGTCCAGGGGCGTGGGCTCTCCACTGAACTGGGACCTGGTCACAGGCCTACAGAACATTTCTTCTGCCTCTAGACCCTACCCTCACAATACCAAAGGACCAGTTACAGCCATCCCTTTTATCCAGTACATCACACCTGAATATCAAGAAAAAAAATCACAAAAAATACCAAAAGGCCAAACAGCACGATCTAAAGAGACAGATATGGCAGGAATGTTGACATTATCAGACTAGGAATTTAAAACAATTATGATTATTAACATGCTAAGGGTTCTGACATTGTACAGGAGACAGGGATCAAGACCATCCCCATGGGAAAGAAATGGAAAAAAGCAAAATGGCTGTCTGGGGAGGCCTTACAAATAGCTGTAAAAAGAAGAGAAGCAAAAAGCAAAGGAGAAAAGGAAAGATATAAACATCTGAATGCAGAGTTTCAAAGAATAGCAAGAAGAGATAAGAAAGCCTTCCTCAGTGATCAATGCAAAGAAATAGAGGAAAACAATAGAATGGGAAAGATTAGAGATCTCTTCAAGAAAATTAGGGATACCAAGGGAACATTTCATGCAAAGATGGGCACAATAAAGGACAGAAATGGTATGGACCTAACAGAAGCAGAAGATATTAAGAAGAGATGGCAAGAATACACAGAAGAACTGTACAAAAAAGATCTTCACGACCCAGATAATCACGATGGTGTGACCACTGACCTAGAGCCAGACATCCTGGAATGTGAAGTCAAGTGGGCCTTAGAAAGCATCACTACGAACAAAGCTAGTGGAGGTGATGGAATTCCAATTGAGCTATTTCAAATCCTGAAAGATGATGCTGTGAAAGTGCCGCACTCAATATGCCAGCAAATTTGGAAAACTCAGCAGTGGCCACAGGACTGGAAAAGGTCAGTTTTCATTCCAATCCCAAAGAAAGGCAATGCCAAAGAATGCTCAAACTACCACACAATTGCACTCATCTCACACGCTAGTAAAGTAATGCTCCAAATTCTCCAAGCCAGGCTTCAGCAGTATGTGAACCGTCAACTTCCTGATGTTCAAGCTGGTTTTAGAAAAGGCAGAGGAACCAGAGATCAAATTGCCAACATCCACTGGATCATAGAAAAAGCAAGAGAGTTCCAGAAAAACATCTATTTCTGCTTTATTGACTATGCCAAAGCCTTTGACTGTGTGGATCACAATAAAACTATAGAAAATTCTGAAAGAGATGGGAATACCAGACCACCTGATCTGCCTCTTGAGAAATTTGTATGCAGGTCAGGAAGCAACAGTTAGAACTGGACATGGAACAACAGACTGGTTCCAAATAGGAAAAGGAGTACGTCAAGGCTGTATATTGTCACCCTGCTTATTTAACTTATATGCAGAGTACATCATGAGAAACACTGGGCTGGAAGAAACACAAGCTGGAATCAAGACTGCTGGGAAAAATATCAATAGCCTCAGATATGCAGATGACACCACCCTTATGGCAGAAAGTGAAGAGGAACTCAAAAGCCTCTTGATGAAAGTGAAATTGGAGAGTGAAAAAGTTGGCTTAAAGCTCAACATTCAGAAAACGAAGATCATGGCATCTGTTCCCATAACTTCATGGGAAATAGATGGGGAAACAGTGGAAACAATGTCAGACTTTATTTTTTTGGGCTCCAAAATCACTGCAGATGGTGACTGCAGCCATGAAATTAAAAGACACTTACTCCTTGGAAGGAAAGTTATGACCAACCTAGATAGCATATTCAAAAGCAGAGACATTACTTTGCCAACAAAGGTCCATCTAGTCAAGGCTATGGTTTTTCCTGTGGTCATGTATGGATGTGAGAGTTGGACTGTGAAGAAGGCTGAGCACCGAAGAATTGATGCTTTTGAACTGTGGTGTTGGAGAAGACTCTTGAGAGAGTCCCTTGGACTGCAAGGAGATCCAACCAGTCCATTCCGAAGGAGATCAGTCCTGGGATTTCTTTGGAAGGAATGATGCTGAAGCTGAAACTCCAGTACTTTGACCACCTCATGTGAAGAGTTGACTCATTGGAAAAGACTCTGATGCTGGGAGGGATTGGGGGCAGGAGGAGAAGGGGACGACAGAGGATGAGATGGCTGGATGGCATCACTGATTCGATGGACATGAGTCTGTGTGAACTCTGGGAGTTGGTGATAGACAGGAGGCCTGGCGTGCTGCGCTTCATGGGGTCGCAAAGAGTCGGACAGGACTGAGCAACTGAACTGAAAAGAACTGAACTGAACTACCCCTCCGGGGGCAGGGGGAGGGGGGTGATGACAAATTTATCAGCAAGTTGCTGGTACAAAGCGTGTGATGATACATGCTACCACAAATTAAGATTGATGGCAGAACTAAGACCATAACTCTGCTGGAGTCAGGGGTGGTGGAGGTAAAGTCTTGGACTGGGTTGTTTATCACTGGATTACAGCAATTAACACTCACCAGCTAACTTTTACTGGGCCCTGAACTCTAGGCTAGGCATGTCCTAAAGGCTGTACGCCTGATCTTTATGCCTGATCTCACTTAAATATCACCAAAACTATCTAAAGTGAAGAACCATTAATAGCCCCAGTCTTCACTCACAGACTTAGAAGACAAACTTATGGTTGTCTAGGGGAAGGGACAGTTAGGGAGTTTGGGATGGACATGTACACACCTGTATATTTAAAGTGGATAACCAACAAGGATCTATTGTACAGCACATGGAGCTCTGCTCAATGTCATGTGGCAGCCTGGATGGGACGGGAGCTTGGGGGAGAAAGGATACATGTGTATGCATGGCTGAGTCCCTTTGCTGTCCACCTGAAACTATCACAGCATTGTTAATTGGCTATACCTCAATATAGAATTCGAGAAGGCAATGGCACCCCACTCCAGCACTCTTGCCTGGAAAATCCCATGGATGGAGAAGCCTAGTAGGCTGCAGTCCATGGGGTCGCTAAGAGTCAGACATGACTGAGCGACTTCACTTTCACTTTTCACTTTCATGCATTGGAGAAGGAAATGGCAACCCACTCCAGTGTTCTTGCCTGGAGAATGCCAGGGACGGGGGAGCCTGGTGGGCTGCCGTCTATGGGGTCGCACAGAGTCAGACACAACTGAAGTGACTTAGCAGTAGCAGCAATATAGAATAAAAAGTTCAAACAAACAAACAAATAAAATATCCCCAGTCTCCAGATGAGGAAGCTGTGGCATTTAAGACACTTGGTCTTAAATGAGTGGTAGCAAATCACAGAGCAATAATGACCCTAGAGCCCAGGTCATTTCACACTAACTATACTATTAATACCTGGAGGATGTGCCAAGAATTTGGCGATCAAAGAGGGGGACTTTAAGCTATCCTTGTGAATGGTGCTACTGGACAACATTGTAGCTGAAAGCAATTTAAAATAAAGTCTTTTTGATTTTGGCATTATGATACATAAACACCCATGGTTAGGTGGATTTACCTAATGCAGAATATTATTCTCAGTATTATATGCTGAACTCAGTCTCAATTTTTTTTTAAAGCATCAAGGTTACAGTATAATTAGGAACCAGCTGCAGTTGTAATTACCACTCCCAATATAATTTGTTACATATTAGCAAGTGTCAAATGACTACTGCTCCTTAAATGAATAAAACTGACTGTACTGTTCTGAAGACTGGGATGTATGTTCTGATGGGGAACAAAGGAATATAAAAAGTATATGACATATTTATAAAGTGCTGAAAGGTTCTACTTAGGAGATCACAGGTTGCAGGAGCCCAGATAATGCCATAGAAAGTTAAAATGGCTTCTGGGAGAGAATAGCTAACTTAATAAATGCAGAGGAAGAAAAAGCAGCAAATCATAGGACAATAGAAAGTTGCTTTCACTAAATAATACCTTACCTGTTCAAATTTCTGCTGTATATCAGCATCATATAATTGAAGAATAGTCAAGAATCCAAGAAGAAGTTAAAAGAAAACCAACAGGAGCCCTCTGCACAGCTGGGATACTCGTGCCAAAGACTGTTCACAATTTCACTGGAGCAAGTCCTCCTCCACCTTCCCCCACAACTTCCAACATGACCCTGGGCGCGCACTCTGGTTCCAAACCCCTTGGACGCTCACACTTCTGCAAAGCTTTCTACGTCTAGGCCCAGCTCTAAGCTTTAGAAACATGAGTGCATTAACTGCCCCCCGCAATAACCCAGGAAGGAACAACAACCTTGGCCCGTTTATAGATGAGGCAACTGAGGTACACAGAGGTAGAGTGACTTGCCCAGAGCCACAATTTGAACAGAGTTCATGATTTCAATCATTACGTTATAAAGACTTTCAAAAGGAAGAGAGAACATGAGATTAAGAAAGCAGAGCACCTGGAGAGTAAACAAAATTAGGTCACATCAACCAACTGCCATCCCAGGCCTCCTTTAGATGACCATTCGAAAACAATTTTAAAAATTGTAAGATGATAGTGATGGTTTAGTCACTCAGTCGTGTCTGACTCTTTGTGACCCAGTGGACTGTAGCCCGCTAGGCTCCTCTGTCCATGGGATTTTCCAGGCAAGAATACTGGAGTGGGTTACTATTTCCTTCTCCAAGATGATAGTGGAAATGTGTAAAATGTGTACAGAATAGATATTTGATCATACGTGAAGAGGCACTGATTTTTTTTTTTTTAATGTAACAATGATATTTCAGTTGTGCTTTGGAAAAATCTGTTTTGGAGATATACCGTAATATTTACATGTATGATGTCGGGGGTTCGCTTTGAAAAAATCAGGAGGATGGAAAGACAAGAGAGGGTGTAGTATAAATTAACAACATCGTCCATAAATTGATAACTTCTGAAAGTGGCTGGAAAGGGACATAAGAGTTTGTCACGCTGTTCTAATTTCCTATGGAAACTTTCCATTATGAGACGTTTAAAAAAAGGGTATTTGTTTTTTTTAAGTTTTAAGTCAAATGTCAGTTCCTCCTGGAAGGTTTTCTAACCAGGTTTCCCACATAGAGTGCTATTTGCCCCTATTTTATGGACTTTGCAAATGAATGTTTAAATTTTGATTCTCTTGCTAACCAGCAATGTGACACTGTTTTTCTCATCTGTTACAGAGAGAGAATGAGAGAGAATCAGGATTGAATGAAAGCAGCATAACCTGGGACAGAATCTAGCAGTTCCCTGCTTCCCAGCTGCGTGCAACCTTTCTGTATTCACAGCGGCCCCACTGACCGAGGCATCGGTGGACAGCTGAGCCCTGATGCAAGGCTCTCTTGGCTTTTGGAACGAATCAGAGTCTGAGCCAGCAGAGTCTGGCCCGACCTGGCAGCAGGTTGCACTGGCTGATGATGTGGCACTAATGGGAGTTCATGACCTTGTGGGATGGAACAGCAACAAAAAGTACACTGGCTCCCTACCTTTCATCTGATATCAAACATGAGTGGTTTCTTGCATAATACCAGGAGGGAAAGCTGTGTTTAAACACAACAGATGACCCAGAATGCAGGAGCCATACAGGAAAAGATTAATGGCTCCTCTGTCCGTGGAATTCTCCAGGCAAGAATTCTGGAGTGGGTAGCTATTCCCTTCTCCAGGAGATCTTCCCGACCCAGGGACTGAACCTGGGTCTCTCGCATTGCAGGCAGATTCTTTACCATCAGAGCCACCAGGGAAGCCCAAACATGTAACATACAAGGTTGAAAAAGTTGAAAGTGTGTATGAGCCAGTTAAATGTCAAACAATTGCAGAAATAAATATATAAATAATGTGTAATAGGACAAAAGGCCAAAGTTCTTAATTTAAAAGCGCTCTTGGACAAAGTCAATATGAGAAGGCAAATAGCCCAATGGAAGAGTGGTCAAAGGTCAAGACCGGCTCTTCTTAAACTGCAGGTGGACACCAGACACAGACTAACAGAAATCTCCAAGAACCGTCATAAGGAAACCAGGGGCTGAGCTACCTTTTACTTCTGGAGCTGAGATTCACAATGCAAAGAAAGTGGAATCCTGAAATGCAGAGGCAAATCACCCTGCGGTAACATAAGTGCGTGGGATCTCCTTGGTGGTCCAGTGGTTGGGATTCTGCCTCCAATGCAGGAGACGTGGGTTTGATCCCTGGTCCAGGAAGAGACCACAAGCCATGGAACAAGTAAGCAGGTGAGCCACAACTACTGATGCCCACGTGCCCTAGAGTCCGCGCTCCACAACCAGAGAAGTCCCTGCAGCGAGAGGCCCACACGCTGCAACTAGAGAGAGCTCGCACGCAATAACAGAGACCCACAGCCAACCAAAAAAATAAAGGAGTGTGACGATTCACAAGGAATGGAAGTCCTTGCCAGGGGGCCCAGCAGAGTCAGATAAGAGAGCTGACAGGTCACCAGCCTTTCTGGTCAAACCTCTTGCAGGACCCAGTATGCTATTGGGAGCAGCTGGTCTGAAACAGCAGCAATGGACATACTGTTCAGACCTGCTGGAACTGTCTCCCTTTAATCCAGCCAGACCTTCTCAGTCACAAGGAAGCACATTTCCCCGGGAGCCTCCTTCCGAAGCAGCTACTTTGTAGTCATGGAGATTCATCCACTTTGAATGGCCAGATCCCTGCCGGGGTTTACTCTGCAGCTATGATTCCCCATTATGCATGCTCTTGGAGGTGACTCACACACAGCTCCTCAAGTATTCCAAGATAGTGCTTTTTGTTTGTTTGCTCAGTGAAGGATGGAGAGGCTTGAGAAAAATGGTTTATGAGGGAAAGAGAAAAGTTTCTGACAAACCACACACATGCAACAGAAGAGTCTCCTGCCCCCTTTCATTCTGCCATGGGTGGCACCCACAAATAGATGAACAATTCAACAAACGGTGTCTGAATGTTATGGAACATGTACTGTGAGGGCTCAGTTCTCAGCTTAAAATCTAGTGGAAAACATAAAGAATAAGAAACAAAACCAGGACCATTTTCCTTCAGAACATCGTTATCACTCTCTCCCCCAAGGGAATTTAAAAACAATTCAATATCTGTAATGTGCTGAACTGTGTTCCCCCCACCAAATTCATATGTTGAAGCCTTAACCCCAGGACGTCAGAATATACCTGTATTTGGAGACAGGATACTCATAGTAATTAAGGTAAACTGAGGTCATTAAAGTAGGCTTTAAGCCATTAAGACTGGTGTCCTTACAAGAAGCATAAATTAGGGCACAGACACAGAGGAAAGACCACGTCAAGACACGAGACAAAGGCCATCCATGAGCCAAGGAGGAAAGCCTCAGAAGAAACCAACCCTGCTACACCTTGATCTTGGACTCCTAGCCTTTAGGTTAGTGGGAAAAGAAACTTCTGCTGTTTAGGCCACTCCGTCTGAGGTACTTTGTTTTGGCAGCCCCAGCCAACTAATACAGTATCACTGAATATAAACTCCTTATTCAAATGGCTCCAACAGGACCATTCTTTTATTGGTTTTGGATCCAGTTTCAAACACTGCATTTGGTTGTCATGTCTGTTCGGGAGCCTCCTTTATTTGAGCCTTCTCATTCATAAGACTGGCATTTTTAAAGTCAGACCAGAGGTCTTACGAAATGTCCTACTTTCTGGATATGTATAATTGTTTCCTCATGATTAGATTCACACGCAACCCTTTGGCAGGAAACCTCTAAAGGTCACGTTGTGTATTTTCCATCACATCACACCAGTGGTGCTCCATGCTAGTGTTTCCCTCTTCCCGGTAATGTTAAACTGGATCACAGATGGAGGACAAGTCCTCTGCTATAATGGTATCTTTTCCCCTTTATAGTTGGTAAGTAATTTATAAGGAAATACTCTTCCCTGGTGGTTCAGACGGTAAAGAATCTGCCTATAATGCAGGAGACCCAGGTTCCATCCCTGGGTTGCAAAGATCGCCTGGAAAAGGGAATGACTACCGCTCCAGTATTCTTGCCTGGAGAATCCCATGGACCAAGGAGCCTGTCAGGCTATACAGTTCATGGGGTCAGACACAACTGAGTGACTAACTCTTTCACTCTGAGACACAGAGAATCCCAATAATCTTTTACTGAAGAGTTTAGCATCCACTGAGGACATCTGCCTGAATCAATTATTACCTGCAGGTTGCCAAATAAATTTTTTTTCTAGTTCTATCATAACTTCTACTTTATCAGTTGGCATTGTTCAGAAAAAAAGAACTTCACCTCCACATCTGCATCTCCCTTTGACTCTTTTTGAGGCAGAATAATCATCATGGAATGATGGACTTTTTAAAAAAAAATTCAGTATGCTACAATCCATTTTCAACTGATTTGCTTTTGTAGTCGTAAAACATCCATAAAAATTAACATTTTAAGTGTACAATTCAGTGGCATTGAGTACATTCACAATATACAATCAACAGCACTATCCGTTTCATCATCCCAAACACAAACTCCATACCCCTTTGATTACTATCCAGTTGCTTTTAATAACCACCATTTATTTTAACTGTGAGACACACTCATTGTAATACACATGATGTATACATATATATATGTGTATACAAACACACAGGCACGTGTGTGTGTGTTTAGAAGATGAATAAACGCAACGCACAGAAAAGAACAATTGTGAATATTAAAACCTAGCCAACTAAAATAAACCATTATGCAAAATGCTGGTGGATCAGGAAGGCAGTATCCAAACCCACTCACCAAACATAACAACAGAGGAAATAACCAGGAATTATGTGCCTCCTGGTGCGTGTATCCAATACCAAGGATCCAGTAACCTGAGAGAGACAGCCAGCAACCACCTAGGAAGTATTCCAGCCAAAAAATAAAAATAAATAAAACCTTAAACTCAATCAAGTGTCCACATCTAACTATCAATTGTCAGGAAACACTGGGGACAGAGGAACATGGGTGGGGGCGGGGGGGTGGTGCAGTCAGCAAACTCCAAATTGTGCGAAACTACAGGAAGGATGACCCAATTCACTCATCAAATAAACTGCAGGCAGGCACACCAAAAGATGGGGAGCCAAACCTATAGATTCACAAGAGTTAAAAGACGTATCGACCAAATGCCATGTGCAGACTGTCTGAATCTTCATTGGGACAAACCAACTGTGAAAACTAGGGCATGGGTTTTAACATCCTTACAGGTACTCCAAGGAAAGAGAAAACACCATTAAGACCAGTTTTCCCTAAAACTGAAGGAAAGAACTAAAAAAATAAAATAAAAATCTGCCCACCAATGGAGAGGAACGACAGGAAACATTCCTGCTTCTGACTGAGCTCTAAATTAAACAAACAAACAGCCACCCCCCCTTTTTTTTTTCCTGCTACACTGTTGCCACAGCTTTATGGCAGGGAATCTGAACAGGGGTTGGACACGTCCCATTTATAATACAAACCGCTGTGAAGGGTATGAGAAGGGAACGGGCATGAGGTAACACTGGAAAAGTGAGACAACGGCCAAGACCGAGGAGGCGGAATCTGGCAATGAGATTGCATTTTTATTCTCAGGATATCAGGCAGCCACACTGTGCAGCCAGGTAAACTCAAGACGGCCATGCAGTACATTCGATATGTGCCTTGACAGGCCAGGCTGCCTGTGTGCAAGTCACAGCTCTGCCGCTTGAAAGCTGTGTGACCTGGGGCAAGTCACTGAATCTCTCTGTGCTTCGAGACTTAACTGTTCTGCACAGACGAGTTGCCCCATCTGGGTAGTGGAGACAATACGGGCAGTCACATGCCACGGGACTGCTCTGGAGACTACGTGACTTCACACGCGAAGCGCCTGGAACAGTGTTGGGCTTCTGTCAGCTGCTGCTGCCACTGCTATCTGCACGACCCTTCTGAACCTTACCTTTCTCCCTCAAATGAGCTAATGACACCTTCCCTGCTGTCTTGTAGATGATGATAAAGATCAAATAATGAAGCTTGGGTCTTCACATTATCTGGTCATTTTAATCTCTGTAGACTGTGAGGTCCTGAAAACAAGTCCAACAGCTTACTCGTTTAGGGAAGCCCAGCAATCAGTATAGGAGGCGGCGTGTAGCTGGAATCAATAACACACTTGAATGCGTTTTTTAAAGACTGTCAAGGGCTGGACCCAGGAACACAGGACTGCTCTTAACATGGATACAAGAGGCAGTTTTAGAAACGTCCGTGACAATTTCAGGCACTCCAGAGTGGAGAGGAAAGTGAAGGGAAGACACCAAAGGCAAAACCAGCTTAGAGCTACGGCCGTGCTGGAGCTCAAAAGGAACGAGGACCTGAAGCCAAAACACGCAGGAGACGAGACACACCTGCCCCAGGGACCCAGAAAGGTCTAACTGACCCATCTCTTTGCCCGTGTCCAGGTTCTCACCAGTGGTGTCTCTCCTGGCTGCCCACAAAGGTACTGAGTGAACTAAGCAGAAACTTTAACTAGCAGGAAAAGTTAAACTGCAGCTAAAGGTGAGGCGTGATCAAGAAAATGAATTCAACTCGAATAAACAGAGTCTGGAATATCTCTGAGACAGACAAGTTGAGATTTCCAACAAAAAGCCAAAAACGCAAGGCTGGTGCTTGAGAGAGCTGCCGTGGAGCCCCAGCGGTCAGAAGGCAGAGGATCTCAGGTGGAGGCTTGGGGGACACCAACATTTCAGAGTGGGGGAGTCAAGGGGAGCAGAAGGACAAAAAGAAGCTGGCCAAGGAGAAGGGACCAGCGTAAGCTAAGGGGCCAGCCAGGAGAGGGCACGTCATGAAAGCTGGCAGAAGGCATCCCAGGAGGGAAGGAGCAGGTCACGATCCTGTGAGGTCAGAGATAAAGGAGAGCATGCCAACAGTTTCAGAACAGAGATCACTGGTGACTCTTAGAAGAGAATGCCAAAAAATAGAAAGGGCATAAGCTTATTTTCAAGGACTTTAAGTACAAGTAGGCAGCAAAGAAATGGAGACGGTCATAACCCTTAAATAGGCTTCCCTGGTGGCTCGGATGGTCAAGAATCCAATGTAGAAGACCTGGTTTCAATCCCTGGGTTGGGAAGATCTTCTGGAGGAGGAAACGGCAACCCACTCCAGTACTCTTGCCTGGGAAATCCCATGGACAGAGGAGCCTGGCGAGCTACAGTCCATGGGGTCGAGAAGAGTCGGACACCACTGAGCGGCTTTCACTGACTGATTGACTGATAACCTTTAAATAGTAATTCAGAGACGTGTTCTAAAATAATACACTGGCACTGGTGGAATCCAAATTAGCCCAAAGAATCCAAAATTTTATACTGGATTTTATCACCATGGATTTAATTCTGCAAAAATTGAATTGATTTACAACCAAATCAAAAGACACCGTACCCTTAGTTTAGAAAGGCAGCTACATTTAATAACACAGTGACAAGAGGTCCAGACCAATATTCTTGGAATGTTAATGCACATACAGTACCCCTGGGAGCTATTTAAAATGCAGATCCTGAAGCCACAGAGTCTTTGTCCTGGGATGAGTGTACAGATGCTGCAATTCTAACAAGCTCCTTCGTAAAACCAATGCTTTTCATCCTTGGACCATAAACTTCCAATCGCCAGACTCCAGGAAGACCACTAAAGAGAATTTGGTCTCTTTAGGCAGACAGCCTGCCTAGCCATTACTAGACAGACTGCCTAGCAGTCTAGACAGACTAGACATTACTAGACAGACTGCCTAGCCATTACTAGATGACTACTTAGTAGATCACGAGCTTAAGAAAGCACACCATCTTCTGTTCAAGTAGGTCAAATGATATATGTGCGTGTGCTCAGTCACTCAGTCGTGTCTGACTCTTTCCGACCCCATGGACTGTAATCCACCAGGCTCTTCTGTCCATAGGATTTCCCAGGCAAGAATACTATAATGGGTTGCCATTTCCTTCTCCAGGGTATCTTCCCAACCCAAGGATTGAACCTGGGTCTTTTGCATTGGCAGGTGGATTCATTACCACTGAGCCACCTGGGAAGACCCAAGTAATATCTATCAATACATCCCCAGTTTTCGGTTCGGTGGAAATGTCCCACAGTCTCCAATAGATATCACTTGACAGTTCTACAGCGGTTCATAGTCCTCAAATGCTTTCCCACATTGTATTTCATTTGCTCCTCACAGGCCTTGTTTTCCACAGGGGGACACTGAGCACCAGAGAAGTCAGACTTTATGTTCTCACCATCCGTGGAAGCACTGGACTGGTAACATTGGTTTTCCTGCCTTCCAGTCCAAAGCTCTCTCACTCAACTACTGATTTTAAAAAGTTCTTGAAGCTTTTCCCAACTGAGACAGTGGTGCTGACTGAGCAGTTGGGGGTTCTCTGCATCTCAGACTACAACCGTGCCCAGGGTCAGACGGATACAAATCATGTCAAACTCAGAAAAACTACCAAATGTACACTTAGGTCTAAAAGCCCCATTCAAATCAGACTTATGACAAGGTTCAGGACATGCGTCCTCAAAATCTGGTACATTCAGTATCTCGAGCTGAAGGAGTTTAAGAAAACAGCAGAAAGGGGAAGGTCATCTGACCTTCTGCCCAACCCCACCTTCTTTCCTGAAACAGGTCATAAATTCTCCTGCAGAGAGTACCACCCCTGTACCAGGAGGAGGGAAGACAACCTTCTCATCAAAGATGGGCAAGTTAGGGCTCAGAAACTCACACACACAGACATTGTTAAACTCACCCTTACCTTCCCAGTTACTTCTTCCCCATTTACTACCCCTAGTGCAAACCCCTTTGTCTTGCCACCTCTTTACAAATTTATTTTTCACTGTCCAAAGGATTTTAAAGCTTTCTGCTCTGGTCACTTTCACTTCTTGTGCGGGTTCTCAGGTACACACAAAAATTCAACAAAATGTGTATGCTTTTCTTTTGTTCATCTGTCCTGGTCATTTTAATTTTCAGCTCCAGCCAGGAACCCTAAGAGAAGTGAGGGAAACTTTCTCTTCCCCTACACTTACTTAGACAATTTTCTTACAAATTGTACCATCTTATGCAAAAGATATTTTACCATAAAACAGTAAGTGGATCTTGAAATATCTGACTTTCATATCAAGTCAACAGTTTTCAGGGAAAACATGTGGAAACTCTGACTACATGTGGAAATCAAGACAAAGCTACTAGCCTAATAACAGTCATTAAATAGAGTGGTTTATTTAGGTTAAATTGCTAAGAATTTCAACACTGCCAACTTTGCTATGTTGTCAGCACCTAAAGTCAAAAGGAACCATCCAGGCCTATTTTCACTCATGCAACTACACGGCAAATTCCCAAAGGAAATGGTAAGCACGAGTACTCTATCTTTTAAATGTTTCCAACCAACAAACCAGACCACCACTCTACAAGCTAGTCACTGGGGATAATTCTGAGCTAGGAGACCAGAGCCGCCATTGATGGGGTCGACTTGACCCAACAAGAGGGTCTGGTAAAATGGGCATGGAAAACAAGGTTTGCTCAGTTGCTATCAAGTACTGTGCCAAGGGAATTACATCACTGTGACAAGGGCATGTCCTCTTTACTCCCAAGAAGCAAGAACACCAGCAGGCTCACACATGCCTCTGT
Source organism: Bos taurus (assembly GCF_002263795.3). NCBI lineage: Eukaryota > Metazoa > Chordata > Mammalia > Artiodactyla > Bovidae > Bos > Bos taurus. Next base: position 13,685,480 of record NC_037331.1, read on the forward strand.
TCCAAGACCCACCCAAAGGCATCCGAGAAAACATGGCGGGAAGCACAGGTGTTCATGAGGCGGCACATGCCAAGCAGGGGGAGTAGGAACGGACCATGCCCAGCAGACCTAAACCTCACGGACAGTGGGGAACACGGGAAGGAATGCTTCCCTGTAACTCAACAAAAGCAGAGGCTGCTCACAGGACAAAAGGTCAAAGAGGCGGGAGGAGTCAAGACTTCCTCCAGCAATCTTAGAAAAGAACTTGATATCCAAGAAGACCGGCTGGATCTTCTTACCCCGCACACCGGCTTTCAGCACTTCCCACCCCTCTCCTCACCCCCAGCTCTCTATATGCTAAACAACACTCGTAGAGCGCTGTGACCCAACACGGACAACACGTGGGCACCCAACGAGGTCAGCCAGGAAAAAGGCTGCAAGACCAGCGTTACAGTCCTCTTTGCAACATTTCCCCCACAAGCACCTACACTGATAAAGAAAGCCACCGAGACCTCACCGGGGACAAAAGGAGCTTGGCATCAATTTGGTGATAAAACCTATATTCTAGGATAATTACAAACTATATACACTTGATGCCTAAGCACGAAGGCAAAATGGGGCGGGACTGGAAAGAGCTTGTCAAGAAAGGACGTGTAGGGATCCCTGCATATCCTTCCTCTGAAATGACACTCTAGGGATTAGGGATTTACATTGCTCTCACTGCATTCCTTCCTTATTCCAAGGAACCACCAGAGGATCAACTGAAGCAAAGCAGGAAAAACAGCCTAGAGCTGTGGCTGGCAACCTCAGAAGCATATTTGATTCACTTGGAGAGCATTCAAAAAACCTTGGGGTTCAGGCCACACCTAAGTCCAACTGAATCAGAACTTCTAGGTGAGACCCAGGCATCAGCACTCTTATCCCCATACAGAGGACTACAATGTACTGGAACCCCTGGTCTACAACAGTGCAAAGGAGTTTCAATTAGAGAATCAATTACAGCCCGTCCTAGGACTCCATTTCTTCATCTGGTAAAAGGGAACAGGATTAATGAAGGGAGGAGTAAGGAACACTGTGTTACATAAACTGAAGGCCAATCCAGCACCATCAATTTAAAAATCCCTAAATCCAAACATCAAACATCGATGGAAGCACAGAAACTTACCAACATCATGGCAGCATAAAAACAACTCACACATTCTTTCCTTCCTGCCCAGTACAAAAACTGGTCTGTTTTATCGTAACAGTATCATACCACCTAGCAGTTTTTACCATGAGGGAAAGAAAAGCTTCAACCTGAAGAATATCCTTAATAAACTCAATCACATTTTATCCTCAATAACCAATCTCGGAAGAAGGTATTACTATCAATGAGAAGCATGAAAAACACAGAGGTCATATATATAGCCCAAGTCCTAATTAGTGAACAATGGATTAAAATTTCTACCTGGTATATGAAGAGGTGACAGCTGTGCAATTCCATGAACATGCAAAACACCACTAACCCTACATTTTGAATGGGTGACTTGAATGGCATATGACCAATGCCTCAACAAAGCTGGTTTTTTAAAAAGGCATGTGACAATTTCTGACCTACGCACTCTTGTCCAAAAGCCACTTAAAAATCAGCACATGTGTGTGCATGCATGCTAACTCACTTCAGTTGTGTCCAACTCTTTGCAACTGGACTGCAGCCTGTCAGGCTCCTCTGTCCATGGGATTCTCCAGGCAAGAATACTGGACTGGGTCGCCATGCCCTCCTCCAGGGGATCTTCCCAACACAGGGATCGAACCCCCATCTTTTTTGTCTCCTGCATTGGCAGGCGGGTTCTTTACCACTAGCGCCAACTGGGAAACCCGCCAAGAATATACTGAGTGCCAACGCATTCTATAGATACAAACCACTGGATTGGGAAGGTACGTATGTCCATAATCGTTAGTATGTGAATTCTCACATGCAAAGAGAACTCTTTTTAAGGCCTAGGAAGGTGAGGCAGAGACTCTGAGCACAGAATGCCAGGTTTTAAATCCAAGCTGCAAGGCTTATTCTCTCTACAACCATGAGGAAACTACGTAACCTCTCTGCAACTCAGTTTTCCCACCTGTAAAATGAGGACAAAGCAGACCACGGCTGCTGCTTGGTATTATGAAGAATAATGGAATTATTATTTGTAAAGTGCTTGGAAAGTGCCTGGCACACAGTAAGCACTGTGGAAGTGGTTCTCAAAAATAAAAGTCTGGTTTACAGTTACAAGACCAAAATAAAAGTCTGAAGAAAAAAGAGGCATCTAATTTCCCCTCCCAAGTCATCTCCCCTGCCCATAAACGCCACTCTCCAGTATGCTAAGCTACCAGGCAGACAATCTGGTGGACAGGTTAAGAGCACAGACTCTGGAGCCAGGCTGGCTGATTTGAACCCCAGCTCCTTTTTAATTCTCAGGTCTTTGGCCACTTACGTCACCCCTTGGTGTCCAGAGTGTTCATCTATAAACCAGAAATGATACTTTGTAACTCATAAGAATGTTAAAGGTCTTAAACAATTTTATTAATGCTTATATAATAGGTCTTGTGCTTAGTTGCTCAGTCGAGTCTGACTCATTGCGACCCCACGGACTGTAGCCTACCAGGTTCCTCTGTCCATGGGGATTCTCCAGGCAAGAATACTGGAGTGGGTTGCCATGCCCTCCTCCAGGGGATCTTCCCAACCCAAGGATTAAACCCAGGTCTCCTGCACTGTAGGCGGATTCTTTACCAGCTGAGCCACAAGGGAAGCCCAAGTTGGCAGCCTATCTCTTCTCCAGGGGATCCTCCCAACCCAGGAATTGAACAGGGATCTCCTGCATTGCAGGCAGATTCTCTACCAGCTAAGCTACCAGGGAAGCTCATTAATGCTTATTAATAACAGTCTTGTTAATGCTTATCATTAAGTCTTATTAAGTCATTTAATAATGTTTTTCTTTATTACCTCACTTAATACTGAATCTTGGGCTTCTCTTGTGGTTAAGAATCCAGCCTGCCAATGCAGGAGACACAGATTCCATCCCTGGTCCAGAAATCCTACATATCTCATGGCAACTAAGCCCTCGCACCACAGCTAAAACCCACATGCCCTAGCGCCCATGCCCTGCAACAAGAGAAGCCAGTGCAGTGAGAAGCCCGTGCACCTCAAAGAAGAGTAGCCCCTGTTCACGGCAACTAGAGAAAGCCCAAGTGCAGCACCAAAGACCCAGTACAGACAAAAATAAATTAATTAATGAATTAAAAAAAAAACTGAATCTCACATCTAGTCAACGTTGTCAGCTACTCTCCTATTTATTACCTGTTATCCCCTAAATGCAGCAGGTACTCTCACTTCTCTGTCTTTCAGTTGCTATTTCCTGTGCCTGATGTGATCTCCCCTCTTCCTCCAACCACTCCTTCTGAACCACTACTACCTTGGAGAAGTCCCCCCCTCCCCACCCCTCGGGAGGGAAACAGGCTCCTTCTCTGATGCTCCTATTAGCTCTTGTTATGGCACTATTACTCTGATGCTGGGAGGGATTGGGGGCAAGAGAAGAAGGGGACGACAGAGGATGAGATGGCTGGATGGCATCACTGACTCGATGGACGTGAGTCTCAGTGAACTCCGGAGTTGGTGATGGACAGGGAGGCCTGGCATGCTGCGATTCATGGGGTCGCAAAGAGTCGGACACGACTGAGTGACTGATCTGATCTGATCTGATGGCACTATTCTTACTTGGGCCAATAATCCAAAAAATTAAGAATAAGTAAGTGGTCAAGAGATCAACAAGTTGCTAGATGTGGCTAAATTTCATCCAGAAAATATCAAATTTGCTCAAATATTCAAATGATTCACCACAGTGAGTGCTGGAATTCACCTGCAAGTATTGAGTTTCAGATTCTGGGCCCAATTTCTTAGATATTCCATTGAGATGAGATTCTCTCCCTAGACAGGCTCCTCAAGTTTTAAGAGGGGATGTCAATCCTATCCCTAGATAAGATTACTAAGTCTACAGACTTGTGTTCAATATGGAATATCTGTGCTCCACGAAAAAGCAAAGAGCATGGTCTTTAACTCAGGCTGCACAGCACTGCCTAATAGTGAACAAAATCAAGAAGCGTCCAAAGGTAATAAATAAGGGGCACTCCTGGACTAAGGTGGACCAGCACAGCTCATCTTTTAAGCCTACAATTAGGCCTCCCTCGTGGCTCAGACGGTAAAGAATCTGCCTGCAATGCAGGAGACCCGGGTTCAATGCCTGGGTTGGGAAGATCCCCTGGAGAAGGGAATGGCAACCCACTCCAGTATTCTTGCCTGGAGAATTCCATGGACAGAGGAGCATGGCGGGCTACAGTCCATGGGGTTGCAGGGTCAGAAACGACTGAGCAACTAACACACACACACAAAGACTACATTTACTGCACTGCCCTTGCGCTAGAATGAGAGACACTATAAGAAATGGCCTTCTGGAATCCACAAACGTGTGTTTGTGGTTATGAGGCAGTTTTGAATGCAGTTTGCACACTGCTTATAAAAAGAAATGGGGAGAAACTGCCCTCAGAGAGCAGAAAAAGGGGACCTCTCTCCCAAGTAACTGACCTCACTGATCACTTCCTCTTTGCTTTGGCTGCTAGAAGGTTCAGTCACCTCTAGCAAGCACCCACATCCTTATTGTCTATTAACCTTAGTCCTTGTTTCATCTTTGCCTTCTCTCTGTTTTTCTCATCTACTCTGACTTGATTTTGACATGTCTTGCTGGTTTATAAATATATGTATATATGATGTCAGCCATAAGAAATCCTTAAAAGAGGCAAGTTTAGATGAATAAATAAATAAAAACACAAGTTTGCAAAGAGTAAAAATGAAATGATTCATTTTCCCTGACTCTCACTACTTGGCTAAAATTCAACTGCCCTTATTGATATGATGTGACAGTTTAATAAAAATACAACCCAAAAGTTAAGCCTGTTTCCACGTCATATATTTTATTTCATACGAGTTAACCAGTATTATACTCCATCTACATGCCTACTCCTCCATTTAAGTTCCTCACTCTATCTCCAAACTAAGTAAAATTCATCTACAGAAGTAAAAATGACAGTAAAGTATGGGTATCTACTCCCACCTACTCTCCTGAAAGAAGTCACCTGGAGGGAACATAATTGTTCCCTTGTACTCTGATTGCATGTAAATTTAATGCAAAGAAAAGGTCAGAAGTTGTTAGGTTGGAAAGGGCTAAATGTAGGCTCCAAAAAAGAATCCCAGTGATTCTCAGAGAGTCTACCTAAAACAGCTGTATATGTACATGGGTCTGCTCATGTATACTCAGAGTGCTCTTCTTAGGATGGAACCTGGAGTAATTACAGAAAAGAAAAGGGCCACTTAGGCCACATAATCTAGGAACACCGAAAAGCCTGCAGATTTGGGGAGGCCTGGAGAAACTTAAGTCATAGAACAGCATTTAAATATATTTGTCTGCTTACAATTTCCATTGCAAATGTGATTAGTTTGCACGAATAAATAGGAATATGATGTGTTGGCCATGTTTTCCTCTTGAGGGTTATCACAGAGTTTTGATTAAGGACAAATGTCTGAAATGTTGGGTATATTTAAGTTCACGACACTTAAAATGAGCTAGGAAGTTGTACAGGCTTGATTAAAGGGCTGCCTTCGTGAACTTAAAATTAAAAGCAATAAATTCCAATGAGTCAAGTGATTGGGACTAAATATGGTATTCTGCCAAAAAAGTTGAAATGGAGTCCAAAGAGACTGAAATGGTGCCCAGGTTTCAAGAAACGGTGAAAGAGGAAAGGTCAAGCTGTCCGAGTTGCCTTTCCTCTGGGTTAGTGAACAAGTACCATTATGCAGAACTCCTTTTAAGTAGAACTTCACAGGAGTTACAGGCTCCCAGGACAATCTGTTTTGTCATTTCTATAAAGAAGCCTCTCAAACGCTCAGAGGCCGGTGTGTTAAGTGTTGTCAGATGCTCAGAGCAGAGAGAAGGATGAGAAGAGGGGGCGTGGGGAGCGGAGGTATTCTGGAGTTTTTATGCACAAGCGCGCTGGCCAACTCCAGCAGTCTCCAAAACGGAAGTCAAGGTGACTTCCCCAGCCGCGGGAGGGCGGAGCCTTTGAAACCTAATAGGATCATGCTTCGGCGCCGGCTGTGCCCCCGGGAAGCTTCAGGTCGGGTCAACAACAACCGGGGTCACGAGCAGGAGCGCATTGGGGTGGCCGAGGGGACCTGCTGACCCGGAGCCCTCTCCCACCCCGGGACGCCATCGCGCCCGCTCTTCTGCTCTTCTTCACCGGCCTTGGCTCAGCCCGCCGCGCGCCCGCTAGGCACCGACTCCCAGGCCCGGTCAAGTGGGAGGGTCCAGCCGGCAAAGTTTCCGCGGCAACGTCGGGCCCTGGGCCCCGCAATCGCCGCTTGTGCTGGCCGGGAGGGACGGCGACCTCCCTCCTCCCGCTGCTGCAAGGTGGAACAGCCGCCGTGCGCCCCTTTCTGTTTCCTTTCCCTGTTGCACCAACCGAGCACGTGAACGCCAGGGCCCCTCGCGGCCCCCGGCCGACGCTTACCTTGGCGGCCGCCATGCTTCGCCCTGGGTGCGGGCAGCTGCGGGCTGCAGGACGCCCTCACTGGCTCGCCGGCGCTGCGGACCTGGGCAGCTCACTTCCCGTCCCGACGGCGGCGAGGGCGGCGATACAGCCCGGCAGCGTGCGCGCCCGGCCTGCTTCCCCACGCCCTCCTGCCGGCGCGGGTCATGCGGGCGCTGCCAGCCCATTGGCTGGGCCTGGCCGGGGCTGCCGGGTCGCGCGTGATCCGGACGGCCTCTGCCCTGCTGCGGGGCGGGCCCGGGTCTGGGGGCGGCGGACTGGCCCCGCGCACGTGACCCCGGCTGCGCTGTCCAGCATGGCGACCTCTGCAGCGGGGGGCCGGCAGGCGGTGGCGGGGTTCACGACCGTCTTTTGCGAGCAGGTGGCCTCGCGAGGGAAGCTGTTGGCTTCCGCTGCTCTCAGGGGCTGCTCCAGGGCCTCCAGACCCACAGGCAGGACACACAGCTGGGGAAGTTGAGAACTGACATTAGGTCCCAGGTTTATCCAGGTGTTCCCTGTTGGTTCCCTTTCAGAGGGGCTCCCCTCTGGGGTGGGGGCTGGGGGGGATGTGGTTTAAGAGATCCCGAAGCATTGACTAGTCGATGGAAATAGGAAAGTAATGTCTCTGGCAGACCTAGTTTTAGGTCAAATCTAGCTCAGTCAAAGTACCAAACAGCTGTGTGTATAAGTGCAGAACTCACATGTGCTGGGGCCACTTTATTTGCACCCTACATAGTAGGATGGCAGAGATCAAAGAACCCCCCCCCCAAATAGGCCCTACTGAAAGAAACAGGTTAAATTTTAATGTAAAAATAGAATGTGTAACCCCCAGAGGTCTTTCTCTTTATAAGAATTTCATTCAGTTACCTCTGCTACCAAAATTTATAATTAAGGCAATGGTGATCAGTGAAAAGGGCTTTAAATGTTTTGTAGATTATGGATATAACCTAGCAACAAAAGTGGTTTTTACCAGTCATTTTCATTAATTAACACTGATTGAGTGTCTGCTGCTTGCCAGGCACTGTGTTAGGTGCTAGGAACACCAAAATGACTTGAGAAATGGTTCCAGCCCTTAAAGAGCTTAAGGGCTAGCGGGAAAGCTGGCACATAAACACTTAACGTCCATATAACCTGTCAAGGCAGCAACCCAAGGACTATGGGATCACTGAAGACTGGGGAAACCTCTTAGAGGAGATGATGCCTAGACTGAATGCACTAAAGTAGCTGTGAATTAGCCCAGTGAAGTGGAGGGAGAAGGTTTTCCAGCCAGAGAAAATAAGGAGGAGAGGACACCCAGAAATTACTGAGGAAACAGAACAAGTTATGAAAGTGATGGGTCATGGAAGGTAAGGAGTTGTGGAACTGCTGGAAGAAGAGTCTGGACAGGCAGGTTGGGACCATTCATGGAGGGTGCTGGGTGCCATGGTGAAGGCTGTGCGCCTTAACTGAAGGCCTTTAAGAGAGGTGGCGTGGCCAGGGTTGCAATGTCGATGGATCCTGCTTGAGGTTCGGAGGACGGGGTAAGGCCACACTGTTGGGATACTCAGATAAGACGGACTGAGGACTTGAAACCAGAGATGGGATAGGGCTAGAGGAAGGAATAGGAGGTAAAATTAGTCAGTGTGGTGAGAGAGAAAGGAAGTCATCCTGTCTTGCACATTGGGCCCTGGTGTAGATGTTGGAAAGACGCCAGAGATAACAGGTAATAAATACATGAGTAATACAGGAGTATTTTGAAGTGTGTGCTTCTTGTCTGTAAGGACAGTGTATGTGAAATACACTGAATTATACTGTAAAAGACAAACATTTCAAAAGGGAGTGATTGATTACGAGATTCTAGAGAGGTTTAACAAAGACTGGAACAACTCGAATGTGTTCAATAGGCAACAGAGAAAGACCAGGCAAGGAGTTAAAGAATAGAGACAAAAGCAAAACCAGGAGAAATGATAGTGAAACGGATAGCAGGGGACGAGTCTACAGCTCATGCACAGTGGTGGTCCTGGCTGCTGTAAAGAGTTTTTAAAATGTACAGAGAAAATACAACCTCATGGAACCAAGATCACATCATATACTGTATACTATTTTAAAAGGCATCACTGAAGCTGTCTGTTTATAATACAGTGAACTTTAAACAAATTTAAATGTGGTATTTTTCTGGAAATCTCGGAAAATTCAGAAAATCATAGTAATGACAAAGTCACTCATATTTCTTGTATCAGAGTTAGCTACTGTTAACATATTACTGTTATATTCTTCGAAACAATGTGTTCATGTAAAGAGTCATTTTTTTTAATTTAAATACAAGGACTCATACTCTATGTAATTTTTTTTTTTATGTCCGCTTTAACAAAGCAAAGACATACTGGGTGTTTACAGTAACAAGTTTATTCTCTCCCCATTATGGAGGTCAGAATTCCAGAATGAGTCCTAAGGGGCTAAACCAAGGTGGAAGGGTTGGGTTCCCTCCAGAAGGTTGAAGGGAATATCTGTTTCTTTGCCTTTTCCAGGGGGCCCATGGCCCCTCCTCCATCTTCAAAGCCAGCTCACAAACATCTCTCTGAACTCCACTTCCCTCACATTTCCTCTTCTGTCGTGATCTCCCTCTGCCTCTTGCTCATAAGGACACGATGCTGTGCTGTGCTCAGTCGCTCAGCAGCCTCTGACTCTTTGCGACCCCATGGACTGTAGCCCGCCAGGCTCCTCTATCCATGGGAGTCTCCAGGTAAGAATAGTGGAGTGGGTTGCCATGACCTGCTCCAGGGGATCTTCCCAACCCAGGGATCAAACCCAGGTCTCCCACATTGCAGACAGATTCTTTACTGTCTGAGCCACCAGGGAAGCCATAAGGACACTGACGATGGCATTTGGGATCCACCCGGATAAGCCAGGATAATCTACCTCCATATCTTTAACACATGGCATCTGCAAAAAGAATCTCTGTCATATAAGGTAATATTCATAGGCTCCAGAGGTTAGGATGCAGACATCTGGGGGAACCGTTCGTCTGCCTACCAAACCTACCACACTCTGGATGCAAATATAACCACATATGAATAAAAATGTATTTCCACTTACAGCTGGAGTCAGACTCAGTCCATTAAGCTTTCTCCCTCCTAGAATTCCTCTAGAAAATGAGAGACTTTTGAAAAATTAAACTGTCACAAGCCCTGAAATATTGAAGGAGGCTCCCTGTCTTCCACATGACCTGTCAACAATGGGAAGCATGATCTGAGAGGATGAAGTGTAAGTTGACCGGTCACCAGCTGCTTTGTCTTGTCCTGACAGCCGCCCTCCCCATAAGTGATTCAGGCCATTCTTGTCCCTATCCCCAGACCACCCTCTCCCCGACCACTTAAAAGTAGCTGGTGCTGAATTTTGACTGAAGGGGCCCTGTTATGGGTTGTGTCTCCCTCCAGTCCTAATCACCCTGACCTCAGAAAATGACTTATTTTGAAACTGAAGATGTAATTAGTAAAGATGAGGTCATACTGGAGCATGGTGGGCCCTTAACCCACCGTGACTGGTGTCCCTATAAGAAGACACAGAAACACACCAGGAGGAGCCACGTGACGTAAAGGCAATGACGAGAGGCAGCTGCAAGCCAGGGGACAGCAAGGGGCAACAGCCACCACCAGAAGCTAAGAGGCTAGAAGAGATGCTAACCAGAGTCTCAAGAGGGCCCATGGCCCTGCCAACACCTTAATTTGGGATTTCTAGCCTCCAGAACCAAGAAAGAATACAATTCTGTTGTTTGAAGCCCCCCGAGTTTGTGGAACTTTATCATGGGAGCCCAAGGAAACAGATACAGAGCCCAAAGCCACCTACGTGTTGGACCAGATGCCAACATGGCCTGTTGGGAAAGCGGCCAACCCAAACCACGGTGAAACTCGAGGGCTGACAACATGAGCTCAAGCCCTGGGGTTCAGAAGAGTGAGTGGTGTGTCCTGTTCTGAGCTTTCACCTTCCTCAGAGTGGCAGTGCTTTGCACATGCACCTTGAGCTTGCCCTTTAAACCATCTGGTTTTCCCCAGCTCCACTAAAACAAACAAGCAAACAAAAGGCACCACTCTCCCTATGAGCATGTTCCTAGATTAGACTGCAGGAAAGGGTATCCTGCGAGAATGCTTGCAAAGCGCCTCATCTACCAATAAGTTGGGGCATATAACTGAGAATTATAATCATGATCTTTTGTGTGGATGGCGTGTTACAAAGGTAATGCTAGGGATGGTAAAAAGCATATGTGACAGAGTGAAAGGAGCACCATGAAATAAGTAAATGAAGAGCTCCCAATGAACCGCTCTCAGCGGTTGCAGCTGAGTCTCGCCAGCTCAAGGACACAGAGAATCCCTCTGTTGCAGTCATCTGTCTTTGGGATCCTGCCAAGTGTCAAATCAAGCATGATAAGCCTTTCCTGAGCATGGGCAGAAGGTAGGTCAGGAATGAACATCATCTAGCTTCTTAGTAGATCCAAAGGAGAAAAGCTGTGTCAACATTTTTAGAGTTAGAGGGAAGGTAGGGGAGGGAGGAAGAGAGTAAGGATGAGGAGACAGGACACCTTGAGTAAGTGTGCTTGCAAACAAATCCCCAAGTTTTGAGATCCTAGGCTCTGAAAGCAAGGCCTTGAACAACTAGGTTCTGAAAGAAGAGCAAGTATACAAGCCCGGGAACACCTGCCCCCACCTCAGCAGAACACAGGGGGACCTCGGTTTCACCAAATATAAAGTTGTAAGCATTGAATTTACCTCAGAATGGAATAAGGGGCCATACTAGCAACTACCAGGGGTCTGCTGGGGAAAAGGAATAACAGGTATTAACTTTACAAGATAATTCATCATTGTGTCCTGGTCAGATAGCCAAATACCCCGATTTAGTGATAAATAATTAGATTCACAAGTACTCAAGGTACACAGAACTTTGTGAGAGGCAAAGAAAGCCTCTAAAATCTGATGCAGCCACTACAAATTTGGGGATGAATACACATGTCCAATTTCAAGTCAAGTCTCGAGTCTCGAAGGTTTATTGGTTAAGTATCTTGAATTGAGATTGGGGTGACAGATGGCACATAGTACCCTCAAAAGCTCTCAGCTCGAAGAGTAATATGACTGCTCCATGTCCCAAGAGCACAATGAACTCTTCAGTAAGATTGAGCACATGGCTATCACTGACCAGCATCCATGGGGTAATATACACCATTCATACCTCCCTGGGTACTGACCATTGCTGCCCCTGCCAACACAGTCTTATAATCTAGTATTAAACAGTTTCCCTGCCCTACATTATAAGGACTTGACCCTGGCACAGAAACAAAAGTGAAAAAGACACAGTCCTGGGACTTTAGAGAGCTCACAGATCTGTCATTCAAGTCTTTGTTGAATGTCACCATATCAGAAATGTCTCCCACCTCCACTCACCTGCTGTTAGCATTTCATCTATCTATCCCTTATCACCTGGCCATACATTTATGAGTTTACTGTCTGCCTCCCCATCTTGGAATGAAAACAGGGATTGCATCTCTATTAGTTCATACCCAGGGTATTATAACACTGTTTGCATGATACAAGGCACTCACATATTTGTTTAATGCATGCATTGGAAATAGAAACTCGTATGCCTAGGGCACCAAGACCAATAAAAATTGAAGAAGGGTATCCCACAGAAGCAATGAGTAGGAGTTTAAATTAAGGCATTTTGATGATTTGGTTTCATCCACAATTGTAGGGCATATTCTGAATTTCCTATGTGAAGATATTAGACCAGAGCATTTGTACTTCCCAATACTTTACTCCAGCCACCATTTCACAAGAATAATGTCCCCAATTCCTTTACAACAGTGACAAGAAGGCAAGTAATTAAACAGTAGGAATATTTTGGAGATCCAACTATATGAGTACAGACAGTTCTAATGGAATGAGCACAGCAGATATTCAAACCATACTGAAGCAAGTCTCATGCCTTATACTTTATTGTGTTATACAGACCAGGCTTGAAATTTTGGTGTATTGACACCAAGTAGGACCCTGTGTTAGGGGAAACATCCTGGCAGAAACCACCCGCACTAGCCAGGCCCCATGGTAACCATTTGCATGAATTATTTTATAACAGGAGGTCCTGGTAAGGAAACTGGAACTAACAAGCCACCACCACCAGAAGAGTTCGGAAAGGGTTAAAAGGAGATGCCACGTGTCCTACCACCTCCCAGAATCCTCCTTATTGGCATCCATCTTGGCTGAGCAACGCGTGTGCCTACAGAAAGGACCCTGAGACAGAGTGATTGGCCAAAGACAACCTGGAAACTAATCCCATTACCATAAAGACTGCAAGCCACTGGCAGATTAGTCTTGCTAGGGTTCCCTTACCCTCCTGCTGTCCACATGGTGGCCCCTTCCCAATAAAGTCTCTTGTTTTGTCAGCACATGGGGGTCCTCAGACAATTCACTTCTGAGTATTAGACAAGAACCCCCTTTCGGGCCGTGGAAAGGGTACCCCCTTGCTGCAACACCCGTGAGGCCCTCCTGGGCACAAAGCGTTTCTGTGTCCCCCATTTCTCATTTATAAGAAATAGGCTTCATTCAGCCTCCTCAACTTTCCCTGAGTTCCAAAGGGCAGATTCAAACAGTTGCTAATCAGAGAAGGGAGGGAACGAAGAAAGAACGGAGGAACAGCCAGCAAACAATAATACAGGCTTGGAGCAGAATCCTGGTTCCTCCTGAAAGAATATACATAATAATATCTTTGAGTTCTTCTGCAGAAACTAAAGTCCCCACCCAGATGTTGCTGTTGTTGTTCAGTCCTAAGGCATGTCTGGCTCTTTGGGACCCCGTGTCCTGCAGCACACCAGGCTTCCCTGTCCCTCACCATCTCCCAGAGTTTGCTCAAACTCATGTCCATGGAGTTGGTGATGCCATCCAACCATATCATCCTCTGTCATCCCCTTCTCCTCCTGCTTTCCATCTTCCCAAGCATCAGGGTCTTTTCCAATGAGTAAATAAACAAAACTCAATAAAAAAAATTTTTAAGCCCACAACAACATAAATTTATTATCTTGCAATTCTACAGTTCAGAAGTGTAAAATGGGTAAAATCAAGGAACCAGCAGGGCTGGGTTGCTTTCTGGAGGCTCAGAGAGAATCCATTTCCTTACTGTTACAGCTTCTAGAAGTCAGGTTCATGACCCTTCTTCTCCATCTTCAAAGCCAGCAACAGCAAGCCCAGCTCTTCCCTATCACACCACTCTGATCTCCTCTTCTTTGCTCTTTTACATTTAAGGACCCTTATGATCACGCTGGGCCTCCCAGGTGGGGATAGTGGTAAAGAACCTGCCTGCCAACGCAGGAGACGTAAGGGATGTGGGTTCTATCCCTGGGTTGGGCAGATCCCTTGGAGGAGGGCATGGCAACCTACTCCAGGGTTCTTGCATGGATAAGCCCATGGACAGAGGAGTCTGGTGGGCTACGGTCCATGCAGTAGCAAAGAATTGGACATGACTGAGCAACTTAGCAAACATAATTACACCAGGTTCACCCAGATAATCCGGCGTAAACTCCCAATGATTATCCTGATGGAGAATGATGCTCAGTTGATTAGTTTGTTAAGGCTGCCATAGCAAAGTACCACAGATTGGGTGGCTTAAACAACAATGTCTTATTTTCTCACAGTTTCAGAGGCTGAAAGTCTGAGATCAAGGAATCAGCAGGATTCACTTCTTCTGAGGCCTCTCTCCTTCCTCATAGATGGCCATCTTCTGCATGTGTCCACATGGCCTTCCCTGTGTGCATCAGATCAGACCAGATCAGTCGCTCAGTCGTGTCCGACTCTTTGCGACCCCATGAATCGCAGCACGCCAGGCCTCCCTGTCCATCACCAACTCCTGGAGTTCACTCAGACTCACGTCCATCGAGTCAGTGATGCCATCCAGCCATCTCATCCTCTGTCGTCCCCTTCTCCTCCTGCTCCCAATCCCTCCCAGCATCAGAGTCTTTTCCAATGAGTCAACTCTTCGCATGAGGTGGCCAAAGTACTGGAGTTTCAGCTTTAGCATCATTCCTTCCAAAGAAATCCCAGGGCTGATCTTCAGAATGGACAGGTTGGATCTCCTTGCAGTCCAAGGGACTCTCAAGAGTCTTCTCCAACACCACAGTTCAAAAGCATCAATTCTTCGGCACTCAGCCTTCTTCACAGTCCAACTCTCACATCCATACATGACCACAGGAAAAACCATAGCCTTGACTAGACGAACCTTTGTTGGCAAAGTAATGTCTCTGCTTTTGAATATGCTATCTAGGTTGGTCATAACTTTCCTTCCAAGGAGTAAGCGTCTTTTAATTTCATGGCTGCAGTCACCATCTGCAGTGATTTTGGAGCCCCCAAATATAAAGTCTGACACTGTTTCCACTGTTTCCCCATCTATTTCCCATGAAGTGGTGGGACCGGATGCCATGATCTTTGTTTTCTGAATGTTGAGCTTTAAGCCAACTTTTTCACTCTCCACTTTCACTTTCATCAAGAGGCTTTTGAGTTCCTCTTCACTTTCTGCCATAAGAGTGGTGTCATCTGCATATCTGAGGTTATTGATATGTCTCCCGGCAATCTTGATTCCAGCTTGTGTTTCTTCCAGTCCAGCGTTTCTCATGATGTACTCTGCATATAAGTTAAATAAACAGGGTGACAATATACAGCCTTGATGAACTCCTTTTCCTATTTGGAACCAGTCTGTTGTTCCATGTGCAGTTCTAACTGTTGCTTCCTGACCTGCATACAGATTTCTCAAGAGGCAGATCAGGTGGTCTGGTATTCCCATCTCTTTCAGAATTGTCCACAGTTTATTGTGATCCACACAGTCAAAGGCTTTGGCATAGTCAATAAAGCAGAAATAGATGTTTTTCTGGAACTCTCTTTCTTTTTCTATGATCCAGAGGATGTTGGCAATTTGATCTCTGGTTCCTCTGCCTTTTCTAAAACCAGCTTGAACATCAGGAAGTTGACGGTTCACATACTGCTGAAGCCTGGCTTGGAGAATTTGGAGCATTACTTTACTAGCGTGTGAGATGAGTGCAATTGTGTGGTAGTTTGAGCATTCTTTGGCATTGCCTTTCTTTGGGATTGGAATGAAAACTGACCTTTTCCAGTCCTGTGGCCACTGCTGAGTTTTCCAAATTTGCTGGCATATTGAGTGCAGCACTTTCACAGCATCATCTTTCAGGATTTGGAATAGCTCAACTGGAATTCCATCACCTCCGCTAGCTTTGTACGTAGTGATGCTTTCTAAGGCCCACTTGACTTCACATTCCAGGATGTCTGGCTCTAGGTCAGTGATCACACCATCGTGATTATCTGGGTCGTGAAGATCTTTTTTGTACAGTTCTTCTGTGTATTCTTGCCATCTCTTCTTAATATCTTCTGCTTCTGTTAGGTCCATACCATTTCTGTCCTTTATCGAGCTCATCTTTGCATGAAATGTTCCTTTGGTATCTCTGATTTTCTTGAAGAGATCCCTAGTCTTTCCCATTCTGTTGTTTTCCTCTATTTCTTTGCATTGATCGCTGAAGAAGGCTTTCTTATCTCTTCTTGCTATTCTTTGGAACTCTGCATTCAGATGTTTATATCTTTCCTTTTCTCCTTTGCTTTTCGCTTCTCTTCTTTTCACAGCTATTTGTAACGCCTCCTCAGACAGCCATTTTGCTTTTTTGCATTTCTTTTCTATGGGAATGATCTTGATCCCTGTCTCCTGTACAATGTCAGAAACCTCATTCCATAGTTCATCAGGCACTCTATCTATCAGATCTAGGCCCTTAAATCTATTTCTCACTTCCACTGTATAATCATAAGGGATTTGATTGAGGTCATACCTGAATGGTCTAGTGGTTTTCCATACTTTCTTCAATTTAAGTCTGAATTTGGCAATAAGGAGTTCATGGTCTGAGCCACAGTCAGCTCCTGGTCTTGTTTTTGCTGACTATATAGAGCTTCTCCATCTTTGGCTGCAAAGAATATAATCAATTTGATTTTGGTGTTGACCATCTGGTGATGTCCATGTATAGAGTCTTCTCTTGTGTTGTTGGAAGAGGTTGTTTGTTATGACCAGTGCAATTTCTTGGCCTGTGTGCATATCCGTGTCCTAATCCTTGTTTTTATTTTTTTTTTCTATGTATCCTATTTATTTATTTTTAATTGAAAGATAATTGCTTCTCAGTATTGTGATGATTACTGCCATACATCAACATGAATCAACCATAGGCATAAGTATGTCCCCTCCCTCTTGAACCTCCCTGCCACCTCCCTCCCAATAATCTTCTCTTCTTACAAAGACACCAGTTATATTGGATCAGGGCCCACCATAATTACCTCACTCAAGTTAATTACCAATTTAAATACCATATTCCCAAATTCAGCCACATTCAGAGGCACTAAGGATTGGTATTTCAACATATGACTTTTGTGGGAAAGACAATTTAACCCATAGTAATTAGCAGCTTTAATTCCACCTGCTACCTTGTCTCTTTTGCCATGGAATGTAACATATTCACTGGTTCTGGGGACAGATTTGTGAACATCTTTGGGGAGCTATTATTCTGCCTAACACACCTTGTTCTGAAAATGCTCTAACTTGTAAAGCAAATCTACAGAAAAAAAAGACCTTAGAGTAGAATATTTGGTACCTATCACCATAGTCCTTGCAATCCCAGTAAAGGAAAAACTGACTGCTGGGGGGAATTACACCAAAAGTCCTTAAAGAGATTGAGCCCAATTTCAACAGCCCAGAGGCAGAAAACCTCAGGGTCTTGCACCAAGTCCAAGCCACTGTTCATGAATCTGCCTGAGGCCCTCTGGGCCCCGTGAACCACTCAAAGTAGTGGCAAATCAAGCTTAGGCTGCCCTGGCCCCTCACTATACTCAGGAAAGTGACTAAAGTGAAAAGTCATCATGTCCAACTCCTTGCGACCCCATGGACTCTAGCCTGGCAGGTTCCTCTGTCCATGGGGATTCTCCAGCCAAGAATACTGGAGTGGGTTGCCATTCCCTTCTCTAGGGGATCTTCCTGACCCAGGAATCAAACCCAGGTCTCCTGCATTGCAGGCAGATTCTTTTACCATCTGAACCACCAATGAGTGGACATATCAGAAGAGGCAGATGCACCAGCCCCCCAGTGTCTAACCAGCAGGGAGGAGCAGCAGCTAGAGATCCATGCAGTGAGCTCTCCGGGCCTGGCCACCTGTGGCATTGCTTCTTGTGCAGCAGCTTCTTTTGCAAGAAGTCCCAAAACTATCAAGAATTCTACAACTTTTGAAAGAAATCTGATGCTCAGTAAGACAATCTTACCAAAACCGGTTTAATGAGACCTATGTTTTTATAAAAACAACAACAACAAAACTCTATACAGATGTTCTTTCTCTCTTGGATTCTTCCTTACAGCTAATTACGAATGGAGAAAAGTTGAAGCATGTATTGGGTTGGTCCAAAAGTTCACTTAGACGTTAGGAAAAAAACCCAAATGAAACTTTTGGCCAACCCAATATATTCTACCACTGGCTCTTATTATTATTTCCTCATCATCCTATCTGTCTGTCTAAGTAGCTTCAGTTAGCATGAGTGAGTGAGTGTTAATCACTCAGTCATTTTTGACTCTTTGCAACCCAGTGGTCTATAGCCCACTGGGCTTCTCTGTTCATGGGATTCTCCAGGCAGGAAAACTGGAGCGGGTTACCATTCCCTTCTCCAGGGAATCTTCCTGAACCAGGATAGAACTCAGGTCTTCTACATTGTAGGCAGATTCTTTATGAACTGAGCCACCAGGGAAATCAGACAGACTATTTGAATCCCAGCTCTGCCATTTAAGGCTCTGTAACACTTGGTCAATTATCAACATCTCTGAGCCTCTGTCTCCTGATCTGTAAAAGAGAAAGAAAAAAAAAAAAAAAAAAACATTTTGCAAGGTTGCCATGATATTTCATTGAATGTATATAAATGGAAAATAAGAATATGTTACAAATAATAATAATAGAATGAGAGAGTCAAAGCAGCTGTCCTGTGAGATTCCTTCTAGCTATGGTGGTCTGTGATTCTGTTCTTGTGCTATTCCTTCTAAGAGCATCCTATCACACAAATGAAGATGATTTATACCTAGGCTTATTGTCTCAGAATCTTCCAAAGGCAGGGAAGTATAGATGTGGGGAAAGTAAGGAAGGTCAATCAATTTACAAAGATTGGAAAAGCTACTCTCAAAGCTGGAGACTGAAACTCTAGTGAGGCAGAGACCATGAAAACACTAGAGTATTTAAGAACAATCTGTTAGTGTTTGTTTCCAACTTGAAGAGACTGGACTAGCTCTTTCATGTCTGAACTTGTTTGTCAGTTGGACACACAAGTCCAGCCTCAGGACCACCAGCCTTTGTGGTGCTTTATCATCTTCCCTCCTACCACGACTGCCTGAACCCATTAGAGATACACTGTTAGAAAGAGAAGTCCTCACATTCAACCACTAAGGACTCTTGGGAGTGGCAGACCTAATTCTCTTAAGGTCGTAATGCAGTGAAGAAGATCTTTAAACATCAACATTTAAAATTAAAATGAAGCTCATCATATATCAAAAGAGGCAGAAGAATCAAACTCCAACCAAATGTCTAGGTTTTCTCTGTAAGACTCTGAATAATATGGCCCCTGCTGCCCCTCAGGTCCTCCCATCACTTCCTGGCTGCGATTGCTTTCTCCACAAGCTCAGCAGGCGTGTCTTGCCCTGGGGCCTCTGCACTGGCTGTTCCTTCTGCCTGGAGCTCTGCAAGCCCTTTTCCCAGGTCCTCTTCCTCCTCCCTCAGGTCCCTGGGGTCCTACCCTGACCTCCCATCTGAAGTGGGAACCTCCCTGATATTCTCAGTCTTTACATCCTGTTTCCGGCCCTTTTGGCACCTGTCACAGTGAGTAATTAAGCTACACAGATAGCACTGGTAGTAAAGGACCTGCCTGCCAATGTACGAGATGTAAGAGACGTGGGTTCGATCCCTGGGTTGGGAAGATCCCCTGGAGGAGGGCGTGGCAGCCCACTCCAGTATTCTTTCCTGCAGAATTCCCACAGACAGAGGCACCTTGCAGGCTACAGTCCATGGGGCCACAAAGAGTTGGACACGACTGAGTGATTTAGCACACAGAACAGTGAATAACTATTTCTGTTTGTTCTCTTACCTGTGGTGTGAAGAGGTGACCTAGGAAAGGGAGGCTGGACTGAGCTGGGGCAGGCTAATGGCCTGTAGTTCCAGGGAAAATCCTGGAACTTTCTCCTAGTAAATGACCTGACACGTGAGCTCCATCATCACTGCCAAAATCAGTGATCTGAGGCCTGACATAATGGAATGAGGGTCAGGAGGTCTGGATCGTAATCCCAACCCAACTCTGCCACTTAGCAGCCCTGTCACTGTGAGCAAGCTACTTGTCCTCTCTAGGATTCAGTTGCTTCACCAATGAAATGGGCACACTTGATTTTGAAGAGGCTCAATCAAGCACTAACATGCTTGTCCTGATTCATTTAGACAGACAGACAGGCAGCAGATTGTCAATCTCAGACTAAGGCAGAAGAGGAGGAAGCTATTCACTCTGGTGATGATCGGAGGAGTGGTATTAATTAAGGATAGTGATGACCTCTGTATTTACATTGTGAGTGTCCTTTAATATGGGAATCGACCTCCAATTGAGTCATTCCCACCCAGGCAAGATTCATCAGTCAGATAAATGAGTACCTACTCTGGGTGGCCAGAGAAGGCAATGGCACCCCACTCCAGTACTCCTGCCTGGAAAATCCCATGGATGGAGGAGCCTGGTAGGTTGCAGTCCATGGGGTTGCGAAAAGTTGGATACGACTGACTGGCTTCACTTTCACTTTTCACTTTCATGCATTGGAGAAGGCAGTGGCAACCCACTCCAGTGTTCTTGCCTGGAGCATCCCAGGGACGGGGGAGCCTGGTGGGCTGGCAGAACCACAAAATGCCCCGATCCCCCTTGGGAGGTGTGTCACAGTCTGTGCCAGGGAAGTTCCTCTACAGCCCCTGGTGAAAGGTAGACAGCTGTCCTAGAGGAGTCCGTCCCCAAAGCCACCACCAGGCATTTACACTTTTGGAAGCTCCAGGCTAAGGGACATGGGACAGAAGTTGTACAGGGAAAGATCTCTCCAGACCTTGGCTGTCTGATACTAAAAGCACAAGCTCCGCATGGCTGCGGAGAGGCTGGGCACTTGAGAGGTGGCTGGTGTGAATTGAGATGTGCTGAAAAGATAAAAAGCACGTTGGATCACAGAGATTTTAGTACGGAAAAGTATATGTAAAATGTCTCAATAAATAAATTTTAAATTTATGACATGTTGAAAGGGCAATGATTTAGACATGTTGGGTTAAATAAAATATATTCTTAAAATTAATTTCATATGTTTCTTTTCAAATTTTTAATGTGGCTAAGAGAAAATTTTTAATTAGGGGCTTGTGTTATATTGCTCTTGAATAGTGCTTTTCTAGAGCTAGGCTCAGAGAAGGCAATGGCACCCACTCCAGTACTCTTGCCTGGAAAATCCCATGGCTGGAGGAGCCTGGTGGGCTGCAGTCCATGGGGTCACTAAGAGTCGGACACGACTGAGTGACTTCACTTTCACTTTTCACTTTCCTGCATTGGAGAAGGAAATGGCAACCGACTCGTGTTCTTGCCTGGAGAATCCCAGTTTACACTGATTTGCACCATTAGGCAGCAAGCTTAGAAAAATCTGGCAATGCCAGGGTCCAGGCTGGAGTTCCTGGGGGTAGAAATTCTAGGGATTTTCCGTACATGTGACTTGATATGAAGATGGGGTCTGTTGAATTGGGTGAGAGGGACAAGGTGAAGTGGGAGGCCAAGGAATCAGGTAGTTGGTGTTAACCCCACTAGACCGCACCCCTCAGAACTTCACTGGACAGTGCACTCGGCGCTGTGAGGAGAGTTACAGATGGACAGGAGAGAGGCTAAAACGAGCTCGGTGGTGGATGAGACAAAGGCTGAACTTCAGTGTAAGTGAGTTATCTAGGAATAAGAGTTTGATTTTAGCTTTCTGTGCTGGTATCGCTCTCGCAAACATGGTGAACGTTCCAAAAACCCGCCGGACTTTCTGTAAGAAGTGTGGGAAGCGCCAGCCCCACAATGTGACACAGTACAAGAAGGGCAAGGATTCTGTGTATGCCCAGGGAAAGCGGCGTTATGACAGGAAACAGAGTGGCTATGGTGGGCAGACTAAGCCGATTTTCTGGAAAAAGGCTAAAACTACAAAGAAGATTGTACTGAGGCTTGAATGTGTTGAGCCCAACTGTAGATCGAAGAGAATGCTGGCTATTAAGAGATACAAGCATTTTGAGCTGGGAGGTGATAAGAAGAGAAAGGGCCAAGTGATCCAGTTTTGAGCTTCATATTTTGTTTTATTATGAAGACAATAAAAATGCCATCAATAAAATCCTCTTTAAAAAAAAAAAGAGTTTGATTTTACTCTCTAAGGGAAATTTTAAAAAACATCTGATTAGACTATAATGGGTTTTTGACGACATAGAAGACAACAAAGAAAAAATATCATCCATATTCCCCTAATCCAGTTTTAACTATTTGAAAGTAATTTTGAGAGTTTTAATATTTGAAAGTAATTTTCTTCCAGTTATTTTTTTTTGCATGCATGAGCGTGTGTTATAATGATGCGTTACATGACTGGGATAACACAATTTGTATGTCTTACTGTCTCACTTAACAACATGTCTTATATGTATACACTACCACGTGTAAAATAGATAGCTTGTGGGAAGGAGCTGTATAGCACAGGGAGCTCAGCTCAGAGCTCTGTGAGGACCTAGAGGGGAGGGCTCGGTGAGGGGGAGCCTCAAGATGGGGAGATATATGTATACTGACAGCTGACTCAAGTGGTTGTACAGCAGACACCAACCCAACACTGTAAAGCAATTATCCTCCAATTAAAAAAAAAGAAACAATATGCCATAAAAAGTTTACCCTGTTATGAAATAATCTTGAAAAACATAATTATTAATGTTTTCCTGATATCGCCTCATAAGAATTTACCCATATCTCAACCAGTCTCTAACGGGAGGGTGTTTTCACTCATTTATCATGTTTATCTATCATAAGTAAAACGTGATGAATACCTTTGTACATCAAATTTGTTCTACGTTTCTAAGGAAAATTGAAGGCATTTGTAAAAAGCCATTATGGAGAATGCAAATGAAGAAAATGAGAGTTAGTCTTTATTTCTCTTTTTAATGGAGAGAATCAGTGAATCAAGCTCTTTAAGTTCTTTTCCTACTCTGAAATGTTATGGCTGACTCTTTAGAAAAACATTACTTTTTTCATTCATTGGTGATTTTTGTTTTTGTTTTTTTTTTTTGGTCAAAGACAATATAGGCAAGTATTTCTAATTTTCTATACTGTGAATGATTTAGAACACACTTTGACTATTATTTGGCTTTCCACATCTCTTTCAGAAATAGCTTTCCTTTCTACTGACTGCAGATCATTCTCTGTTTCCTAAATCTCATTTTAGAAGGAATGGAACCACAAAGGTAAAATTTTAAGGTACATTAAAACTGAAAATGACTCATATTAAATATTAGACATGTTGAAACCTAGCGTTAAGCACTATAAAGGGCCTAAGATGCTGGTCTACTTGCAAGCTAACAAGTTTCATGGATGCTCGCGGGAGACACGAGACTCCTGGATTAGAGACAAAGAACAGTTTAGTACTCCCAGAAGAGCAACAGCCAGAATGTCAGCGTTGGCTTCCCCTAAGCCCAGACGCCCACAGGGCAACACAAAGAGGTCATGTGACACCTGCACAAGCAGTGGGCTGCATTACAGAAGAGGAACCCTAGTTAGGGAGCCTGACTCTTTTATAAGGGACACTAAGTATGCTGTTAGAAGCTGTCCCAAAGCTTCTAAGTCCCTTTGTTATACAACGAACGTCCTGATAAGATAGTTTGGAGCAAGGCCATCAGAGCCTCAGCTCTTAAGATGTGCAAAAATGCAAAAGACTCGCGGAGAATTTTCTTTAACATAATCATGAAGATGGAGTCAGAGTCTATTAATAGAGTGTACGTGTACATTTTATTCATGGAGCTGTTATTTTCTGCAGGACCAAGCCAAGGTCTCTTTTTGTCTGGCGCTGTCTACTTTTTTTCCATGTTCCTGAGCCACAGAAGTCAATTCCTTTGCAGCCTGTGCAGAGATCTCCCATCAGAGGCATCTGTTTGCATCTGGATACTCTAGCTGTCAGCCCACTTCCATGAATGCAGTCAGGACAGACCATCCCAGCTCTGCCATCAGCACTAAGTGTCTGTGAAACAGATTAAGGGACCCGCTCTCTCCCTCCTGGTGAGAAGAGTGGGCTAACACCCCAGAACTCCCATAGACTCCTTACAGTTAGCCACTTCCCTTTGAATACGGCTGAAATGTCACTGATCACCAGAAACAGTCTAAAAAGAGGTCTCCCCCCAAAGAAGATTTTTGTTGCCTGAGGGAAAACTCTTCATAACATTAGCATGAATAAGTTATGAAAAGCCATCACAACTGAGAGAGACATAATCATCATTCATGTATAACAGATTTGTTTATTCTGTAAAGATTCATTTCAGTTGATTAATTATCAGTATCTGCTGATGGTGGGGGGAACAAGGCTGCTCTGATGAGAGAATTATTGAAGTGCATGCTTAGAATATTTATCACTGAACACATATTGTATGAATTTAGCATATTTATCACCTTCTTTCTGGATGGGCTCATTCTTCCCCCAATATATCAAATAGTACTGCCAAGCTGTTGGTACTCTGCCCTTCAAATATGGACCCTATTGTTTTTATACAGAATACTAATTTCTTCCTTCTATTTATTGAACATGATAGTAACATTATCAGTTGATTCTCTGCTATAAGCCAAAGATTGAGATGCTTTAGTGCTTTTCCTTTCTCCAGCACACTTGTGGCTGATGTTATTATTATCTCCTTATCATAACGTGGGCTTTCATGGTGGCTCAGATGGTAAAAAGTCCACCTGCAATCTTGGAGACCTGGGTTTGATCCCTGGGTTGGGAAGATCTCCTGGAAAAGGGAATAGCTACCCACTCAACTATTCTGGCCTGGAGAATTCCATGGATGGAGAAGCCTGGTGGGTTGTAAAGAGTCAGACATATTGAGTGACTTTCACTTTTCACTTTCACTTTTACTTTATCATAACTTAAGAAAAGAGAGACTAGGCCACTTGCTTAATATCATTTGGTTTATATGCAGCAAGGTTGCCTATAAAAGAGAGACTGAAACTGCTCTCTCTCTGCTTCCTGAATTGGGGCTCTCAATTACCATGTTGGTTCTTAGGCAAGACCACTATGAGCATGAGCGCTAAGTCTCTCCAGTCCTGCCCAACTCTTTGTAACCCCATGGACCAGAGCCCACCAGACTTCTCTGTCTATGGGATTCTAAGGGCAAGAATACTGGAGTGGGTTCCCATGCCCTCCTCCCCGGGATCTTCCTGATGCAGGGATTGAATTTACATCTGAGGCAGGTTCTTTACCACCAGGGCCATCTGGAAGCCCCTAAGAACACTAAGAATCTTCCTTGGCGGCTCAGACAGTAAAAGCGTCTGCCTACAATGCGGGAGATCTGGGTTGAATCCCTGGGTCGGAAAGATCTCCTGGAGAAGGAAACGGCAACCCATTCCAGTACCCTTGCCTGGAAAATCCGATGGACGGAGAAGCCTGATAGGCTACAGTCCACGGGGTCGCAAAGAGTCAGACACGACTGAGTGACTTCACTCAAGAACACTGGACTGGGAGTCAGACAACCTGGACTGTGACCCAGGTCCAATAATAATATCTTTGTGACATTTTTACTGTCTGTAGGTCTTTGTTTCTCTATAGTCTTGTCTCATCTCATTTATCTCTATGTTTACCTCTTTATCTCTCTTCTTAAGCCTCAAACTCATAACATTTATGCATTTGCCTTCTGGTCACTGATACGACTTCCCTGGGGCTCAGGCGGCAAAAGCATCTGCCTACAACGCTGGAGACCCGGGTTCAGTCCCTGGGTCAGGAAGGTCCCCTGGAGAAGGAAATGGCAACCCACTCCAGTGTTCTTGCCTGGAAAATCCCATGGACAGAGGAGCCTGGTAGGCTACAGTCCATGGGGTCATAAGAGTCAGACACGACTGAGCAACTTCACTTTAACTGGTACTGTAATATGTCCAAACTGGATACAACCCCAACCGGATGCTCCCCTACCGACGTCTACCTGAATGAACCATCAGCTACCTTATTGCCCAAAACAGAAAAATGGGCGTCATCCCTGACTCCTCTCCTTCTCTGACTCTCTGCATCTGTTCAGCCCTTGTAGGTTCAAGTGCTATAGATTCTTCATGTCAATACCTCTTCTCTCAATACGACCACTGTGGTAGTGCAAGCATGATCACCCCTCCTAAGGAATTTCTACATAATTTCTCACCTGGGCTCCTTGCCTCCAGCTTCACTCACCTCCACACTGTCCACCACCCTATCTCCAAAGTGGACTTTAAGTATCCAAACCTCATCAGTCCACTCCTTTACTCAGAATCTTCTGATAGTTCTCAAATTGCTTACTGGCCCTATCTGCCACTTCAACCTCATTTTTTGCCATTTCCTCCCTGCAACATCTGCTTTAGTCAAGTTGAGCTAATTGCAGTTTCTTAAACTCTTCCCCCACTCTCATGTCTTGGTTCTTTCTCCTAAAATGATTGCCTTCTAACGCCACACAGAAAGGACACAGTCGAGTTTCCAGATCTAGTCCCATTTGGGAATACCCTATGCTTCCTGATTCTCTAGCATGATGGCTCAATTTGCAGCACTGGTAACATCTAGCCTGCTCAAGAGAAGGGCATGGCAACCCACTCTGGTACTCTTGCCTAGAAAATCCCATGGACAGAGGAGCCTGGTGGGCTACAGTCCATGTGGTCCCAGGGAGCTGGATATGACTGAGTGACTAAGCACAACACAACCCTGCCCGAAGGAACCAAGTCCTTTATTTTCCCTCTCCACTGAACCTCTCAAACATGTGGAAATATAACTGGATCATAACAAACACAGAAAGTAACCGTGAACATGGAAATAAGCAGTTTTCCCACAGGAAAAATTGATCTCTGATTGATTAGGTTGACCGAAGATTTATGGTTGGGGTGTAGTGGGCTCAGCAGTTGCCAGGAGGCCTCACGATATCAAGTGTTACCATATCCTTGACACCCATGTACATGTTAAACTGGAGGCTACTATTTGCTTTATTGCTATTACACCTAGACATTTATCACGCTCTTAAAACTTGTCAGAGACTCTCAGACATCATGAGTCTTGATGCAGCCACATGGAGCTATATGAAGCCCCATTGTTTATGGATCACTTTCTTTTCCATTTTCTCCCTATTTGTGACTTTTTCCA